>NC_066349.1:3686321-4311042 GCF_024516045.1 Bombus affinis | reverse complement strand
TCTTCTTCAACGCCATTACGCCACTCTCTGTGCTACTTCGTTTATTTATTTCGCAAAGATCCGCGGGGGAGTGAAGAAATGTCGCGAAATGTTGACGACTCAATTTGAAAAAGGAAGGTGAAGCACATCGGTGGTGGTGATTTAATTGTCAATCGTCAGATTATTCTTCGAAAATCTTATTGGAAGTAAGCGTTACTGTTCGGATTGAGTATTACTATCAGTTTAGTGACCTTGGATTCGAAAGGAAAAGAAGATAAAGCGTGAATGTTAGATTGGAGGATTCATGAAATGCTAGCGTGGGCAGCTATCTTAAGAGTATAATGTGCTTATTAATATAACGTGAAGCTTATTAATATAATGGACTGTTACATATATAATAATTGATAATTTGTTTTATATATTAGGTCGTCCGAAATGTTTCTTTCTTTTTATAAGAAAATGATGGATACGCAACATTTTTCGTTTTATATTATTTTATCGAATTATGTATGATCCATTTTGTTCTATCAAGATAAAGATCACTACGTTTGACTAGGTTTGATTAGGTTTCATGTTTGTATAAAGATGCATCGTTGTAAAAGACGTGTCTGTAAAAGAAAGACACTTTTCGGGCAACCAAACATATATATAATTTACTGTTTAAATTTGCGAAATAATGTTCACATTTGTTTTAGATTTTATCAATGTATCCAACTGTGATGGTCTAATCTCAACACAGTGCTGATGAAATTTCAAAATGTTTATTATAACGTACACATAATATGTCATAAGTGCAGCTGCCAAGTGTTCCAATACTTTGGTACTTTGGTACAAAACTCCTGACTTTTTTAACTACTCAAAATCCAGTGTACCCCGGTACGTGATGATATGTAAACAGAAGAAGGTTCTCTTGTCGAGATGTAACCGATTACACGGGATTTTTCCGCCCGTATTACATGCGCAGGTCGAACATCGTTCGTAACTGTGGACGGAACGAAATGAAACGCGGTGTTCGTTGATTCGAAAGGAATAATCGGATTAAAGGCTGAATACTGGCTGCCACGGGGTGCAGTTCATTGTGAACGTTGACTTGAGAGGGATGAAACCGAACGTAGCTATGTGGAATACGGGCGGTTCCTTTCTCCTACGACAATCGATGCCCGAGCCAAGCTTCGAGGTCTGACCGAATTCGATTCCGGGGCACTGAATGCCTGCCACGTGGCCCCTATTACATAATATTAGACTTACACCCCCTCACACCCTCTTATTAGGACGTCGGTGAGAGTGCAGCAACCTACGACTGTGATTTTCCTTCGCGATTCACTCGAATCGCGGTCCCACGCGATCATTTCGACTGTGATGCTATCGATGATGATGGCCACAGTGGTAGATTCGAGGGAATCAGTGGTTTCGTTTTTTTAATCCAAAGGGGGAGATGTAAATGCCCTGCTGTTCGTAAGTATCCGGACACTTCTGTCGATTCTTAACGGCAATACACGAATGTACAATACATAAATTAATAGGAAACTAATACTAGTCCAAGGTAAGGTTTATCATCTCTTGATAAAAGACGAGGATAACTGATCTCAAAATTGGAAATAATGACGGATGAGCTACATCGTGTAGTAATTCATTAAACCTAATAATTTCTATAATAAATATAGATGATATCAAATTAAACGAATTATTACAATACAGGTATTATCCATGAAACGTATATATTAAATAAAACCATATATTAACGCTATATAATTAAATAATATTTTAATATATATTAAAAAACACTTGGATGTAATCCAAAATTCATAATCTACATCAAATGTCATAGGTGAGTATATAAAAATGAAAGAAAATTCTTAGTCTCTAGAACCATGATGTATGTATGTAATATAACGTGTTAACTAGAGTAACAATCTGTTTTTCCATTTATCTATCGTTTATGTGTCGATCGTCTGATTGTGTGACACGCAAACTTTAGTCCGTCCTATAACACCGATCGTTACCCTGACAAAGGAGATCATCGCTAATCCGGAACAGAATCGCCTCTGAATACGAGCACAAACCTAAGCGCGTTACTATACGCGTATCTCGTTTCTAATTCGTGGGGATCGGTGCGTTTATACGTCCTGAGGCTTAGACGACATGCATATACATGCACTGCCGTTTCCTATTCGCACGATTCGCCTGGGAACAGGTCGTTTTCCTCGCGGGGAGAGTTCAGGTGCGCCCTCGCCGATGATTCAGCTTGAATCGAGCGACGCGCTGATAATGTTCGCGATAATTAGTCACGAGAGAGGCCGATAGCATCTATGTTGGACCGTTAGCCAGCCGACATCGAATCTTTTTCTCGTCGTCGACAGATTGACACTTTTCAACGATCGAACGAGTCATCTTTGAATATAGCGTGTAAAAATTTCGCGTAAAAATTAAACGCCGATTGTCGCTGATTATTTCGCTCTTTTTCTTTTTTCATGTCTCTCTTTGTTAGTGAATAATAACGTGATTGGAGGGGTGTAATTAAGGATTATGAGGATGATTGGGAAATATTACTTGTGTGGGATCGTAGTGTTTTTGGAGATACACGTGGCTCCTGCGTGAAACGATATATAAGGACAAAATTTTGTTCTGCCATTCGTGACTTCTGATAGCGAGCAGAAATTCTGTATACATAGCGGTATTTAAACCGTCGAAATCTAAATTTGGTGAATTTTGTTGAGATACTCCAAGCCACCGAAAGATCACTTTCATCGCTTTTATGTGGTTTCTGTGATCTCAGTTTGATTTACTCTTTGTTTTTAGGAAATTGTAACGATATTTGTGAATAGAGATTCGATAGTAAGTTAATAAAAGCTATTATTTCACATGGATTCTTTATTAGCTCGTTATATTTTATATTTATTCGTTATATTGAAATATATCAAGAAACGTAAAGCATACAGCAGCTGTAGAAATATTATTACAAGTGGAATTTTTTTAATTGCTACACCTTAAAAAATGATATGCGATCTGTTTATATAAATTGTAATTATAACTAAGAATTCTTTATTTTCCTTCAGTTTTCTTATTGTCTTATATTCGTTATCATGTATCGTTTATTTTAGTGTCAACCGGTTTTACTCCTCCATTTAACAATCTATATCTAATATCGTAAATATAATTACTCGAATTTCATAAAAAATATATCTACACAACCGTGTTCACGATATTCATTCCCAAAATTCATTAATAGGATTTTGTATGTTTAAAATTGAACAATTTGCAACTGATAATATTTATTTGAAAATAGTCATTTATATTAATGGAAACTGATTTATCAATGAATCAAAGTAATTCGGAATGGATGTTCGATTATTCAATTCTCTCCAATTGGTGAGGCACCATTTTCCAACGCGCTATTATGTTTCGAAAGAAGCTGCTACAGTTACGAAAACATTACAGACTTTTTACGTCTTCTTCGAGCATGACACGTCCCACAGGATACGCTAAGAAAACTCATGGCATTCCCATCCGATGACGAAATGACCTGTGCTGTTGCAGGTGAGTAAGAATCATCGGCATGCGCTATCAAAACCGTTCTTTTATTGTACCGTGATTTTCTTTCTTGAAGATCAATCATTTGTCGGACCTCCGATTTTGACGTTCCAACGACCTTGTTCCGAACAATTGATGTATTGTGCCTTGTTTACCTTGAATCTTTCGCTGGGCAATGAAACGAAGGTTCTGACGAAAGTATTTAATCTCTGAATGAAAAGATTAAAGCTACTGATAAAGATTTTTGTTATACTCGAATGATGTTTACCGGCTTCGGAAATTTTTATAGTAATAGAAATTAAATATAATTGGAATTTGTTATATAATTTTTTAGTATTAATACAAATTTTATTATAACAATAATATAAATGTTTATGGTAATAGAAAATGAATATAGTTGGAAATTTGTATATAACTTTTTAGATTCTTTCGATATTAAGTGGTGATATTTTCGTTAATCTAAAGCACTATAGATGTAGGATAGAAATAATTTTGTTAAACAGTCGTATTATGAAATAAGTTTTTCAACCGACGAATGATATAGTCCTTCATCTTCTTCTGATGTTGTCAATATTATGATTTAACAGATGTAGTCTTTACATCAACATACCCCGTTAAAAACTTTCACAGAAGAAGCGTATCTCGTACTTTATAACCAGAAACAATGAAAAAAACTACTCGTAAATACAGATTTGGTAAAATGAATACCTTTCAATGGCAGTCGGGTTCATTAGCCAAACGTATCGTTAACGTTCGTTAGCGTAACCATCGCGGTGCTGTACGTCTGCGCGGATTCGAGGAATTGCCTTACAGCCGGAAATTTCACGAGATATTTATGTACTGGAAGGGGGCTGCAACTGTCTACGGTATAGTCCTGTAATTTCGGGATTTCCACTTTCCAGCGTTCGCCGAGAACCGTAACAGGACCGAGAAGGAACGATACAGTACCACGGTTCCCAACTTGCAGTTCGCGACCCCTTTTGTATGTTATCAGATACCATTAGTCTCTAATATAATAACGAAAGAATGAGAAAATAAATATCGCTTCAACTAGTTCCACTATTCCGTGCAAAGTACAAGATTGAATTCTTAGATGTTGACGTTCAGACCACTCAAATATCCCTATAATTCTACAAGTCCCAATATATTTTCATAGATCGTTCTCTCGCGTGGTAGGTTTTGGAAAATCACTTACAGAACTCAACCGATTGTTATTGTGCACACAATAACAACAACAGCAACAACAATCATCTTCCCTGTATCAATGAGTGAAAAGCTGCAAGTTTGAAGTTATCTCGTTGTTACTGCTAGTGAGTAACACAGAGAGGGCGAATATGATAGATTATTTGACGGTTATAAAAGGTTGGGAAACACTGATGTAGAGAGAAGGAATACGCGCGACAGTTTCCCCAACGTGTACCTCTCATCCTCCGTCTACGTCGCGCTCTCAGCTTCCTGCTCTGTGATCTCAGCCCGTCTGAGTTTCATCCCTCTTCAAGTTAGCTAACAGCAGGATCCTGCACAATGTAGTCGTGATTGCAAATCCGCTCGTTATCATCAAAACTGCGCCCGACCTAACGAAACCCACCCCCTCGACGCGCGCAAGCTCCTCTCTCTCTCTCTTTTCTCTTCCTTTCTCTTCGATCGTTTCACTTCTGCGCGCTGTATCACTCCGTCGTTCCTTTGACGCGACGAAGTAAGTACTTTCAGAGAGTAAAGAGATTCCCTGCTTTCGCGAAATTTTTCTTCTTGACCGAGAGTTCGAAAGTCTGTCTTCCTCCCTCTCTTCCTCAGCTACGCTCTTGGATCGAGTAATTCAATCACCGATAACGGAGAAGCGAACTTTCGGCTTCTGACGGTTGATTCGACTGGAAGTGGCGTGAAAGTTGAGGCTGTAGCGAGACAGGGGATGTTTGCAGGCTCCGGTATGTGTTTGGGATGACTTATTATTTTGCATGATACGGGAGGACGTGGAATGTTTGAGATAACTGCTGAAGGTATTTTGTGTTTTAGCTTGGTAATTGAATTTCTCAGAAACATAATCAATTTCATTTTTCGATTCATTTCTCCATTTCATTCTAAAAGTACTGGATCAATGTTGAATTTTCATATCGTTTTGTTTCCATTTTACTTTCATAAGCTCGCTTATTGGAAGAAAGTGGTGTAGATGATAGCAAATTTCAAGATAAATTTCAAAAATTTTTGCAACGTCGTCACTCTCTTTTGCTCTTTAATTTGTAGAATCGATCAACGTAGATTTTGAACGACTCGATTAACGATGATAGTAATTCGTACCGTATACAAGGTACATATACAAGATACGGTAGATGTTTTCTTGCATGATAATATTTGATTTTCGATCCTGTTGCGTTCTATCGGTCATTTTCAACGCAATTGCATTCTTTCAACGTTAAAAGATATTTCAAGAAAGATATAAAAAAATTGTTATTGGTATGCATGATTCAGTTAACAATGTAAACGACATTCGTAGGAAAGTAAAGAATGTGGAAATCGTGGAAAACGGACGAATGTAAATCGTGTCTAAAAACACGTTTCTTCCCTTCTTTTTCTTCTTTCACCGAATATTTAACACAGCCAAAGGCGTTTCCATGTTCGCAGTTTCTCTCCAAGTATTTTTCAAGAAATTTTCCGACATCCAAACGGCATTATCATGATAAAAGTAGTCCAGAAACCTATTCGCATTTGAAAGCGACCAACGTTCATGGGCCATTGTCGTGCAACCCTCGATACTCCATAAAAGAATACAAATTCGAGAAAGCAGGCTAACATGTCACTCGCAGCTAACCGCCTGCTGTGCAAACATGCAAACTCTTGTTAAAATCCTACTACGTAGCAACCGAGTTTCTTTTTCCGTTATCTTACACGAGACGCTTGACGTTAAGAAAAACGTTGATAAACCTGACCTCGACCTACTCGCGTCCTCTAAAAAATCGTAACGTTTCTTAACTTATATTCGATAAATCGGAAATAAATGTATGACTGATCGATCTTTCATTAACGCGATATCTGTTATTGATTTATTAAAACTGACTGATTTATTAAGGGCCGATATATCGATTAGAATCTTATGTTTTTTGTATATGCGATCATAATAGCCCAATCTCGTAACACTACTGTGTTAAAGACGAAAAATTGTACCTGCAACTTTCGCTTAAATCAAGCCTTTACTGCCAGGTAGCACAAAAATAATTTATCTATATGTATATTAAGTAAGAAAGCCGTATCTGCATTGAAACTGAAGATATAACAGCTTATATGTGAAATCAAGATCTTGTTAAATACTAAAAGTTATTATTCTCAAATTGTTTGACCAAATACGTTTATTTGAAATAAAACGACAGAACAATGAAATTTCAAAATACGTTTCGTATAATACACATAGTATATTCGTAAAAGGTGTCTACAAGTGTTCGAATACTTTGGCGAGCAACTGTATGCGCGATTTCCAAGGAGGAAAGGACGTCGGTCGCGAACGAGATTTTCGATGGTATCGATTAACGCGACAGAAGAGTACCGGGCAACGGTTTGTTCGCTCCCTTTGCCAGGATCGGCACCGGTGGAACCCCGTGGCTCCTTTTTTGAGGATCCTCCGCGTGTCCTCGCGAGGTAGAACCTTTGTCCAGTCTCGCTCCCACTAGCGAGATAATTCGACTGCCATTTTTCTCGCTTTATGCCGGGTAAGCGTTACTAATGGCCCGTTCCCTGCCGATCGCGAGGACCCTGCACCTTATTTTGCTCGTTTTTGAACGCGTAAACGCGTTTACGCACTCTTACACTACGCTTCAAAAGTATCCAGCTGCTTGGTTATCTTTCACAAGATGTATCTAGTTTAATTAGTCAAAATACACACGCATTTTTCGTATCTGATTCGAGAAGCGAAAGAAATTTTGCCGATAGAGAGATAGTTACTTCGCAAACCCTGTTTTTTTATCATTTTTAATTAATCTGTCACCAGATCACGGTTTTTCATGGAAATTTATATTCTTCGCATAATTTTTGCGCGTTTAAATTTCTAATAAATTCACGGTATATTTAACCACAGGAAGAATTCATTTGTACATGTATTTTGGTAGAATGTAAAGAATCCAAATACTTATGAACGATAGTGTACCTACTTACAGCTGGTGCACGAGCGCGTTTTGCGAACCTGTGCACACGCGCCTACGATGATCTTAACAAATAGGGCATATCGTGCTGCATCGGGAACGTATGACGCGCATTTGTCTCGAAAATGTTAGGTCGGCTGTGGAGGCGCGAGTAACGCCGCGATAAATGGGGAGGATTCAGGTTCTGTTGGTTCTTTTATAGGTAAAGGATTCTTTGTGAGTGGAACTCAACCCTTCCGGTGCGTACGTCTGATGTTCGAGGGTGGTTGAATGAAATTGGTTGAGTGAAAAACGAAGGGAAGGGGCGGAAATAGGTAGATAATATTTTATTCCAATAGTTCTGAATCCAATAGCTATGAATATTTCTTGCTCGTAACAAAATTTATCAATGTCGAATTTCGACGTTAGATATTAAAACGACATCGTCCTGTAGAAACCAAAATAGAAACCTAAATAGAATTAATTTGGAGTAAAGCTAGAAAAATCCTTTATTTCAAATTGAAATTTTATCCTAAATCGAATAAATTGTAAGTTAGGACTAATTTTAAAGTAAAGTTTATGAACTATTTTTTTCCGCTTTGAACAATTCCTCAAGTCGCTTTCGAGATACTTTTCCACGACAGTTCCTCTTGCATATCTATTGTTTAACATCGTCGTCAAATCGGTCCACGGATTCCAATTTGAATATGCAACACGGAATACATCTGCATGCAGTTTCGCAGCAGGTGTTCCTTCTTTTTTTTCTGCTCCGAATCCTACCTACTTCACACTCGAGGAAATTTCTATCATTTCGGAATGCAAGGGTTTTGTCGTTTGCTGTGAAGTCAAGAAATGGCGCAGGCTTTTCCTCTCAGGTAAAAACTCATATTACGGTGAAACTCGAAACCAAATGGGTCTTTCACTATATATATATATAATTCTTGAATACTTTTGATACGATGACATTTAGAAAATTTGTTATAAAAAGTTTTGTATAAAGATTTTACATACATAACAATTTTTTAACAGAGACAGGATAGATGTTTATTTCTGATATTAAATTTACGTAAAAAGTCATAGCTCCATTTACCATTTATCACGCACTTGCATAGTCATTGCAATTTGAACGCATTTTCAAAGAAACTCGTAAACCGATATCGATTCA
Organism: Bombus affinis; assembly: GCF_024516045.1. NCBI lineage: Eukaryota > Metazoa > Arthropoda > Insecta > Hymenoptera > Apidae > Bombus > Bombus affinis. The sequence continues at coordinate 4,302,261 of NC_066349.1, read as the reverse complement.
AGTAACGTAGATAACGTTAAATGTTCTTTTTATTGAACGTTAAACTTTCCTTTATTGAACGTTAAAAGCGTTTGTTCCTCAAAATATATAATACGTACTTACCTACCTAATCGATATCTTTCCGCTTAGCTTAAACATCGATGCTTGCATGTGACGATCACGTGATCCCACAGTTAATAAAACAGTATTCTTTAAAAAGTTATCGATCATTCACTCGCCAAGTTTTTGTTCGATTTCGATAAGAATCAATATTTGCGATTGACGATATACACCAAATGTCACGTATCGGAAGTAAGGACCCAGCTTGCAAACCGATACATTGATACCATGTAAATCACGTAAGGAATGAAAAACAATGACTTCCTGTTCGTGGAATTGCCAAGTTATATGAAATTTCGTAAATGTAATTTTTATTTGATTTTGAAGGTGAACACGTAGGTGCTTATTACTCCCTTTCATAACTTTGAATTATCGTTGCAATGTTAAAATATTGAAAATGTTAAAATGTCACTTGTCTTAATAATTGTAATCTCCGATTTTCGCAAAACTTCGTCAACTTGTTAGTAGATTGCGGATTTAGAATTTAGAATTTAGAGCGAGACTCGCTAAAAAGCGAGACACATTTAAGATAATTCGAAAGCATGTGTCTCTCTAGACGATAATTTTAAATATTCATAATTACAGATATCACGAATTGGTGATCGGATTCATAAATTGAATGCGCACGTGTAAATCTCTTCTGGCCAATTCCAAGTTTGTTCAACAGTAGCTGCTTGTTCTTGCTATGTAAATGTTTTTTTAATAAATTTTTCGATAGTAGCGGTATTACTTTGGTACATTTGTTCTCTATATTTCTGTCCCCAAAAGCAAGGTCGAAAAGCAAGACCGAGTTGACCATTTAGTCACGGTTCACCCTCAGACGTACACTATCCCTTTCCAGCATTTATTTATATGTGCCTACTTGTATGGATATATATTTTATATTTCTTCTCTTCCTTTTTATTTTCGATGAGTTTGGGTTCTCGAGGAGGTTCGAGCACCTGTTTGTATTTCTGCCCCGCCGACACATAAATCATCCTGGAATGGACTAACGCCTTTTATCACTGCTATCCCTCTCCAACTCCTGTCTTTCTCTATCCGAACCATATTCTTCTCTGTATAGGTGTGTAAATAAGTGTATAAGTGTGTTCGGCTCTAGTCGAGCGACCCGTTTACGCCCACGTCTAAGATGAATATGAATTTTTCATTTCGAGACCGAGGAAAACTGTCAAACGAGTTTTTTGGTCCTACCCCTCGCATTTTTTTTTATTTTTATTGCCATGGCGCGCGTGTGCACGCATCCGTGAAATCCAATGTTTCTTGAATTATGCGTAGATACAAGGAGAGGGAAGATGGAGAATGAGAGACAGTATCTTTGCATTAGAAGAAGACGGTTTAAAAATGAAGTAGGTTACACTTTTGGTTAACGAGACATTGATGATGTTTACCTTAGGTTGATTGATTCGAAGGAGAGTGAACGAACGGTTTTGGGACAAATGGAATGATTCGAATGAATTGTTGTATTATTTTATGGAAGAATGTTAAGCGAAGTAGAAAAACGAATGAAAGTAATTGACAAGCGTTGGCCAGTGTTCAATTTTTGGCAAAAGCTAATTTTGCAACGAGACACCTAATTAAAATTAGAATATCATTTTATGAATAGAATTAGCGAACTGCAATGTTTACGAAACGTCGAATAAAGTGTAACGCACTATTAAAAACGCGATCGAAATCCTATGGTTCACAATTGTATCATATATGCATAAAAGTTTCTTGCAAGAAGGCGCAAAAACTCAAAGGAAGAAGCCGGTGACAAAAGGAACGTGGAAAGAAATAGAAAGTGAGAGACGCGATCAGCAAAAACCAAAAAAGAGAACCAACTCTACTATAAGGAACACGTTGCCCGCAGAAATTCCATTCGATTGTGATTCGCGACTTCCCCCCACTGCTCCGCAAGGAATTTACGATATCAAAACCCTCAGTGGTGGGTTTTCGCGCATGGAACATGGGCGTGGTCGATTGGGCGGAGCCTGGTTGTCGTTCAGGGGTCTTCGTCCCGAAAAGCATCGTTCCTGTGCCGTGAACAACCCCGAGTCGAGTCACGCAACGCCGTTCCCCACCATTCAGTCTCCGACGTTCTAACACACGCGTACATGTGTACATACACGGAACGTGGACGGAGTGGAAACAGTGCAAAGAAGCGTGAATACACAGTGTGAATGTGTGAGTGATAGACCGAAGCGGCGATTGCAGAGTGTGGAAGGGGCAGGATCGAGGATGCCAGTCTTCCCCGGGCCACGGATCTGGACAGCGTATTTTCTGCGATCCTTTTCGATCCTACAGATCCGCGATTTTTTATTCCTCGCGAGTTCCCTGGTTTGGCTTTCTTTGGTTTGATACTGAAACTTACTCGTTTGGAAAGAGTTATCGGATCGTAGCGCGAGTTTTAGTTTCAAGGTGTTGTGAAGAGACTTTGTGGACTACACATATATATATATATATATATAGGTTAACTACTGACATGTTTTTGTCAGTTTAGCACGTGTATTTGGTATCAGCAGACTCTTTTTTTGGTTGCTCGATGATTATGAAAATGAAGAGAGGAAGTTTGTGAGATAAAAGGAAGTTCTGGACCGATTTCAAGAAAGATGAAGGTGAGTGGATTGAGATTTAACTCTGAAATGGTATCGTCGGATAGTAGGTGTCTAGCAATAGTTTAGACAGCTTTGTTATCTAACATTGTTAAGATTTATTTATTTCAACGTTTTTAAATTTTGCGATAACGAAAATTAGTTAAGAATACACGCATGTATTTAAATAATGTATGTATCACGATTTGAAGTAACACATATGTATACATGCTTAGATACCTAGTTTTCTTTTGTTTATCGATTATGAAAGATTAAATAAGATAGTGAAAAATTTTGTTCGATTCATTGACAGTAGGTAGATAAAGAAGATAAACGTAAGTCGAATATGTGAAATATATATAAGGTGTATGAACAGGTGTGAATCATTTGTTTAAGCGAAGCGATGCGCGGGTTTCGAAAGTTTTTCGATGTTTTATCGTTGGAGGTCAAAAAGCTTTCTTTAAAAATTATAAGTTATAACCAATTATAGTACCTTAATGAAATACAATGTGAACATGTTCAATATATTTTTGTTTACATTGTCAAAAGACATTAGAAATCTCTTTATCAATAAAAAGTTCTTGTTAAACACTTATATACCGAGTAGTAAAATTAAATATATAACTCTGTTACATTCTAACATTGAAAATAAATTTTCAAATTGTCTTTAAGTTATATCGAATCAGTAAAATCTGAAAAGAGTAGCCTTTTGCAATTAAAAGAAATATCTTACGTCTCGTTATAGAATTCATTATTTTAATTCATCGAAACATTGCACTTCTATCCTTTGAATATAATTTTCATATAAAAATCCAATTTAATATTCCAATGTAAAGCTCACTTCGTTATAATTAAAACATATCCTACCAATTCATCAAAATTAATGATTCATTGAAACGTTTTATCTCAGTTCTTTAAATACTTTAAACTCCGTCATTGTTGTTGCACAACAATTACGATCCTGCATGTTAAACTCATAAACGTCACACCGAACGCACATAATGTCCTGGCAGCAAGTTTTTCTTAAAAACTGTTTCTGGAACGAAACGACGCGACGGCCATGATAATTTTGAAATATTGCGAAAAATTATTTACGATCGCCGGCGAAACTTATAAGGCCGATAAATCACTGGGAATGGTATACTCGCTCGTGCCATTAAACGTCCGTCCCGTGTAGCAAAGTGACGAATCGGATGTGTACGAGGATCGTCGATGTCCGGTAGTCGGTAGTGAGGCCCGTTTGACCTCTTCACCCTAGCATTTCTCATTTTGTCAGCTCATCTCCGTCGTTTCGAAGTGTTGACGAATAAAAAATGAATACTATTATTCTTCTTAACTACTCAACTACTCGTTGATTGCATTCTTCGAGCATCGAGTCCACTTACGAACGATTGAGAAATTCTTTCTTCGTTTCTTTCAACGAAAATTCGATTCTTCTCTCGCGATAATTGAGTTAGAAAGCTACTTGCGAATTTTCGAATTACGATCGTGTAAAATATTTACATTTAAAGAACGATTTATAGGAATTAATCGATTTCGTTACGAGGATCTTCGATCGAAATTGATACGAATTTTTTCTTCGAATATCTTATTATACGTACTATATCTTTTTGAATTTATACATAACTACATTATTAGGAAATATACGTACGCGCACCGATAATTTGCAACGTTGAAATATTATCTACTATCTCAAGTTTCTCATTTGCACCTATCAAGCCTGGATCGCGCTTAATCATAAATTCTTATTATCATGTAATAAATGCAGCTCGATGATTTCGTTGTATAATAACGCTATCGAACGTCATATTATGAAATTGCAGTTCATTAATTCTATTGTTTAGAAACGAAACATTTTCACGCTTCGCCTATCAAATTAAATATCAATTCTCGAAAGTATTCGATATGCTAATAAAGATTACACAAATATCTATTCAATTTTCTTTCCCATTGATTTTTCGTGAATTATCACTTGTCATCTCACACTACCCCATTGTTTCAAACGCTATACACGCTATCGTCATAGCAACTTTCATTCTTGTTTGTGCTTCGATATACATAGGTATTTTATTATTCCACTCTCATTAAATTGTCACATTTTAATAAACGATTCTTTCACGTAATTTTCACGTAAAAAACCAGGTAATTTTAATTTTTTCTTTATTGCTGTCATTAAATGCTAAACATGTATGTATAAATAGCGCGATTTTTTACAATATCCTTCAAATTGTAAAAAAAGTATGAACATTATCTAACAACATGTTTAATCCCAAGCGATCTGCGCATTGGAAAAATCAATATGAAAACCAAAGAATAGGCAGGTTATATGTTTCGATGGTCGATGTACAATGGCAACCCTAGTTTACAGGGATTCACAGAAAAGCAACCGGTCGAAATTCAAGGGGTAATTTACAACAGGTCAAACTTCGTCGTTTCTTCTCCAATATCTTGGGATCTTCCACGAAATTGAATTCACTGAGTTCAGTGGTTTAAAATACAATTTATAGAAAACGCAGGTATATTCACTTAGGTATATAATCTCTGGCAGAAAGAAATCAAATCAGAAAAAATTTCTTAAAAACTTTCCTGTCTTCGAACTATAATTTTTATTATATGTTATTATATTTAATACATTTATTATACGTTATTATATGTGATAAAAAGTAATAGGAAATTAACGGGCACTTAATGTGAGTCATGAGTTAAGTTAAGAATAATCGAGTTTCTCCAGCAAGGAAATAGCCAGAGAAGAGTCACAAAAATCATAGGATGTAGTCCAAGTATCATTAGCAATTTCAGAAAAGGAATGTGACGAAACGGAAAATGTATCTGAGAGCGAAAGATGTAGTGGTCCTCGTGCAGCAACTAGTCGAAACGATAGAAAATTGCGTAAAATTGTGAAAAATTTTAGACGAGTAACTTTGAGAGAGATAAATCAGCACAGAACGTTTCCGAACGTATTGTCAAAAATCGTTTAAATGAGATAAGTTTTTCATTTCAGAAAACTAAGACAAAACAACTCATAACAAAAAGCATAAAAGAGAACGCGTACAATGATGTAAGAAACATCCAAACTGGACAGTGGAGGATTGGAGGAAAATAATGATCATTCGTTTGGAAATTCTTGAAATTGTATTTTTTAAGATGACGATACTGTCATCGCAGGAAAGTAGTAAAAGACTGTTTACGCGGTAACAGCATCAAAACAATGAAATGACCAGCGAACAGTCCAGATCTAAATCCGAATATTGAAAAGACTGATTCGCGAGAGAAGGCCTTAGAATCAAGAAGAACCTCGTCAGGTTATCCGACTATCGTGGGAAGAAATTCCCCGCTCAGATTATAAATATCTCGTTAATTCAATGCCACAATGCATCAAAGTAATAATACGTTCACATGGAAACGTACCAAAATAATAATACTTACAATTATTTAAATTAACAAATCGGATCGGCAATTTTTTCCCGTGTAATATTTTGTTCTTCATCTCGCTTCTTTTTCGTAATAAATGGAAGTTTGTGTTAGTTTATTGTCATTTAAGTATTTCACGTTAAACTCCTCTTCAATTTCCCATTATTTGGGTATTTGTATTAGATCGTCCGAAAAGTTTCTTTCGTTTTATAAGAAAATCGTGAATGCACAACATTTTCCGTTTCATATTATATTATCGAATTACGTATGATCCATTTTGTTCTATCAAAATAAAGATCACAACGTTCGACAGATTAGGTTTCATGTTTGTATAAAGATGCATCGTTGTAAAAGACGTGTCTGTAAAAGAAAGACACTTTTCGGACGACCTAATACGGCAGCATTTTGTAGTTCTGACACATGGATGTTTTTAACAAATTTCGTATTAATACGTTCGATCCAAAAACTTTTTGCCAGTGTTTCTTGATATCTTCCTTCTACCATTTCTTATAAATCAGCAACGATTCGTTTATGCGTTCCATAAATTTAAAAAGCTCTTCAACTGTAAAATTAAGGGTTCGATTAAAGGATTGGAAATACTGTTATCTAGCCACGTGATCTTTCATCGAAGCAATCGCGTTATTATCATTTCTTAGGCTGAACGTCTTCATACAACTGTATTTCTTCCTTCCCTCGAATGTTCTAACGAAGTAAATTGCTCAAAGTAAATTGCTCTCTACGAAGCTGGGGCAATCGAAAATATTACTAAATTTAGGACCAAAATCTGCTAGACTTGAATTGAGGATTATATTTTCTATTTAACCACGCGATCTTCCGGTTATTTCATCGAGATAATTGCGCCAGTAAATCCGTGATCCGCGACACGGCGTATTAATCGACACGGTGTTACGTTCGAAGAGAAACGTAGCTCTCTTTCCGAGGGAAGATCGAAATGCCAGAAGGTATAAATCACAGGTGGGAAGTTCAACTTTGCCTTCGGCAGATCATAAATCAATGACCGTCCAGTTAAACGTGAAATGATTACTGGCCGACGGGAGAAGCTACGACAAGGAGGGAAAGGACAGAGAGAGGAAGATGAAATGAAAAAGACGTGTTCGTGTAGCGTCTTCGAAATTGGCTGTCGTCGATGTTGTCTTTCTTGAGGTATCTGTTGTGCAATATCCCTGTTCTTTATATGTTTCGCGTTTTCACGGCGATTCACGTTATATTTTCGTTCGTTTGTGTGTTTAGTTCGCGCGTTTAAACCGGCGAATTCAATTTGAAGCCGACGAATAAGAATTGTTTATGACGGAGTGTGAATTTTTTTGAAATATTTTTCTTTCACGTCGCTTATTTTCCGATCGAGGAAACCCTTTTTTAACGTTCTCGGAAAATCTTCGCTCGTTCTAACTCTGCCGCGTTCTTTCCGTCGTTATCGTGTTTTTCTGACGTTAAAAAGTATTTCAAGTTTAAGCAAAATCTGAAAGAACTGTTCTTGGTATATATGTACATGAGTTTTCGTACCAATCTTTTGTCCAGCATATTCGCGAAATAAATAAGCGTGAGATTGAAGTATAAAAATGATAAAAATTTAAGGGTCGCAGCAGAGTGAAATAAACGTTTAATAAATTGAAATTTTTAATTTCCTGAAGGTTGATAGAACAGTTTTTCCATATTAATGTACGAATAAAACAGTAAAGAGGAGAAGTACGTGGTAAACGCAATAAATCGAAGAATATAATGTAATTAACTCATTGATTGCACGCTGTGGGGAACAATAACCTTTGTGCATTACTCGTGTACCAATTAATATAATCAAGTCAAGACTCGCTGTTTCAGTGTACTCACTTATACATAATACACGCACGTGTGAATACACAGGTGCATTCACGAGCACGTGTGCCGCGACATCGATAAGAAAAAAATTGCATACAGATCAGATACGCGTTATCTTTGCGTTTATCTCTCTACGCACTCACAATGACAACCTTTCCCTCTCTCTCTCTCTCTCTTCGTTGTACCTACTTATTTGTCTCTTTGTGTTAACCAAACCTCTAACAACACGATGGGACTGAAAAGAAAAAAAAGAGGAAAAAAAACTAACCAGCTGCATCGTGTCGTTCGAGTGTCAATTAATCGAGCTCGAAACTCTACCACAGGTTTGTTTCAAGCGGTTCTTGACTAATGAACGACGACTTGTTAAAGAATGAATGCATTTTAATCGATGACTGCCATTTGCTATTAAAGATCGAATAGAACGATAATTTAATGTAACTTTTTCATATTTCCCTGGATTCTTCGTGTCAACTATAAAATATAATTAACTTCCGAGAGATTATAAAAATTATACGCAATTTATATTGGCACACCCCATCCTGAAGAATCAACTGGAAGCTAAAAGAGAAAGAAAAGAAAAGACAACTTGAAAATTAGTAAAATCTCCTGCGTTACGCATTCAATTAAAAGGAAGCTGCGCAGCTACGATCTTTAGGGGCGTGCGTATCGCTTAAATCTCACCATCCACAATGAACAAATTTGCGCCTACCTAAAGGTCGTTTCGCGTGTACGCACGTTTGATACACGATGTGTGCGTAGTCATGCGAATCGTTGAGGCCGGTCGTTGAGGAACGAAGGGATCATGCCCAAGAGCGGCATCATTTATCAGCCGGCGGCCGTCCGCTCGTTTATTATTTCACTTTGCCGAGTATTAATTGAGATTTGGAGCCCGCAGCCAGCCTTTCCGTACCTCCACACCCGGAAACGATCGTCTTATACTATGTGTTTAGCGATGGCCTCAAGTACGTCGCAAGTAGATTCGAATATTCAATGATTATTCAGTTTTCTAGGTTGAATGTCTCAACAAGAATGGTACATTTGGCAAGCGAGCTATTCTACGTAAAAGAACAAGTCGAAAATATCGAATAAAATTTCTTCATACGACGCTTCATTCTTGAGAAAATCGGCTTCGGGAATATAGTTACGAATGTAATTAAAATATAGGTTGAAACAGAGATGGAATATTTGGCAAGTACGACGAATGAAATATTATATCCATCTATCAAGACATGAAGAGGACATCGAGTATTCGATTCGATTCGGCACTTGATCCCATCACTAATGATGTTTTTTCTCGTACGACACGTTGATGCTTTATGAATCGATCGATCGTACTGGTTTCGCTAGCCGACAAATTCCAGCGCGAGACTCTCTTCTAATAACGTTAATACCGTGGCTCGTGTTCTTTTCCATCGATCCCGGTATTCCATGTAAAATGTTCGTTTTAATGCCTTGGCATTAAATTCACGATGACATTAGGTAGAGACTTGCAGCATCTGCTTGAAAGGTTTATCGAAGGAAGGTTGTATGCGATGGCTTTTTTTGTACAGGATGCCTTAGAGTTGCTGTTCAGAGCTTTAAAGGGTGCAAACTAGTACAATGTAAAGGCAGATTGTAAAGTATTTGTGGAAGTCAATAAATTGCCTATCACGTAAATTACACTAATACTTTCTCTCGAATTTAATTTTACAACAATCTCGTTCTAGGCTGAAATCTTCCTAATTGTTCTTAAAATTATCGTCGACAATGAAATCTTCGATCATCTAAATAACTATAAATAACTATATAACTAAATAAGTATGACTAACAAAGTAAAATGAATAAAATTGCAGACGGAAATCGAGACGGAGCCAGATTGCACGGACAACATCCTTTGTTCGAACAACAACAACGTGAACACCAATAACAACAACGTAACTAGCATAAAGAAAGCTGCTACTAATATCAACAACAACGACAGTCACGATGGAATGGAAATGGACTGTGGCGGTTGCGGGGAAAGCGTTCGCGAGCGGACTGTCCTCTGTGTAGGGGGTCGTACCTGGCATTCCAGATGTCTGAAATGTTGCGCCTGTGCGAGGCCTCTGCACGATCAGCACTCCTGTTTTCTTCGAGGGATGAGACTCTACTGCAGGCACGACTACGCCTTGTAAGTACAACTCGTTTCTATTTCTAAGGTCAGTGGAGCTCGTTGTCCAAGTTTAACCACCGTAATTTTTTGCATCAATGGGGAACATAGTTTGTTTGGTTAGGTTAGCTGATTTATGGGACTGAAGGTACACCACTACAAAAGGTATTTTCACATTGCTGTATTCATTATAACACTTACGTACTAATTAGTTAGATCTAAGCATATCAAAGTTCGTGTTATTGAAACTTGATGAAATCATCGAGAAATAAGGATACATAGCTAGCCACTGTTTGTCATAATTACAATACGAAAACAAAGTAAACAATTTGTCCCTTAAACAAGCATAAAGGGATCGAAAGCCACTGGGATCATTTTAGCGAGTCACTCGTTCGTAATACAGAACGACCCTTCGAAATCTATCTCAAGGGACTTGTTCATAAAATCCTTTGAAAGTAGCTGCTCGACAGGGTGTCCGAGATATCTGTTATACGAATGTCAGCGTATTCCGCGAGAAGCGTTCCGTAAGTCGAACAAACGGTCATTCTTTCCAGGTGTTCACGAGTGGTAGTCGAGAAACGTCCTCTTAAGCTTTGGCTTTGCTCACCGGTTACGTATCAGTGGGGTGTCTGTTCTTCGATCAGCTGGGATATTATTGGATTCATCGGTAATCCTTCGTGTCGCTTCTGGATCGCGGGCTAACTGTCCCTTTTGGTCGATTACAGATCGCGATCGAATGATGGAACGCTTTCGTTTGATGAATTGCTTTTTTATGCAAATCTTACACTCTTATGAGCACGATTAAAAAAACACAACTTAAACGTAGATATCTTTTATTAGAGAAATATTAAACTTATTAAAACTTATAATTAAAACTTATAATGAGTAGGTACTGTAAGTACCTTGTGCATTTTATATATTTTTGCATTTTACGCGTTTTTCTATCTTTACATTTCGCGTAAATGCGTAAAAAATCCGCCGTCTACTGATTAAATATCTTATCGCTATTTTTCTGCGATTAAGCGACTTAAGCCTTAGTCTTTATAGTCCTCAATGATACCAGTTAAGAGTTAAACGTATCAATCGGAAAAGTGAAAAAAGCACGATTATAATGATTTAGCTAAAAGCTGTCTGTCTTTGGAGTCACGTGGCCGTCACGTGGGTGCAGATATTCCCGCAGATGAACAGATATCCTTACGCGAGTATTCGACATAGGGTCGAGAGAGATTCACCATTGGGTGATTAATGTCTTCCGATGTAACCTTCTTCTTCTTCGTTCTTCTCCTCTTCCTCTTACTTCTCTTTTCTTTTACTTTCTTCTTCTTCTTCTTCGTCTTCTTCTTCTTCTTTGGACCTCACGCGTACAGTCGGCTATTCACGTCATATACGTGTACCACGCATGCTCACGCGCGAGATGCGAGTCACGATGTGACGTTGAAGCCGGGCTTCGATGCCCGCTACGAATAAAGGACATCTCATCTGACGTTTTCTTGCGGTTACAAGTCCCTGGAGACGAAAAGAAAAGACGCCGGTTTTGACCCGGGCCGTATACGAATATTCGCAATGGCGAATCTTTTCAAGCGATGGATTTTTTTATGCGATCTTCAGACGAATCAAATAATGTACGTGTGTATCTGGTGTGATTTAAATTCCTACAATGGGTTTTGTTTAACAATTGTATATTGACTAGATTCTTTTAAATAGATTGTTAGCGAGCATATTATAGTAGACGGTTAATAAACGCGTTATATTTAATTTGCATCAGATTCAATATGACAGTAATATAAAACTTTCACAGATGGAAAGTATGTAAGAATTAAATGTAAAGTATAAAATATAGAAAATCAGTGCGGATTTTTATGCATTTACGGGAAATTTATAAGTGCGAAGCAATTACATGGCGAGCAAAACAAGTCTCCGCTTCGTATCCATCTGTTTAATCGTGTTTATAGAAACGTAACTTTGTATAAAAATCCGTAAACTAGCGATAAGATATGCAACGAGGATGGATTTAAATATAGAACAAGTATGTAGTATAATTATGTATTTCTATATAACTGAAAGTAAAAGATATTTCAAAGATAGCTACGTAAAAGAGAGCAGAACGTCCTCGATTGCTCGAAATTATCGTCTCCTCGGCATGTTTAGGAAATCGTCGAAATCGCAGTAGCAGAAACGTAGATTACCCCCGGGCTTGCAAGCGTCGTGTCTCGAATCGTTCTCAGGAGGGCGTAGGCATTCGCATTTAAGTGCCATTAAGGCAGAAACGATAAGGTCGTGATTAAAGCGGCGACCGATTCCCTGTCGCGCAGCATCGGCCACACTGAATTAAGAGAACCGGAATTTCGACGCTGGCATGGCTAATAGAGCGATTTCTGGTTCATCCTGCTCCTTCCATTCTTTCTCTTTCTTCCTTTTTTTTTTTCTTTTAATTTTGTTTATTCTTGGCTGAGAAACGACACGAGGAAAAGGATCGTGGAAGGAGAATAACGTCGGCGAATATTTATTAATTTAAAAGACACCCGTCCCCTGCTTGAAAAGCACCGACACACGAGGGTGGACCAAAGAGAGGGAATCACAGCTAGCTGCCTTACGAGGCGAATTCCTTAGACTTTAGATGGAACACTGGCAGTTCTTGCTGGTGACTCGGCAGCCACGCACACGCGTGCCTGTTTTTGTATTCTCCAGAGAAAAATATGGGCAACCCGTACAGAACCGTATACTTACGGCTCTAGGTCTATTACTTTTTTAATTTATGAAACAATTTGTGCAATCAAAATTATATTTCTGATTTGGAACTTCCACGATCATTAGATAACATAATTTGTGGTTCTTCGAGTTTTGATATGACGAATAAAATTTAAATACAGACACGATATAAACAAGATGAAACTCAAACAATTCTCTCTGATTTCGCATAAGTCACAATATAATACAACTAAAATACTAGATACGTAATTCTGTAATAACAAAATTATTCTAAATTTAAGGAATTCTAATTTTTCGTGCTAAAATTTCTCCATTCATACTTTATAAACGTTACTATATGGCTTGCTTCTATTACCAAAAACGATAATTCAAGCGTAAAATATCGCCAACGTAATAATTTATCACACGGCCGATTTATATCTTAAAAGATATCGAAGATCGCGATCGAGATCTGGCTTCGTAGCGCGAGAATCGAATGCAGTCGAATGAGGATCGGAGGTATAAGGGGGGACTATGAATTCTCTACTGTGCAGAGGTCGGATAGCGGCCGACTTAATCCCCCGTTGACTTATAGGGCCCGCCTATGTGGAAGAACAAATGAATAAATTAGGGCGGGGTCGTTTGGTAGCCGATGTACGGCCCTGAAGATTTATTGATACCCAATACCAGTTCCTCTGGTCTGGTTACACGCTGCTTCTGACCGTCTCTTATTTCGCTCTGATCCGACGTAAACGCGCCGGAAAAGGAAAGGGGTGGCGCCACTATTTATGCTAATGACACCTCAAACTTTCACCGGACCTTCAAGCTCAAAGAGATCGCGTAAAATGATTTATTTTAAATCGTGAATTTTTTTCAGTAATTGTCAGTAATGTTAAAGTAATTAAAAAAACAAATGTATATTTTATTTGCAAGAATCGACCAATAACGATAATAAAATAATCATAATAAGTAGGTACACATTATTAAGTTCTAGGCGAAGCTTTCAGAGGTTTAAAAAGATACTCAGGGTCAGGTATAGATGTCTTGTCAAGAATGAATAGATACTTGCGTGCTTCTAGGCGTGCCTTGTGCGCGATCAGCATAACCAATAATACCCGAAAATACCATGGATGCGACGGTGACGATGCGATTCGTGAACCGACTAATCCTTCCGTGGCTTACCATATTTTTCCATACAATAACCAACCTTTCGGTCGATCCACAATTCTTCTTTTTCACTTATGCTACTTATGTTTTTTCTCTTTGTTGTTACAACAAAGTTATTCTTCGTTGCGAACAACAAGTTACCTGTGGAGCTTAGAAGTTCTGTTTCCTTATAGAATTATTTTCTGTATAGCTATTGAGTATTATTAAGTTCGAATCAGTGGACTTAGACGAAGACAAGAAATCTAAGAGGGAAATTAATAAATTCCATAGATTCTATCAAATTCACTTCTACATCATACACCCAAGTAATAAAAATCCGTGGTGTACCTATCATCGTAGCAGATCTCGTTAAAAGACGAGCGTATCGTTTCTTCGTAAGAGCCATCCACAAATCGCTTATATCTCTCCTCTTAAACGCAACACTCGTAAGATCGTGACCCGTTTCCTGGTGTCGGGCGGCTAAAATTCAAAGGGTTAGAGTCATTTGTAGGGCGAGGGAAGCCGCGGGACTGAGACGTCCAGATAATCTCGACGTAATCTACCGGGCGAATCGCGAGAGGTCGAGCGACCCTTAAACCACGCTGCTGACGCGCTCTAAAGGACATCGAGTGGCGGAGTAGTATGTTAATGAGGACAGGACCATCGGATTCTCGTACACGGAGGTCCTGAATGAACCTGCAGCCTCGACCAAAATAGCACCTTCATCCTCCTCCTCTTTCATTCTTGTCTTCTCCTCGTCCAATTCTTCTATTCTACGAAATTTAAATAAACTTTCTTGATCGTCGATCAAGCGTTAATCTAATACAGAAACAAGCGTATCGTAACAATTTCGGTGCATGCTCGTGCACTCGTGCAGGAAAAATCTCGAAGAACAAACAAATCTTAAGTTAATAATAAACCTTAGCTCTGTGGATTAACAATAGAATTTTTTCTTTCTCAACATTTGGAAGAAGGTGGAAGAAGGTACATAGATCTTGAATGTACGATAAAATCCCTCTTTCTCGACATTTCAGAACCTTTGGTGCAAAATGTGCGAAGTGTGGTCGAAGCGTAGGTGCGGGTGACTGGGTGAGAAGAGCCAGAGAAAGGGTGTATCACTTGGCCTGTTTCGCCTGCGACGCCTGTTCTCGTCAACTGTCGACGGGGGAGCAATTCGCCCTGCTGGATGCCCGATTGCTCTGCAAGGCTCACTATCTCGACGTCGTCGAAGGAAACAATACCTCATCCTCGGAAGATTGCGACTCCGAGCACGGTGGCAAAGGCAGCAAGACGAAGAGGGTCAGGACCACTTTTACGGAGGAGCAACTCTCTGTTTTGCAAGCGAACTTTCAGTTAGACAGCAATCCCGATGGCCAGGATCTTGAAAGAATAGCTCACGTTACGGGACTGAGCAAACGAGTGACGCAAGTCTGGTTTCAGAACTCGAGGGCCAGGCAGAAGAAACACAGTGGAAAGATCAAAACGCAAAGTAAGTACATTTGTTATTTGAAAATGTTGCAATTCCTAGTAAAATATTACCGATGAACGAATACAACGAATTCCAAGAAGAAAATGGAAAAATATAAACGATAAATTAAAACAGAAAATACAAAATGTACGTAGATGCCTCTGCATATCGATAATGAATTACAGGCAGAAAATACGACAATACGAGAGGGCAATTAGTATTGCATGGTTTATGCTTCCTTGTTCATTGAACTTAATCAAAATCTATAGAATTAATGTATGAGTTAATATGAAACAATATTACAGACATTTCGTAATTTGAACTTTAGATTCGTGCATTAACGTACTAACTATCTAAACAGTTAGTAGCATTATTTGGATTGAAAAAGACGAAATATAATATACACGTAGGATCTTTTTTACTAAAAATTTGAAACTTTTTCTTTCTTTTCTTATAACTATTCTATATTGTCATTCCTAAAAAATAATTCATTTCCTATCTAGTGCACCATTCACCACCAATGCAACATCATCCAGGTGATTTGTACCCAACCAGTGTAAACATGGTAGGTGCCTATTTAGGGGGGTATCAAGGCGGCAGCGTAGGAAGCGAAAGTCCTGGCAGTCCATTGACACCACTCACTCCTTTAACACCTCTAACCCCGACAACGCCCAATCACCTTCAAGCCCAGTTCTGTCATCAAACGGGTTAACTTTATTTAGTAACAATGTCCAATATCGGTGATCATTGCTTTCGAATTTTACCTTCGTCGATTGTTTCCAAGTCTAATATTGTTTGCAATGGAAAATTTAGCGTTCGAATTTAGAAGAACATCGATCTATTAGAGAGGAAGAAATTATAAAGTTCTAGGATTTCGAAGAGGGTACATTAATTCATTCGAATGTTTTGAAAATTTAGCATAAATTTTTTCATAGATTTATGAGAATTTAGAATATAGTAGAACCTCGATTATCATTAAGGAAATATTTGATTATTCGAATATCGATCGATTAAAAAATTTGCATATGGTTTCAGCTAGGGAAAATTGTAAAATAAAAGTATGGTCAAGGTTTTACTTAAAAAGATTATTTAAAACGAACCCTCTTTGAATTCTAGAACGCTTAAGGATAAGTTTTAAATAATGGAGATATTCTCTGTCTTTTTTTTGTACATACACAAAACGAATTGTTTCAAACAAAGCGAGAAGTAAAAGTGATATTAAGAAATAGGTTAATATTCTATGGTGAGGATTCTAGTATATGAATGGAGAAAACACGATCATTATTTATTCTGATTCGATTGCAATAGTTCGTAACTTGTATTTGCATTTTAAAATTAGTCTACTTAACTCTTTTACTTGGCAAGAGTGCAATGAAACGAAAAGTAGGATTACAATTTTGATAGTGTTTGTAAAAAAAGGTCTCGTTTTTCATAATTTTTTTTATAAATTTGATTTGTCACGAGATAGATTCTTAAATTTTCAATTTGAGAAAAGTCGGAATATTTCTATAACATTAATTTCTTTCAAATTTTGCTAATATTATTATTCGTTCTTTTTTCAATTTAAAATCAACAGTTTGCAACAGTATCAAACCAATGATTACAAAACGAGTAATTTTTAGCAACATTGACACGGCTCATTAGTATTATTTAAATTCTCACTATACGCGTGTCCCATGAAGTATTTTATTTTTAAGATAAGATTGTACATAGATGTATTCTGTAGCTTTTGTATATAAATTTCAAGGAAATCGTGCATGAATATTTGATATCGCTCCCAATGTTGTACACACATTATCGCAATACTGTAAACCGTACTGTTAATAATAAAAATGTCTTTTACTGTTAACACGTGTTATTACTTTCAAACCTGAGGCCCTTGTGTTTCTATCATACGGTGTCTTATCTATATCGATACTGTGCCTTTTCTATTATATCCTCTTCCACCTTTATCAAATTAAAAAAAAAAAAAAAAATTGCAACAAAGAAAAATAATAATGCTTATAAAAAAAGCTTAAAAACCCAAGACTCCCAAAATTGCTGAATTTGTTAAAAAGTCAAAAAATAAAGAAAAGAAACAAAGATAATAAAGTTCAAAGATACACACTCATAGGATGGGGAACAAACACGGAAACAAAGAAATATGTGCAACATTTTATATTGTATATATACTTAGTTTACAATATTTACATCACAGTACATGTGTGTCGTGTGTATATTAAATAATGATCCTTTTACGGTTACACAATTAATTATCTAAACACTGTAAAAGATACTTTCATTCGGAACATTGCTTTCTGATGTACCCCGGGATACCAGAGACTCGAGTGAACAGGAAACCTCGGTAAGTTGGCGGGGACACCGGACGACTCGAATTTCTCGTTTACGCTAATCGTATAGTCGATCTTATAGGTACGTTTTATTAAAACGATAGCCTGATTACATCAGGTTATTCCGCGGATCAATCGAAGTGAGGACAACTATCGTTCTATTCTTTCAAAAAGAAGGAAAATTACATTTATCGCTTCTTTAGGGCCGTGAAGGGCATTCGTTACTTGTAATCGAAGTTCGTAAATCAACTTTAACTTGTCAACCGGGGCAAACGCGTTAAATCGTCACTTGCATTTCCAATCTGTTAGAAATAATCATTCTTTTACTTATAAATCTTCGATATTTCAATTATAAATTATGTTTAGTAATATCGTTAAATGTTGCATTTATATTTGGAAGAGTTCAAATCAATTTATTTCACGAGAAATTTTACGAATATAGAAAATACCTGGTTAACGGATGATTCGGTTGACAAGTTAAGACACACGATTAATCCTTTCCATTTGCAATATCGCAATTATCATAAATTAATTACTACACAACGAACGTGACGTTGACGCTGAAAGAAGATACGGAGAGGATTAATCTCATTCTCGCGTTACGAGTTGATCTTCACCTATCAATCGCTACGGAAATATTCGCAACTCACTTCCACGTTTGTGCACGCAAATCTGTTAGCGCGTAACATGGAACATTGAGTGTAGTCACTTATTTATAATAAGCTTAACGTCCAGTGCGAGAGAGCTGTGCTACCGTCCAGTCTTAAAAATTCGCGTCTATACGTCTTTTGCTGGTAATCTTAATAGGTTAACAACGATTTGGGCGGATTTCGTTCTAAATCATAGAAAACATTCGGTCTACATATATGTGCTTCAATAATGTCGTTTTACAGGTATCGAGAATGTTAACTTTATTAACCCTCTGAAACGTTGATTAATTTATTTATTTCTCAATCAATCATTTGACCTTTATAACTAAAAAGCGTATACGTTTCACATGTTCACTGGGACAATTATGATTAATCTACTTTTTACGTACACGTAGCCATTTAAAGTAGTTCCAGAAGGTGAAATAAACTTATTTTTTATTACATATTAAGTATGAAAAAACAAGAATTCGTTGAAAAATTGTTTACCTCTGTTTATTTCCTATTTGGATGAACATTAATAAAATATATTCTAAAATACTAAAATGTAGATTATTCCGTCGAACCGTTTGAAACACGTTCTTTGAAACAGATGAGGTGAGAGACTTGATTTGTTTTATTTATCCTACATTATCTCGCTTCAAAGGGTCAATAAACAGAATAAATACGTTATTGTAGAGTTGATACTAAAGTACGACAAGTAATCAATCAACGTGTTTTAAAAACGCGTTTTACGATAAAAAATATTTCAGTACTTAAGTCTTTCTATTTCGACGTTCTATGAAATTTCGAAGAAAAACTTTTAAAGAATTTCTATTCGTCTTGCGTCTTTTTACATACAATAGAATTGAGCAGCTCGTAGCAAGAACGATCCTTGCCGAATTTTTTCAGTTCTTTTTTATCATCGTGTTAATAACGGATATACTCACAGCAATTTTCTAATATGATGGATATTTTATAAAAGAAAAAGAAAAATTGGAATATGTTGGACAATAGTAGAAGATATAGAATATTCTTTCGCTTCTTTGGTGAAAGATAAATATGGACAAGGATCGTCTGTGTTACTTGGCCAATTTTTTTTTAACGAATATCGAGAAAAAGCTTGTGCCTTTCAAAGTCAAAGCTTCGATCGCGACATTTTAATGAATAACAATAATACTCTATATTAATAATAATTAATAATAATTAATAATAATATTCTATTTATATGGTCGGTGGAAGAAATAAAGTCGAAATGAGTAACGCGTTCACCAAGAATAATTCATGAACGTGGGAAAGAAACCTTAAGATTAAACAAAGAATATTTACAATATGCGGCTAATCCAGCGGCGATTAAACCTCGTTCGGCATCGACAACATCATCGAGTCTTGTGACAGTTCGTCCATCGATTGTTCCGAGCCTGAAGACAGAGTTGACGGTGTTGCGATAGAGAGTAGACCTTTTCAAAGCAAAACTTTGTTTCGTCCTTGGGTATTGATAAACTCGCGTTATATTCTAATTGTTGAATTTAAGCAGATAATCTTCATCATTACGTTTAACCCTTTGCACTTTGCCCCTTAATTTCATAGTTTGAGAGGAGAAATTAATGTTATTACGATCCTTCAACCGATAATTTAGTCCTAACGTCTCTATTCTTGGAAATTTCGCTAAAAATCTAACGAAAAATCTTTTACTATTTTCTCAAGAATATGTCACGCAATTTGATTGAAAAATATCGCATTTATCGATTTAATCGAATACTCTGTCAAGACTGCTATACTGAAAGAAAAGCAATAGATTCATGCAACAAATTTCCCACACATGCGAAAATCTCTGATATTCTTACCATGATTATGATAGAGGGATGGCGTTGGGCTTTTGCACGTAGCTGGACTCAGCTGCGGCGGTTGGGGGCCATGATGGTGTTGCTGTTGATGTTGAAACGAATAGGTCAGATGTAAATTGATGTGCCGACTGAAATCGCCTGTGGAAGCGGTAGAATTTGGTGGTGACTGATGAACTGTAACAGCAAACGATGTTTCCTTGATTCTAGGCTATGATAATTCTTGCTACTTTTAATATGCTGAACCACATGCGTCATTATTTCAAGGTCACCTATAGGTATTTAACGTTAGACATTTTAAAAAGCAGAACCTGTAGATCTGCTTTTATACTTTGCGTACACATATTTGCTTTTGAAAAAGAAAAATATTGCATTGAAATAATATTCGTATAACGAAATTTGTGAAACCAAACGTGGAACTATACAAAAAATATCTCAAAAATATTAACATGAATCAATCGAAATGAGACATTCGACATATAACTTCGTCCTTTACCGAAATTTATTACTCGAAAGTTTCTAACGTTTATTCCCCCAAAATATTCAGAATCTTTAATACCTCTTGATCAAATAGTATTGAAATAAATGTAAAACAAGAACGTGGATGTAATAAAGAAGCGGACAGAATAACAAAGAAAATAAAATAGAAATGTCGTCTCACTAGACAGCTGTAAATCGGACAGATATCGGTGAAAGAAACAAACGCAAGAAGTACCGTGTTGCCCTTTCATTTTGCCCGTGTGCAGATGCTTCTTCTGCCTTGCCCTAGAATTCTGGAACCAAACCTGCGTAACTCTTTTGCTGAGTCCGGTCACATGCGCTATCCTCTCGAGGTCTTGGCCGTCCGGATTGCTGTCCAGTTGAAAATTCGCTTGGAGAACAGAGAGCTGTTCCTCCGTGAACGTGGTTCTCACTCTCTTCGCCTTGTTACCGCTCTTGTGCCCGCTCTCCGAGTCACCGCCTTCTGCGAAAGTACCAATTAGAGGTGTTCCACCTTTGCTTACGCCACTAAATCTTTCCCTCCGAGTCTGTAGATTTCATTTTGTCATTTTTTTATTCCACCATCGAATAACTTAAACCCTAAGCTTTTTCCAGATTTAACGATATAAAAAGCAGGCGCAAAGAACTAAAACCACAAATTTTGATAATCTCAAAGATTACAATGTACCGAGAATATATCAAACTACATACTTATAAAATAAAACGCATTTTTTGAGCGGAAATGACATTCGAATATCAGAATTGTAAATAGCGATTTTCTATATCTTCGTAATCGTTAAATCGCTTTACGATCGAATTACTTATTTGGTAAACTTAACAAGCGGTGAGAGAAATAAGACGCGACATCCGGCCAGCAATGAACGTGCCAATGTTATAATTATATGCAACATAGAACACGAAAGGCTTAATTAGAGATATTGTGGTAACGTAATAAAGTATCGGCATAGTCTCACCATCGGAAGAAGTGTTATTGCCTTCGACTACATCCAGGTAGTGTGCTTTGCAAAGCAATCTGGCGTCCAAGAGGGCGAACTGTTCGCCCGTGGAAAGTTGACGAGAACAGGCGTCGCATGCAAAACACGCCAAGTGGTAAACCCTTTCTCTGGCTCTTCTCACCCAGTCCCCGGCACCCACGCTTCGACCACACTTCGCACACTTTGCGCCAAAAGTGCTAAACAAAAATAATTTCAGACAATTTTATTCGTTGTAATCGATGAAATTTGGAGATTTTTAAACGTAAATAAGCATAACGATATATAAAAAGTGCAACAATATTTGGACAATGTATAACAAATATATGCAACAAGTTCCTTCGTTTAAAACATATGACCTAGCTATTCATAAATTAAAAATTTTCCACAAGTTTTCTATGGTAAACGTTCAAATATTTTGGCATTAATTTTTAGTGTATATTTTACATTAGAACCCACAAGATAGCTGTAGGTAACTGCTATATTTCAAGTCAAGAAAATCATACGTTTCTTCTTCAGGATCGAACGATCTGAATCTCACGACAATTCCAGGTAACGTTCCCATTCTTTTCCATTAATTTTATCAACGGAGACCAAAAAGGATAAGCGAAGAATGCGGAATTTTTCTATGAAAAGAGCCGGGTGACTAACGATGCCATGGCATGCCGGGAAATCCGAAGCAGTCGTAAAGAATTCGCAGGCACGCAGCACGCGGCCACCTGCGGCAATGGCGCCAATAAATTCAACGATGGTAGCTCGCTCCTCGAGGATTTAACTTCGTCCGGCTCTAACGAACGCGTTCGCCGCGAAGTGTAAAGAAAACGTTTCGCGTCAACGATTCTACCTCTGCTCTTCCCGTCTTCGAACATTCAGCAGTCGATAAACCGGCCATCGACGCGCTCTCAACCAGAAAAACGCCTAGTCCGATCGTGAATTTCCTGCTACGGCTGACCATATAGAGAATTTGAGAATAAAACTGTGACATTAATTGATATCATTGTTAATACACGGCGAACGTTTATGCGAATTTGTATCTTTCTAAATAGTTTCTACGATCGAGATGATAAGTTGCAAGAAACTGATAATATTAGTTTGCTTATTACGTTAGTTTGTCTTAATTAATATTAGTCTGCATAGTTGACGCTTTAATAGTTTTCAAATGTCTAAAATAATATTTTGATTGACAATATATCGAATTAGAAAATTACTCTTTTACAAAAGAGGGGAAATATGTATACGCAACTTTTCCATTTATGGCTTTCAAATATCAATTTCTAAGTCACAACGCAACACGCGAATCCATAGTTCAAAAATTCCACCACTTCATCGTGGTTAAAAACTGCGTATATTTAGCTGAGACTACATTAAAATCTCTATGTTAACGAAATAATTTAAATTTAATCAGGAATTACCATTAGCCGGGCATCGGACATTCCAATAAAACGCGAAATTATCATACGTGAAAGAAGATGAGAGGAGCTCCAAAAATGTCGGCGTACGATTTCACACGGTGTGAGTCGATTATCAATGTGCGCGTATTGCAATGGTCGATGGGAGAAATAATTCGTACTTCGAAGAGCGGCAGAGCACTCGGGAGAACGGTCTTAGATAACGCGTCGCGCACGAACGCGCGTTTACCTGGAACAAGCCAGCCTGTACCGGTCGTCCTGTGACAAATAAATGACTGCAGGACCCCGAAGCGCGAGTTGCAACCTTCAAGAGTATGTTTGCGTGTATGTAAACTCGCGCTGCCGCGCGGGAACACCGTAGTGAAAAAGGATTAATAAATGAGGGGAGACGAAAAAGGGAGAAACGAGAGTTGTGAGATAAGGAGGAAGTTGAGGGAATAGATAGGCAATGAGAGAAGAGGTGTAGATGGTAGAAGCAAAAGGAAGAAAATAGAGTGGCAAGGAGAAAAAAGATATTTAGAAAATACTATCTGCAATGCCAGAAATGTTAGAAGGGAAATCGACACTGGAAAATCTTACAATTAGTTTCATTCGACGAACATTTTACACGAACTATTGGCACACGATGAAACATTAAACAATAAGTTTGTTACATATGGCAACACACTAAAAACAAATGGATGTTAGTGAAAGGCATGTAAGAAGAATCACGAAAAGAATGAAAGAGAAATGAAAAATTTCATTAGAAAGCGTCTTCGGAAGAAAGACTCGAAAGAACAGAAGAAAGTTGAGAGAAGAGAAGTTTCTCTTCCCAGCTCTCATCTTGGAAAGCAATCTTTCATGGTACAGCGTGTTCTATGACATAAGTATATACGTACAAGTACTCTTTTACTCCGACGATCTCTTTCTATAATAGTTTCGATCGAAGAAGGAGCGATATGAAAAAAAAAATCCTCTCCGTTTCGTAACCTTTTATTCTTCGTCGACTTATCGATTTATCTCGACATATGAGCTTCTCAAATGTCAAACTGATTGACTTCGCTTTTTATTAATTTCCTGATTTCATTACATAGGTACACGATAAATATTCAATTCTACACTCCCCTTTCTCCACACCTTCGGTATATATTCGTTTCTCCATACATCCATTCCCGCACCCAGTTTCACCATACCTCGTCAGTACTTCATACTCTACAAAACAATCAACTCCATTAGCATCGCTGCACTCGGAAGCGTATCGTGCAAATATCTGCTCGCTCTCGCCCGAACCGTCCTCTTAATCCCGCGAGTAACTATGTCCCGATCGAAACACGCTTATAGTCTTGATATAGTCTAGTCCCATCCGGTATACTACTCGTTACTTTCTCTGTTGGAAATGGGGTGGTGGGGCCACCGGGGTAGTCGCGTGGCCCCATAAGATATCTTCGCGAGGGGGACGAAGGGACTCGCGAACACAGATCGTATAAACAGCTAGGCTGGGATCGGTTGCCGGAGGAACCGGACGAGGAATCGGGATGCACTTTCCGTGTTCATGAATATGATAATGGGCTAATGGCCGCTAGTCGTTGTTTAATTACCGGCCGTGGCGCACACTAGCGACCACACCGGACACACTGGCCGTGAAGAAGCCACCGTCGTGCTGCTGCTTGTCGTTAACCGAGGACGCTCCTCCGGGTTGTTGGCTCACCGATGCACCCATAACACCCACCTCTGCAGCCATTCATCTGGGCGTGCGTGCGTGTGTCGTGTTGCATGCTCGTGTCTTGCCGCTACACGGCTACCGTTTACACCGGCCTAGCTTCCAGTGAAAAAGTTTCCTACCTCTTCGCTTGGGTATATGGTATTAGAGAGCTTGAGAGAGGAGTTTCCAGGCGATGTTACCGAACGGAGAAAACGAGCAACACGGGGTGTGAGGATTTCGTTGTCGACATTGCTGCAGTTTCGTTTAAGCGAGGCTTTAGGATAGTATATAAGTGACTGGTTGTGGAAATTGCAAGTATCAGAGGGTGGTTTAGGTATTGAAGTTTAATTAGCGTTGTGGAGGGTTTTAAGCGTGTTTTGATAGGAAATTGAGCGAGCTTTGATCGTGGATTTTGATGTACGGCTAATTCGATTCCTAAAGTTTGTTACTGTTAGATATTCGATAAGATTTCTTCTATACTAAGAAATAAGAATTTTTCAAATGTAACGAAAAGTATAAAAGTAAAGAGAGCGTATAAAAATCAAGACATTTTAATAGATCAATGCCACCACTCTATTGAACATAATCCCTTTAACACACCCAATATCTTTCCTAATCACACATTTCATTCAAAACAGCATAGCTTTCGATGCATATTACACGATAATAAGCTATTGAATACAAATCATTCGATACAAATCATTGTAATCGTATGTGCTTGAACTAAAACCTTTCTTTTGAACTTTTTAAAAGCTACAAGTCTGTAAATACATATATCGTCTGGTCGACTCTACAATACCTGTAACAATTCATAGCGATTTAATAGGAAAGAAGAAGAATGTACATTTGTAATGCATAATCGTAAATTCTGAATCTCACACAGATACTCAAGCGACAAAAAAGAAACCGTTTTAATCCTATTGTCTCTTAGCGAAGCACTAATTTATCCTGCTTGCAAGAACAACTTTCTCGTTTCGCCCACGTCAATCTCTAGGAAGGGATTTGAATTTTGAGCAAGCGATTGTCAGTTTTCTTTTATCATAACCGATGCAGATCCTATCCACAGAGAGCCGGCAAGATGAATTCCGAAAACAACGAAAATTAATCCTCCAGGGAAGCTTCTTATAAAATCACCAATCTCATTGTTTCCTGTTCGTCGAAGATTAAACTCTATCACCTTGAAATGGTCTGTATTTTGTATGATTGATGACGATTAACTTGTAAATTATATAAGTATAACAACAGAGTTTGTCGTTTGAAAAATGTTATTAAAACTAGAACCACGTATTGAATTTGTTTCGGTTTTCTTTCCTTTTACGATTACTCGAAACACGTGTTTACATCGATTACAAAAATTAAAGGTTTTGTAATGTCTAATGTAATTTGTATGCCAACATTCTTCCAAGTTAAATCAAATACTTTGACTGTTCTTTTCTTTTCAATTCCTCTTAGAAACACCTTAATAATGCCTAATCGTATTGATATAAATAAATGTAAATAATTTTGTGATGAAGTACGCTTCTAGTTTTTTTGATACCCAAGTCAGATATACAAAAACCGATAGGTGTATGTAGACTTTCGTGACTGACTGTACACACACTTATACCTACACCCATTCCAATCGAAAATACCAAGGATCGCGTCAATGGAGTATTAATTAGGTCACATTGTATCAACACTTCAATCACGAATTGAACGAAGGTTCGGTGAAGCGGTGTCCTCGATTCTCGAGGTATCCACGGTATAGTTTTCGATCATTTATCACGGCGAGCCGAGCGTAAATCGAAATAGTGGCTTCGTTTCTTTCCGAGTCGGTTGTCGACGTGTCTACGGGTCGTGGATCCTGTCGACCGGGTCATCGTAAGCCAGCATTACGAGGCGAAAAACGTCAGTCGAAAAAATTACGCGGCAGATTCCTCAGGACCTCCCGCATATACACGACTTTGACCCTCAAAAAGACAGCCACGCCACGAAAAAATCCCGCAACTGTCTTCACAGAGATTGCCGACTCTCTGTTGCCAAACTTTTCATAATTCTTTATTTTATTATTTGAATTTCTAACGTCTGCATGCTAAACAAGAGTATACATCGTAGGTATCTTATTAACACTTTGACTGCCACGTCAAAATCACATGTTTCGCTTAGGACGTCACGGGAGTATTTTTATTTTTCAAAGCATATAATGGCAAAGTAATAATAAATTGATGATATAAGACAACATTCTTCCCCAATGGACCGTTTATCTTATTGGTGGTCACGGGTGACCACCACGGCGCCTTGGTAACAGTTGATAACGACATATTATAACAAAGCTTCGTTTATTTCAACAAACCATTCGCATTCGTTATTTCGTCGTAAGCAAAACGTCCAGAATATATTGTTGAAACGTGTAGAAGATATTAGTAAACAGTATTTGCTCATTTTATATATAATAGTAAGGTATGTTCACACTTCTAACTTCAATTATATGATTATAAACCAGCATTTACGATTATTTTCTAAGGTGTGTTTATAATAATATTCGTAGATTATCCATCAAAGATATGGATGCAAACACAGTGCATCGTTAGATGCAAGATTTGTTCTCATTCTTTTTTATTGATGTTCTAATAAAAATGTTTAATTATTCAATGGGCCACTTTTTATTTCAAAGTATCTTCTATTTATCGGTTATACTCAAAATGCCCTAATTCTCAATTTTCATTCAATTTTTACAATTGTAAGAAGTTCAAGCGCTCCGATCACCAATTACCACCGTAGCGTCACAGGAGAAACCGTGGCAGTCAAAGTGTTAAAGAATAATAATTATCCACATTATTCCGCGAGAGTCGAGTTGCGAGTTTAATGCAATTTTCAAAAGTCTGAAACATTAAATCGATGGACAATAAAATTCGTTTCGACAAGTTCATGTTCAAAGTAATTATAGAAACACATCAGATTCGAAATCGAAAGAAATGACTGTACAGTAGAGTACAGTAGTACCATAACATAATACACAATGAATTCACTTTATTCTTTTTCATTTCCTTTCTTCTGAGGATTACATTGATTTCCGCGTTCGATAATATAGACAGCGATACCGGTCGCTCGTCACGATCGGATATCACGATACGTGATTTTAGACAGGCTGGTGCAACAGCCAGGTGACCGAACTAAGGTTGATTGACAGTTGGATAAACACGTTGGAAAGTGTTCGATTCGAATTCTTCGCGTACAATCGAACAGTCATTGCAAGCTTCTTTTCGTCCCTTGGTCATCCTTCCTACGAAAATATCCGAAACAAACAGCTTTCGATCAGTCATTATCCGATTCCGCTACAAGGCAATGTATGTCGAACAACGTATCTTTACGTTGTATAAGTAAATAGAGGAAGTAGTTGAATTTTTGTAAGATGAAACTATACGGCCCAGTTTTAAAGAGATGTAAACAAAATTTCCTTTCATAATTCTCCATGTTTTCTTTTAAATTGTATAAAGTTGTCATTATCTTATAACTAGTGCAAAATTTCAACAAAAGTTTCTGACGGCGAATAATACAAATTCAATGATTTATAAAGAATCGATAGATCTGCAAGATTCTAAAATTTCTCTAGGGAAAGTAACAGATAGTATGATCGATATTTCAATTCCAACGAAAATTTCCAGTCATGTACCCTATAATAAAAATTCAACGATTTATAAACAGTGGAATATTAATAAATTCCTGTGAGTTTCATTCCGTTGCATTCAGTAATGTAACAACTTAATTCGTAGCCGATAAAACAGTTATTTACCATACAACACAGTTAATTTATAGAAATGTTAACATTGATTTACAATCACCAATCGATCGATCGAAGAGTCACTTATGGATTGTCACGAAGGCAATACTCTAGTTCGTTCGTGCGGGTCGATTAAGAGGTTTCCAACGAATTGTTATTTATTGCATTGATAATGAAAACATGGCACGCCACTCTTTTACCACGGTTTATTATTCTATCGATAGATCAACACACATTTGAATATTACACATAACAACCAGGTTTGCCTTCTCGTTGCTTGTTATCGCAATAATTGAATCTCTTTCGACCACTAAATTGCGGCTACAAGGAAACGTAGATCTTTGACGACGCAATGGCAATTACGAGTTCTGTTGATCTCGATTTATGTTTCGCGGTATGTCTCGTTTTACTACTACGGTAGCTATATACGCTAAAGCATTGCAGTTTCCCTTGATAAACTCCGTTATCTTTATTATTCGATCTTTGATTGAGCGCGTTTTTAATTTAAGCTTCCTCGTTGAGCGTGTAACAGAATTTTTGTTTCAGTATCATAATATGCAGATATACGTATGAGAATATTTCTGGCTACTGATATTATTTGTAACCTGTCACTTCTACGTAACGTTACATTTTTCTGAAATCTTATAAATAAATTTACCCGTCCACGAAAGTTCTCGTGCGCTTCATAAAAAAGCCATTTTTAATAAAAGTAAAATTCTATAAAATTTCGTTGCAAAGATGACGTAAATATTCTATACCAAGACGATTGAAAGCTATTTATCATCGCTTTATATAGAAATTATTATTGCTTTATCAAGTGATACATAGATATGCTGTTATGTATCGTTACATATGTTTCATTTAACTAATAGCTTTTTTATGTAAACAAATTAAATTAATCTTCTCGAATATTGGAGCAAACTGACAATTTCTTTGATCTGTATGCGACCAAACGAAATTTAACATCAGAAAAATGATTATCCGAATATTCTATTATCCGAATATTTTTATCTCTCTATTAATTCGCATATAGGAGGCATATTGAAGCAAACAATGACAATTTGTTTGGTCTGTATATGTTTGTCCGTTTGTATCGTCTGTGTATCAAACGAAATTTAACATCAGAAAAATGATTGTTCTATTATCCGAATATTTTTGTCTCTCTATTAGTTTGCATGTAAGGGGCTCTAATACCTACTAACAATGGAGATTTATTTATCAACTTACAGAGCGTAGTCATGCCTGCAGTAGAGTCTCATGCCCTTCAAGAAGCAGGAATGCTGATCATGTAGCGGTCTGGCACAAGCACAGCACCTCAAGCACCTCGAGTGCCAAGTTCGACCGCCGACGCAAAGAACAGTGCGCTCACGGACGCGTTCTCCGCATCCGCCGCACTCCATCACGCTTGGCGACATTTCCGGCCCTATCAACCCGCCGGCATTTTCGGCTGTAGCAAGATTCGGACCGGTGCCTTCGCACACGCCATCGCTCGTCATATCTTCTATCTCCGTCTGTAATGTCATTGAAGCAAGCGTGAGAAAAACTCGGAAACGTTGATGCTTAACCATCGCGAACGAAAGCTGTAACGTAAAGTGAGCTGTACGTGTACAAGTACGCTATTTAAAAGAATCAGAGTATCTACTAAAAATATACAAAATATAACATAATAATATATGACAATTCAAATACAAAATATTTTTAACGAATAATGTGTCAGAAAATTCTCGAGCGCGAAAGTGTACGCACGTTTGAGAAGGTAGGAAAGGATAGCAGGCATAGTAAACTGCATCGAAACAGATTAATCGAAACACACGCATCCATCAAGTATGTCATAGGTTTCGTGACAAGAACATCCGATAGTTTGTTTGTTGAATTCTGCATGGTATAGCGTGGCACAATACCGTTCACAGGAAATCTAACAGGGGAACGTTGACTTCGTTATGGCATTGCTATTCTTTTTTCTCCGTATCGAACAATCGTGCGAAGACTGGCCCAGCTTCGTAAGCACTTGTATTAGGTCGTCCGAAAAGTTTCTTCCGTATTATAAGGAAATAATGGATGCACAACATTTTTCGTTTTATATTACTTTATCAAATTACGTATGATCCATTTTGCTCTATCAGGATAAAGATCACAACGTTTGACAGATTAGGTTTCATGTTTGTATAAAGATGCGTCGTTGTAAAAGACGTGTCTGTAAAGGAAAGACACTTTTCAGATAACCTAATACATTGTTATAAAACAGCTGCTTAAATATTAGGTTGTTTGGAAAATTCGTAACGTTAAAGAAAATTTAACTAGAATTACACATTTTGCAATTTATATTTTGCCATCTCTCTTATAAAGAACCATTCTCACATTTTCCATTAACCCTTTCGATCCATGTTGTAACGAAGGACATA
Organism: Bombus affinis; assembly: GCF_024516045.1. NCBI lineage: Eukaryota > Metazoa > Arthropoda > Insecta > Hymenoptera > Apidae > Bombus > Bombus affinis. The sequence continues at coordinate 4,271,391 of NC_066349.1, read as the reverse complement.
TGTATCCTAGTGAAAGTTTCTAGTGTTTATTATGTGAATTATTATGTTTCATTATCTGATGTAAATTCGTAATAGAAACGCTGTGAACAGCTACAGCGTAGATCCATCGAGAAACTTTTTCGCATTCCGCCATGAAGAGCCGCGTGCGTGATGTACATCAACGTATCACCGAAGTCTCCGCTAATTCTCCGTTTACAAACTCTCATACAGCTTCGTTCAGCAGCTGGTCAAGCGAAAAGGGCACCCTGCAGGGAAGCGTTACACCGTTGCCAACATAACCACGGATCTGCGGAAGGTAGCACGAACCCTCTGCTTCAAAGTCGACGTTCCCTTTCAATATAGTGACACGCATGCCCTCGCGTACAGATTCGTATTGTGTCGTACACGCAAGTCCTGCGAGCACCGGTGTAATATATGTGGCCAACCCACCCCGTAACATCCCCATGATGGTTCTATGGGGATTGGAATACTCCAATGGGATGCTTAAATGGGCAACCGTGGCGTCCAGCCGCCTTCCGTCATTGTGTCGGCGGTCTTGTTACGACGACTCGTGTCGGATTCACGATTCGATCGAGCTACAGAATGCTACGAGCTAAATGATTTCTGAACGAGCGGGGCGTGCCGAGTAAATAAACTTTCGTAAGGAACGATGGAGGGGTTGCTTGTGTGTTTATTTTCTGGTCTTTTATACTGTACATCACTTGGAAGTACATGTTTTGGGAAAGATCGGTTGGTTCGTTGGATTGCAATTTGTCCACTCTGTACTTACTTGCATAATCTAAAACAATGGTCGCACGATCTAGCCCACGCATTTTAGCAACATTAGAAATTTGCGTTAAACATAAACTTGATCGCAAGTCGCTCGTTAATCTTCCGACTTTAGGCCTTTTCTTCCGTCGTAATAAATCCGTGGTTAAAATATCGCCGGCTATATCGTTTCGACTGGTTCATTCGTGTGTCACGACTTCTACACCCACAAGTTAGCGGTTGGCCCAGCAGAGAGAGAGTTATAGGTGACAATAACGAGCCGCGGTTGCATGCGAGGCGGGATCGTAAAACGGAGGATTAGACTCTTTTCGGACTATTAGCCTAATATATGCCTCGCGATATCAAAAAGCATGCGAATCTCCTAGCTGAACTCAAACGCGGCGATTCAAAGAAGCGAAAGAGGAGATTCATAGAGATACAACCTTCTCTAATTGAACTTCGAGTTTTGTAGAGGACAACTATACTATGTACCTACGTTGTAGTTAATTATATATTCTAGAACACTATTACATGGTCTTCGATATAATTGATTAGAATTATTCGATTATAAGATGGTTATGTAGTTTCATAAAAATTATACAATTATTTTTCGAGACTCGAGACTTTACTTAATTATTATTAATTATTAGATTAATTATTAGTTTTATCATTTTTGAAAAAGATTAGTCTGTTTTATAAATTCAAACGACTACATATAGCGTCAAATTTAAAAGTCGAATTATCTTTCATAGGAGAGAGATTAATACTAATTTTATAAACCCTGTTCTCTTACAGTTCTCTCAAAGATCTTGTAATATTATGTATGTCTTCTGTCTCCAAAATACTATCAATACTTCCACGCCGGTACACATACATACACACGTATTTCAGATCCTTACACAGTTAGAACGTGCGAACATTTGGTTGGTTATGGTTGGTGGTTAACCATACGTCACAACTGGCTCCACAATGGTGGCGTATGGGAGTTACATAATGCCATTGTAATGTAATACCTGCAAGCCTCGTAGGTGCTGCTTCTATACCTATATAACACCTAACGCTTGAGAGAACACGCGTGTTGTAAGGTTCCGCATGCGGTGCCCATCATGGAGACGCGTTCTCGTCACATAGGACCAGCCCCATAAGTTATGGTGAACCGGCATACCCTCCTATTTGTACCTAACCCCGGACTCTTCCGAATCCTGCTTTCTGCGGTCGCACGGCCTGTCAGGGGCGTGATTTTCGGAGTTTATTATGAGAATGATACTTCAGAAGCCGGTCTTCCTACAAGGGGACGGAAGTTCACTGATCGTCCTTCTTTAAATTTCAATTTTTTTCTCTTTTCGTCGTTTCTACTTGGGTTCGTTTTTCTTTTTTCTTTTGTTTCTTTTTCTTTTATTAGGAAGCGTTTGAAACAATATAACAGGAGAGCCGCAGACATTTTGAAAACGAATGAATCTTCTCTAGAGAACAACAAGCTATGATTTTAATTGATAACGTATCACTAAACGCTTTTAAATATCTAGTTGTAATTGTAATTAGCTTTTGGATATCGACAATATATTGAATCAGGTTCTATTTAATTAATATCGTTTAAGCGAAAATAATGTCAGAAGAAACACGAAAGCTCGTAAGTAGACTGCGGATTTTTACGCAAGTTCATATTTTCATGGATACGGTTAAAAGAATAGAGTTTAGGCAGAAAACTGATTTATCTGTTAATCGTTTGCACTCCTATGTCGAGCGTTACTCAATATCAGTTTTTATCTCAGGAGTTCCTTTATCGAGTCCCACTCGACATTCTTTCCCGCCTTTTTTTGTGAAACGTGTTAAAGAAAACCAAGATTGCATCGTGGAAATTGTTTCAAGATATATCATACACTTAAAAATTACAAAATACAACAATAGTGCAAATAAAACTGGTATTTAAGTGAATTTGGTTCTTCCTTTATTTATTTAAATTGTCTTATTTTTCAATTAAAGTAAATTTCAAATAAAAGACTTAAAAGCGTTGGGAGCTGCTGGTAACGAAATTGAATTAAAATTTGAAGTGCAAAGGGTTAAATATTATACAGAGTACAATACTATGGATATTTTATGTCTATATCTTTCAAACAACGATCAAACTCGTTGCTGATCTAAATAATCTAAAACTGCATGCTTCCCCACATCCTCCTTATACAATTCTTTCCTGTCTACCTAAAAACGTCAAGGTATCTCGCATAATCCGATCTGCAGACTTAAACGAAGAGTAATCCCGCTTGGCTCGCCTTATTGCCTTATTTACACAAAGGTAGATCGGTGAACGGTTTCGCAGTGTGGCATCGTACACCGGGTTTGTACACGCCTCTATTCAGAATAGCCATGAGGCCCCATTCTTGCCTCTCGAGTGGTTTCGCTTTCGGTCCCCTTGTCGACGACGAGGCACACCACCGGGGTATGACTTTCAAACTTGAAAGCCTGTCGACGGGAGGTCCTATGGGGGTCCCAGTATGCGCTTTCCTACGGTATTCGCGGCTTCGTGTCACTTTCGGTACCGCGACACGGTGTCCATTGAAATCGATACTTCTTCGTTTCCCTTCGACCGCTTGTCTCCCGCCAATGTCACTCGAGGTAGGTACGAGGTAATAACGATAATACGCGTCCCCAATGCCAACAATGAAATTCTCTAGAGACCTTTTTTATTAATATTTCTTTTTATTTTCTTTAGTCGAATAGATGCATAATCGATGATAGAATTTTTGATGAATTTATGTTTTTAGACGTGTTACATATTTTAGGCAACGATTTTTTAACTTGGTTTCGTAAAGATCGTCGAAATTTGCGAAATTTGAATCGCGAGTATAAACGACTTTCATAAATAATCTCGGTATAAAATCTGAAAAGGTATAAAGTCTCAGTCATGTTGCAACGAATATGACTACTATTATAACGAATAAATAAATGAAAGGTAGAAAGCGAACAAATACGTTTTAATCGAACTGTACATGATTCCATTAATTATGTGTCTATATTGCGCTATAACTTGAGGAAGAAACGAAACACGATTTCTCCATAATAGTATTTTCAGATCAACTTTTATTACAAAGCGGTAAATATATTGATTTTCACTAAGAGACCGTCTACTACGCGTGTTCAATATCGACAAATTATCTGCGAGTCGTTAATTAACCTCGCACCTACACCACCTTCCACTTGAATTTCTCACCTGCAAGGCTATGCAAGTTCGTGATTAAGTATATGAACTTTACACGTACGTGTAACACTTATATCGCTATACTCGTGTGTATAGTCACACGTGCCAGCTATGCCTACGACCCTATTTTCTATATTCATTTCCTTTACTTACTTACGTAGATCGTTTAATTCGTTTCGTGTGAAACTTTTATCTCTCCTAGTTGAATAATTATCCAATGACTGGGATAATTTGTCTTTCTATTTAATTTATGCGTTTGAGAAACTTATAAGCAAATTGAAGGTGTGTGTGCAATTAATGGGAAATTAATAATTGCAAAAATTAGCACAATAAAATATGCGGAATAATTCAAGGTATAGTACCAATAGAAAAATTAGAATACGCGACTATATTTACAACGAAACAGTTGTTACGTTAATTTTTAATAAATAGCCAACATTCTCACGATAAAATTCAATCTGAACTTCAAGTTAATTTTCGAATCTTAGAAAAAGACACAATCGTCTATACTTGCCTACATTTCCCTCTCTAAAAATCCTACTAAAAATTAGGATCAGTTAACCCAATCACAGCAACCATCAAATTAAGATCAAACTCTCAATACTTTACAACTCCTTTAAACTCCAAGAGCCACGTCTTTTCCATTCAATCGAACGCAAAGAAGAAAGGAATAAAAAGAAGAAATATCTCGATGAAGAAGAGAAGAAGCGAAGACTTCCTGGTGCGAACAAGAACGATCGCCGTTCCCTTGATCCCGAGGGGCCTTTCGTTCGTTTTCTCTCGCATCCTCCGCAACCCAGGTGACAAGTTGACAAAGTGGCCCACTACGGGCATCCTTCTTTCGGCTGGTTCTTTCAGACGATACTCTACCGCTCGAAATAAAACGAGACAAACACAACAATAAAGAAAAAGAAAGAGGAGAGAGAGAGAGAGAGAGAGAGAGTGTGCGTGTGAGTGAGGGAGGGGGGGGGGGGGAGAAAAAGGATGTTCCACTGAAAATAATGCTTGCCGGGTTTTTGTGTGTTTCCAGCGGCTTTTCGAGTGGTATCCAAGGGCACGAGCCTCTACACGCCTTCGTAGAAAAGTCCTCCCCACCATAAAGATACTGTGGTCTATGGGGTGAAACGATCCCCCGCAGGTACAATGGATCTTCTAGAGAAGCCACTCGAAATCTATTTAAATCGCCATCCGATTTTTCGTTTTCACGCGACACAATATAATACGTCGACTTTTCATGATTTTTGTCGGTTTCTCATTCTTATTCTAGTGGATGTATAGCACGGCTGTGAGTGGATGTGGCGGATCGAAGCACGGGCAGCAGATTCGTTTCGCGATTATCTCGAATCATTTACTACGTAATGACGAAGAAACCGACCGCAGGAGGGAGTCGTGTTGGTATGTAATTCGGGAGCCCATCATATTGAGACAGTGAGAAGATTTTAATTAACGGGGTGATAGCAGTTTTGTAAATGGTAGTGTAATATTATATATATATATATCTTGCGAAGGTATCATTTATTTTACGTTTGTGAATCCAATAAGATAATAATTCTTTGCTTTTTAAATGGGTCATAAGTTATGGCGTAAGAAATATACTGCGAGTTACTTAAATAAACATTGTGTAAGATAATATCGTTACGTATATACGGCTTTAACCGTAGGCCGAAATTGGCTAAAGAAGAGATTTTGTTTTATCGTTAATGTAAGTACTATGTCTGGAATTTTTAACTTTATTTTTATTATTTTACGTTCGCTATTTAATACCTATAAATACAATCTTGACTACAGGATTTCTTTCCAATTATGTGCATACTGTGCAACATTGTATTTTTAAATTTCCTATAAAATCTGCAGTCTAATTATAATTCTAGAATCTAAAGTTCATATCTATGATTTTATACGAGTTTCCTATACTTTGTTATTGGTATGTGTATAAGCGAAATGTGGCGGTTATGCTAATAGGGGAACAATTTTGTTTCGCTACGGTCGCGCGAAGAAATGTCGGCGCGTCGATGACAAAGTGTGTATTCCGCGAATTAAGAGAAAAAAATCGATATGAGAAATAGGGGCGATAATATATCGCGATAGTTGTAGAAGCAAAACGAATCGAGCCACACTTCTGGCACTCTATTAATAAAATGCAAACATATGTTAATGTGACGCGTTTCCTTGGCCACGTCGAATCAATTTATTACCCCGATCCGCAGTTCTCCATGCCGATTCCTTTTACTTCATCCTTTCTTTTTTCTCTCTTTCTTTTGACTTCGACGAGTACGTTGAGCGTGCGAAATATGGCTGGACACTTGTTATTTTTATAGAACACGTTTCCAACAATCGATTTATATAAGATTGTTTTAATTTTATCTTCTTTCGTTAGAGATTTATTTTTCAGAAAAATACAAATTTACATAAATATTCGCTATCTGATTATAAACATTTCCTGTTAAAGTTTCCTACTACGCAGTACCGTTGGTAGTTCATCAAACGGTAATGGATTCTAACTGTACATTTCTTTATAATCAACAATTTTATTCTCCTAAGATTAATGCACCTTTCTGCGTAATACACTCCTAACATTCTAATAGTCACGTGTTCATTGTTCACACTATCATATTATTCCAATACATTTTTGTACCTATATATCGGAAGCTTAAAGTAATCTCTAATACGTTTACGTTACGGTCGCAGGAATGTGACAAGTACTAAACGAAACTATATAACACCTTATTATCGTATAGCAAATTTATAATAATTATCGGTGAAATAAGATAAGCTCGGTGAAAATCTCCAAAGTATTTTTACTTTTGATTTATGATATCTTCATCGTGATTTATGATACTATTTTATGTTCCTAATTATACATACTTAACGGCTAAGTACCTATAAGTACCTATCTTTTCTGGCAACATCTGCTCATTTTTCTTCATATTTTGTCACTGATGTATAGCACAGAATTTATGTAAATGAAACTATAGGCAACGTGGACAAGAAAAATGTTTAATAAATTTGCGAATGTATTAACAGTTACGAATGACATCGACGAATGTTTATCAATGTTTATATCCAAAGGATATTAAAATAAAATTAATACTAAAATAATCAATTTCGATAAATGTACCTATTTAAATATAGGTAGCTATTGCCTATATGGATAATTATAATTGATTGAATAAAGTAGATTGTGTTATGAGGATAAATAAATAATGTGATAGATCGTTTTTACATATCACATTTAAATCATAATAAAAATAAAAAATGATTTTGACAAAACCATGATCGTGATCTTCATAGTTGCAAAAAAGAGAGGAAACTAAGATCCGCTACTTTGACAGACTTCAGTCAAACAGATGCTAAGATGTAATTAAAGAATACCGAAATACTGTTATATCGACACGATGGTCTTTCGAATCAGTTAAATAAGAAAATATTAAATGTTTAATGGATTAGTAAAAACATACTTGGTATTTTAGATAGTGGCGAAATACCCGTTAAGTGAATCGGATCGATAAACTAGAATTAACGGTGAAGACTTCAAAAGATCAAGCAAGATTAATGACGAAAAGAAGTACGTGGATCTAACTGGTGTCCTTCATAAAACGGATTATCCAGAGTTACGATCTATGGGATCGGAGACACGTCGCAATGATGTTGACTTCCAAGTCTTCCACCAATATTTGTTCGAAATTTTACGATTTCAAATATCTATTTAGAACGCTCTATCTCAGAAGTGTAAAATTTACGTTTACATTCGACTTAACAAACAGTAAATTATTTAGCGAAAAAGGATAAAAACTGTAATATGGCAATTTGTGTCTATTCGCAAAATGCCTAACTAATAAACCAACAAGTAACAGGTTAATGTTTCTTCCACTTTTATCTCTATCTTCTCAGTAGATTTTGTTTCGCAGTATACACATTAACATTTATAATGCACTACAGCAATTTATACACTGCACAATATGTTTTAAAAATCTGGTAAACTACACGTATAGTATAACAATGTCAGAAGTATACGAGAAAGCGCAATCTAATCATAGAAGCCAGAAAGCAAACGCGCGACGTAACCGGAAGTTGCAACGAGCAAAATCACAGCTACATTTGACAATAAAATATAGTATAAACGTATTAACAATCGTGGACGCAACAAAACAGAAGCATGCTATTGAAAATTATCTACAATGGACATGTTCGTTAAGCGCTTCTTCTACCCGGAACAGATTAGCCGCGTCGTAAAATAATATGTACTTACAAATCTCCAACCACAATTCTTCTAATTACCGTGAGTGATACGTACGACTACCGAAAATCGGAAAAAAAGAGAAATTATAAGGCGCATAAAAATATCGTGGCGGAACGAATGCGACGTATGATTCGTTAAAGCCGTGGCTCATTTGCTAGTGAATATCTATAAAGTATACCTACGCAGACACGGGGCGAAATCGTAAATACCTGTAAGATCAGATCTGAGAGACGAGGCACATCCCACGCGAAGGGCAGTACACGAGCTGTTATACGAAAGGACCTTTCAAGATGGTACTGTGAGTACGTGTGTGGTCCAGTAAATTGTCGGCGTAAGGCGCAAAATGGCGCATCAGCCTGATCCGAAGTTATATGGCTTCGTTTTTAGAGGACGAACGGTACCAACGAAGCGTACGAGCCGCGACAGTAAACGATACAGAAAGGACGCGCACGTGGTTATTTGCTTAAATGCCCGTGACACCGCGACCTGTTCCTACAAATCGTGACATTCAACGATCGTGCAAGACGTGTTTTTACGTTCAGATCGTTCTTTTGCACCGACCTTTTTAAGGAGTTATTTTCACATTTATGCATTTATCCATTTAGATTGACTATATACAGGAAAATTAAGGGTATAGAAGTTTTCTCGCAAATCTAGAAGCGTTGGTCTTGAAAGGGTTTAACAGTTCCTTAACCCTCAATTAGCGTTATTAAATAGGTATATGATTACCAAAACGTGGACCACTTAGAGATCTGTAGGTAAACATAATTTTTCTGCTATTCGTTGATAGATTTTACCGGTGCTTTCTTTGTATGCACGATTAGTAATTATGGTTAAGTAACTGCAAAAGAATAAACAAGTGCTAACGGTTGAAATATTAATAAATATCGAGAAAAAACGTCGATCATTTACTTGTCAAGATTAACGTTAAGATATAACCTCTTAAACGTCTTGTGATGAATCTGATCTCGGCTACCCGCGTGCATATTACTTTGTTTCTACAAGTTATTCGGTCTTCTGTTTATTTTATTAATTTCCTCGTTGGCTTTATCTTACCATAGGGTTACTCGAATCATTTTTCAGTTTCTGATATTTCTTCTTGCCGAACCTAAAACGATGTTTTCTCATTCTTTCGTTATTAGTCGAAGATCGATGGCATCTCATAACGTACAAGTTTGATTGTTCTGTACAAAGCTGAAGATTGAATTTTATGATGTCGAAGATTAGATGATTCAAATAACCCTATCTTAATACATACACTCATAAATATACTTGTCTATAACCGCTTACGACATTCAATTTTCAATGTCTCCGCGATTCTAAACTTGTGATTCGAGCATCGACACGCATCAATGCGCCGGTGATAACGCGGAAAGCGCATCGAGTATATATGCATTAGAACAGACCGCTTGTATTCGATTCAGCGATACTTAACATTCACTGCGAGATAGCAGCAGTGACACACGATCGACATCGCGACAAGACAATCGCGCCAACCGATCGACCGTAATCCGCTACCTCTATTTCGTTTATTCCTATATATGTAGCTACGTACATATATTTAGCATGTAGCTGCTTCAGCTTGAGACGACCGCGCCTTGCGACACGACGGATGCAAAGTTATGGTTGGTCGCTTGATCCGGCTCGAGGATTCCCCGCCATCCGTTCACACCGTTTCTTTCTTTTTCTTTTCCTCTGCCTGGTGTTACTGTCCACCAACGCTCATCAACCTCATCAGACCGCGACGAATCTAAGAATTTTATGACTGAGGTAAATCACGCGCAAGTGGGAGCTTTTCATTGTAACTTCTCGTTGTGAATTTTTTTTTACCGTTTTCTATTTTATCTTCTATATCATATCTTACGCAAATAACTTTTAACCAATTACATGTTCCTTTCTATAAGCAGCCTCCGCGCACTAGCGACGATTTTGTCGTTCACGAAAGGGCCATTTGTTCGTACGAACGTTGCCACATTCGACGATGCGACTCCAGAACCACTCTTTTATCTAGTAACATCTAGCAACTGGATAACCACTGATCTGTTTTCTTATTGTCGTCAGTCTTATAAAATTAATAAACACGCGTGCATTAGCGACAAAACTGTTTCTCTAGTAGCATATATATATGGCGAAACTAATGACGAAAACAAACAGCTCTACTGCTACGTACACGCACAGCGACAAATCATTTCGCTGTTTAGCGGCGAAACTGTTACGCGAAAAATCGGAGCTACTGCGCGGGGCCTCTAATAAATGAATCATTAAAAAATAAGTCTACAATAAACTAAAAACATTCTATAGTAATTTCTACTACAAGATTATTAAAAAGTAATCCGTAAATACTGAAACCCACCTTCAAACATTTCTTACCCCAAAAATACCCGCTTTATATTCACATATACTTATAACTGCCTCTCTAGATCGATACATAAGTAAGAACCAAAACTCTAAAAGCTCTACTCCTAATATTTTCCAACTACTTAATGATCTATTCATATAACAGATAACATTATTAAAAAATATTTCGCATTAAAACCTGCCAATCGAACCTTCTTGCACCCCCAAAAACCACCTTTACAACATCTTTTATCTCAAAAATACCTCTTAACATCCACATACCTTCATAACTGTCTCTTCAAACAGATCCAGGCACTTCCACGATCTTGTACACCTCCGATCCCTCCTCAGATAATAATCGATCACAGGGGCGTAATCCGCGATCCCAAAGGCATCGCGCAGCACGGCACGAGAGGTAAAACGCGTTCACGCGACGCGCAAGCAAGCGACAGCTACGCCCGAGGAGCGCAGCATGGCCCGAGACTCGATGCGCTCGACGTATAATAACGTAATTCCCGGCCGAGCTACGCTACACGGTCGCGGCTCTGCACGACCCGCTGCGAGGTATCGTATCACTAAAAACGTGGGCGTGGCCTCGGCGTCGCGTAGGCACGGTCGCTACGCCGTGTCTCATTGGTGGAGCTACGACCCGCCCAGCGACACGAAAGTGTACTATCACGAGGCGCACACGAGCGCATCATTTCTCCCACCAAGCTAACGTTGATACGCTTTTTCGATTGGTGGAGTGGCGAGCGTGGTAGGAAGAAGAATCATTCTCGAAGATCTTTCTCTCGAGATGGCTCGACGAGGGTAGCGTAATTGTCCAGCGTGTTGTGATAGGTTACGATGAGATCTGTTTTTAGCTTGGTAACTTTTTCGGATTTTGGGAGAAAGGGAATTTTTGCGGTGTTTGACAAATGGAATTTTGGAACGAATCAAACTATAAAATACGCTGGCTGGGTCTAGGGAAGTTGCGCTGGTACCTTGCTGGTAACTGCTGTTGTATAATACGAATATTATTGTTGGAACTTAATATTTTATTAGTGAAATTTTACAGGCTAAGAGTTACAAATTGCAAATATTAATAAATTATTTTCTGGAAGAGGACGGGATCTGGCAGGAAGAAACATAAAATTTGCGAGGAAATTTTACAAATTACAAGCCACGTGATTGCCTTGCTATGATATAAAACTGTAGAATTGTAAAAAAAACTAGATATTATTATTATTGTTTTATTATAGGTACCTGTATGCAGGACAAACTTATACTTGGTACTTTGTACCTACGCTGGGGCTATAGTACTTGTATCATGCCTAGTAGATATAATTATCAAAGATGAGTCACATAATTCGTCATTCGAATAACATCTCTATCTGTCTATCGAATAAGCAACTTCCCTATATTTTTACTTAGTATATATAGCCTCTCTTTGATTCGCTTAATTTGCCTCTGCTTCCTGTCAATTCTTTATTTCATAATTATCCCATTTATAATTAAAACCCCATGAATAGCGAATAAGGTTATATAAAAATGACGTACAGGAAATATTCAAAATAGCGACGACAAGCTGCGTTTTCGCATTTCCACACGCATACGCCTTAATATGTATACATATGTACCTACATATATGTATTGGCGCGTAGACTGTTATTCAGATGCGACGAATAAAATAAATAACAATACGAGGCCTGGCTACAGGTACACGGCTCTCGCATAGCTTCGCCCTATACCCGAACTGCCGCGGCGCGTCATTAAAATTATTTATGGGGAAATAAGAATCCCAAGCCTTTAAGTCCACCTCTGGATGAAGGTTCGCATGGGATATACCCCTTCGTCCACTGTATCTCTTATCCTCGATCCCCTTTAGGTCGGCACCGTCTGTCCAACCTTATGGGTTAGTAGATTAAACTCACGCTTCTCGCGTGTCCACTGCATAGGTTTCAATACATTTACACTGTAGTATTTGTGTACAGATGTACGCTCATGAAAGTATTTGCACGTTTACCATAGAACATTTTCATGTCTATATCATAGGTAACGTGTTATGTAAAACATTCGAAATCTCATTAACACTGTAATGAGACAGGACTCTCATGATTAGGTACATTGACGAAGTTTGATACAGATCTGAAATCAACTAGAAAATGCATACTTACAGAAGTTATAAGATATTGGTTGCAAACATACATAGGTAGATACATGTATTTAGTGAAACATTAGTAACTATATACGGCATGGATAACCATGAAGCATGTAGTTACGCAATAAATGTTAAATATGGTCTCATCGAATAATTTTCATTAATTCGAGGTTCAATGATCGACGGTTTAAATATTTTCGTAAAATATAGATTATACTTGCTTAATTGTAATTTCAATGTTATGTTTCCCTACTTATTTCGAAGTCGCTAATAAAAAGATAAAATTTGAAAATGTTTGGTATAATACGCGTGATATAAGAGATTTCTACAAGTGTTTGAATACTTTCGTAAACCTATTATTATAGCTCTAACACAGACAAGAATCCACATGTACATGTAGTTATCATAGCAAAATCACATTCGTACCAGAATTCCCTACAAAACCCACTCTGACAGCTACAAACGCAGACCACTCATCTCATAGGTAGGTGCCCTAATCTGTTGGTTAATCCAATTTACCACGTGCCTCCGTTTATTCACGTGATTGAGGCGAGAGATGTTTAGCATATCGATCGTGTAATTATCTGCGAACTCGGCTCTCTGCTCGTTGGTCGAGGACCTGGAGCAGATCGGCGGTGGCGCACAACGCGAAGATGAAGAGGTAACGCCGTAGGAGGCGAGAAATAAAAAGTAAGAAGCCAGGAGAATTCTCAGCTGGGGGTCATTCTCGGTGCAAGGGTTTTCAGTGGTCGAGTTTCACGATCGACCACCTGGCCACATAGTTACACCTTGTAAACGGCTGGTGTCTACCGATGCTAATAAACAGAAACGGACACGTTCGTGTCGGCAGAGAGATTAATCGACGCGGATTTGTCACGGACGTTGTTACGAGCCTTCTCGCCTCGCTTCTATTTCAGCCACGGTCTCAGAGGCTCGGCGTTTCGTAAGATCAGTGAGTAATACAGTACCGTGCAAAAGTCTTGGGACTTTAAACCATTCGAGAATCGCAGATTTTTTACGTTACAACTACTCGTGATTTTTCTGCTACGTTATTGTTCCAGCAAACGAGCCGTACTATTTAGAATTAGGATTAGAATATAATTTGAAATAATTAGAACTGAGGCAATAAATACGTATCTACAAATAAATGAGCATGCTTCTATCTCGATACAAACGTTAATATTATCAAAAGCGAATGCGTGTTAACTTCTAATCGCAAAAATAATTAAACACTCGATGGAGTAGCTAGGATAACATCCTATTGTTATAACAGTCAACGTTTTTGAAATATCCAAAAGATAAGTGAAAATAAATCGTTGCTGTTTGTTAGATGATCCGAGGCTTTTGCACGGCGCTGTATGTAGATAGACAGACGATGAGGAACGGTCGATGTTAATGGACAAAGTTGAATTGTTTCCGTCATTTCGTATTGCTCGTTCGTGACTGATTTATTGCAGTTTCTTGCTCGTGAACAACGCTTGACGAGCGATAGAGTGTTCCAGCGTAATGCGTCCGATGATTAAATCGATGTCTGGTTTTGTTGAAACGTTCACGTTACAAGCAGAAATTTTTAGGCAAGTTAACTTCTCTGGTTGAATAACATTGTTTTCGACTATGTATTGTGATACTAAAAAATATTATCGGAACTAACGTGTCTGTTATATCTGCCTACTTGATATTATTTTAATTGTACCTACTTAATATTAGTAATATTTTAATTTTAATGAATAGGTATGTGTAACGATCGATTAATCCTTCAGTTCACAGAGAATGTTTAATTTGAAGCTCGTTACTATAAATTCATACTTCCGGAAGAATTAAAGAATCCATACGCTAAACGTTTCCGTTCCACGATCCTCATTTTCCACATTCAAAATGCTCCCAAATTCTGGTTTCCTCGTGGTCGTCAGCGCAATTAGTATCCCGCTGATTTTCAAAAGAGGGTGTTGCTATTCACTTCCGAAGTACGCACTTGTGGACACTGCAGGCGCTTCGTGGCCCCTTTGTCCGATCAATCGACGAAATTTTTCGGATGGATTGTCGAGATCGAGGGGGCAAATTATCAACGACAAGTGTCCTACGGTCGAGCGATCGTCGTTCAACCAGATACAATAGCGGTCTATTCGCAAACGAACGTTCTTATCTCGGTAAAAAGGTCCATTTAGGTTAGCCATATAGTAAACAATTATCTTCCCTAGAATCTATGCAAGCGAACCTTGCTCTAGCTTTTGTCTCTTCTTCTCTTCTATTCGATCTTTGCATTCGAGTCTCGGATTAATACATTCTAGGTATTTTCTCCGAGATTATTCCATATCGGTTCATTCAGTTTTTTTATGAGTTGAATAGAAATCGATCTTTTTATTCTCATTTTATCTTCTTCCGATCTTTGAAAAAATATTCAACTACGTATTTTTAGTTTCGATGTAAACATAGTTGCATACCTAATAATCAAATATTTCTAACATAGTTACAAATAAATTCTCTTCGAACAAAATAGATAGAACTCCAATAGAAAAATAATTTAACTTAACGATGTACAATTGCTAATGTGATAATTGTTATCGATTTAAAAGAAACGTCTACGCAAATATTAATCTATGAATATTATCTACAATTATAAATATCCTCTGCCCGAACCAAAATTCTCTTATTAATCCGTCTGTACAGTAATAACTAAAGCATACCTACCACACGAAACCAATGGAAGAATTTTTCATGCCCTCCATTGCCACAACTTTCCACACGATCGAAGGAGGAAGAGAAACGGCGATGAACAAGGATCTCGACGCTTATTACCATCACCGGACCGCGCGCATTTCTACACAACGCTCAGTTACGCTCGCTCATTGGTAACGAAGGATTCTACCATGCTGTCAATTCCTTCTAGCACGTGAAAAGGACACCGATATTATTAATGCTCTCTCCACACTCCGGTACTCGAAAGCTAACGATTATTTACCTCGAAATATTTATACCGTATCTCCATACACACCCATTATCGCGGGTGTATGATAAATGCCTCGTATGAAAAATCGATTTTATTGTCGGAACAGGGCCCGATGCAGGCCGAGCATTCCATCCGTCTGTCTGTCCATCTCCGCTCTTCTTCCATCTCTTCTCTCCTTCGTGTGTATGTATAGTTCAGGATATACACTGTGGGCCTAAATTCGTGGTACAAACCAAGTCAGGGAGATTGTACGATGTAAAATAAGACGAAAATCGATGATAACGAAATTGCCTTGGAATCTTCATGTTGTAGAAACTCGAAACTCGGAAACTTGTCAAGTATAAGCATATGTATGTTTGACAAATCGTCGATCGGGTAGGTGTCGATAATCGACAGGTCATCCTAAATAAGTCGAAAACGCAGTACAAAGTAGTTTCCCTTGAAATCTGGTTTTCGAGAGAATTGAGTTTAAACACGCTTGATTAAAAATTACGTAGCCCGGTACAGCTTACTCGACGAACTTTCAAATTCAATTTTCTCGAAAACGAAGCCTCCAACGCAATTTTTCTTACTCTTGATTTTCACCTTATCTTGTACCATAAATTCTCCTTGACTTCGCTCGTGTCACGAATTTAGGCTCACGGTGTATATTTGCTATATAACTCGCGTTTCTACCGGGTTCGTTTCGACACACACGTTTATGTGCGTATGGTGGTCCATCGGTGATGGATACGCCTACTTTTGATATTTCGGTGATCAATAACGTTTCTCGGTGCCATTCGCGGCGAAGGAAGATCCATTATTCACCCGCAGTCGCCGGTGAATAAATAATTTACCACGTCATACCAGCACCATCAGTTGACTGACTTCGCACCGACCGCCTAACTCATCCGCCGATGATACGAGATATCTGTGTTCGTTTGTTAACCGAGCCTATGTGTGTATATGCCTCTACCTACGTGCCAGATCGACGCACGGGCTTTTGCGTTCGTGCCGTGGCTATGGAAAGCGATGCAAGGGACGTTTGGTAAATGACGCGTGTGAATGCGGTACACGCTCGAACACCGTTTGTCGTGAACACAGCTGAGATTTTTCTCTTCCTTCTGGACGTTTGGACATTTCACTTTTGTGTACTTGTTATCTTTTTGTGGTTCGATTCTTGGCTGATATTTGGTTCGATTCTTCGACAGATGAAAATGAGGAAGAAGAGCTTAGGATTGGATCGATTAAATGTGGCGTTGAAAACGCTTTGAATCTTTTTGCAGACGGTTGTTTCAGGCAAGAGAATTTACATTTTTATTTTTCTCAGCTTTATTTTAGGGCTTTCGTCTACATCAGTCTGCATTTTTAAGTAGTCCAGATTTGTAAATTCCTAATGCCCTGAATCTTCAAATTCCGCGATATTACGATTACATAATTTCTAAGGCTGAAATTTCATAAAAAAATATATTTGTAGATTTCTAAATTCCTAAATTGCTTACCTATGTGTAATACGAAGGACGTACTCGCGCGAGATGGGACACAGATTAAAATAAATACTCGAAATACACAGTCGACGAATGATGGAACCAAAAAATCGCGACGATAAATTTAGTCGAAATGGAAAAGTGACACGTCTCGCGAAGGTATAAAATTTTTGCGCACGTCCAATATTTATATGCGTGTATCTGGTGCGCGGATCTTTGGTATCGGTCGTATTCGAAAAAAGGCATTCGTGCCGCGGTGGCCCGACAATGGCGGCCGGTAATAAATTATAAATCGAAAAAAGAAGGAACAACGGCAACAAGAAGCAGCAGCCGCGGCGAGTTACGGTTTCGCGTTAAATATGAAATACTGCTATCCACGTTCTGGAGATACTCACGCACACGTCCTTATCATAGTGTACGCACATGGATGTTGATACAGTATTAAGTAGCTGTTTAACATATTTTAATTGCCGCATTAATATTCGAATGTCACGCTTGTAATAGCTCTCCTAATAAACCTTCGTAGATCGTTTGTCTATAAAAGTCCGATCTTAGAATGGAGGACCATTATTTTTTTATTTATCTTTCGAATATTTCGTGTTCGTCATTTTAAAAATCAGAACCGACAGTGGAATTTCTTTTCGATGGTATGATATTGGTGCTACTGGAAGGAATTGTGATTTCAAGCTTTTTTAGTCGCAAGATAACGAAGTGGATAGACGTATATTCAAGAAAATTTGTTACCAATATTCCAATACTTTCACGAATTATTTTACACACTTCGATCGTTACGACGGATGATTGAAATTGTTAAGTTGTGTAAAATAGTTCAATCATAATTCTCGCATTTGCTAGGAGCGTTCGTCGCTGGGATCAGTAGGAAGAGCTATCTCTGGGGACCATTGCATCGAGGGAAGAAATCTATAGAAAGCGAATCACCATAAAACAGTCTCCGAGGTGGGCTTGTCTAGATCCTAGATTTACGCGTATTAAAAGAGAATTACAATATTAATAAGGTCTTCTTAATGGCGGTCTCCGCCCTTGGCCAAGATCTGTCGCTCCAAAACTCTTTACGATTTCACTGCCGACTGGAAGGCTGGAATCGTAAATATTAAAATATAACGTGAAGCAAACGTGCTTTTTGTTTTGTGGATACCATTACCCAGAAATTCCTGGAAGTTCTTCAAATAATTCTTAGCAGATTTCTGAAAATTCATTGCGTTACAAGTAGCCACTTCGTTGCTTTTAGCGTAATCACTGTTCGCGCAATACCGGGTTATTAATTTACTTCGTATGAAACGTAAATAGAATATTCGTTAATTGACGCATTTCATAATCCCGTGCAATTTTAATTAGACTACCATCCACTCGAAATGCTAATAATTATGGAATAGGCGTAACAAATTTTCCACTCATTGTCAGTACGAAATAAAAGCCTTCCTCGATCTCGACGCTATAAGAACGAATCTGAAAAAGTTCACGTTCAAGCAAATTATAAATCTCAAACTATGCTCGAGTACTATGATTATCATTAGCAATCGTAAAGCGTTATAAATTATATAGAAATTGCAATGTCCACATAATATCGAGCAATCCGCTTACGAGGTACATATGCCTGCTACTATTATCTGCTTCATGCAGCTCGTCGGTCTCACGTTATACGCGAGTACAGGTTCAGGTATAGGTATTTGCTTATCAACGTTTTCAACCCGGTGTTATTACTGCGTATTTCATCAGAAACGTTTACGAGCAAAAACCCGCAGCGGCACCATTATAGATACATACCTACAGTCATTTTTATTGCGCTAGGGATCGTTTGCATAGTTGATTACAAAACCGTGAACTGACTCACGCGTGAGATAGTCAGCGAGATGTTTCGAAGATCAATCATCGACAAGGATAAACTTCTGAACGAAAATTTCGAAGTTTTATGAAACGATG
Organism: Bombus affinis; assembly: GCF_024516045.1. NCBI lineage: Eukaryota > Metazoa > Arthropoda > Insecta > Hymenoptera > Apidae > Bombus > Bombus affinis. The sequence continues at coordinate 4,252,377 of NC_066349.1, read as the reverse complement.
AAACGATAGAACGATAAAGCTTTATAAGACAGCGAATGTACACGAAGAGATTTTTTAAACATTCGAAATTATTGAGTTTCTTTCCGAATATAGTAGATACCATATTTTGTTAAAATTCCTTGACGTGAAAATTTCCCTTGAAATATAGAGTTGATCAGTATGGCTTCCGATTACAGAACTAACTAACTCCGGCTCGTATTACAAAACACGTACAAACAAATTTAGTCTTCCCTAGATTCAGCGTCTCAATTAATGCAAATTGGAACAGTAACGATTTCCACGGTCCACGGGGACAGCCCCGACGAGGAAATTTTCGTGCATTCGGAAAATTGCTAGCTCCCTCGTGTACGAAAATTGGATCGTTTGTACCGTTTGCAACTGTAACAGCGACAAACGCCATCGTGCGCCATTATAAACACGACAATGAGGTCCCTGGTTCGGCAGAGAGTGGGCCAATGATCGGATTATCCTGGAAACTTCTTGGGTAGAGAACAGCCGTGAACTTATACGTGCCAAGCAACAGACTACGCGTGTAAGCAGCAGAACTGACATAAGGCATTGTTAGCATCCCAGGGGACAAACCGAGATCAAACGCTGTTAGCACAAACTGCACCCTCGATTCTCTCTCGCTTCTGGTTAAGTTCATTTCGCTGCCATTCCTCTGATACTCGCGAAACATACTACTAAACCTAATACCTTCCACTTCCATTCTGTTGTTACTTCTGTGTATGAGTGATTAATCTAAATTGTTTATTCTTTTTTCTTTGAAATAGTACGCTGGCTGAGTTTTTGGACAGAAATTAAGTCGTAGTTTTAGCACGGAACTTTAACGTTCTAATTAAGTAACAAAGCTAGCGGCCACTTGGCAATTACTTTTCTCTGTATACGAATCTTTGTCAATAAAAATCTATCGCAGAACACGTAATGAATTATTATGTTTCTTGTGTTTTCAACTTGATCTTATCTTCAACGAAGAAAGAAGAGAAATCTTGTTTTATCGTTAATTCGAATATTAGATATATTTAAACTTTCGACTCTTATCTTTATCATTTTGTATTCGCTCACGAAAGTATTCGATATACGTAACGTTGATTATATACAATGTGTTTCGTAAATTCAAAAGTAATAGGCCCAGAACCTTAAGCATACGGGTTTCTTCGTAATTACAAGATAACCCAGTATCCAGAAATTCGAATATTCTAATATTTCAATATTCCAAATTATCATCATCGGAATACTATTCCAATACTATCGAAGAATCAGCCATTCACTGTAAGAAAGGAAGATCGCCACTTGGATGATCACAGTTGTTGCGTGGCTCGCTATAATCCCTCGCGATAGTGGTTCGTAGAAGCTAAAAGCACGCCGCTGGCCATAAGTCATTCGTCAGACACTCGCGTTTCGAATTCTACCCATTTATCGAAGAGAGATAGTAAAACGGGAAGAGACGATGTGTCCCCGAAAATACGTGAAACCCACGCGGCCCGGCTGGGTTAATATATTCTACCTGGTGGGATATCCTCCGGAGGTGCTGGCTTTTATATACCGTGTACGGGTATTTATGTGTCGCCGCCTTGCCTAAGCGTTTGATATATGAACTATGAAGGGACGATATTCGTGACCGCGAGAGGGGTTGAAACGAAAGAAAGACAGAAACGTCTGGAGAACGCAGGAGACGATGTATGAGGCACCGTACGGAGGAGCAAAGTGGCGAAAAGAGAAGACCGCGAAAAGGATTTGAAAGATGGACGATCGTACGACGAGCAAATAGGATGAACGCCGATCCGATGTTTAACGATACCCCAAAAAGACTGGCGGACTTCTCTAACGTATCGATGAGGTGCGAACGAGAAACGATAGAATGAATTGGGCCAGGCCTTGCCAAACTTTTATGGACTGGGATCCTCTTTCGCAAACGGTAATTTTTCACGGTCCACTCGAAGATGTGTGCGAAACGTGAATCGTAGCGGAGAGTTGATTGATAAGCAGTTTAAAATTGATTTGATATAGATTCGAAAAAAGTTATGCAGAAATAGTATTCGTATAATGTATATAAATTTTAAGAATATATGTTTTGTATCTGATACCACAGATACACAAAGAAGAAATGACAATTGCGAGGATTATTTGCATAAAATTTTCATTTGAATTCGCTGTTATTTAAGTGATTTCCTTCTTATCGTTATTTTAATACTTTAGTAAGTACGATAATAATATATCCTGCGAAATTAGTATCTACAAATGCGGGAAACTGCAGATTTGAATTTGTAAAAGTTTGCCAACATTTTTCGTCTATATCGCCTCGTATTAAGGCTATTAAGCCGCGTTTCATGGGAAGAACTGTAACGGAAAGGATAATTCGAGGGTACCGAATATCTTCCCTTCCTTGTGCGATAGGAAGACAGAGGAGCGAAGAGAAGGTCGCTTGATTGGGTTAGCACTTAGCCCGTGATTGCCGTTTGCGACTTCTTTGCCATTTTCGGCTTCGAGTACCCTCGAGACTGACTACAGTCAGAATCTCGACAGTCGCTTCTCTTTTTATTCGTCCTTCGATTCTGACGAATCTATTCTGAAAGTTTTGATTAGAAAATTACACGAGAAAATACTTTTATTCTTGTTGAAAAATTATGATATACTGATTCATACTACGAACAATTGATTTTCAATATATAATTAATTCCAAGACACTGGATCGGTGATAGAAAAATTGTGAAATTAATCAATAATTAATAATGGCAATATCAAAATCGATAATGACAGAGTAGTATTTAATTAATATAAATGAAAAATAATAGAAAATAATAACATAAAGATATTACATAAAATTACAATCATCAATTACATACGAGTGGCGTAGGTATTTCGAATATCGTCTACAGAACAGAAAGATTCATAAGGAATAAAAATAAAGAAATTAAAATAGACAGAGAAGTTTTCATTTCTTCTCTGTTCCCACTTTTCGGACCCAAAAAACTACACCCTTGCTCCGTCGAGCTATAAAGCAAAAAATAGCCGCGTTACTGGTCAAGCAATGGTTGTACAACGGTTAAAGCCTAAACGCTTATCGGAGCTTCTTCAGTACGAGATAACGAGGCAAAGAAGAAACGGAGGATCCCGCGGGACTTGCGGCGATCTCTGGCGTAGCCCGGGGCGGCAATTAAAACCGTTTGTCGTTTCATCGCTGAAGATAAATTCATAAGCGTGTCTACGCTTGTGTATGGCTCTGGACCTCCGGTTTCAGTCTTATATACATTCAAGATACACAAACGTACATATACCTAGATATATACAGGGTGTCCCAGTAATCATAGTAGAATCGGTAAGTAGATGATTCTATGTGAAAAAATAACTCAAAGAATAAAATTGTTCCTGCGACGCTTCGTTTTCGAGAAAATGAAATTTGAAAATTCATCGCGTCTACCGGTCCAATTTTTAGCTAAACACGTTCAAACCCTACTTTGTTGACAACCAGGCATTAGACGAAAAAGTGTTATTTTACATTTTCCATTTATTTTCGTAGGTACCATGTCATGCTGCTGATTTTTTACCCAGTCGTAACCAGTCGATAATTAGCCAAGTTCATATATATCAAACAAAATTCCAATGAACGTTGTTCCATATTTTCGAATTATTCTTTCACGTAGAATAACCTCTTTGCCGATTGTACATGGACCACTGAAACACGCTGTATAAGTACACACACGTAGCAATGCTAGTAGTCAGAATGGACGTACGGTAACAAAGTAAAGGAGTACATATAGAGAGAAGAAAACGCGTGTTTGTGTGTCGAGACGAACGAGGATCGAAATGTGGCGAAGTTGAAACGGCGCGGCGCGGCGGCCCCACTGATTTACATATCCGTACGCTCGGCGTACTCTCTTAAGAATCACTATAAATATGCCGAGGGTGGTTTAATATGCGGTAGCCCTTTAATTTATAACAACTTATTAAATAAAGGCTCGCGGCCATTTACGCGCTCGCAGTGTAACCACTCGCGGCGTCGATCGATCGCGATAAATAAACTATACGCTTCGAGATCGCCAGATCTTGTTTCTTCTTTCGATCCCTTCGTTCAATTTTATTTCTTGTGTCTGTTTTATTTTGAAGCTTGATATTACCCGACGAGTGTCGTGTATTATACAGTTTTAATAGGATTGTATTTTCCAATGTGAATCCTTACACAACCGACCGATAACTCGAAATCTGATTCGAAATTAAACCTCTCACACTCCATCGTCATCGACGCCTTCGCTTTTTGTGTTTGTCGATCTCATTATACGGATAACGCAATTAACGCTCGATTCTCAAGAAACGGATAATTTATTTCCGTAAGCGCACTTAGGAAAAACTTCCTAATATTAATTACTTAAATTTTGATATATCTCCTAATTTATCTAACAAGGGTCCTGAACACAGAACAACAAGGTTCTCATACAATTTCAAAGCATAATTTTCTTCAGTGATCCGAGAAGAAATCGCCGAGGTCAGACGTGTCGTCTTCCGCGTCGATCAACGATTTCGAGGGTTCGTTGAACAGTGCGCGTGTCAAAAGTGACGTTTTGAACCGACCGCGTCAAAAACGTGAGAACGTTGGACGTCCTCGTGTCCTACGACAGTTCGATGCACAATCGTGCACTGCCTGCGGCTATAGGAAACTTATTTAGGTAGTCTCCCCTATGATCCTTTATTTTGGCGCGTGGCTGCATCATTTAATGGCTGCATTCCGCTTCGCGAAGCAGAGGAACGCACGCTCCAGATTTTCACGTTTATTCATTTCCTTTGCGTTGTATCGCGCGAACGATCTTTCCGGTCGATTGCTTTTACTATATCAATAAAATGATATATCGATAAAATTACGAGATCGATAAAGAAAGAACGTGAAGAATCTCAGATGCAGTGATGAAATCCGAAACTTCAAATAAAATTTGTATTTGATCTTTGACAAATTCGAATTCGAACGTGATCTTTGTGTATTAGCTGCATCTGTGCGCTTTCACATCTGTGAATTTTCAAAATTCGCAATTTTGAAATTTACCATTTTCTTTATTCGTTCAGTGGAGATATTACAACTCAGTTTATTGGAATCGATCTTGTCACATGCCAATATACCCAAATTATTATACTCGCGTGCATTCACAAATTTGAGGTGGCAAAGGATTCCGTGGTTTCTGTACGTTGGAGTAACGCTGAATAGAGAACCCACCAAATATGTACACACAGGATGAAGCGCGTAGATCACGCACGAAAGGAGTGAGAAACTGTACACACGTAGCCACGTACGCGTGCAACCCAATTAGACTCCGAAAGGGTACGCCCTAAGGCCCTTCAGTGTATCGAAATTAATCCGCGCGTAATTCCCCGAAGCTTATTGAAACGCTGTTAGCATATACGTATTATATATGTATCTGTACGTAGATATATACGGTCTTCTTCAACGTATTCGAGTAAGATTCGAGTAAGCAAATACGTCATAAAACAGCGTATAATTCGATTTTTCATTGTTAACAATCTGCAAACATTGTAAATATTTACATTAAAATTTGATAAAAATGTTTAATTTCTAATTGTACCAATGTGTGTATATGTTTTATTGAAAACATTCCATTATACGTAATACATATATTTTATTATTTGTCTTTATTATATTATTTATTTTGATAAATTATAATATATTTAAACTTTAAATTCGGAAATCAAATTTGACGTAAAATTGTATCGAACAATCGTATCTATCATAGATTTACATAGAATGGTAGAGAAAATTCCGATCTCTTTCAATGTTCGATGATGGTTCGTACGATAGTTAAGAACAACAAATTATTAGATCGTCCGAAAAGTTTCTTTCGTTTTATAAGGAAATAATAGACGCACAACATTTTTCGTTTTATATTATTTTATCGAATTACGTATGATCGATTTTGTTCTATCAAGATAAAGATCACTACGTTTGACAGATTAGGTTTCATGTTTCTATAAAGATATATCGTTGTAAAAGACATATCTGTAAAAGAAACTTTTTGGACAACCTAATAGATATTAAAATACGAAAGCAAAGGTCGTTCGTTCTTTCATTATGTACAGAACACGTACAGTGTATACAACATGCTAATTAAGGAACTGATGCTATTATATTCTTCCTCGTAAGCGTGGGTGTACATATACGTAAATTTACGTCCTACATTCTAGACAGACATGTGCAATGGCTTAGATATACCCCAAAATATTCTAAGCGACATCCGGAACGTGCAAGGTTGATAAGGGGCGATATTGCATGCACGTGTATGCCACACAATAAGCTGAAATCAGATTAATTTACGGTTAAAGTGGCGTTGAATTTTTAGCATCTCACTTAAATAGAACAGATCGGAAATCACAACAAAAGTAAATTTACAAAAATAGGATTGCACGAAACAGCCATATCCGAACCGCATAATCAAATTATTAGATCGTTGTCTAATCCAACCAACACGTATTTTTCTTTCTAAAACTAAAAGAATGTATCGTTTAAGCTAGATATCACTCGATTCTCGATTCCTCAAAAATGTTTGTTCCTCATTTTCGGTACCTGGAAATTTACGGTGAAATATTTTAGTATCTAATAATAACTTTTTGCAAAATAATTTTGGTGGTTTTTCTTTTTTTTCATATTTCCCTGTCAGGAATATGACGCGCACTATTACACAGAAATATCTAAAAAAATATGTAGAGCAGTGAATGAAAGAAGATAAAGTTCGAGGAGACTGGAAAATGGTGCAGAAAAGGAGACGAAATGCAGAAGAAGAGGGCCAGTTGGGGGACAGATAATCAAATAACCTGCACGCACCGTATAAATTATCAATCAGGCCGCGATTGTGCAACCCTAACAGAGGGAAAGAGATAGGGAAAGTTGGACAGAGAGAGAAAGTTAGTCGTGTTGGTAAGGGTTGTTACACGTCGCCGTTCCAACAGGGCGGAGAGGAAGATCGTGCGAGAGAAGCGTCGTGTCGAGTGACCCTGCAACGGTTATCTTCCCCTCGTGCGTGGGCGTGCGTGGACGTGAGTTCACGCCCTTAGTCTCTGGGATGACACGTGCAAAGAGGGTTAGATGTGTCTGACGTTAAAGGCGACCTCCGCGTATCTTCTCCCTCCTGTGCATATTCGAAATTACATGTGACGGATTTGAAATTCCTGAAAAGGAATAATTACGTGAAGCGTATTTACAGTGAATAAATACAAAAAGTATGATACTTTAAAAAAAAAAAAAGAAAAAAAGAGGGAACGTAGAACAATTTTTATCTTTAGTATAATTTCGATTCTTGATCTGGATTATGAAGCTTGAATTATGTGAACTTTTTTAGTGAACATATTAATATATCAACTAGTTTCTTTGATAAGAAAACGATATTATAATTACCAATATAACAAGGATAATGACGAGACGAAGAAATTAATTAATTCTTTTTTTCAAAAGAAAGCCTTGCGGCACCTTAAAAATTTATTAAACGGACACAAAGTTTCGCATGTTTAATCTTCAAAAGTAGGGGCAAGTTTTGCCACTAAAAAAAAAAAAAAAAAAAAAAAAAAAAACAGTAGCCGCATAATTCCAATTTTTTATTCAATCCTACTACGTTCTTGCTATAAAATTACACACATTTTCCCGCCATGGTATCAGGTTCTCATTCGACCGTGAAAAAGGCGGAAGGGTAAATAAAGACAATTACATATTTTTCTTTTGATTCTGACATTGTGTGGATCCCCGCAGAGACGAATGCACAGAGAGAGAAAAAGAGAGAGCAAAAATACGAGGGTGGCGCGACTGGCAGGGGTTGACATGCGGGCGTAATCCATGCTATGACAGCGAGCGAACGGAGCCAGTGGGATGTATGGTGCGTTGATGACATAATTGGTATCATTCGGAATCTTCTTTTGAGGTAACCCATGGTGCATCCCCCTGTACAATAGTAAGTTGACACACACGCCTTGTCCATCTGTACGAACTTACATGACGACAACCTTCTTTTTCTATGGCTCGATATTCCCGATTGATGTAAGTAATTGGAATTGTAGAAATTCGAAATATGGTAAAAACAATTCTATGGTATCTGCGGCTCTGCGCGTGTTTCGGGGGTAGATTTGAGCATATTGTAAAATGTTTGTGGAAGGGTAGTGATATCATATGAATGCAGATATAATTTGCGGGAAATTTAATAAACGAATTATTTACTAGAATAAGACTGTCATACTTATTTAATAAAGTTATACATATACTTACCTCTTACTTAACAAGAAGCTTAAGATTGACCAGAATTAAATAGACCAGTTAAAACTAGAATTTATTAAAAATACTGTTGTAAATACATAAGAAATTCAGAATAATTTTATTAGAATAACTCAGAAACCTATATAATTTTTATTAAATAAATTTTTAACATTTGCTAGTATGTTCAAAACTTTTTTCAGAAACGTCCAAAAGTAAAACTGGAACAAAAACTTATTTATATTAATAACAATTTTTCTATATGTTCTCTATGTGTTCTCTGTGCTATAATGTGTTCTATATGTGAAATTAAAAAATACATATTATAGTTTTCGAATCAATTACAGTCTGCGATGTGTAATTATCACGTCTTCGTATTATCTCAATTCTATCTTTTTTATTTTTTATTTCATAATTTCATCTAGTTAACGTTTTAAGTTCGATAATTAAATCTCAATATATCAGAACTGTGATTTGATTGCTGTAGGTTTTCGCGATCGAAAAAAGTCCAAATTCTTATGTTCCTTATTATAATAGTTATTACATGCAACACCCTCCTCATCATTCAAACGAAAACAACATTTGTCTTTAAGACCACTTCTCGCAATACCATCAACCATTTCCTTCGTCAAACCATTCTTACGATTCATTTCTCGTCCACGGTTCGTGACATTTCTCTTTCGTTGATCTTCCTCCACGTTCAAAATTTTCATTTCTTCGTTATTTCCATCTACGATGTTATTAATTTCCAGATTCGCATTTTTGGAAGAATCTATCAAAGTTGACGAATTTTCCTTCGTACCTATGTTATCAACTGAATTATTATCAACGCGATCTTCAATTAAAATTGATTTCGCTTTTAAATTATCTACCAAATAATCCTTAACTCTATTTTTATTTTCTAAATTAGATCCTCCACTTTCCATCGATTGGAAATTTTTCACCGTGTCGATAAAGTCAATCGCTTCATCTAACTTCACACTTGGTTTTATTTTCGGTTTCGTTCGAGATCTCACAGAACTTAACCTACACGGATCTTCTTTCAATTCTTTCATCTCTATCTCTTTGTTTTCTTCTTTAGAAACAAACTTGAAATCAAATTGATCCCTTGTCATTGGATTTCTTGATCTTCGACGATTTCCTATTCTTATCGGTAATTTGGAGCAAGCTGATACTTCGGAACGAATTTTCTTCTTTACCACTATTGGTGAGGGCTGATTGCTCGTCGAATATTCCTTAATCTTCGATTTATCTAATTTTCGTTTCAAACATGCCGCTGTTCTCTCCATAATATTTGTTCTAATTTTCTGATCGTTGGTAACGTTGGAGATGTCGCTAGCATTCACTATTTTCTTCTTGTTATCATTTTCATTCTTCAAAACGCTACCTGGTCTCTTCAAATACTTATTTGCTCTGTTTGTCCACCCACAAGTATGTTTATTTTCGATTTTACTCTGACTCTTAGATTCATATTTATATTCCTCTTGATTCTTTATAGAATCCACAATTTTAGAATTTTTATAAATATTTGGAATCGTAATTCGACTTTTCTCGAGGTTAGGATTTAATTCTTCTTTTACTTTTTTGCTGTTTGCTGAAGGTTTGTTAAATCGTTCATTATGGGAAGAAGAAACAAAGAAGCTTCTTTTATCATCAGTAGTTTCTGATGCATTTTGACGTTTTATTAATGGCGACGGATTATTCACAGAATCGTTTTGCAAAAATCTATTTTTCCATTTTGAACCGTCGTTATTCTTCGCTGAATGTTTCAGAATTGGATAAGTATTACTGTGTAAAGGAACGTGTTGTTGATATGGATAACCAATTTTCTTATTTTCAGAAACTTCCTTGCATTTTCCATTATTTTTATCGTCCAATGGAATAAAGTCCCAGAAGCTACTTTTAATATTACTCTTTTCAACTTGATTCGACAACGTGTCAAAAATAGTCGAGCTAGAAAGATGTTCAGTGGATGTACAAACATTTCGTAAGTCAGATAAACTGTCTTTATCCACTGCACGATCCACGAATAGTCTTGGTTTGTCTATGGAACGATTAGAATTCGTATTTCTTAACCTAGAATATTTAGAATATTCGTCATTTGAAATTTTATTATCCTGTTTATTTTCAATTTGATCTAAGTTTTCATAGACATTTTTTGAAAAACATCGTGTTTTTTTTCGTCGATCTATAGGTGATGACCATGTTCTGGACCGAATTCTGTCTGGAGTCAATTCAATCCAGTCTTTTGATATTTTATTTGAATTCGCTGAACTGACTGGTTTTTCGTTCCTTGAACTGTACCTAGAAAATCTGTGATTTCTATGCGATATTTCGTCGATATGACTTTCAGTGTCGTTGCAAGAGGACATATTCAGTCTTTGCCAGTGAAGTTTCTGGTATCTTGGTGAATTTCGTGGGATTTCTTTGGATATGAATTCATCTGAATAATCTTGTTTCGCAGAGACCATTCCTCTATCGATAATAGGTTGATCAATAAGGTTAGCATCTAATCTATTGTTAGGATAATTGGAACGAGCGAATTTTAATTTAGCTCCAGCACTTTTTGGTCTCGTTGGATAGGATTGAGAAGGATTGTCTTTTTTTATATCGTTTAGAATATTTTCATGAGTTATGTTAGGATTATTGCGAAAGGTGTTTAAGATTTCGTAAGAGCCGTCATCTGGTTCACAGGAATTTGATCTTAATCTATCGGGTGATGCTCTTAATTTGGTTCTAAAGTCTTTGGGCCCTGGACTTCTCTTGAATTCTACGTTTTCAGTAAAATCTTCATGTGGAGAGTGATTTTGCCGGTAGTACTGTAGAATTAATTGAAGAAAGAAGAAAGCGGGAAAATTTTATTGAAAAATGTTTTCAAAATGATTAACGTGTATTTTTAGTGTAATATTACAAAAATAAACAATTGTTTATTAGCAAAAAAAAATTAAGTAGAATAAAGAGAAGAATGGTAAGAAACAAGCCTTCCTTTATTTAACATAGTAATTAGACCAATTAAATGCCTAGAACATCTTTAGAGTTAAATAAGATTTTTAAAAAATTTCAATTTTCTGGCATAAGTTTCACCCATAATATACAAAATAGATTAGGCAATTGTATTGAATAAAATATAAAGATTCGGAAAGCAAAGTCTTCTACAAATTTGTAAACATTAAACGTAAAATATACATTTCAAACTAAAGTATTAAGTTAAATATGTCTATAACAAATTTTTTCTTTAATTTAACTAAAATTTCTGATTTACGTTTAAGCCTTAAGCCACTATTACCACAACCGACAAGGAATACACCATACCTAAAACATCAGCACAAGAAATTAGAAACATAATTGATAAAACAAAAAACAACAAAGCACCAGGAATCGACCTAATCAATAGTAAAATCTTGAAAAACCTTCCGCCAAAAGCAATAAGACTAATGACAATAATATTCAATGCAATTCTAAGAATTCAATACTTCCCCAAACCATGGAAATTAGCACAGATCAAAATGTTACATAAACCAGGCAAAGACCCGTACCAAACTGCATCTTACAGACCAATATCACTGCTTCCAGTATTTTCCAAAATACTGGAAAAAATAATATATTGCCAGATAAAAACAATAATAGAGACAAAAAAACTAATACCGGATCGCCAATTTGGTTTCAGAAACAAACACTCCACGATAGAGCAAATGCACAGGCTTATAAACGAAATAATAGTAGCACTAGAAAACAAGGAATACTGCACAGCCCTCTTTATAGACATAGAGAAAGCATTCGATAAAATTAACCATGAAAGCCTACTACAAACAATTAGGAAACAATTCCCGGAGCAAATACACCAATTAATAAAATCCTACCTAAGCAGCAGAACCTTCGTAATAAAAATCAAGGACACACATTCTCAAGTTAAAGACATCGAGGCCGGGGTACCACAAGGAAGCGTCCTAGGCCCAATACTATACACATTATACACCGCAAACATACCAACAACTACCAACAGCACAGTATTGACATTTGCGGACGACACAGCTATACTTTTCAGGCATACTAACCCAGAAACGGCAGTCAAAATACTACAAGAACATATCATAAAAATAGAAAATTGGCTACAAGAAAAACAAATAAAAGCAAACCCCAATAAATGCAACCATATTACATTCACGCTACGAAAAAAGATACCACCAAACATCCTATTGAACGGCACGCATATAACACAAACAAAGCATGTCAAATACCTAGGACTCCACTTAGATACACAACTCACATGGAAACTACATATCAAATCAATAGTAGAAAAAATACAGAAAACAAGGAGACAAATGCATTGGCTAACAAGCGGAAAATCCAAATTAAGCATAGAAAATAAACTAAAAATATATAAAACGATCATAAAACCAATCTGGACGTACGGAATACCATTATGAGGGACGGCAGCAATGAGCCATACAAACAAAATAGAGGTAATACAGGCTAAAATCCTTAGAACAATAGTAAACGGACTTTGGTACGTCAGAAACGAAGATATACGGAGGGACCTGGGAATCCCAACGGTCAAGGAAGAAATTAGCAGATACTCAGAGAAATACAAATCAAGAATAGCAACACACCCAAACCGGCCAGCTGCGGAAACGTACAAAACCATAAACATGGACAGAAGACTAAAAAGGAAGCACCCAGCAGACCTTATAAAGGACATAACCTAGCAAACACGAGGATGGTACCCCGCTGGGGGTAGCCACCAACATGCTAATTTAACTGTTAAAAAATTCCACCAAATGTCCAAATTGGACAAATTGTGAATTTCAATAAATAAATAAATAAAAAAAAAAAACGTTTAAGCCTTGAATAACTGTAGATACTCATAATTGATTTAAGTAAAATGTACCTGATTAGTTCCATCTTCTTTAAGAATAAAGAAACATTCTTCAGTATCCATTGCGTCAGATTCATTTTGTACGCGAAATCTTTCTCCGTAAGATTTATTTTCGATCTTTTCTGGGCAATACGATTCCCAATTTCCGTGCTGTTTTATCTTGGTCAATTTTGGGAAATGAGATTGATTGATATGTCGTGCAATTTTAGATACTGGTAATCTGGCATCACAACCTGTATCCGATAATTCAACAATTCTTCGTATATCTTTGGAAGCTCTAACAGAAATTATAGGTGACATGCTATCCATAAAAAAGAATAATGGGCTGTCCGCGAAGGAATTCATGTTCAAAATACATAAATGACAACTGTATTGCCTAAAAACTGTTAGATGTGTATATTGTGTTTGAAGAATTCACATTGCTCGATTTGAAATTTCGCGCTAGAATTTCACAGAATTTTGTTCTTCATGAGCTACTTGATTTTAAGTGTGTCACTTCAAATTTTAAATGAAATTATTTTTATATTATATTATTTATTTTAATTGCATTTTTTCGCTGACATTTTTGCGAGCAGATTAATTATATCCATCGTCAAGTGTTTTCGAGTGTGTTCATAAATGAATTGTTATCCTGGTTTTGAAAACTTCATAGAACGATTCTATAACTCTTTTAAATGGTCTATTGCAGATCTTTTATTATCAGTAGGTAAATATAATATCTGTTAAAATTGATAAAATTTGTTGCATACGTGGCGCTACCTTTTGGAATTCGTTATAACACATTCCAAATCAAATATGATTTTATCACAGACGTCACTTAAAAAAATACATATATTCAACTAGTACGATTGATATTTAATTATTATTAAATATTTCGAAGAAGAACAACATTTGATCAGGAAATTAAACAAGGTATAAAATAAATTATGGATTTTGTATTTTATGGAATTTCGTATCATCATACACGAACTATCTAATTATATATATGTAATTATAAAAAAATGTTATAGAATAAAAATGAGGTTGAAGGAATTCAAATATTTACACTTATTAAGGACTATTGTTTTATAATATTATAATTAAAAACACCTGACTAATAGAAAGATTTAAAAGAAATAGAATTTTGTAATATCAATTAAAATACTACATTCAAATAGAGGTGTCCATGATTTAGTTGTTTCGTTAACCAGAATGACTTCTTATGTTTTTTTGTGTCGCGCACAGAGTAATTTAAATATTCTGCTAACCTGTTTTAATACTCCGTGTATGGAAAATCGGCAGAATGTTCTTAACGGATCCGATATGTTAGATAACGACGACAGGATACTGGAGAACATAGAAGTGAAAGAAGTGAAGACACCAAGCCCTTTATCTTCTGCTGGTAGGAATTTTATTTTCTCCAATTTTACATGTACTGTTACTATTAAAGCTTCATTCTCATCTTTTATTTAATTTTCTTATTTTAATTTATAATTAATAACAACGTCAGTGTGTAGTTATAATTTTTAAATACAAACTTTTATTATTATTTAGGCGAATGTTATTTTTAATTTCTTTCTGAATCATTATCAATTATTGGAAGGTTCAATTATGACAATTTATATAATTATAATTATATAATTATACAATTATATAATTAAATATAATTAAGTCGAATCATAATATTTTATATGTACAATAATCGAATGATTGAAAATACTTTTAATTCATTTTCTATCTCATAACCTCTGGCATTCCTCTTTTACATCGCAAGTTCAAGGAATATCGACATTTTTATCATCGAATAAAGTTAATGACGTGATAGCAATATTTTTAGAGCGGCAACTGATATTGTTCTCAGCGAACAAAAAATTTAAATGCAAAGTAGTCGATCCTTAAAAATCCATATTAGCAGGTAATGCTTTTGAATTGAAAAAGAAACTATATTTTTGATCAAAATTCTTTAGCTTTTAAAGATGATTAAAACATCCATTACTTTTTAAATATTATTATACGTACTTCTATATATCACTAAATTTCATGACGAAACTACGCTAAAATGCTAAAATAAGACTTTAAAACTTTGAAACATTGAATACAGATTGAAAAATTATTTAATAAATCATTTTGGAGAGTTATTAAAATTGTTTTTAACCCTTAAATACATAATATTGTCATTTGACAATGTAGAGTCATCCCAAAGGTCTTCGTAGCGTATATATAATAACATATTCATTTTATAATTATATAATCAATAATATAATTAGTAGAATCTTGCACAAACTTTGGAGTAAAATTTTATAGCATTTTATTTGACTAAAAATAGCGTCTTTACAAGATTTACGAAAATTTTTCGTAATATATAATATACGTAATGTATAATAATATACAAGTCAAATGAAAATGATTTCAACTGTAAAGAATTTTTCTATGCTTTGAACCTAAAATAAATAAAATTTATGTAATCCTAATGATTAGATTGTTCGATTAACGAAGACGAAGAGAACACAGGAAGCGATAGCAGTTCCGGAGGAAGTTCGCCATCCGATCTCAAGAAGCGTCTTCAGCATCATCCATCACCAAATGAAGCGACACGTCTGGCTAGTCGCGTAATTAACATCAACCGTCGTCTATCCCGAAAACGAGATTTCTATTTCCACGAAACAAGCAACCGAATTGAGGAAAACGAAGAAACAGAAGAACAGGAAACAATATTTCCCAAAAGGTCTTTTGGCGATTTCAAAGCAAAAGACGCACGAGTGCGAAGAAGGGCGAAAATTCATCTCGAAAACGAAACAAATCGAAATATGGTTGTCTCGAATCCCAGTGAAATCAGTACTTCCGACTTACAAGACAATTCAGTCAACAAAAACAGCCAAACATCAAATAGAAGCTCAGTGATCGAAAATAAAGTTAAAGGAATGTCAGAAAAATATTCGGTGCAACATCCATCGGTAGAAATCGAAATGTTAAGAAATAATACTCAACGACATTCATCATTATCAGCAAGATTATATCGTAATCAACAGGAAGAGACAAATAATGATTCCTCTAGATCTCAAAAAAACGTGTTCCACCATATTTATCCTGATACATCTTGCGAAAATTTACCGAAAAATAGAATTGAGTTGCAACCAATTTCACCAATTTCGTTGAAAAGTTCTTTACACAATAAATATAGGCCTTGTCGTGGAGTAATTTTGCAGAATCTTAGTTCTGGCAGTGAGGCAGATTCCAATTTTGAGGTTATGTCGGACAGAATTGGTTCTAGTCACAAAATTGATCGTTTAATGCCTCTTACGCTACGAGAAACTAATATTTCTCCAAATTTATGTAATAATAATTTGGAGATACAAAATCTAAACGATACTTTATCTTTATCTTCGGAAAGATCGTCTAACCAAACACTTGTTAATTCATCGAGAAATGATTATCTTGAAAATGTTTCGTCTCTTGTTCCAAGAATGGATTTCAGTGGAAGTAAATTACAGCAGGGTTTAAATGAACCTTTAACATTCGTATCTGTGGGTCCTTTAAGAAAAACACCGCGTGAAAGGTCTTTTTATAGAAAATTGGGCAGTTCGAGAAGCGATTGTGGTCAAAATATGAAAGAGACTGTAGATGAGCCAATGTTCTTTTCTGCTAGACAAAAAATTCGTGACTATAATAAAGAATGCTTACAATCGCCACGATCTGTATTTGAAACCCCGATTTATCCCAATATACCCGCAAACATTCTGGAAAATAAAATTTCTAAAACCTTGTCTAATAATATGGTAAATTTTGGAGAAAATATTTATAATGAAAATGCTAAACAAAGCAGTGAGAAGATTTTTGATCAACATGAACAAGAAATAATCGCAAAGGAATATATTAATTCTCCAAATTTGAAATTTTGTGAAAATCAAACTTTCATTACCTGTGAAAAGATTTCTAATGAAAATACTAATTGTGAAAAGATTCATTATGAAAACAAACGAGAAATTGTGGCAAATGAGTATTTCGATCCTTCTCAAAATAAAAACTTTACTTCAACCCCAAAAAGTGTAGCGTCACCAGAAACTATTGTACAAAATTCAATATTTGGAAATGGCTCAAATAACAATTCAGAATTTTCTTCAAATGCTGATAATGGACAAGGATTCAAGGAAGCAATATCGAAATGTATATTAAATTACGATAACAACGAAATTAATATTTCTCAGTTAAAAAATATTACCTCTCCGCCATTTAAATCTAATGCAAGCGAAAATCAAAGTACAGCTTCTTCGTTTAAAGAATTTTTCGTCAGCGACTTCACAAAATTGTCACAAAACGGAGAAAATTGCTGTTCACCACAATCTATCATGAATAGCCAAGGAACACATAATTCGCATGGAAGCAAAAATGGCAATAGCCAAGAATTCATAAACGTACCAACTCTAGTTTTAAATTCACGAGAAATATCATACTCAACATCACCAAACAGTAAAGTTTGTTCGGAGAGACATTTAGATCCAAATGCTTTGATCATAGCGTTGTCAAACGCGTCCTTGAAACAACAAGCAGCGAAAGATGTTTCAGGAAATACTTGCAGCAAATCCTGTACTGATAGCAAGACAGTTTTTAGGTTAGGATCCTCTGAAAATAATTTATCGATGGATGTATGTTTCTCAAAGTCCGATGAGAATCGAAGTAAATTAACATCTGCAACATCTTGCAGATCATCTCTTAGTATAAAATCTAAGATACCTATAAAAATACCAAGTAATAGAAGCAAATTATCAATTCGAAGCAAATTTAATGAAAGTGATAAAGGAATAATGAGTCCAAGAAATTCCAGTAGACAAACTTTTCGAAGCAATTCCTCGTCACTTGAAAATCTTCAATTTGTTTCCACATCACATGAAAATTTACCTTTTATGAAGAATTATGCGATCATGTCCGAATCTTCTATGAAAATAGAGTCACAGGAACAAGAAAAATATTTCAATTTGGAGAGTATAAAAAATGAGTCGGATAGTGTGGAAAAATCGGATGTAATTTTGGAAGACGCTCAATCAAAAACTGCGAGAAAAGAGAATCAGGATTGTGAGGAATCTTCTATTAATCGTCACACGATAGACACTTTTAGGTCCTTGAATTTTTCTGATAATCCAAAAAGGTCTGAAAAGAAAAACGAACAAAATATTTTCGAGCAAAATATTTCTTCGGAAAATGAATCAGAAACTTCGTCACCTTACGATACTCGAGAATCAGTAAAAGAGATCG
The DNA here is from genome assembly GCF_024516045.1 of Bombus affinis. NCBI lineage: Eukaryota > Metazoa > Arthropoda > Insecta > Hymenoptera > Apidae > Bombus > Bombus affinis. The sequence goes on along the minus strand of NC_066349.1, from coordinate 4,234,036 downwards.
AAGAGCCAGAGGGATCTAAAGAATTGAATACTTTTTCTCCAAGAAATATATCTACCAGTTCTCCTTTAGAAAGTTACCGAGATAAACATCTAAATAATACCTACGAAGGAGAATGTTTCGAAAAAATCACCGAAGAACGAAAAACAAATTTATTCGAGAATCAAATAGGGGACGGTGGTTGTCAGGAGTTTCTGATCGAAGACTCAAGAAAATTTAAATCCTTCAACACGTCTGCAGAGGACGAAGAACTAATCAAACCAAGAAAAGTTACTGACAAGCTTCGATTTTCGCTAGAAAAACTAGCAGTCGAGCAGATTCGAAGAAATTTAAACTCTGAACAAACGAGAACTATTCAATCAGATACTACCGCATTTTTTACAGAGAAATTCTATGAAATTCCACAATTTACTCTCGCAGGTTCTTCCTCGATGTCGAAGCTGCGCTGCGACAAATCAAGAGACTCACCACGGTTTAAGAAAAAGAGTCAAGACAGATTTCCTTTCACGATTTCGGAAAAAACGAGCATCGCCTCGATGAAGTTCAAGGTACCTGGTCGACTAGGCAACCTGGACGAAGACGAGGAAGATAGAAAGTACAGGTTAGACACGCACCCGAGTATAACTAGATTGGCCGGTTATGCATTGGAGGATTCACCCGCGGATATTATCAGTTATATGGTGCAGACAGAACTGGAGAATCGTTACTTAAAATCTTCTGGGATGAAAGGACTAGTAAAAAAAATTTCTGCCAGATGGAAAAGACCGAAAAGATGCGGTAACGGAATTGGACCGACGAAGGTAACTAGCGTCATTTACAAAAATCGAGATTATCAAGAAGAATGCGAGAGCTCGAATTGCTCAGAATCGTCATCTTTACAGGAATTTAAAAAATACGAGAGTTTGGAAGGAAAATTATGTGATCCTGAACCTAGTCCCGACTCTCCAGACGAAAGGTCGTCAATTATTTCTAACAAAAATTTGTCTAATACGAAAAATAGTAAAAACAGGCTGTCGAGTATTGAAAATCCTTGCAGACGCTATGATTGTGATGATTTATGGATTCAAGCGTTCAAAAATTCTAATCACGAAAAGGGGAAGAAAAATGTAGAAATAGCCGATGAAGTAGATGAGGATAAATTAAGAAATCCTTACTCGGTATTTTTTGTAAAAAGCGCGCAAGGAATGCCAGAGACCTCTACTAAAGCGCTTGTTCCAAAAAATGAGAAACAGAAACAAGATGTTTCTATGGAAAAACGAAAGAATCGGGTAAAATTTCGTACAAATTCTCTAACCATGACATCGAAGTTAGACGAAAATGTTTGCAACGAATCCATTAAGAGCAGAAATTTTGAACGTACTAGAAGAAATAGAAATGCGCAGAGCGGATGTTTTTGTTTACGATTTTATCGAATGATCATACCGATCTCATTTGGTTCGATTTCCAAATATCGGTCAAGAATAAATGACAATTCATCGTCGGTAAAGAAGAGATCTCGTATGTCATTACAGAAAAAGAAAGGTTGACACTTGTATCCCATGCTCTGTCGGTAGAACGAATGTTTGTTGAATTTTTATAATTATGTATGTACATACATAAACGATTAACAAATGATTGCAAATTAACTTGGAAATTTTGTTTTAGTTGTTAGCCAAACTTCAAGATACTTTTTTATCTATATGTGTATACTTGCAAAATTATGTATTCGATTATTGTTCTAACTCATTTACACAATTTGAGTCTTTTCTGACTCATCTTTATATGAACATTTTTTTAATTGTGAATATCTGCAGACAAAATATACATCGAAAATCAACAACAAGAGTCATGACAAATAGGAGTACGATATCGTCGTTCATATTCTTTATTTATACGTCGTTCATACATATCTCATTTATTCTCAATATTAGTGTTGCACGCTTACTTCCATCTTTTTTTTTTTACTTTTCTTATTCTTTTTGCTTCCCTTCTTTGCATACGAGTGAATCTTTGCTGAAGATGCGCGTTTATCGAGTTTATCGCCTTAATAAAACATTCTTTCGCTACGCTTTCTTTAACTTATTATCGTTATTATCGTTACCATTATAGAAAAAATAAGTCTTTAAATAATCACATAAGAGCCGTCGAGCCGTCGAGAATTGTGGGGAAAAAGGAGTGGCAGGGAATAAGAGAGAACGTGTTTATATACATACATGCATACATACGTGTATTTTGTCAACTCACATGTAAACGATTCGCGTATAGGTAGTCACGTATGTGTATGCTCGAATGATAATCGTATGTATGGATCTGTCGTGTGTACGCATGGGTATATGACGTATCTGCACATGTGTATGTGTTAAGTATCCAAGGATGAAGGTAACATGTTTTTCGAAGTAATAGAGTTGGTTGGCTCTATATGGTATTTTCGCTTACCAGCTCCCTCGAAATAACGATGATGTCGCTCTAAGCCTAGAAAAAAATCTATCTACCGAGAAGACCAGTCGTTTTCGTTTTAATTTAAAACTATATATACGAGGTACGCATTACGCGTTATTCCGCTATGTGGCCGGGAGGAGCTTTAATCGATTCGATGAAGAGAGGTGGTCAACGACCACCGAGAGAGACCGGCGAAAAGGAGCATAAAAGAAACCAACTTTAAAGGCAATGCGTTTCCGCGATCTGCCTCGAGAGTACGCTGTTTCTTTCTTTCGTTCTTAGTTTTTTCTTCCTTCTACCGTTTCTAAAAAAGGAATGGAAGCTCTCGGTTCACGCAGTGTATACCCTTACATGTTCACGTGCGTACACAGAAACAACTGATCGATATACACAGCATATATTGCTAACGTTATTTTTGTCTATCAATCAATTTACCGTTTAATCAATAACTGTAAAAAAGAAAAGGAACTGAAATCGATAAAAACGATACGTATTAAATAAAAACTAATTAATTGTCGCTCATTCGCGAACACATGAAAGTTTGGTTTCGCTTCGAACGACTACGAGGATAGGAGTCGAATATCATACTCGTACATCGTGCTAAACGTCGTAATATAGATACTATACGATGTTGAGATTTTTTTATAAGAAATATGTCGATTGAAATTCTTTGAAATCCATGTTTATCGCCTATCATTAACAAAACATACCCAAAGTCTATATTTAATCATACTAAACGAAAAAATCGAAAATAGGCGTTTTCTTCCTTCCTCTTTTAGAAACTTCGCGAAACTTGTCTAAATCTTCTGACTTCTTCCATTTGGCCCTTTTAGCATATGCACCATTCAACTTCGTCTGTTCGAATTTCGCTTACTTCTTGTTTATTCGTTCATGATCATCGTCGTTGAAGCTCGCACCATCAGGACGGGACTGACTGGGGAAACGACGTCACAAGGGAGGTGGAATGGAGAATTCTTTCCGCACGTAAAACAGAATATAGGGTTTACACTTGGCGACTGCGTCCGTGGTTGCTGGTCGTACAGAGCTATCGTTAAAGTGAAACCATTGTCCGTCGTGAACAGCGAAGGCAGTATAATGTCCAGTTCCAGCACTAAAATGGATATTCCAATATTTATTCTCAAAATAGATACCATAGCTCTGTTATACAATAGATGAAAGTATTGATTTTACAATATAAAAATTATGGAATACTTATAAGACTGATGAAACATACTGAATTTTGCTTTGTACAAACAAATATAATATACGTTTAGCTTGTGGTGTGTTGCCATCTTAAAATGGATATAATGATATATGTTTCTGAATTCATAATTTACAGATTTTATTTAATTCGATAACTTTTTATCAGAATATAAAATCGTATATACATTGGCTCGTTGAAAAAAAATTATGAATGAGTCTGATTCTGATGATCTAATAAATCAGTTTGTATGTAGAATTAACATAAAAAAAGACGTTTGAGCATACCCTGAACCGTGGTGTACAATAACGGCAGCTAAGTCATATAAGTGACTATTTGAAGCGCCCAATTTCGTTCCACTCACGCCACGCACCGTAAATGCAGACATATCAAGTGATTTCATCGGAAAATCCACCTGTGTGTCCACCTTCGAGCGATAGGAATTGCACCACCTAAATCTTTTAATGTGAAGGCACAACACCTAAAATAAAATAGAATTGTTAAACTATATGTTACAACCAAAGAAAATTTATAAGTTAATATATGGAGACGAATATTATAATAAATATTCTAAAAGTATTTCATTTAGAGAATTTAAGATTATAATTATATTTTGAAATTACAGACAATGAAGTATGTATTGAACTATAAAAATTAATAATGTAATCAATACAAAATAGAAACATACATTTATACATTAAGTAATGAAACGTAAAGAGATTCAATATATTATAATATTTTCGAAACAAAACGAAAATATATTCTATAAAAATATTTCTAAATATCTTCTAAATGAAATAGTTAATAAAAGTATGCTAACATTAGGCAGCCTGTGTATCCAGAACCTCTTGGTGGATCTCTGTTTCCCCATGCAATTGTCACAAAAGTATAGTTCGCTATCGGCCAGCTCTTCGACTTTGAAGAATCTCGTTAAGCTGTATGTAAGACTGCATACTTCTTCCTGTTCTTTCGTTCGTCTCTGCAATCTGTCCGGTATATCCAGTGAAAGATCCTGAAAGGGCTCGTGCGTCTTGGAATCTGTACGGCAGTTCATGCAGTGGACCTGCGCGAGGAAACGCGATCCATAATTTGTCCGCGCTTCTCCCAAGAAGAAAATGAATAATAAAATGACTCTCCAAAACAATATTGATTCGGAAAGGGCACTCCCTCTCGTCATTTCGTATTGGAATAATAAAATGTAACCGGAAACGCATTAACCCTCGCCTGGTGAGTGCCGGATCATTTTGATACAAGTTGTGTCATGCATAGAAAGTAGGCACCAGTAGAATACCAAAGTAGACATTGGTATTATATGCAATAAACAATGCTGATAGAGCTTTGAGATAGTGGAATTATACCTTCTTAAATTTGGTAATAAAATAAGTTTCCTAAAAATAATTCTTTTGTGTACACTTTTTTTATAATTAAAATGTTTTTAACTAGAATATTCTAAGATTAGACTACCAAAATAAATTAAGCAATAAATTAAGGAAACAAAATTACAATAATAATATTCAATCACTGTCTTTTCTTTCTATTCTTTTTGCCAACAATATGTGTTTTTGTGAGCTTCTAAATACATCATCTCTGGTTTTCCTGAAAAACTTTTGTCCTGTATCACTTTAAAACAGTACGATACAGTACAATATGTATTACCAAATTTGGAACTTTTATATATAGTGAAATAAATTCCTCGTGTAATAACAATAATTCTAGAATCATTCATCACAGAACATTTCTTCGAAATCCATACATAAAGTGTATGTTATGCATCAGAATGATACAGCATCATCGAGCCGCAAAGCGTTTGATCATCGGTGACCGAGGGTTAAACAGAGCTTCCTCCTTGAACAATCCTACGACTTACCACGCTAAGAAGGGTGCCTCCAAACACGGCTGTGACGATGCTCTGCTTGCCGCGCAGACCGAGAGGTTCGTGTCCCAGTCTGGGCAACAATTGCAAGAGCTCGGTGTGCAGTCTGTCCAACATGTAGGTAAGAAATTCATGAGCGTCTTGTTGTTGGTAGCCTCGAAATCTTGGTACGACTTTCCAGATGACAAGGAAAAGGCATTCGGGCGAAATGGCTTGACCGTTTGAGCCACCAAGATTCAAACCAAGGAGTACCTTCCTGAGCTCTTCCGCGAGTAAGGCGTCACTCATGAACTCTTTTGCTCGACCGGGCGTGACGATTCGCCCTCTATGTGTGGGCGGCTCGTCGAATGGTATGCCCTCTAGGCATGGCATCTGCGTGAGATACTCGCAAAAATGGCTGATGTTGTTGAATGATTGTAACACAACATTCATAAAACAGGTGTTGCCGAGATTTCTCAGGCCGACGACCTTCTTCTCTTTGGTTATCTTGGAGCTCCTACGCTTGGTCGCCGGCCGATTGTCCCCGCTTGTGCCATCCAACGAGTGTAGCCTCTTCCGCGCTGTTCTCGGTCGGAGGTTCCTTACGACCACTTCCGCTTTCCACAGGGCGTCCGCGTCGTTATCGTCACTGTTCTCTCTCCTCGAGGACGGCGTCGTAGACGGCGACGTGTTCCAATTCTCCTCATTCTCCTTGTGCTCATCTTTGCGAAATGTGACGCGACGTATCTTCTCAATTTGGCCGCTCGTCGTGTCGTTAATTACATACTCATCACACATGTAACTGAAAATGAATGCCTTTGTAAGTACTGACAAGTCAGGATCGGCGTGCTATTAATTAATTGAAGGGTTCGTGGGTGGATTCTTTATTTTCTTGATATCGAATATTCGATGAATGACTACCTACGACTTAACGCGTTGTGGCTAAATACAGCCATTCTTTATGGTACACGAAACCTCCAACCAAATTTGACGAAAATACGATCTATATTAATTATATACTTATAAAATTTGAGATTTCGGTTATAAACCAACAATTGAATATGGAAAAGAGAAAGACAAGATTTGTTTTTTTTTTCAGGATTAAATGGAAAGAATTTATTTGTGGTTCCTGAGACTGTTGTACCGGTCGAGCTAACATATTGCTGCTAATATTAATAAAGATGGCTGCCGCTAACAAACAAAATGATAGAGAGGAAGAGGCATGTTGGCGACATTAAAAATCGTATCAACTGACGCGAGGAAGACTCGGACCGTCGATCTGTGTCGCGGAGAATGGCGAAAGCGAAGGGTTTAACTTACCAGAATACTGCCAGGTTCTCACAGTCGATACAAACACAGTGCTGATTATTTTCTTCGTGATGCTGTAATGCATGGCCTGCCACGTATCGTCCACAGTGAATGGCTCCACAGTACAAACAGAGCCACGTACTTTTCTCAGTGCCACATACTATCGACAATAACAAAGCACTTGATAAAAACATTGCCCTTGCTATGCATTCTAGTTTAAATGTTATCGTTTTGTGTTAAAACTGCAAACTGATATAAAATTAACGAGTAACAGAGATTGAAAGCCATGTTTCTCGAAATGGTCGAATTCTATACATATTTCATTTCTAGGATCTCACCCTTTTATTTTTTCAAGATATGAATTGAGGTATAAATATTGTAGAAGATTCTAAACTTAAAAATTATAATTTCTTATTTTATTGATTCTAAACTTAATACTTGTTCTTATTTACCTGATATTTAGAATAATGACGATTTTTATACTATAAAAATGGTGCGTTATTTGTAACGCGTTACAACTTACTATCTTAGTCTTTATGAACCTAAGTTTTGTTCTTAGTTAGATGACCCCGAGAATAATGGAAATATCATATATTATATATATTGTAATTCCGATTTTCGTAAATTTGAACGAGTTTTTACCAAAATTCGATATTTTTGGATTTTACCCTAGCTGCAGTTATTTTTGGAAAATTCCTAGAATATTTTAAAGTTAGTGCATTCAGGAAATATAAAAGGCGATCATTACAAAATAATATAAGTCCCAAGTCGGTGTACTATCTTCTTGGCTCGTCCCGGCTTACGTAATTCTCAAGAGATCGCGTAAAACCAGGGTGAATGGGAGGAAGGCTGTTCGACACACCCCCTTTGCAGTCGATCGATCGCAAAATGTCTCGCGGTGCTATCAAGTTTGAGATTTTGCATGCACATTTCTTTTTTTCCCCCTTTCTTATACGTATATTTTTTCAGCGCCATGACGTATCTATGATTTTAAAAGCGAGTAAAATCTATGGAGATGTATGTCAAGTTAATTGAACCCATACCAATAATATACATTTCAGTAATTAAATACGATAATGAAATTACTAAATTCGAAAGAAAATTCGAAAATTCTACGCCCACGCAATTGGATCGATTTCGATCATTTTTATTTTGGATTGCTTGGTTCGATACCTGACTATTTCTAGCTACTTAAATAAACTTTGCAACGGTAGAATAAAAGAGAAAGACGTAAAATTGCTAAAGATAAAAAAGCACGAGTACATGAAAATTGAGATATCGCATAGGTAGGCCAACTGAAATCCAATCTTCTAGAAGCACGTATCCCTGTACACACCCATTTGTTTTGCAATCTCGTGTAAGAATTATTATAACCCCACGCCCTGTGCAAATTATATTGTCTTATTTCTTTGTAAAATGTACTAGGAATTTTAATTACACGTTATACACATTGAAAGAAGATTGTTCGGAAATATTGCTTGAGATTGTATAACTATTGAATTCAGTATTTTTATCAATTTCAAACAATACAATGATACATCTTAAGATAGAATAAAATTTTTCTTATATTTATATAACAGAAAAAATATTTTTGTGCATAAAATTCAAATGTACAAATATAGTTTTACATCGAAATTTAAAATGAGTTGATAACCTGCAAATGATAATTTGGAACATCAGGTATTATATCTTGCACATATGTGTATATTATTAAAATAAAGTATCATAGAGACTAACGTAAGTTTTGTTAGATTATAATCAAAGTTTCATTATCGATCGAAAAAGATAATCCAATCGAGTCACGTCTATCGAATGTTCAATATTTCCAAGTGGGTAATAATTCTCAATTTGATGTAAAAATACGTTGCGCATCACGCTGTATTCTTGGAAGATCACGTCAGTGCAGCTAAGGTCAAAATCAAATAAAAATCGTCGATAGAGTTGCATACAGGTAGTCTGAGAAATCCTAAACTCGAAAGACGACCGATCGTTGACCATTTCATTGGTGTGAGAGGTATATCACGTGAACCACGAAAAAAAGCTGGCAGGGTAACCAACAATCATCTAACGAGCCACGTATCCATCCTTTTACTCGTCCGTCTCTTTTGTCATATCGTTGCGTCTCTTTTTCGCTGGTTGGTAACGAACGATACGATTCGCCACGCCTACTGCGTGTTGCGTCGTTGAAGAATTTCGTCGACGCATTGTCCAAGCGACGGAACCAGATAAAGATAAAGAAAGGCGACAAACGCGTGCACCAGCAGACTCTTCGGTTCGGTGCAATCCCGAGAGAAGAAAAAGGAACGATGAGGGAAAAATTCGTTTCCCGAGCAATACGACTCGTATCGAGGCATCCGATTAGCAACGACGCCGTTATCGATTTTGCAACGTCGTACCCGAACCAGCTTGCAGCGCAGGAAAAGAGGTAGAAGAGGGATGGGAGGGGAAGGTGTGGAACATGGGGTTCTTTTATAGCCCACGAGGGACGATTTTTCTCCTGCGTGACTCGCGCCAGAGTCGGGCTTGGTAATTTTTACCAGCGTCACTCTCCTTGCAAGATATTTAAATTGATCTTGCAACCTGGATATGTTTGCGATTCGTTGAGCGTGAACGATCTCTCGGGAGAGACGACGACGCGACGCAGGGAGTATCGTTTCAACGATATTTGTATATGTTGACCATCTTGACGAATTCGGAAAACTTCGAAATACAACCTAACCCGAACTGAATAATAAAAAAAAAGAACATCGCTGGTCTGACTCATCGGTCGCGCTAATACACCTTTGAAATACTCTCTCCTTGACTATGCATGTTTTGTTTTGCTCCACTATTGTTTCCTCTCCCTCCCTCCTTTCTCCTCTTTCTCGCTCGGATATTCAGACAAGAGATAAATATGCTTCGCGAATTCAATAGATTCTTCTCGATCCTGAAAGATCAAAGATATCAAAATCAAGAAAATGAAATTTCAGATTTTCTTAAAAGAATATGTTGCAATTAAATGACTCGAATCTTGGTGAAACGTTTCTTCCTGCCTGTTCTACTGTAAGAGGTCGCTAAAGGAAAAAAGACGGCGTAGTGCAGCATCGATTATCGAACAGAGTGAATCGAGTCTGTATTATGAAATTTTCCGTCTACAGCGAAGATCAGCTTAAGAGGGAGAACACATAGGGCAAGGGAGATTTAAATGTATGTAATAAAAGTATTGTGTTTATTTTAAATATAGTATCAAAGGCAATGACTATAGAGAATAGGTATAAAAATATCAGACGAGAAAAATTTTAAGTCTCAAACAAGGAAGAAGTATTCGCTAAATTGTTCTATTCATTGCTTTTCAAATGTATCTCTCAGATGATTCTTGAGAATGTGGATGTATGCAAGTTGACAAGCGGAAATGGAAGAAATTAGGAAAAACGAAGAAGGTGAAACGATGAACACGTTTATCAGGCGAGTTCTAATGACAGGTCTCAGGCCAGCTGATTAGTGCCGTCTGGTATTGATTTTCCAATGACGACCGCGCCGCATACTGAGAACTCCCAGCAGGACGATGCACACGCGCACGTCCACGACGCTCTTGTTCGGTCCGTGGAGAGACACCCATGAACGGAGGACACACACACACACACACACAGATACTATATTGCATATATACATGTATACATGAAGAAGAGGAGTGGACTTTCACGTACAACCGTACACGCGCGTATAGGTTTGTCTCGCATTCATACGTATTGGCACGTACACATTCGCGTCTATCGAGGAAAGATGTAAGTACTATACATATTCGTGCTGGGAGTTCAATTCACAATACATACAAATAGTACTAGGAGTCGTGCATCCATAAGTATCATCGATATTCGCGTGTATCGACCGTGAAATACAGAAAGCGAACGTAAACGTGTACTTTCGTGTCCTCTCTCATAAAAAACATGCATTAATATCTTTATAGGGAAATAGAGAAATGGTTCGCTTCATCTTGTCGGTTACGACGGCTCAAGGCCGCGAGAGGAACGGCCGGGGCCGCGGTCACGAGAGGTAAAGAGAGAAAGAGGAAGAGAAAGAAAGGCGGGGGGAGAGAAAAAGAGCAAGACCGAGAACACAGGGGATAAAGAACGCAAAAGAAACGAGAGAAAAGGAGATGGGAGACAATAGAGGTGAAGGAAAGATCGAGATCGGGCTTGAGCGAGAAAGGAGTACAAAATAGAATCCAACTTAAGAAGAAAGGATCTCATGGGGGCTAGGTTTCGATTTTCTAAATACATCTTTTTTCAATCTGCTAAGAAGGATAACGGTACGATTTCTTTATAAGATCCTACCTGCACAGACGAACGGTAGATCCTTCGTACAATTCGCTTCTACGTCGTTACCACCGAATTGGACGCTTTGAGCAAGATGTGGACACTCCATGTTTTCCTAGGCACGATTCCACGGGGCCCTCGTGGCCCCTTCGTCGGCGAGTGCCTGCGTACGTACGTGCCTGCGTTTACAACGTGTGCTCTTTCTCTCTCTTTGGGCAAAGGAGAATGTGTAGTGGCAAGGTAGAGAAGGAAGGATAGGGTGGGAATGATATTCAGAGAAAGCGGGGTACACTCTTGGTGCCCCGTAATATCTGTCACATAGCGCGAAAAAGATTGGCTTGACTATTTCGTTGTATGTCTTTAAGCGAAAAAAAGAAAGGGTGCAACTGTTCTCGATGCGCAACGACGACGGACTGAGGAAAACGACCAGACCGAAAAGAGCAGTGGAGCGCCCGACTGGCCCCGACTACCGACCGAACGCAACCGAGCTGCGTCGGGCTCGGTTCTGCGGTGGTCGGGCTACCTCCAGAGTCACAGACCACTAATAGTCGACTGACTCGCCGGTTATACGGTCTCTCCTCCCTGCTCCCGAGAGTTCCAACATTCGTAGGTGTGCGATTACAGCTACTCTCTCCGTTTCTCTTCCTCTTTCTTCTTAACTTCGTCTGGTTCACCAGGTTGTGCTAGGCTACCTAGCCTTGGATCGTGCTAGGTCGCGCAGCCTCTGAACAACTTGTCCAGGTCCGGCTCAACCGCGTGGGTGCCGTTGGAAGGGCGACGATGCATTTCATTGTCACATCGATGCAGTCGTGTGCATATTAAGCCCCGTTATCTCTTGCAAAACATTATATAAACTTCGAAATAATAAACTTTATTCGATGCGATACCTTGGCTTTTCGCAATTTGAGCTACGATATCGCTGATAAATACGATACGAGAGATAGGATTACTCAGTTTCTGTTTGCGATTAAAATGACGAGCTTCGTGCAAGGGAAGGCGAAAATGGTTGATGTTGAGAGTATGTATATATGCTTTAAATGCACTGTACATAACTTTGATATATAATTATAATTGGAGCGGGAAATCGATACCGTTGAACCTCCACGATAGTAACATTTTTTACTACTTTTGCTACTCTTAATATAACATTACGATTACTTCTACCATATATAATTTAATGCAAAATAATAAATTGTTTAATATGAATTTGATAAACTTTTTAATCATATTCGTTTTATGTGTAAAAATAATGTAAGAAGCAATTTAATATTAATATCTTTCAATAATGTTGTTAATTAAAATATTGGAAAAAGTAAACGAAAAAGTTAATTTTAATAATAAATTATTATAAATTATAATCTACAGTACAGAAGTTCGATTAAAATGGCCGACTTTGCGCACGCGTACTTTTACTTTAAACTTTTCACGTTCTACCATTTATAGTTCAAAACCTAACATTAAAATTGATTTGTATTTTTTTTTTATAAATGGATATGAAATATGCTTCTATCAAAGTACAGATAATCAATTATACTAATTCTAGCTTGTAGAATTTAATATATTTCTCAACATGTATTTTATTTTACAGTAGCCTGTTACTTACCATAAGGAAATCAATATATGTACACACTCGAAAGAATGACAGGTTTACACGTAAAAATCAATTTGAGAATATAAAATTTTTAGAATGTCAGCTTGCAGTTTTATTCAAAAGTGCAATACTAACAATCTTATTTAATATAAACAAATAAATTTAAGAACGTCTGCTATATGGTGGTAGTTGGGATTGTGTGAGTTGAAGTCCTGGAATGTTGTTAAATCCAAGCATTTGTAACATTTCCTTGGTTTCTGGATCTACTTCGATAATATCGTGCTCCAACGCAGACACCTCAGGAACATAGTTGTCTCTACGTTCTCTCTCTTCTTCTTGGAGTTTGATGGAAATACCACGTACTTGACTGTGTCTCAGACGCTTCATCAAGTGTGTGACAAATCTGTTTAGAATAATAGGATAAAGAAATTCAATAAAAAATTGAAATAGATTTAAATAAGGAATTGAATACACTAATATCCTATAAATTAGGATTTAGTTTTTGGCATAAAAATGTTTTAACACAAAACATACAATTTAGTAAATACGTACCCAGCGATTTTGTTTCGCAAAGATTTACTGGGGATAATAGCAATTTCTTCGCATATCCTTTTATTTGTATGGAAATCCATGGTCAATCGAGTATAGTATTTCTCGATAATCAGCTTCGCGGCCTTTTTGACCGTCTTTGTCCTGACGCGACTCTAAAATCATATTTATATTCCATTTCATGCTATTTAATCCACCTTACACTCATTTAAAACAAAATATTGGAAAGTACTCTAAACACATTCGTATAACCTCAAAATTTGTAACAAAAGATAACAATCTATTATAATACACTTTAACTGTAAATATTTCAACTTTTCAGTATAAAATAATTTATATGATGTTGCTACATAATTCGTTTGTGTACTTGATGACGGATTACTACTGGCTTTTTAGATCTTTTTCTAGATTTTATCAAAATATACGTACCATGATGGATACCGTTTCAGTAAAGGCGGAGAAAATGGAAGAGAGATGCTACCGCCACGAAGAACTATCAATACCGACGACCAAATGGAGAATTAACATGTTCACTCAGCATTACGGTCGTGCATTGTCCACCACATATAGGGCGCTGATGTCGAATGGCCAAACTATTTCAAGAAAGTAAAACATGGTGGAAATAATCAAGTGAATTTTTTATCATTTTTCATAATTTGTATAATATTTTACAATTAGGTATATATTATTTATTCATAAATAAATTTATTGATGTTCATTTTAGGGGACACAGAATTATGGTTTTGTGTCGTTTGTTTTGACTACTCTGCAGCAACGCCAATGGTGGCAGATTAAAGAAACACAGATCGCCGCATCATTGTGACATTCTTGACCAGGGGGGTTTCGGGACCTGTATATACGACTGTGGATCAATAGCTACACTAGGGACATCTAGAACTTACGTTGAGTCTACTTCAGAAATTTTATTTACGTATTTGCAGAAGATAAGTAAAAAAGATTAAATTAGAAAATTTGAAATTTGTACTCAAATTTTAAAATTAAGTTTAAATAAGGTTAAAAAATAATATTTTAATAAGTTTTTACTTAAGAGATATAATATTTGTAATATTTTATATATTCTACAGCAGATAATGTAGGGAATTTAACTCAATAGATATTTATATAAATATTTAATTGTAATTGTAAATAGCTTTGTAGTATATAAATACAATATTGATTATATTAGTAAGTTCGAGTACTTTTACTTGTCAAAACGAAAGATTTTCTTTTCTATAAACAAAATCACGTTGCAATTGATTGCAGTAGGGTGGCACCACCACCCTTCATACAGTTTCTGCTCCAGTACAGACTATCAGTGGCTCAAAACATGTCGTACATTGCGTTGTCGCGTCATGGAGTCATCATAAACGAGTCTTATTTGCTCTTCTCGCGAGTGACATCCAGTTTTTTCGAAACTACAAACGGTCCCGATTACCAAATATCATCCAGTTTAAACCGAGCGTTCATAAAATGTCAAAAAATCAAGAATGCCAGATGACAAGTTGTGATGCGATGCGATAGTGGGGGCGAAGCATGGTGGCAGCACTGTGCCTTAAACGGAGCAGGAGCGAAGAGGGAGGGAATGTAACAGAGATGTATAATGTTAGAGTGAGTGAGATAGAGTGATGAGAGTGAGATCATACCATATTGCTAACGCCGCAGTGCGAGAAAGACCGAAATTTCGCTCAGCAGCACACGGCAGTCGGCGTTTGTCCGCGGAAGCGGGATAGTAAACGTTTAGCGAGAGTAAGAGACTTGATAGGAGAAGGAGGGTAGACTCGTGAGGGAGAGGCGACGAGTTTGTTTATCGCCTTGGTGAACGGCGAGAGCAGTCAGTGCGGTGCTACACTTGGCCTGTAGTGGTTGGAATGATCGATGGATCGGTTCGAAAGTTCGGCCTCGTTCTTCTGACAATTTACTTCGAGTAGTGCGTGGGTGCCGTCGTGTTTTCCTTTCACGCACATGTTAATGTCCATTTAACCTCGTCGCAGACCTCGTGCCGGAAGAACATGCCGCGAACCACTGCCAAAACATAGTCGTTTTCGTGCATATATCAAAGTTGGTGACATTTGTACCGTTCAAGCAATTCCGCTGAAATTTCACCATACTTCGTGGGAACCTAACGCCGCGTGATATCTAAACAGAGGTAAATGTATTTCTTATTAAAATGAAAAAAAGAATTGCGTTTGATGATTGACGTCGCGTGATTCACAGCTAACCTCTTTATATTGGTGTGTGTCTCCATTATATAGTTTTGTATATTATAGTCTATTCTCAACGACCAATTACGGGGCTCTTTCTGAGTCTTTGTTTCTATCAGCTGACATCTCGAGGTCCTCGTGTACCAGAGACTTTCTCTTCGTGAAACTCGTTCATGTTGTTCCCCGATTAAGCTAGTGCTTTTTTTCCTCGTTGGTTGAATTCTGGCGAGTAGAAGGCGGATTTTAACTGTCGATATTCTTTCGCGAATTTCTCCGTGAGCGGTAGGGTCGTTGATCTCGATTCTTTCACTTTCGTCGAAAATAGAGGCTGACCGTGATTCGCATGCGGAATGGTGCACGCGTTGCGCTCGTAAGAGGAAAAAAAGGCTGTGAAAGCAGCGTTGGCGTTTCGCGGAGCCACGCGCGCGTGTGTAATTCAGGCCAGTGCGAGTGGCGTGCGAAAAATGATTGTGGCCACGCGTGTGTGCAGGTTTGTATCGTATGCGCGATGCGTCGCCAAAGAAATATCGCGGTGTCGTGTTCTAATCATGCGGGCTCGAAAAACCTTTTAGTTCCGATTAATGCTCCGCTCTGACCTTTTCTGACCCGAAACTAATTACGGTTTCGCGTTTCGTTCACAGAAATACAGTGGTTCACCAAGTATTCCAACATTTCTTTATGAATATGTGTGTTAGACGAAATATTTTCAAATTTCATTAATGTGATGAAAATATATAGAAACAAGAGCAAATTTTGTAAATCTAATGTCTCTTCCTCCAGTATACTGCTATAAAGTTCGAAATTTACGAACAATGTTGAATTAGGTTAGTTTTTTCGATTCGTATAAGAATCAAGTTTTACTCAAGGCGTTATTTATTAACTCTATTTTGTACAGTCATCTTATTTTTTATTAAATATGTTGCACATGTATGTTAAAAGTGTCAGAATTCAAAATAATTCAGTCTTATGTTAAAAAAACCGTCAAAACCGTCAAAATAGTATTTCAAGGACTAAGGAGAGAAAATTACAAAAGTAATATTGACCAATGCTCTTCCTATAGTCTTTTCTTTTTCTCAACAAGATGCGTTTAGTAAATAATTTTCTCGTAAAATGCCAAATAATTTTTCGCTTCTCTCAAAAAATTTTAAATATATGTACGATACATTTGCAGTGCACATCCACTTTTATATTTTTAAATTATTTTAAATTATACAATCATGACTCGTGACAGTGTCTTTTATAGTGCTGATGAAATTTCAAAATGTTTCATATAACACTCACACGCACATTAGACTTTTGTTTTAATATTTTCGTGAGCCACGGACGTATTACGGATTTTGTGATGATTTGCTCGAATACAAATTTTGTTTCTCCCTCCCGCGTCCCGGCTTGCGTGCGACCTCGTCTTCTCGAGAGCTTGCTACACTGGTGACAAAAAATTCCAGGCTGCTCTTTCCTGATCGAACGAGTTTCAACTTGCCACTGGTATATATGGTAATGGTATACCGTGTACACACGTATACAACGATCGTCGATATCTACCAGCTCTATTTTCTCGTTTTCCATTAGATTTCAAATTGGAGTATGTATGTTTACGGACGTGATTGGCTGCGACCTTGTGCGTGAAGCGTCGGTATTAAGAGCACTTTATTATCGGCTGCATAATGGGACGTACGGTTACTGTCGTTTGGAGATAATGCGTGTTTCCCTAGTTGTGAAATGATTTGCGCTATTGGTCGTATTAGATGATTTGAAATAATTAAACGTGTGGAATATATGTATAATGTATAATAATAAAGCCATACAGAATATGTCGAATTTATCATTATTATTACTAATTAATTACTAGTTAATTACTTTTCCACGCTATTCATTATGATAGTAAACGTATAGATGTGATGATTACCAAAGAAATTGTATAATTTCTGATTTATCAAGGTAGTTCCTGTTCTGTAAAGTAAGCATTGAGAATAACGATGTTATGCAAGGTTCGTAATATGTAAATTTACGAAAGAAGAGGATTTACTTTACATGAAGGTTGATTGTATATGTAAATTTTGAACGTGATGTATTATAATTTGTGATATTTTTTATGGAAATATTTAATACATTTAACTGGTATTTCGAATTTTTGATTATGAAGTCATCGTTATTAACAATTGTTCTCTCGATAGCTAAATATATATTGTATGATAGATCAATAGCAAATATGATGTTGGTAGGTTAATTTTAATTAAATTTTGTAGTTAAACTTTGAAGTAATAAAAGGGCTAGAGTTGCAGAACGATAATAAAAATATTGTAAATGGATATTTATTAGCTACAGAAAGACAAGTAGATTATGTAATGAAATCAGCTTCAGGCGTTATCTATGTATAAATCTTAATTTCATGCATCTTCGATCAGATATGTTATTTCCGTATTTATTTCCACATTGCTGCGAGTAGAGTTTAACGATAATGACGGAATATTTCAGAGAAATCCACGAGCAAGGAAATAAACATCCTTTAACGTCTTAAGCTTTGTCTAGATCGTTCGTTTAACTCATCCATTTGATTTCTCCTTCTTTCGTGTATTCACGTTTCTTTATTTCACTGTCCTCCTTCGAACGATAAGCTACTAAGCCGCATTTAAATGTGAATATCAATCAGCTCGAATAAAGTTACCATATTGTATATTATCGTTACGTAAGATATTTAGAATGTAATATAACGAGATATCTCGTATCAAAGAAATATAATTTAATACACCGCTAAGTTATTCCTCACTTGGTAAATAAGAAGAGACGCAAATGTTGTAATGTCGGTATTGTTCCATATGACGCAAAAATCGCGTTTCCAGCAAGTCTACCTTTATCAGTGTTTTTCATTAACGTCTATAAATTAATTGTTTTTAAATTGTTATTTTTTTTAATAATCTTTTTGAAAACTTACAGATGTTATTAAATAATTTCCCGTGAAACCTCTAAATAATTTCCGTAACCTCTATCCGATAAGAAAAGTGGAAACCAAATTGGTATCAATCTTCAACAATAAAATGTTAAAATTCGCAAAGAATCGTCCTAGTAATTTTTGATACAGTTAGCATATGTTAATGAAGTGTACGGATCGCCATTCGCGTATTCATTAGTGTAGTTGTCGCTAAACTGTCCGTCCTGTGTTTGTCCGATGTTGTCGTCATCAGCGTCTTCTTGGTGAGTACGCGTGTCATCGGTAATTGAATTCAGTACGCAAGACAGTTGTACGCAGATGTACACAAACATGTTGTACAGGTTCTACCAAAACACATACACTGAAGAAGCGTTCAAACGATCAATATTATTGTCGATATTTCAGAGTTTTCAGCATTGTGTAAACGATACACATTGATCGTCTAGATGGTATCTTACGATAATATTGACAATAATATTCCCAATAATATTCACAATAATATTGATCGTCTAAACGCTCTACGACGTTCATAGCTGTTTATATCGTTATACTTAATTTCTATTAACAATATTTCCAGTAACAATCTGTAACAGTAAGTGCAACATTTAAACAACATTTTAACAATTGTGTTAGAAAACGACAAATTATTTCGACGTCTAACAGCAAAGAAATATTAATTCCTTTTAATGATATAATACTTTTGTTTGTTATAGATCTGTCGTTATAGATCCTGTAAAAAAACCAAACTTTTCGCCGTACCAAAAACTTCATTTTGTCTATGCTATTTTACATCACATCATCTCCTCTTTCCAGTCGCACCATAAATTATACCTCGTTCTGTGTGCCTTGAAGAAAGAACTATTCAAGCGTCTGAATACTCAATATTCAAATCACGTCGGCTGGAGTTCGTGTGTCCCCAATTTAACCGCGTTTTCAATGCTTTGTAACAAAGTAAAATGAGCTCTTGAACTACAAACAGTTACATCTCTCTTCGTGCTGCGCATAAATATGATTAATTTTAACGAGAAACTAAATTTGTACAGTTTTCTAAAAAAAAAAAGAGAGAGAAAAGAACGAGAGATTTTTCTTTTAGAAAAGTCTCATTTTATTACACATTCTCGATATATTTTAAAGAAAATAGTACATTGACGTTTATTTTTTATTCATACTTGACATTCGAGGAGCATTCATTTTTAAACATCCTGTATAATATTATCTCTATTCATATTTTGTCGTGGTATTATGACGCTTTGAGTGGCTTTTATTTTACACGTAACAGCACTCGTGGAATTGCAAATCTCATGCTTTCTACGGTCCTTGAACCATCGTAAGCATTCTCCCCCACTTTTTTGTCCTTGTGACGCAACCAATATGTTGTTTAACACGTTCACTGTGGATTTTGGTTTCATTTGAAAACTGCTCGCAATTATATGCGAGTGTAATATTCGATGTTTCGAAGATAGCTACTTCCGGGAAAATGTTAGATATTCATTAAAAAGAACATTTAATCATCAGAGGATTTGAATTAACGTCGAGTATTTTTATATTCATTCGCGAAAAAATAAAAACAAAACGCAAGTGTTTGGTAGGTGGCCCAAGATTTTTACACAAGATTGTATAAACTAGCCTAGGATGAATATGAAAATACTATGGCTCGTTAAATGCCGGAGGGTTAAAAGATTTTTCATCGTTCGTTTCTCCAACGATGATGAAATTCCTCTATAAAGCACAGTGTATGACAGGATGATATACATAGCGCTATAAAAGATAAATATGTGAGATAGAATACACGAGAATGAACCTGTCGCACGATAAATACCCGAAAAATGTGGCTAGAGTTCAGACAAAAACCATTTACAAGCAGTTTAAAGAAGAAATGAGAAGATACGAAGAACTGCGGTGGTTAATAGACGAATTACGAGTGCTAACGTATTTTAACAAACATAAGTCGGCGCTTTTTTCACTATATGTGAACTCACTCAATGTGAAATAGGAAGCAAAAAGCATAGATACACGGAGAAATATTTCATAAATGTTCATATTTGAACTTGAATAAAAATTTTCCGCTAAGAAGAGATTTTCGCAAGAAAAAGTATCGGACGAATATTTCATTGCTTTTTTCCTTCTCGATTTCTTCGCTAAGCTTTCTTTTTCTTTATTCTTCACTCGTGTTCTTTACACGCTATTTAAATTCGATCGTCGAAAGAATTTTGCTGGTGCTCGGTTTTGCGCGAACAACCCTTTCGTAGAATTCTATTTTGCTGCTGCGAATGGGAAGAACATTGCCGGTGGTTAATTGCTAGAAAATTGGTAGATTCTATTCGAACGGTTGGCGACGTCGTTCCCTTCTTTGTGTGGCATTCGCGGAATCACGAGACGTTTATCAATCCTGGTTAATCGTTCCGCAATCTTGTCTCCCGATTGAACTCATTATCAAGTCATTGCATTTTACGCGAAATTCCTGTGTATTATGTGCGTTCTGCAGATTCTCGTAGCTTCGAGTTTTTCAAAAATAGATAAAACTAGTTCGTTTAATATTTGAAAGTTCGAACCTACCTGAAACGTATTGGAGTTCGATAACCATGTTTGAAGTAATCTGTGCTATACGCTATTACACGTGTAACGTTATTTTTCAGAAATTTTCGAAAGAATAAAATGGCAAACATTGTAGATTTTCTCTTGTAGATTGGTATTGTGCGGGTTAAAAATATCCGAATCTTGACGTCATCGACGCCAAGCATAACGCTAAGTTCTGTCAGTGATCCGATTATGTACTGGTTAAGTAACGCTCTGGTTATTGGTTCGTTGGTGCGGTTCAACGTTTGTTCCTCAAAGTTACATGGTATTTGTTTAAACCTTGCTTGTTCGTTTGGCTTGTACGAATAGGAGTGTGTATCTGACAGGTATAATATTTAGTGGTAGAAACCGTAGTAAATAAGGAACATGGAAAGCTGATCATATTCGTTAGTCGGCATTAGTATGTTGTGTCTATAAAAAGTATCTTGATGCTTAACGTTACGTACGAAGGCATCATACGTGGCATCGTGAGAGTTCTTGTCAATGTTCTGATGGGTAAAAGTGACTCGACTGCAATTTCTCTTCTTATATAATGCTTAAAAGCGACAGTCAGGTGTTAGTTTTTCATGGTTTTTTATTTTGATGAAAACTTTCGTTCTCATGTTTGATGTACAGTGATCTAATTTCCATTAGAGACATAAATCATTTGCATATATTCGATCGAATATTCATATTTTGAAATTTATCCTACAAAAACAGGTTCATACGGACAGGATTATTAAAAGAATATTTACAAGCGGGAAATTTAAATTTTAGTGAGGTTCCGCACCAGGGTTTGATATGTTTGCACAATGTTTTTTTTTCGCTGCAAATGAAAAATGGTTTTCGGATGTGTAGCATCGGCTTCAGTGGACTGCGACATATGTAGATTGCGGCATTTATAAAATGCGTGTGGATAGTATCTATAGCAAAACTCCAATATTTCCAGCAGTTATACAAAACCAATTTTCCTCTGTAAGGTGTGATTTTCCAAAAAAATTCGTTTTTTTTTTTTTTTTTTTTTAAACAGGGAATAACATATTAAATTCATATTCTGATATTGAATATACGCCATTCATCAATTATTGGTACACACTTTATTTGCTATGGTATCTTCTTATTTATTAACCGATTAGATCCAATCAGTTAGGTTGGTATATTAAATTTTGTATCATTTATTAGTAGGTTTCATATAACTAGAATTTAATACTATGAAAATGGAATGTATATGATAACACACTGTCGTATATTGGAAAGTAAAGGCACGTGCCAATGGCCAATAATTTTTGCAGCCACTTGTGTTAGTATTATAGGTATTTACGACCAATAATTTTTTCAATCATTTCTCTCATGAAACTACACACACTTTTGGTATTCCACGCGTGCTGTCTTTCAAATTCTAATATCCGAATATTCGGATACCCTATTTGTGATAATTCACCCGTTATCATGTCGCGTCTCTCTATTCCGATTCTATGGAGATACACAGAATCCAGGGAGTTTCATGGATGACTTTAATATAGTTTTCGAAATCCTTCGAAGGACGCTCTCTGCTCTGTACGTGGCAAAAGAGAACGTGGGCGGGAGGAGCCGAGACCATCGTGGAAGCGCTTGATTTTATCGAGCCTTTTCTTGTATGTCTTTTGCGACGACACGAGTGAAGTACAAGGAAACATTTTATTGGTTTTCAATTTTTAAATTGCTGTTCCGTTCGTGGTTCTTTTGCGCGATCGTTTTAAATGCATTGTAATTTAAGCGCTGACCGCCGTGTTTTGTTACAGGCTACTACAACATTCCTGTTATACGAGCTTCTCTCAGGAAAGTTTATTTAGACGTTTCAACAAAACAGGAAGACTTTTAATGCTATATCAAAATTTTTGTATATACCTGATATTGAAACGTGAAGTCGCGCATAAAAATTCTTTCATATTTTCATTAATTAAGCTTCAGAAATGTCGATATAAAATTCAGCATGTGTACAAAACTCGGGGAGGATCTTTTTGATAATAATTAACATCGTTAAACCGCAAACATCCCGATGACATCCTTCTGGCGTCGTGACTTGAATGCTGGCCACTTTTTTTTTCAATCGTACTATTAATTCTCTCTCTCTATTTCTTGGTTACAGATAAGAACAGCAACGACCGAAGAATTCAGAGTCGAGATCGTTCCGCTAGTATCGTGTCGCGTATCACCATTTTGACGTATTCAACATCTTTTTTTTCTCTTTATCCTTTTCCTTCGTGTCATTCGGATGCGGCGAAACATTCGTGGCAATGGTATACGGAAATTAAGTGAAGATTCTCCACTCCTGCTGGATTTCACGGGAAATTTAATATTCTCGAATTGCGTATTCTGCTCGCGGATTCTCGACGTTTGAAAATATTATAGTTTCGATAGGCAAATCGGAATTCGTAACGCGAAGTAACGGGGTAAAAAAAGTAAAGAAGTACGCGGTGTTTAAAGAACAGTAGTATAACATATCTTGTCCATTCGGCCACGACGAGATGATCATCGTTCAGGGCGGTTCGTTGTGCGTGTTGTTAGTGTTGTTGATCGGTGCTCTGTTGGTAAAGTCGGAACCTGGACCACGGTCGCGACCTACGCCGATTTTCAGCAACCAGTTCGCAGTTTACATCCCGGATGGACCGGATGTCGCCGCAGAAATTGCCGCCAAGTATGGTTTCGACAACTATGGACAGGTGAGTCTCGATCTTTCTTTTTATATCTCGCCGTTAGCATGCTAAAATGGAATGATTGACTTTTCTTATGGGATGAGTGGCAAACCACATTGATCAGCTCCATAAATCGAAGACCAGAAAAGGGTGATGATGTTGTGAGCACTATCTCTCAAGTAGCCATTTACCTCGAAATGTGTAACTATTTTTGGAGAATTGAACATCAATCGAGTATTTGTTTAGTGAAATGAGAAAGCTACTGCTTAATATTCTAATTAACTTTTACATCTGTTTGACAAATTTTACTGTAACGGACTCTTATGCGATACAATTTAAAATCAATTTTCGTTTGTCGACTTAATGGCTTTTGTAAATTGTATTTCCATTGAACACGAAATGAACAACAAATTGAGAATGCATTTCTTTCTCAATATTTTATATATAGCGCTGTTTAATAATATTTTGGCGATTTCAAACATCACGCATTGGCGAGACAGATTTAAAATCAAGATATAAACGAAAAACGCGATTATCAATGGAGCTCTTTGAGAGACTTTATCTTGGTCGTCGTCTTTCAGTCACTTCAGTTTAAGCGGTCTCGATTAACTACATAATTTAAGCCCATTATTCGTGCGTGTTCAACTCAGCACGATTCAAAAACGCCACGATCTAAATTCATTACAAAAGTTTTGCGGTTATCGCCACGGATTGACATAGTTTTGATAACAGGTTTCAGGTTTTACTTTCGCGTGTTTCCAACTCGATGCTCGTGTTGTTTCGACTATTAAAAAAACTTATAGGACACTTTGGCTATTTCACAATTAAAAGTTTTTCTGGTAGTTACGCGTTACGCAGATTGCGATAAAAACAATCTTTCTCGTGATAACGTTCGAGCTCTAGAAGTTTTATCGTGGCTTGTTTCACGATTCGCGTGTACCAATGTGAAAAATGAATAGCGATGAAACCAAGTTCAATATGTACTTAGAAATTTTAATGAAATTCAATACCAAAGGCTACTAATACTAATCCCAAGATATTTCTTACCTATGTGTGCGGTTCGAGTTTTCGTTAAATTTCAAAAATCTGTAAACAACTATTCAGATACTTGAACAAATTCTTACGTCTTCAAATTTCTCTTTCAAACTAAAAAAATCCCAACTTTCGAATTTTCGAATACTCGAGTTTCATTAAATATTAAATATGTAATAACACATAATCCGTATTATGAACGCAATATAACATCGTGAAGCCCTTACATTATTATCGTGCTTGTGATTTCATAATTTCCATTCATTCTATTTATAGTTGATGTTATATGTTTCCAATGATAAACTCTTTCTATCGGTAGTTATCAGGAGATGCTAGGGAATAGTGCGTATAGCATTGCTCAATTTTGAGAATGTGTTCTGTTCGCTGCTATTGTTCCAAAGTAGTTATTGTAATAGTGTGGAAGTAGTCCCGTGGGAGGAATTAAGAGGAATGGCTCGTTACACGGTTCTCAGAGACTTGGCGTATCGGTATTCGATAGTTTATTAACCTTGACCATCGAACTTACTTTAATCACCTCCTGCACTTTTCTGCCAACTCTAATTATTCATCTTAATGCTGTTGAATAATCCATGACAGTCGAGGATCCCTTCATACGATTTACCTTCTCTTTACTTTATATTATTCATTCTTATTCCAAGTCTTACTACGAATCAGTTAATCGCTTCTTAAATATTATTTTTATCGCTTGAAATAATCTGTGCATTAAGAAATCGTCTATTTATTAACCGTGCAACCTTCGTTATTCTCTTGCGCCAACTTTATAAAGAAACTTTCGAAACTTTTTCAAACACAACGAAACAAAATTGTCAGTTAAATTTTATCCATAAAATTGCCGTGAAACTAAACTATAGCGCTGGTGAATGTACATCGACCAACGCAACGCAAGCAGCAACTTTAAACTTCGGATTAGTTAAGGTCAGACATCAGTTTGTTAAATGGAGCGGATAGGGCGAAGGCATAAAAACTTGTGCCGATAATTATTCCAAGGGAAGGACACTAATTATCTGCATTAGCTAGATCAAGGTTTAAAATACGGCTAGTTAAATACAGTTATAGCGAACTTTCATTATTAACCATTATGCACTTCCAAACAACAAACATTTTTCTTCTCCTATTTTACGAATAATATATCTCGCCATTCAGAAAATATATAATACATTTCGGTTGTTTCGTTTTCACACAGAACAGAATACAATGCGAAAGCATTTAGTACCGAGAGGACTTGGAAAATTCGTTTCTCTATTTTTTCGAGACACCCTATACGATACATACTTTTACCACAAAAAGTAATAGCATTTTTACACGCGGGTGTAATGGACGCGTGCTATCACCGGATCACAGTGTCCTTTCCACGAGCGTTTCGCAAAGTATCGTTCGCGGCCCTCGATGACGATCGCATCGAAAAAATTTTACAGCTGCTTCAAACCAGGCCGCTGTACGAACCGGAACGGTTATCGCCACCTAAAAGTCTCATGATCCTCAAACTATATATCACGTTTAGCTTCCATATAGCTACTACAAATTTCACGATTTGCATTCCCGATCCAAGCTTTTGCGATCGTTAAACTGTATACAATTTGTTGCTGAATGTTCTCTATGATACTTGATTTGAGTATTAAAAATCCTCTTTCGCAACAGTACAGCTTATTCGGTGGAATAACGATATAACGTAGAAATAACGACTTTAGGAAAATCGAGTTTGAACGTTTTAATCGTTATAATCGTTGCAATTTTGTAAGAACGTCTCATTAACTCTGATATTCGAGTTTCGCAACAGTGGTAATAAAATTTCAAGACGTAAAAGTACGACACCTATAATACAATTCATGAAACGTATCTAAAAGTGTTCGAATACTTTCGTCCGCCTGTATAGCGTGTAGCTATGTATAGAGTGTGCGAATTTCACGATCTGCATTCGTGATTCTGACTTTTGTGACCATCAAACTGCGTTCGTTTGCGGCTACACTTTTATGCAGCCACTGGACGCCGCATCCCTTTTCGTTGTTCGATTGGGAAAAAATTCATCGTGTCAACTATCAGGGGAGATATTTCGTGACTCCAACTAATTTGCGACCCTTGTTATGCCAACAACTGAATAAAAAACCATTGGAATTAAGTTTACTGCTGGCATGAATTGCGTCCGATATTTTCCACCGCTCGTATCTTCGTCCATTTGTCAAGGTTTTTGGATGTTTCGCTATTCAATTTTTCGCTGCTGTATACCGGGCCAATCAGTCTGTATTTTGTGTATTTTTCTGCGTGCAGCACCTGTATTTAATGGAGAAAAATATACATTTCTAGAAAACGTATCTGTGGTAGGTATGTATTTTCTATAATCTGATGTTACGATAATATATAATGACATAATACGAATTCTTAATAATTAGCTCTATATTATTGATTATAGGTGTTATTATTATACCTTTATTATTATAGGTGTTACCTATATTATTTATAGCATTTCGATAATTATAAGTCGATTTTGTCTTAAAAATTTAAGTTAAAAATTTTAATTCAATTAATGATCTTAGACTCTGTAGTTTGTGATTGGAGGAAAATCATAAAACAAAGATTCAAATGATCAGTAAGAGAATTAAATGCAGAATCAAATATCGCGACGAAGTAAAATTGACGTAGATACATATACAGAAAAATTTATATTTTGATATCGTAATTCAAATTAAAATTAAATTTTATCATGATTAATCCTTGCCACTATTTAAACTGTGGTCGATATATAAATGTAATTCCACGTTACAAGACAACGAATTAATAATGTCTGAATTATTCATATCTCTGCTAGCAGTAGACGTTGAATTTTCATTATGCCTCCAGCGTAGTAAATATTAATATCTACAATTTCCACGCACTCAGGTAACCAAACCACCGGTACTATCCGCAAATAGTATTACGTTTACTATCATTTATTATTACTATCCTTACTATTATCCTCTCGATAAACCGAAAACCTTAATCTTCTATGTTCCCAAATAGGAGCATTAAACATTTCGCATTCGATATGCCAAATAATATACGAACAAAATAACATCATGTTTTGCCATACTGTTGATGATTAAAATTTAGAATAACCATCTGTATCTTCGTTTATTTAATTTCGAAAAAACTTCTACATACATTTTTAAATCGATTTCTTTGTTCAGTATAATCATTCTAATCGTATTTCATTACAATGCTAATGAAATTTCAAAATGTTTCATAAGTTTCATACAATATGTGGATGGAAAGTTACCAATGCTAAATATTGAAGCACTTTCGCTCTATTATGTGCCTAAATCTTCGTGGAACCACGATAATTTCCGCGTTTTCCACGACTCCTCGCGGCGTTTGGTGGAATTTCCATCATCTCGACTGGTAGAACCTGCACACAGGCTACATTTCTCCAGCAGCCAAAGTTTTTATCTCACCAGGGATGACGTACGGTTAAAGTATCCTTTCTCTCTATTTCTCTAGGTGCTCCGCTTCTTTTCGGAGCGTTTTATCGGCGCGATTCTTTTCCATGTTGAACTGCGCGATAGGTTGGCGAACAAAAGAGCGAAACAAAAGGGCAAAAAAAGAGCGGAGGAGTATCGAAGAGGTAGAAGAACGGTGTGTTGTTGGGACGTAAATGCGTCATGAGATGGAAGTTTATTACCAGTTTCTGGCAAATGCGGCTTCTATTTGTTTCGGATGCATCGCGATCATTGCAACGAGCTATGTTTGCGCTCGCGGTTCAACTATTTTTTTTCCCATTTGTTCTCGGTTCTCGAGTTTTTCGTCGTAAATATCCAAATGTATCCTAGATGGCCTTTTTTTGCATTCGTGTGCTTTGTTGCAGATAGAAAGTTTGCAGCTTTTTCACTTGTTGTAAGACGCATCTAGCTTCGAATAATAATTTGATTCGTGTGTTTGATTGTTCAAAACTACGCCGGATTCCACTGATAGATGAAATTTTTTTCTCTCTTGAAAAATCTACAACTAGATAGATGATCACAGTCCAAAGGATGCTTATATACAATTTCAATGACTGTGCTTTTTCGATTCGTTTTTAATTGTCAAGTGTTCACCCGTAAAACTCACGAACACACATTGTTAAACAATAATCGATATGAAATATTTATTCTTAAGAGTCATTCATACTAGGAAATTTTCAAAGCGAAATTTCCGACACTCGCGTCATGGATTTTAAACATTCAGTTTCGAATGGCTACCGCGTAATCGTCGGTCAGCTTGAAAAATGGTGGACGGATGCAGGAATTAACGCGAAAGCGTGTTAAATGTAGGTTTCTTTGATCGCGCGCTGCGTGGTTTTGCTCTCGGTGAAATTTCGTCACATTTTATCGTTAGTGATTTGACTCGCCCTTTTTTTTTGTATTCCGCGGTATTTATTTTGCGCAGTTTTGAGGTCAACGAGTTTTGTGTTATGTGACTCGTTTCGACGATTGACGACTCTTTTGGGGCAACGATATCGATAGTTTGCTGCTTTTTAACGTTTAGGTCGTTTGTCTTTCGTTCAGAAATTGTTGCGATTTTACGATTGATGTGTTCGTTACAAATCGTGAGTGTAAGAACGACATTTTTACGATAAACAATCGATTTATTATCGTAAGACGGCTGGAAGAAGCATTTTTCTTTCAGAAATAAAAAGTAAAGCTTGAAAGTAATAGAAAAATATTATTTTATCTTTTATAAGTTAATTCAACTGGTTAATTCAATTAATAACTAGCAAACTAGCTAACAAATAACTTACAAAAATACAAAGATAAATATCATGGTATGTTGTATCGTTTTAATCGATAACAATCATGTTTGCATTCTTTATTCCGCGTTTGCATTAAATTTCCGTTTATTTATGTTATTCTATACTCACGGCGGAGAAAACGGAAACGAAATGAAATTGGTATTCACGATCGTCGATTTGTATTCAAGCTTTCATTTTATTGTTCCTTCTAAAAGACAAAAGATGAACGATTTACATTGATCGTCAAAGACTTCTGATGATTCACGAGTTTCCACGTTACAATGGAATTGTTTCCTTTGAATCTCTAAACTTTATATCATCAGATTTATGGAAATTCGAAGTCGAAACGTTTGTGGATATACAGAATGCAATTAGACGAATATAAAGATTGTATCCAGCGTTTCATTCATGCAAATTTCTCTTCCATTTGACGGTATGGTAATAAGTAAATGTGTACTATAAAAGCTACGGTCCATCTACATTTTGTTCTACGTAAGTTTTATCCTTCTTAAACTCTGTTGTATTAAATAATGAGAAACATTCGAGGTTCTATGGATCACGAACGTTGCCTAGTAACTTTGCCCGTTACTTGCTCGATCCTTCTTTGTCTATCGTAGCAAAAGGAGCTGTGGACAGCTCTCTAGATGGGAGAGGTCTATCTAGAAGGCATTGGATATCTACAATCACCGTATCCAATATGGTGGGGAATCGATTTAAACGTGTTTTGATGGTCGTTGTTGCTATATAGGACGTTGGTACGGCAATGTGTCTCGTTTGCTCCAGAAAAGTTCACTCGTGGATGTAATATTAAGGCGAGGCCGTTCAGAGAAAGGATTTCGTGTTTCTCACGTGTGGGTGCCGCCCAGGTATCTCGGCATACCTATTTGTCTACATTTCTCTTTTATGCTACGCTTTATAAGACCCTTCTCCTCCATCTAATCGATATTATTAGGGAAATTTTATGAATCTTACAAAGTTCTTTATATTATGAATTTACTATTTTTCTAGTTAGAGGATTTAAACTTCAATCGAGCAAAATCAAATTTGTAAATTACAGGTTCCTACGTGTTATACCAAAGATCATTTATCGTCTATCGTTTTATCTTTCTACAAATGCAAATTCAACGTAAAGGGAGAGACGGTTATTTTTCTAAGCAACAATGACGAACATGTTCAAACGTGCTCGAATATAAACTTAAATACTGGCACTTTTCGAGTGAAATTCAATAGTTAGAATAGCATTACCCAGGGGATAACCCAATAAGCCAAAGTGCAGGTACTTCGCGTCGAGAGCGAGAGTCGAACTGCGCAACCATTGCGAAACTGTTCCTCCGAGTCGAGTTTTAAGGAAAAGAAAACGAAGGAAACCGGAAGGCGATACAGACTGTATGGTTCCTGCGACCATTTCAAACACTAAAATAATTTCGTCCGAATTACACGCGAATGTTTTACAATCGCCTTGAGACTAATGGTAAACAGTTGTTCGTACGCGTGGCTGGCGAACAGAAAATAATAGAAAAATGTAACGTGACATTTCCTAGCGTGGAAAATGTAATAACTTTTCGAAGAAGCTTCACGTCGACGAGTATTTACTACGACGATGACAACTTGGTAGGTTTTGGAAGCTTACAGAATTCAATTCACAAAAGGTACAAAGAACAACCGCTTTTACGTTAATAACTCTAAGATCGTAAATTTTTAATTATCCCGTTGTTGTAACAGACGAGAGGCGTAAAGACATCATTTTATAAATTTTTTGCTAATTTTTAAAGAAACTGGAGCATGATCATACCGTTTATGATTGGAAATGTTCTTTTTAGATTTTGAATGGATTTGACATTTAACCTATGAATGACTATCTTGAAATTTGATACGCATAATTCCTATACCATAGAGTTTATGGTCTATAGTATAGACATAGACCATAGGCCACAGGATCTAATAACGACCCTGGGTCAGGGAATTCGATATAGATAACATCGACATTATGGAACTCGATAGTCACAACTTTGTGATTACGGAACCTGATACAAAGAACGCAAATGCTATAGAACTATATATGTATAGCTACGTCGAAGATCGTACAGTATTTTAGTATTTAGTATTTTAGTACAGTATTTTAGTAGAGAAATTTGAGTATAACGAAGAACAATATAAAAGGTGTTCTCAAACTGATAATGAAACTCGGAAGCTGGTGAATCGATGCACGTAAAAAAGAATAAATCGAAAGTGTACACATAATGATATCTTTCTGTAGGAATCTTCTTTTTTGAATAAACTGGCGTTGGATCATGACATTAACATTAGAAATTTGTTTACAAGTTGTATATATTATGTAATAGCATTCGAACATTATCGAAACTGGTTTGATATCAGCATAATCGTGCATCATCGAAACAGGTTTCGGATTGAAGAACTTTACACATATACCTCTAAATTTATTAAAGTCCGATATACGCTGTCTTTAATTTATACAATTTTATAATCGATAATATAACGAGTTATTTCGAAATTTTAATCCTAGCATCTCGTGTAGATAAATTCAAGTTCGTTAGAATCCGATTTCTACAGGGCGTTTTTTTTAATTGGAAACGGTAGAATATTTCAGGAGGGATTAAAGTTATCAAAGAAATGTTTTAACAAAAGTTGTTTGGTTCGAAAGGGGACATCGCATTACGCAAATTGGTTTTTTTTGCATGTCGAGCAATGGAGAAGATTTAAAAGCGACGTCATTTTTTTAAATGGAATCGTATATCTCTTAATATATTGATCGATCCATCTCGGAATTTTCTATAAAAAATATTCATCTATTTATACCAAAAAAAGTATTAGATTATCAAATATTTTATCTTTAATTTGCCAAATCGAACGATTTAACGACGCGCAGCGGTATTATTGTGTTTACGTTGTCTTTGTCTTCCACACCTTAAATTTTACAAATTGAAGTTAAAATACCTGCTAAACTAGTAGTTTCTCAACACAAATAGACTAATAAGGAATGTCAAAATGGATCGATTAATGTATTAGGTTGTCCGTAAAGTGTCTTTCTTTCGCAAACGTGTTTTTTCAATAGTGCACCTTCATATAAACGTGAAACCAAGTCTGTGAAATGTCGCGGTGTTTATCTCAACAGAACAAAATGGAACGTACGCAATTCGACAAAATAATATAAAACAAAAAACGTTGTGCGTCTATTATTTTCTCATAAAACGAAAGAAACTTTCCGGACAACTTAATATTAAAAAATATATGGTTCCATACAAAAAATAAACCTGACTTCATAATCTCCCCTGCTACTGAACCTGAAAAAAATAATTTACCCCATTATAAACAACTTTTGTTAAAACATTTTTTGATAACTTTAATTCGTCGTGAGATATTCCACCGTTTCCAGCTAAACGAAATACCCATAAACGTTCACAAATTATTCCGTCTTCAAGACTTATATTTCTTAAACAACAAAATACTATCGCGAATCTCTATATTTTCACGAATCTCAATTTTCTATAACACATCCTCAAGGGTTATAATAATACTCCACGTTTTCAAAGTTTCGGACATTATATCAAACAACTTCCTAATTATTATTAGTATTATTTTTCAAAATAATCGATGTCTGGCTCTGTGACTATTGTGCTCTAAAACGCAAATAATCTACTTGTAAGTTAAATAATCAAATATTTTTATTATAAATATTTTAATAGTTTAATATAAATACTTATTATTTAAGTAGATTAATAACTACTTCCGTATTTAATTGTATTTTTATATCCTATTACACTTGAACATGTTCGTAGGCTTATGTACTGTTACGTACACACATATATCCGCGTTAGCTATAATTAGCTACCCTTGTTAGTTAGTTATTTAATTTTCGTTGGCTGACAATAAGCCAAACTCGGACTGGTTATCGTCGCCGATTTCTACCTCTCGTAGATAGCATAAAAGAGTCCAGTTGGAAACATAGAACGAAATAAAACGGATTTATGGCGTATTTCACCAAAAGAAATCGGTATACTTAAATATGTTACGTATAAAGAAATACGCAATATGGTACGGATAGTTTCTTCGCAGGTAGAGACGCAGAGGAGATCTAGAGGTCAATTTTATCATTTTTTTTTAAATTGGGTGTCCAATTCTTTCCGCTGGATCTCGATAGAACAGAGAATTCGGAGTATAAAAGTACTAAGGACGCATAAGATTTTCGACAAGAAGAAAGAATTGGGAAGCGGTGATTTATATTTTCTGGTCGACTACTCCGATGGTGTCGATGTTCGTGAGAAGTTGGGGCCTGGTCGGTTGAAAAATGTTTTTATTTCGTCGTTGGGGAAAAGTGGAGACCGCGAAGAGAAGGTGTTCACCCTTGGCTTGGAGGTGGATACGCCATATAGGTGCCGGATGTCGGATTTATGCCTGCTCGACAATTTCCGCGAATCGTTTCACCTCGACAGACCGAGGAAAATCAGTTTTTTTCCACACGAAAATGTCAGGATAGCCGACATGGAAATACTTGACTTTCCCTCGAGTTTTGCCTCGACTCCTCTTTCCTTTCTCTGTTTCGAATCTCCTTTCTATTTCCTGCGAATTAACGTCGTAATTTTATCCGATTACGAGCATTTTAATGGCGAATCATTGTTGTTTTTGGTCTTGGAAAAAATCTACAGCTGGTTTTAAATAAATTTGTATAAATCTATGGGAAATTTCAAGCGCAAAAATCCATGGAATATATAAAATACTCAGTGTATTATACTTGTTGTAATAACTGCATTTTATGACTAAAAAGCCAGTTCGAAATTTTCAGTTTCTGCACTAGTACGAAATAGGTACAAGGTATCACGCAACAAAGTCTGATTAGAAGTATGCAAAATTGAATTAGTTGCGCTTATTAAAAAATAGAAGGGAGCAATATTTTTATAATATTTCCTCGTTAGTAAAGAACTTATTACAATATCTTGCTGTTTTAAGCTTGATTGCGACATAGTTAAAAGATTGCAAAGAAATTGGAAATCCTATTATGTGTACAGCAACGCCCAGAATTTTAATTTCAGTATAAAAGCTAGTGCGTATTTGTGTGCACGTGTACAACCGCAATACCATGAAATAGCGTGATGCAGTTAAAAATAATATCGTTACGCTTTCCTGTGTAAAATCATGGTATCGCGTTATGCCACGATTTTATCGGGAAAAAATTCTCGGCCAGCTTGTGAACTGCGCCGATATCACTGTTACCGAGTACATAATCGCTATAGTTTGCGGTTTGTAGAAACGAAAATTCGTAATTAGTTTAAACCAATGGCTCAATTTTTAATGTTTCCACATTTTTCTTCGTTCATTTTTATCCTTCTTATTCATTGAAAAACATGTTTTCTATGTTTCTTGATTTTTCTCAGTTTTCGTGTTACATACTTGATGGTTTAATATGAAACAGTTGAAAAGGCGATGATTAATAGTTCATTACAGTTTTGTTATTCAAAACATTTTGCATTCTCCCGTTACACGGGATTCTACTGTATATCGTAGTACACAAGGCATTCTAGAAAATAAATCGTCAGACGCAATCATTTTCACATTTCACCCACGTCTACAAATAAACAAACATTGACGAACTACTATTCGGGAATCCCGTTACCGCTCGAACGTCATCTTACCGTCGAACAGAAATTTCAGCGTGGACTCTCGAGCAGAAACTCGTCACGTGGCTGTGCGTCTGTTGCGTGAACAGGCCTCGGTATTGGCTGCTGAAGGAAACCGGTAACTTCAGAACCGACGGAACCCGTTTACCAGCGATATACCGTTGCACAGATGCGGCTCTGCTCTCTGGATCGAGAGCATGCCTATGTTCGAGCCGAGCAAAAGAGAACACAAAAACCATCGCAGCAGGACTCGCCGC
This sequence comes from Bombus affinis, assembly GCF_024516045.1. Lineage (NCBI taxonomy): Eukaryota > Metazoa > Arthropoda > Insecta > Hymenoptera > Apidae > Bombus > Bombus affinis. Next base: position 4,198,783 of record NC_066349.1, on the reverse strand, counting down.
ACAGTCTCCTCTCCTTCTTCTTTCCCGACTTTCTCCTCGTTCTTTCACCCTTCTCCACGCTACTCTCGATTTCTTCTTCGTTCCCCTCTTTCTGTATACATACTTGGTTTTGCCACTGACATGTTTGATTTGCGTTTCTGTTATATACACACACACACACACACACACACACATATATATATATTTTTTTTTTGTCCATTTGGTTCTGGTTCTCTGCGTGAACTCTTTTTTGGATGTGGTTTGATTGTATCATATTTTTTGGTTTCTTCTCTGTGAGTTCACGCTTCCTGGTTCGTGTTTCAGAATACTACATACTTTTTGTATTCGGTATAAGAAGAGTTTTTTTCGATGAATTCTTGAGTTAGTTCTCTTCTTTTCTTCTTTATTGTATGTTGCGTATTGCGCCTTTCTTCCTTCTTATCTTTATTTAACATCGCCTGCCTTTTATGCCATAATTTCTTCGCAGTTATAATATGTGATGGGCTTAATACTTACTGTTTTAACATTGAAGTATCGTGTACAACTTGTATTGAATAATTCCTAACATCTGCTATGATTTGAAATTGAAATCAGGATTAAAATTGATCATCGTCACACGTGCGGCCTACTTTCGTCTACTAACGCAATTTTGTCTTTTCGCTTGCCACATTGAGGTAGATGTACGATATGTGAATATTGGCGTCTTTGTATGAATATTATTTTATTGGATGCGTGGTCATCGACATACATACGAAATTTCCTTACATCAAAATTTGTCGAATCTATCTGACTCTGTTTTATTCTATTTCTATTTCCCTCGTTGATGGGTTTCTTTCGTGGTTTCCTTTCCAATGTGACCAGCGGTGTCGTAACGAGACATCCAGTTCCATAGGGAACATATTCGCGCATAGTCGTTGAAAGAAGTTCACTTGTACGCGAATCCGGGTTAGCCATGGTAATTTCAAGAAGTGTTACGTTGATTGTATTCGAGGGAATTGCCACTCTCTGCAAGAATTACGGTTCCGAACGATTCACGATTCACGATCAGCGAGTTTCGTCCAAATGTTCGGTGCTTTTCTTTACTTTCTTTTCTCTCCATTTAGCTACTTAAAATTCACCTTTGTATTACTTTTATTTAATTTCCAAGAATCGCGATACTAATGTACTGTCAAAATTTTGGGTACTACGCTATATATCAGATTCTGTAAGACATACTATTATTATTTTTTTACAGTTATAATTTCTACTCTACTTTAGGTTCTTTAGATTATTATTCTTATTTTTCTAATAGTAGGTTTATTTTTATGAAACCTTGAGATTCTCCTAAAATAACATTTGGTGGCTTTCTAAGTTAGAGTTGATATTTGTGATAATATCTTCGAGAAATGGATGGGTTATTAGATATTACCTATTCCATGTTTTTATTCCAATTCATATGATTATATAGATTGCATGAACTATATGGACATATGAATTTAACACTGACCGTATTTCATCAATTGCTTAGAAAATATTATACTTTACTCGATAATTCGATGGCACATTTGAACGTAAAAAATCTCCATGTTATATCGTTATAAGCAGTATAGCAATCGTGGCTTACATGCTTTTCTTGTTACTAGCAAATTGGCCGATGTCGCGTTAATAAACGTCAATTAAACGAGAGTTACAATGGTAGCACATGTTAAGCAACCTTTTTAAGCGATTCGAACAATACGACCAAAGTTTTGACAAATCAAAAAGAAAGTCTGACTAGAAACTTTTCAAAAGTCGCCGAATTATACCTAAAACTGAATTTCTTCAGGTTTGAAATTACAAAGTTCAAGTAGCTTCGAAGTTGAAGAACCGAGTGGGCCATTAGAGTTCAAAAAGTCTTCGAGTTATATAAAATTAACCCAAAGCTCTTTCTTCGTTCTATAACTTTTCTCGAGAAAAATATTTTTAAAACGCGTTGTCAGGTTGGAATTTTGTTGCTCTTTTTTTTGGGGTGGGAGGTTTCCTAAATCTCGTCATTTTCATCATTTTCCGTAATTTCGTTGAAAAATTCGTGCAGCTAACGTTTTTACCACATATCTTATATTTAATGGGTTCACGTAGACTTTTGTGATCGACTGTACATACTATTATAAGTACCTAATGTGGCCAGATTGTTTTATAATCGACTGTACGTACGAAAAATATGTTGACACTCGAATGAATTGCATCGTTAGCATTATTCGTAAGAATTATTTGCCATTGTCCACATACGCGAACGAAATCTCAATCAAAATAAAAATGAAGTGTCGAATAACCATCGAAGTGACATTATTAATTCGCTGGTGCAAAGAAATCGCATTCCATGCCTGGAATTTCGACACAAAAGGCATTAGACGCGCAATGGTCTATAAAATATTTCGCAAGAATGCGATGATAATACTATAAAGTTAATACCGAGAAAACAAGATATAGAATAAATAAATACGGTGACTGTAGAAAACGCGGAGGTCAATTCCGATAGTTTAAAACTGAATCTATTGCAAAACGTCCAACTACAAAGTCCATGCTACTACGGAGAGTACATATATATAATAGATTCAATTATGGATATACATTTTACTTCAATTACCTATAGGCACACTAATATATAGCACGCGAAGAATTAAATCTGATTCGCGTACAAAGCCCTTCCTAAGGAACCAGTAACTAAAAGTCAGCGTAATAATCAAAGCCGTTAAACCTGCTCTAGTAACAAAGTAATGGTCTATCAAACAGGGTATTGCCATACTCCGTAATGTCACTAATGACTAATCAAAAAGTATCCATCGCACAAGGTTTACAATCCGTCAACGTTAGCAATTATCTATGATCTATCCTAGCAGTCTACCAGTCATCCTTGAAACTATAAAAGAGATCTCGTTAACAGAACTGTGCGTACAGTTGCCCACAAAAGTATTTGAATATTTAACGAACGTTTAAAAAAACATTTTGAAATTTCATTAGCACCGTAACGAGACACGACTAACATGCTTATATCGATCTTTGAAACCAATCTAAAAGTGTATATAGAAACTACAAGATCAATCAACTGTGTATATAGCGAGAGAGTTTTTAGTACAAAGATTTATTCCAAGCTTCACCAAGCCTCATAATAGAGCTAATAAAATTTCAAAATATGTATTTCATATAATAAACGTAGTATATTTATAAAAGATATATGCTATAAGTATTCGTATAGTTTCCTGAGCAACTGTATAATATCACGAACACGAATCGTAAAGTTGGTGATTGGGTCTGATCCCCTCTCCCATAGACCGTTCTCTATCTGTGCATTGGCACGTCCGCTCTCTGATGCTACATACGTTCCGGTGACTACCGTAAACGTAAATTCAAGGACGGCACGAGCACGTCAAGCCTTTGCACCATCGACGATTCGAGGCAGCCATGTATTTCGATGGCCAATAAAATCTCGCCGCTGGAAAATCCAAGCATGGACCAGTTTTCAAATGGATGTTACGGCCGGGAAATTTCTCGTGGAATGGCACGATTGTGATATGAGATGTCGTGGATATAATTCGCCTCCTATCCACTCACATTCTCCATGATCCAATCTCGATATCGCCGATATCGTATGTTGATGACTTGTTTATCAGATGGAGCGCGGCTTCCTTTCGTATGTATGAATGAAAGAGTTACGATAATTTGTTTCTAATCTTAATTAGATTTCGTTGCGAGATAATCAACTCTAAACGTTTCTGAAAATTCAAATAATGGCAGATTTCTGCGAAACCGTGTATTATTCGATTGTCCTACTGCTTTTATAATCTCTGCGAACTAATATGTTCGTAATAAATCTATCTTCATACTTATATATTCTTTGTATACTTATATATGGGAAATCCGTATAAAGGGCTTCTACTATATCATTCATAAAATATTGTCAGTATAAAGAATCAAACTCAGTGGAATGTATAATATTTCACAAAATTTATTAATTATAAGATATACGTGCATTCAGACTGATTTTCTGCTTTCCATATATTTTATGCATAAATGAAATTGAAGATGTGTATGGAATTATCTAAAGCCGTGATTAATTTATCATAATTATGGCCATGCATATTATGCTTCATGCTTCGTTATGATCAAATAATTTTCATTAGTTTATTCTTTTCAGGTAGAACACATATTGTTATTATTTTTTGTTGACATAATCTATTGTTTTACATAGGTTTATTGCAGTTTAGTTTAATTATAGCGCACAGCGTGATAGCGTACACGCGTGTATAATTCAGTGTGGACGTAACAGTGTAATCTTGTCAGAACATTGTATTTTCGCTTGTGTGAAAGCCAACACGAGATAATTAAGGAACTTGTGAATTGTGAAAATGTGACATGTGAAAATGTGTGAATCCATGAAAATTGAAAAATTAAAACGTCACTTGTAATACGTACATATCTGATAAAGATGCATATTAAAAATGTGCTGGTTACTATTTTATTGATTATTAGATTCAAAATTACGTATTTGTTAAATATTAAAAAATAAAAATCATATATGTTTAGTAATGAAATTAGAAATGTTTCTTTTTTTTTATAGGTGAGTTCGTTCGAAAGATTCTCATTTCCATCTGAATATCGTAGAGTGAGTACGTAATTTTTTTACATTTTGAATCATTTTGGCTTCAAAATTAATAGTCAACCAACCAATTACCGATATAATATAATACGATGTTTAAAATATTCTCTCCATATATTTTTCCCTTATCGTTAAATAAAAACTCTGGAAGCTTTCCAATTTAATTGGGAAAACTCTGAAAGCTGTACAGGTTTCAAATTTATTGGCATACGATGAACTAAATAAAGGATACATAAAAAGTATACAGGAAAGTTTGGAAATTTGAATGTGAATTCAAATTTAATCATCCTATCACTCTTTCTCAGTTTCACAATTCATTATTATCGTATTATTTGTTTTGCAATTGACAAACACTTTCTAAATAGAAACTGTAATTTATGCCTAATTTATTTATACTTCGCCATTAGATGCAGCAAAGTACATACTATAGGTCAAAATATGGCGAAACGTTTTAGTTATGTCCTGCGAACTATAATTATTTCGCGTAATTTCACGAAATGCTGTTTATAGTTTGCATCCGTGGTTCAAAGCGTTGTTTAAATTAATTTTCGAGGAAACTTCCTTCCTGTAATAATTCAGGCATTGCTTGAACTGCAGTTTGGTCACCATTATCGACTTTGTTCGCGTATAGCCGAATAATTGTCCAACATGGTTCTTGCATTTTCTCATAGTCTCACATCTCAGTTTCTAATGTTTCTATTACCGTATACATTTGGTACCCATTTACTAACACAACATTCGAACGTGTCGGGCTAATTAATTCTCAAATAGTACTGCAGCTTTCTAAATGATCGTAATAATTCATGTTAGGTTACTAAAAGTTAGGATATTTAATGTTATATTATATTTTACATTCTTCGCGGTAGAAATTAGTAATAAAATTAAATGAAATTAAAAGCTCGGAAATTATTATGAATCTTGACGAATAATGAATGACCTAATATCAGTTAAGAGTGAAGTGAATATAATTTCTAAAAAGTACACTTCCTTTATCAGACTATAAAATATTTCCATATAATTAAAGTCATTTTGTTATCTTAAATTATACTATTATACAAATACAAATTTTAATCTTTTGCATCTTTCTATTGCTAGAATTCATTATCATATTAATTAATATTCGTATTCTAAATGAAATTATAATAAGTTTACGTTTTATTCGAAATTTATTACATATTTCGTATTCGGAAACTTTTTTATTTGATCTTTAATGCATACATACATATATATAACAAAATATACATATTGCATGTTGGGATATCAGTCGATACTCGATACATATTAACTGTTTACGAATATCCTTTTTCTAGCCATTTTGAACAGCATGTTATAGTACATATTTGCTACTTCCGTTCCTTGATATTACTCTGCTTCGTCATATCATTTCCGTTTGTGCTACATAACTATTTCAGTAACAGATAGAAACGCAAGATACTCTGCTCAATATCTTAACATTTAATCATATATTTTAATTATATACTTCGTGAAATAATCTTGATTAGTTCCAAGAGTCTAGAGTCATGAAACCTTTACGAGGAAAACGTAACGCGAGTCTGCGAGGTAAGATAAAAAAATAATCGAGAATGTTAGTGATTTTTCGTGTAGGAAAAGTATTTCGTTCAAAGCGGAAGAATGGTGGAAAGGAAAGGGAAATCCTATGCATCTTAAACGTGGCCGTTTCTCACGGACCATCCTATTTTGTTTTTACCAAAACGTCGGATCGTGAGTCGATCGTGGAAACACGTCTTCTCGTTGTTTGCGCGTACTCTCGAGGAACCTGCTGGGTAAATAATTCAAGTCGCGAATACTCGGAATAAAGGTCTGAGACTTCCGTGTGCCTTTTCTTGCAGTCAGCCAAACTTTTGTCGTGCACTAATTTTTTTATCCATTGTATAAAACGTTATAACTGAAACAATTTTATTGTCGCTAATTTGCTATTAATCTATGAAATGCATTGATTACTTTTTTAGAAATTTATGTAATGTAATGTGTCTCTGTGCGCATAATTTTAGCATATTATTCAAAAGTCGAGATTGTCCGTGATTTATTGCTAAAAACAAAGACATTAACATTTTCGTGGGGACCGTGCTTATTGTAATACATATGTTCCACACATAATGTAGCATCAGCTGGTGTTCCTATGCTATTGCTGTAGTGGAGATACTACAAGAGGAATTCTCTAAGCTCTTCGAGCTTAACCCGGATGACGTTATCTTAAACGAAGGTAGAGATCTGGCAGTATTTAAAAATTTTGATTCGCGTAACTCTCGGAATTTGTATAATAATTAAGAACTTCTTTGAACATTGAGAATATAATAACGAAGGCCTTCGATGTGTTTTATATTAAGTGACGTATCCAAAATACATGAGAGAGGAAAGAGAATGGGGAGGAATCGTTAATTTATTAATTCTCATCAAACAAAGTTAGATTACTTCCGTTTCTTCCGGTAGCGAGAAAGATTGTCCACACAAAAGCCAGGCAAAGTCCGGAAGCAACTCTAGGAAATTGAGAAATTGGGTGAAAACTAATATACCGCGCCGGCTTTGCCACAGCAGAAAATTCAGTAGCCAATGGAATCACGACTCTCGAAATATAGATATAAATATCGTCGAAAGGTTGCTTTCAAATATCGTTGCTTCGTTTGAGTATCTGCATGTAAAAGCGAAGATCCTTTCGTTTCCCTTTAACTTACACCAACGTGATATTGTGTGCTTGTGTAGGAATAAATATCGAGCTGTTGATAATTTCAGATTCCAAATGTTTTGAGCGGTTAATGAACAGAAATGATCGTAGCTATACCTATACTTATCCAAGAAAGCGAAAAATTGTTCTACCTTCCAATCTTTTTAAATAAAATATGTTTTACTTGTTATTTTTCCAATTTCTTTATTCTTATTAAAGAAAATTATTACAAATATTGTTCAGAATTTTGACTGGCCGTCCGTTTATGGCACGGACAGTCCCATTCCCTTTTTTAAGAAATTTCGAATTACATGTCCTCCCCGAGCTGTAAATCTGACTCCGAGATCAGGTAAAAAACTCCGGGAAAAGCCCAGCCGAAAAAGCACGATGAACAGACAAAACCCAACGGCTGGTACGGAGAATCAGCAACGTAGGAGGACAGTTCATCATTAGACATCGTACCGTACGGGTGAAATACTTCACTCCCAACAAGATCTTACTACCGCCGTGTTCATAACATCACACTTTACTTTTATACAATAAGTGCAAATATAGTGCTGGATTACTCTAACACTCGATCTATTAAACTTCCTCCACCTTGAGCGTTAAGTCATTCGAGGTACGCGATATCGACCGATCGGTTTGATCTGATCGGTTGCTCTATAGTCGAGAATTCGCAACAAATACCGTTGTCTTCTTCCCTGTACTAAATTAAAGTAGAGATTACGTATAATAGTTAGAAAATAAGTAATGTCGTTTTCCAATAACGAAATTTAGAGATATTTTTGTTGAAACAACTCATTAATGGAGGAAGGTGTTACAAATTTTAAATTCATCAAATTAAAAATACAGGCAGCAGAGATTCGAAGTTTGTGGAGTTAGAATAGCATCCTCGCTGTTATTTTATATTAATCGTTTAATTTCTGAGTCGTCGAGGAAATTATGATTGCAGATAGCTACATCTACTAGGTCGAATGTCTATCAGTTTAATGTCGCTTAGTACTCTTAATATTTTTGACCCAAAAAACTTTTCGTCCTATAAAGATCTTTTTTAAGATTATTTCCAAGAATTTTTGTCTTAGTGGTTATATAATGAATGGCTCTCCAAATTTATACGAATTTATATAGCTGTTAAATTTTATGCAATTAAAATTATATAGTTACTTTATAAATGGATTTATTTTCAACATTTCTGCCTTTTTCTGTCAACTATTTACACAAAAATCATTGATTCATCTGATATATGCAGAATTTTATAATCACGTAACCTAAAAATCTTTCTATCCCTGTAACATTCGTTTCAAGGAATCGATGTAATCCATTGTTTATGCAAATGCGATTTGCCTTCTGATCTCTTTCTAATTGAACAAGAACGAGTGTTTTCTCAGTGTTCGCGATATAACGGCGAAGAAGCTGAGATGCATATTCATGCTTAGTATGCATGATGAATTTCAAGCGAAGAATAACACGACTGCTGCTGCCACGAAAAAAGGATGTTTGCAAATTTCACGGTATGGCCTGGCATCGTTAAACATCTTAACTTCCACCTTCAAGGCGTAAATCTCGCAAACACCTTCAATCCTGGTTTGGAGAAACTGCAGAAATTTTCATTCACCTTTTGTACACTTTCTAAATTATTAGATTGTTAATTTAAAGTCTAGTAATTTAATTTAATTTAAAACTTCCGTTAAAACTATATAATTTCAACGTTTTTAAAAAAAAATAATAATAAATCAAGGAAGTGCTTTGAAATAATTAATCTGAAGCCTTTTTGTCAAACAATCTTGTTGATGAATTCTCTAGAAAATTCACGACGAAGCGCATACATAATCTTCCGATATTCTTGTTCTTCCCTACCGTTCCTCCCTGATAACTTTGTCTATTTATCACGACGGTGACTCTAATGTGATGGACCATGTGGCGGTTGGTAAGAAAAGATAACAAATCAATATTCGTTTATAGGAATATATATATATTATATAATATAAAACGTTTCGAATAAAAAACGCGAATGCTTTAAAATATGGTCGTAACTCTTTTTACTATTACAAATTTCAATAAGTATGATATTTGGACAAAATAATTCAACTGAAATCCGTTACTTTAAAAATATTTTCCGTTCCGAGTCAGTTCTCTTGCTTTACCGCTTACAATCAGTTGCTCTTTCCTGTGTACATACAGTGTGTAGTTCCATCGCCACGCACATAATCCAAACCAAGTTTCTTGGAGAATTTTCACGCGCGTCAAATAGCGATTGTACCTAGAGCATCACGATTTCCTATTTCCGCCGAAATTCTGTCACCCATGAATGCATATTGTCAACGCATTCGATTAATTTCCCGGGAAGCCTAACAATCCTGTCGCCCTTGCTAAATCTTGACGCTAAGCAATATGCACGCTGCACTTGAAGTCGATTATGTAGTTAATGACAATGCACCTTGTTAATAGAATTTTGTTTGATCAACGCCATTGTTCAAATACATTGGAATAAATTGCCCAATAATTTGTAGTAACGTTATTTGTCTATAATTAGATTTTTAAATGCAATGAAATTTCCTATAGGTACAACAAATATTTCGAAATAGGTGTGTATTTGCTAATAATGTAGTGAACGTGTAATGTCGGAAATGCATTTGATAACACGAAAGTTGTGTAAATACATGGTTGTAACCGTCTTTTATCCAACTATTCATAATTTATACAACATTCATGAATTTTAATAATGCTTTTGTGCAATATCATTCTGAAATACATATTAATTTCTGTGAATAAATTTCTATAATAATTAACGATCATAATACAAATGAATGTGATATTACGAATCAACAAATTTAACGGATATTTTATAGTCGTATAATTTTTGCTGGGAATATCGGTAATGTTCAACAATATTTAACTATTGTAAATATAAATATGAATATAAATACATCTAAATATAGATGTAAATATTAATATAACATTCTATATGTTCATGTACTACATAAAATCTATGCATTTTCGCGCTTCTAAAATTATCATAAATGCATAAACATCCGTATTTTAATTGTGATAAATATGATCTTGGAAATAGCATCAATTTGATGTTTCTTCTAATTTCTCCGTTTAGGATGTTCTCAGAGAAACTTTTTAGAAATAGGAATGTGAAAGCACTAATTAGATTGTTTTAAATAGTTTTATCAATTTTGTAGCCTCGCTGCTCAGATCTCTGTCGTACGATGCGCAATTACGTTAGGTGGGAGATCGTCCTCGATTTGGAATATCGTTTCGAGATTCAATACTGTATGTATGTATTTCGAGTTTCTGCGAAATAACATTTAGATATATTTATAAGTATCACTGGGATATTAGCAGATGAAATTTGAAATTTTGTACTGAAGATCCAATAATAGGGTCATTTGAAGCTGAAATGAATGAATTAATTAACGAATATGTTTTATATTCACAATAATTTATTACAATAAAGTAAAAATTAATAGAACTTTTAATAATTGCAATGAGAAGCTTTATACGTTTATTAGTTATTAAAGGCTTTATAAGACTTTACTTACATAATTGTTCAGATATTTGTTATCATTATATGTTATAGTTTGTTTGAAATGAAAAGTACAAAAGAAATGAGATGGATTTTTAAAATTGTTTTCCTATAATATTGTTGCATAAATTCATTAAAATAGCTACAAAGTATCTTATTATATTTACGAGAATCGTGTGTTTAAGTGTTAAGAAAGTGTAATAATTTTCTCGTTGTTATCAGACGTTGATATAGAATCAGTAATAGAGAAGGATCGGTTAATTTTGTTAAGCAGTTCTGCGTCTCGTTTCGTGCTGTTGCTACTGATTTTGTAATAAAGCCCCCTGGGAACGTCAACACCCAACAAATATTATATCTATACTAGAGAAAGATCAATATTTTGTTATTCCGTCGATTCTAAAACCTGTGCATCCACGATTGTAACAGAATGTAGCCTAGACACATTTCGATAAATATTATATTTAGTATTTGTAATTTATTAATGAAGAATTTTGTGTATAAAAAGATATTATTCAGAATGTAGATATACATATTTTGGAATCTTTGTGAAACGAAAAAATTGAGAAATTCCAATTATATTAGATTTTATTCCGTCAATTTTGCAAAACGTAAATATTGTATAATTTATTTTAAAATGTGAATTTACATAATTTCTATTTTATTCTTTTTTTACACAGAATATTTACTTTATCTCGAAGAGATTTTACACATAAAATATCGCAACGCTTCGCATGTGTTTAAAGTCGATACTTCTTGGTGAAATTTTCGTATGAAACACCGTATCGCATCATTTTCAAATATTATCATCGTTCGAAGTTTCCGCGTGGGTTAAATCTTTCGAAAGCCGATAGTTTCGATATAACGAATTATCGTTAGCAGTGCATTCGTCTGTTTCATCGCGTTTATCAGTGAAAGTTCAAAGGAACATCTTGGTCGGCTGACACGGTTAAAACTAGCGAAGTATATAAACGAGCATATAAACATCTAAAATCAAACAAGTCCGTAAAATTTATTAATAATTGCAAGTGTCCGCTAATGACCACTAAGAATCAGGTAATAAATAAAATAAATAAAATAAAACCAAAATTTCACTCTAATAATCATTTGAGTAGAAGTTTAAACGACTAGTAGCTTGAGTAGAAGCAATTAATTGATTCGAGTAGAAGCTTATTTCGACAATGTCCAATCTTACTAAATGTTAGCAAATTGCCAGCGGTTTCTATATAAGCAACATTCAGCCATAAAACAGCAAAGTATCATTACTTTCGCCAGTAATCTTGGAATATTACAAAGTTACACGACGCTAGCGCCACCAGTTGGTTTATTCGAGTCAATTCGTCAACGTTTAAACGATCGTTAATTTTATCTCGTTATACATAGCATAGCGACACGGAGAGGTCCTTGACTTTACAGTTCCCCTGCGACACTGTCGTAAATCTTGGCGATCGCAGGGACAAGTGTCGTTACTACGACAGGTGCGTCAAATTTACTTGGTGCTTAAAATCTTGCTGCTAAATGAGCGGTATACATCTGACACGCGAGCCACGGTGCATTACAATTTGTAAGCGAGTTTAGCGGGCCCTGATCTTCTCGCGCTAGATAAATGCACGTACATGGAAGTTGCTAAACTGTTCTTTCACGTCTTTCGTTTCAATTTTCCATTTTAATCGAAATTAGTGTAACAATATTAAATCGCCAACGACAATAAAGTGAAATTCAGTTTCAGCATCTTTTTTCCGCGTAACAAATGAAACGAGCCGAAGTACTTTCAGCACGTACACAGGGTTTAATTACAAAATTTTACATCTACGTTGTAAAGCGCAATTGATTTTTCGGGCTACGACGAGAGAATGAATTGCATACCTACTATCTGTTAACGATCTGTTATCGGTTTATCAGTGTGCTCTTTTCGTCCTTCGCTCCTTCGAAATTCTATTCACGTTCATGATTTTGCGTGTACACGTGCGCGTATGGAAAAGTGCAATTTTTAATTCCATACACAAGGCATAAATCGCAGTGTGTCTATTGCCCTTCTCCTCCAACAATTGCAACCTCCCATCCTGGCAACGCCATTCATTGAAATACAAATACAACGACCAGCACAATAATATTTACATAATTCTACGCAATATATGCAAAAATTTTACATATATAGTTGATAAGTATTTTCCAAAATAATTTTTTTAATATTTCTTTCGTTCTGCTGTTTATTTTTGGTCGAGGAAATGTTCGAAAACCGTAGTTTTAGAATGTTATCTTGGAAATATTTTTGTAGTTGGGAATGTTCAGTGTAATAAACATTTTTTTTGTTAAATAGCATTTGTTAAATAAACCGATTAAAAGTATCAGAATAAATTACTCCAAAACAGTACAGGTTTGTGGTTTTACGAATTTGTTTACAGAAAAAGTGGTATCCAACAATGTTAAAATTAATGAATTAAAAGTGTATGCAACCTTGGAGACCAAAAAAAAATAGGGTAAATCTAACATGTTTTTTCGCCTATAAGCATTCTGTAAAGCGCCAAGATTATTATAGGAATTTTTAAACAACATCCTAACACTATGCTCATGTATTTTTTATTACATAAAATTACAAATTGGCGGAGTGGTAGAACATTATCTGCACGTATCCAGCGGCAAATATGACTGGATTGCAAAAAATAAAAAATTTTTGCGCGAACTTATGTCGGAATAAATTATCTTCAACGTGACGTTCGATTTTTCCAAAATTGTCGTTTTTGCTGAAAAAGAATCAACTTTAAACATCTATAAAAATTCAATAGATTAAGATATCAAAGAAATCGTACGCCACGTTGTAGGTGAATAACGTACAAAAATTTCAAATTATTCGGATAAACAAGTTTCGGAGATTTATTGGGTGTAAGGTCAATAAAAAAAGTTTCGGTAACAACGCGTTTAAAGCTTCAACTTAATCTTTCTCTAAAATAAAAGAATGTAATCAGTTTTATAACTTGGCCGTTTTTTAGAATTTGAAAATATCTTCTTACCGCAATATTCCACGCGTATCAAGCTTTAAAAAATTGAAGAAAATAATTTCGATTGTTTAAAGTCGACAAAGGCTGCATACCGCCTTAGAGAAGACGAACTAAAACATCTGATCTTTTCGAGATATTAGTTGATGGACTCGCGCTGTTTTGGAATTCATCGCTTCGATTGAACGGTTATTCCCCAGCAACGAATATCGTTTCTATGGTTGCAGATGATTATGATAAAATGTTGATTATAATTTGTAACGCTGTCCCTTTCCACGTGGCTTTCTCCCGTCCTGTACAGCTCGATGTGTTCTGTTTTCTCTTTTGTTCGAAACGCGTGCTTCTCATTTGCATGCGTACGAGGCTTTGCTTTCATGCCGCGTCCCTCCGTTCGAAATGTGTAAACGCGCTACTCTTCGCTATGAAATGGCCCCGCAATTACCGGTTTCCTGCAACGTGCACCGCGGTTTTTGCGCATCGATGCTTCTGCTTCTTGTGTGACCCCTCCACGTCTCTTCATCCGCATTGTTCACGCACCGTTCGCAATTTGCTGAATAACTATTTTCCCTTTTTCATCCTCTGTGATTGAATTTTTATTTTCTCGTGAGGAAAGAATTGTGTTATGGTTCGTTATTGTCGCAATAGAGGACATAGGAAATAGTAATTGTTATAAAATGGTAAAATATTTTACGGTGATGGTTTGTAACTGAAAATTGAAACGCATTGCACGAAAATATAATATTTGAACATTTGCCATAGGAAACTCTTCTGCTATATATTGCATGTGCTGTATGAAACATTTTGAAATTTCATTAGCAGCGTGTTATGAGACATAACCGTCATGATTATATCGGTCAAGCTTGAAACCAATATGAAAATGTATATAGAAGTGGCAAGCTATTTCTTGCAAACATATATTTAATAAAAAATTCATTTCTCGGACATGCTCATTTTTTCTACGTGCGATATGAACAGGGATGTACACAGTTGTTCCTGACAACTAGCGCTCTTTTGCTCGCTTAGCTGGAATTTAAAACACGCGTACGCAAACTGACAGCCGACTACTTTGAATAATGGAGGCAATAGAAAACAAGAATGCACTCGACGGATCGTCGATTGCGTAGAAGTCAATTTTCTGATAAACCAGTTATCGGAGCATCGTGTCTGCACTGCGTTCAAGACAAATTATTCTTGCTCTTCGTTGCCGGGTGATAAATGTCGAGTAATTGCGATTGGTATTGGTACAACTTTTATTCCGGACCAATTAGTTCGCGTTATTTGATTAAAAAAGTAATTTTTCTTTTCGAATGTTTGCTGCCTCATGTTCTGTCGATTTATTTTGGAATGCAGCTTGTTTGATAAATCGGTTCGTTTTGGTGATTTATCATTGTACATTAAATCGAATGGAATGGAATAACGCCGTTGTTTCTCAAAATATTGATAATTGGTTAGAAAGTTTTTATCAGGGATTCGTTATAACTTACGAGATGATCAGTTCGATCGTGACGTGATAAGCGTAAAAAAATGATATGAAATTTCCTGCAATCGGATTCTACTTATTTGGTATATAAATGCAATAACATTACTACTTTTCCTTTTTATTATCTTTCTATCTATCCATTGTCTTTCCTAACCGGCGTATGCGCATTAATTGTCACTAAAGCTCTACATAAAGTCATAAACTGCGACGGCGTCGCTAGTCCTTTTTACCTTCGCCAATTAATCAATTTATTACATTTTTATTAATGCATGGTGACGAGGCCTGAATAATAACGCAACCTCGACATGTTTCTTTTTTTTCTTTCTCTAGTTACACTGGTTGATTATGTCGGTTAATGAAGCCACAGTACGGTCTGGTTCGCATTAACCGCGTAAAAAGTAATTTAGTATATGGAACGACACGTTTTATGCAAGTTTATTTGTGTTTACATTTGGAATCTCGTATCTCATAATGAAGATTTATACCGGCGAGTTTTAAAGGAGATATTAAACGGGTTGCTTTTTGTGCGCTCGATTTTTCACTGAATTAATTCGCTGAATTCATAAAATGTAAAAGTGCTACGTTATTCATGGGGCCATGCTTGGATATACTTTTCCCGCATTTTCACCTGGGTAAAAGCATGAAGCGCGGAGAATGTTTGTACAGCGCATGGGCTAATTTCGATGATAATAGGGCGTATTGTATTTTGTGTCTGTGATGCAATTTTTTCTGGTTTACCCTGATTGTGATTTTTCGTACATATACATAAAGCCTTTCGTTTTATCCGTGACACAATCAACCCAACGACAGCGATAGCAGCCAAAAATATGATTTATCCGAAGCTACTCGTAAATCGTATTGCTAACTGTATCGTTTCATTCAGTTGGTTGCCAAGTGTGTCCTGTACAGGGGCGAGACAGTCGTGCATGATGAAGAGAACGCATAAAGAAACGCGGATCCGGAAACGAGGCTTTAGGCAGCAGGGTTTGCCATACGTCGATGGCATAATCTCCTCAACCCACGGCCGAGAATCGGTGCCAAGGCTCGCATAAATTTCTCGAATGGAGCGAGTCTAGTAGAAGTCGTTTTCTCGCTGTCTTTTCGCCTCACTGTCCGTCCTTCTTCCATTTGTTCTTTCCGCTATAGAAGTCGCAGAACTTCCGCTACCCGCTACGGTTTCATACTACTACAGGGTACAATTTGTCTTTTACATTCGAAGTTTTCGTTGGCTATCTGCTTCACTTTCTCTTTTTGTTATCTCTCTATGGCGTAATTTTTAGAACTGCTCACTAATTAGTTCGAATTTGCTTCGTTAATATGCAAGGGTAGGTAGCTTTGTAATTTAGAAGAAAAACTAATTTTACAAAATCTAATTTACCAATTATCTATAATTTATTTAAAAGATTAATCTGCTTTGCTGTGTGTTCTTCCTATTGGTTATTCTAGAATCTCTTAGAATTCTTCTTTAAGGTACAGATAGAAGCGCAAGAAATTAGTTCTGATAAAAGAAAATTTTATGTTACGAAGTAGTTTTTCGTGGACTGTAAATTGTATATAACATAAACGAATAATTGTTCAATAAGCTTCTTAATAATCTACTTTTCATATAATAAATACCACCAAATATTGTTCTTCTATTTATGATCGTCTTTTATCTTCACGATGTTAAGCACTTCCATAAATAGAAGCTTCATAAGATACTTACTGACCCCTACTTATATCACTCTTCTGTATCAGTATGACGAATAAAATATGGCCACGCAGGTTATTCTTAAACGATTTTTACCAATGAATCGATCTACCTTTCATTCTCGAATAGATCTTAATTATTCTTTGGTTGAAAACACATACACATACATATTACGTTTTAGTCTTCAAACAGATGGATTGCATTTAAATATCAATTAACTTATTTTCAGCGTTTAAGTGTTTAACCTCGGACGAAGTTCTTGCCAATTTATAACATCATTTAGCCACGCTAGATTTACGTCAAGGTATCAGCTTTGCATAATTGTTAGAACGATGAACCTATTGACATTCGTTTCTATGCTATAATTCGCTGAAAGAATTTCGTGAGCCGCTGTATATGGAAAATGGATCGGATGATCGTAAAAGAGAAGCGTTTAGAGGTTTAATCGAAGGAAGAAATCGCAAATTGCTTTGCTCGTTGGCTGCTGGAGAGACTAGGGAATAAAAAGGCCGATTATTATCAGAAGCTTGAGTCGAGTTTTATTCGACATCTAGTGGTGACATGGTTCGCGACATCCCAGAGGTACGTTTACGCGCGCAATTACGAATATCGGATCGGTTATAAGTTTCTATCGCGATCGAATATCGGGGATCGAAACCATTACGGTAAATTGAGAACGGGACCGTAGCCCTGTGTAATTCCGATGGATCGATTTCGTTCGTTATCCGTGTCGCGGTCATTACCCCACGGGAAAAAGAATCGCTTCGCGCGATCCCGTGTCACGCGATTGTTCCTCCACGAACAGAGATGTACCTATTTCGATTATAGGATTTCACATTGTGTTGTATCGTATAATTCATATAATTCGCAGTTCCGATGATTTACAATGGCTCATCTGCACACGAAAATATCTGCACGTTTGTAACAGAAATGGAACATTGTTAATTACTCAAATTACTGTATCTAATAATGAAGAAACACTTCTATAAATTCTTTTATAACTTATTTAATATTATTTGAATTTTATGTGTATTCCTTGTTATCAAATGATAATAATAATAACAAATATAACATTTTGTTTGTTACAGGTATGTTTCAAGGATCGAGAAACGATGTCACTATCGTGTTTCTGTAAGTGATCTCACACTAATATTCATTAGTTTACTTTTTCAAAATCGTAATTTTATACACTGTATCACACCAATATACAATTATAATATGATTGAAGAAAGAAACGCGGAAAACAACATCAGTTAATTAGCAGAGAAAAACGATGTCAAGAAAGTAGCGATTAATGTAAGCTCACGTATCTAATTCATCAAACGCGACCACTAAACGTGTTTCTCAGATTAAAATTTAACTCGTTTTAAAACGAGATTTAAATAAATGTCTGATAACAAAATTGAACTCGCACGCGACACGCTTCATTCATTTCCCAAAAAGAGTTCAGATCTGTAACTACAAGCTTTTTCTTTCATTTTTTGTCCTGATATTTTAATTTTGTTTTCCAAGACACGCGGACGCTTTCTAAAACGAATTTACCTTGGTTAAATATTTTTTCAGATATTTTTCTTTTTTTTTTTTTTCGTTCGTAGTAGAAAACATTATTTCATGTAGCCTTGTCGGCGAACCGTTTTCAGTATTTTCCATCTGCACAGTGAAATTTGCAGTTTTGGCAAACGAGTTAAATAGCCAAACGAGCATTTAGAGACGCTTTTCGCGTCGCGTATATCGCATTCTCCGGGATTCCGGGTCGGGAGAATCCCATGGTAATAATTTGCAACAATTACCGGTCGAAATGTGTAACATTTGCTCGTGCAAAAATTACATTCCATGTCTAACCGAATTCGCACCGCATTTACCACCGTGTTTGCAAAATGTACAGTGTTCATTGTCGATAATGGTATTCTCATTAAAATTCATAAGCCGTCTTTTTTGGTGACAATATAGTATCTCAAAAAGATTATAGCGTTAATTTGTTACAGAATACTATAGACTGTTGATTTTAATGCACTTGTAGGAAAAAAGATACATAGTAAAACGTATAGAATATACGCAATATAAAAAAATATACAAAATGTTCAAAGTACAATATTCGTAGTATTATAATATTTAGCGGATAAAGCAAATGTTTCGTGAGGGTCTACCTTTTCAGTATTATTCATAAAAATATAAATTTCCATAAACATCCGTAGTTTGCAGATTACGTTTAATGATTTTTCTTTTTCGTGAATGAAAGAAACATAAGATTAGACATACGTGTCTGTTAAAATTAAAAGCGTGTTTTCTCATAGAAACAGTTCTTTGAAGAATCCATAAATTTCATATTGCTTTCGCTATATCCTCTAGCTAATCCGCATGTAAGATCCTCTAAAACTGTCCTATCACTGAGTTTCAAAAGGATTTGCGCTCCTGTGAAACTTCATAAACCCCGTATCCTGTAAACCGAAGTAGATTTCGAAGCGGAGAACGCTTCTGAACTAGGCATGTTTCTGATAAGAAGCGATATAGTTTTAATTCATAGAAGACGAAGAGGAGAGGCAATTTCCAGAGCTTTTCCTCCTTGATTAAATTGCGTTCTCGTTTCTTCCAACTCGCATATTTTCCTATGTATGTACTTTGTAACACCGTGCTACACGATGCTATACTGTACAACACTATGCTATAACAACATTATAATCTTTAATATTTGCTGATATTATACTAGCGATACGTATTATTATCTACATATTCATTTCTTTAATTTCAATATGTAAAAGCTTTTTGGGTGTTACATTATTATATTTGTATGCTATGATAATATTATCTGTAGTGCTGCAATAATAATGCTGTGTAATGTTATAAGACGCAGCTCTTGTTACTACGCTTTAAAACATTTTTCGTACGTAAACTTTAGTACGTAAACAATTATAATTAACACGTATTTTTAAGACGCATATAACGTTAAGATGAGATTTTTATTTCTGGAAGATAAATATTTAAGAAGACAATGAATTTTAATTACTAACAACCCAATTTATAAGTAATTTAATATATTTTATTATAAGTAATTTAAAAATATTTTCCACGAAAAATAGCTGATCGTTGGACGTGATCAGCAACAGAATGTCTGGTGCGCAATGTGATAACGCGTTGCTTGTATCTGTATAAGCGCGTCCATAGCGAGATCTATCACGATCAATCGACGTAGCTACTGTAATACGAGGAGATGAAAAAGTGTAGGAAGAAGAAGCGAATATGGGGTTGAAGAGAGGAAAAGAGGCGTAGCAGGGATCGAAGTGTGGCGGGAGAACAAAGACGGTACATTTCCACGTCTGTGACATTACGGGAATCTAGGACGTAGAATTTCAAGCGTAGTCAGAGAGACTTAAAGCCACCGCCCTTTGATGAGAGTGACAAACAAAATGCACAAGGTACATCGCGTAGAAAGAGGTAAGCAGCCGAAAGAAAGAGGGGCAAAAAGCGAGAGAAACGGCGAGAACAAAGAGAAGTAATGATGGTGCAAGTAAGGAGATAACGTTGGCGAAGTAGGGCTAAAGGAATGAAATGTAAGAACAGCAGAAGTATGAATCGTGACAAAAACATGCACATTGTAGTGATAGGAATAGTCATAATGAAAAATGGACGAAATATAAGGCATCATCTAAGTACGAATAAAATTTGGAAATTTTTTCTCGAGCAGTTTAGAAGTAACCTTAGCTACGGATTTTCCTAATGATATATTTATCTTTTCTTAAAGATATTCTTTTATCTGCATTCTTTGTTCAACGAAGGTAACGAAACATCGATCGTCGCGAACACGGTGCATTTCCATCAGTTAAATGGAACCGTCTCACCGATGCAACGAGGAAAACGTTGACGATGTTGCGCGTCTTTGGAAGTGATGTTGAGTTGATCGTCAAAGTCTCCTTCCAATGGCTGGGGCGTTTGCACGTGTAATCAGAGAGGAAACTTGGCCGGTGTATGCGCTCGTACTTAGGTGCGAAATCACAGGTAACTGACATAACTGTCTCTAGCGTAGTTCTGGGTAATCATCGCGTTCGTGATCATCGCAGCAACTGTGTACACTAGCGATGGATTCAAGCACATCGCAAACAGCTTCAAATATCGGTTAATTAAATTAATATCAGATTTGATCGAGTTCAAACGTTTAACAAACAATTTATCCGTATAGATATCTCGTTTATTGTCTATAATTTTCATAAGCATATTCTAAGTATTCAATGAAACAGTGCTGATCCTTCGACTCTTGCGATTCGATTGCTACTTGTAAGAAGTTTGATTCGTTCGAGTATCAAAGTAGTTACAAGTAGATTTTCGAAAGTTGTCAATAGATACTCCTTCTGAGTTTGGAAATCAGCCTGCGAAAATCGAATAGTTGGCAAGTAATTTGAAGATTCGGAAAGCTAAAAATTCAGCAATTTGAAAGTTGAAAAATTCCAAGAGCTCAAAATTGAAAAATATCAAAATCCGAAAATTCGAGAATTCGTTAATTTAAAAACGTGTGCAAATATCAAAGTACATACTTGTAAGTAGATCTATGGAAGAACTGTATAGAGATACTCGAACGAACTTCTGTATCTTAACTTAATATTCGAAGTGAATCTTAGGTATTGAATTTGATTCAGATTTATAAGTATGTACATATTGGACTTGGTCCCATCACTAGAGTGCACACATTGTTTCGTGTCCTGGGTTCCAAGTTAGAGGAATAGACGGAGATTTAACGCGGTACATATTCGAGGGGAGTTAAATGTCGTATCCGTGTGAATTCCAAGTTGGTTGCGCGATAATGCTGTCCGTAATCTCGTTCGACATTTGTCCTCGCGACTAGCCAGGATTTCGACCAGTATACTTGCACATGTGTATTATGCTGCGAGATTGTTGTAATTCAGAGAAGCTGGTTCCAGCGATGAGAGAGTTTAGTTTGGGTCTGTTGATCATTTTGTTTTACTTTAGGGAATCGTCGGTTTTAGGCATGAGAGCGTTGAGAATGAGAGTAGGTAATTTGTTGAGGTCATGTTTGCGTATAAGTATAATGTTTCAGCGTATAGGGTTTAATAGGTAAAATCGATAAAAGCTAAAGTAATATTTTTTTTCTTAGAATATTCGCTCGTAATTTAATTTTAATTTTGTTCAATAGGATAACCACGTTGAATTAATTCAACTCAATTTAAAATATGTTTCTTAACAAAAGATCAGGTAACAATGAAATTTATCAATAAACTGCATAATTTAAATAAAGCGAAAGTTAGCAAGATTTTACAGAATTTTGTCCTCATTTATGAACTTTACAACTTCGTCCCGTTAAATCTGTAATATTGGGTGATACATCACGATCAAGTATTCATTAAAAGCAGAAGTTAAAGGTGAATTTCCGTAGAACTTGGGAAACTCTTTCCCTTCCAGCGTAATTCCAGCCCTCTCATCGGTGTTCTCCAGCAACCAACAAGCCCGGCGAATTATATAAGATGTTACACCGATGATTTCCAGGTTTATAGCGGTCCCGCACGATTTTCCTCGAAACTTTCTAGCTAATTCAGCGCAATGTCGTGATAAAAGTGTAAATTTTCCGAATTTCATTAAGCTGTCTCACGCTGATCTCGTAAAAATCGACCAGCCAAGCGATTGCAGCCCGGCACGAATCGTTATTAAATCTCTTATCCGGTGAAACGTGCTAGAGAACAGCAAAACATTTCGTTCGAACTCATTCGGTCAATATATATATATATATATCGATGATTTTCACATTTCGTCTATCAAATTGATCATAATTTTAAGAAATTGGAATAATTGCAATTCAGGATCCGTTCTAACCTAATAATATCGTATTAACTTCCGTAATAAAATTATTTCATCGTAATATTATCCAATTTTTTTCTTATCGTAATATTTAAAAATTACCATCTTCTCTTTAAAAATTTATTTCAATTCAAACGAATGTTTCGCTTTTACAATCGTTTTATTGGAACTGTTTTTCTATTGCTCATTCTACAGTCTAACAATTTTTAGTCGAACAGAAATCTGCATACGTATAATATAGATCCAGCTGGAACTTTTTTATTTCAACTTTTATATTATACCAATATAATACGTTTTAACTTTCCTGCTTTCAGTCATTGACGAGCACATTTTAACCGAAATTTCTCGTTACCGATGAAAGCAGTCGAAGTTCTCTCTTTCTCTGTTCCTTTCTCTCGTTATCCTTTTCTTCTTATCTTTTCGTCAAGGACCGCGTTCTCGGTCATAATATCGGAATTCCATAAATCGATTGGACAGTTTTAAAGTTTCGATGGCGATATCCGACCTTCTTACTTGATTCGACAGGAATTTGAGCCTAAGTAGGACGTACGACTCTTCAGTTTTTCATACCTGTCCGATCTCTGACGCTTATGAAAGTGAATCCTTCGTCCTATCATTTCTGACCGAAGACGCCCAGATTTTTGTACATGGAGCACTTTTTGATCGACATCATGTGGGCGAAATATGGCTACCTTTTAAGCTTCAAATTTTTAAAGTAAAATGAGACCTCAGGTTGATATTTCAAGGATTAAGGACTATACTCGAAAGTTCGATCTTCAAAATTTATATATTTAGAAGCTTCACTGGTCTAGATGAATCTCCTTAATACTTTTTCAGAAAAATTTAAGTCTTCGAGATTTAAAGATCTTTTGCCGTAACTTTTTTTATAGCACGTTCTAAAGCGAATTTGATACGAAATACCAAGATTTTATTGAAAATAATAAAAAGGATCGAATAACGCGATAATCTTCGATAAATATTTCCGTCATATATTGTAAAAATCGCTACTTTATTTAAAAAAATTAATTTCTGAGAATTATTAATAATGTCACAGAAAGAAATTACTAGAAAAATGTGAAGTATATCGAAACAGAGTGAACACGAGCGTGATAAAAATTTACCAGAAAAACGCTTCCTGACAAAACAAATATCTGGCTATGTTCCATTTTCTTGGTTCGTGTTTATAAAAGTATAAATCTGTAAAAAAGTTGGTGCTAATTCTGTTAATGAGTTAAATGAATAATAAGAAAATATCAATATCCATAACACGCTGTTTCCACCAGCAATACTGAAGCCGAAAAGGAAGACTTGGACTGTTTGACAAAACTATAACGGTGAAGTCGATGGTTGCTGTGAAATTAACTTTTGCCCGGTCGATTCCGCGTCAGCTGAAGCTATTCGAGCCAAAACGAGCATCGGAAAATTCCAAGATGACAGCACCCGCTTCCGGCCAACTTTCCACCACATCCTTCGACTCCGTGCGGTCCTTAAAACCGCGTCTGTGATCCTCCTTTGGCGCAAAACTCGATTGCAACTCCAAAACTTTGTGATACTAAGTAGGTACTTGTAAAGTAGCGGGTAGAGAAGTATGTGCTCGAGTGTGTACGATGAACAAATATTTTGATTTAATAATGCGTGTTAACACATTGTTGATCGGAGACGTATGTATCAATTCACGTATGTATCTTATGTTGGTCCAGTGTTGTTAACCAAGGACGTTAGAGACATGTTAGAGACATGTTTAACAACGGATACAGTAAATGTCAGTGTATGAAGCTCTTAAAGTTTAAACTTGATAGCATTCAGTATAAAATTTGTATAAGTATAAAGATAATTACACATCTTAATTCTTATATCAGTGTGTAAATAAACTAATCATTTAAGCAACTGTCTATTATTGATTTATTTACATATAAATTTCAACAATTATGAATATTTAACAAACTGACAAAAATTTATTTATGTATTTTAACCTCAATTTTTTGCAACGACACTTATTTGTTAATATTCCACAAAAACTGCAATCGAGATCTAACGACTTTACGTACTATAATATAAAGATAATTACCATAATCGTGAACATTAGCGTATAAAACACGATCTTTATTAAAAAGCGTTTCGTAATAACATTGACTGTGTAAAGTAAGGATATCAAATACGATTTTTAATACCCCAGCTCTTTCGTTAATTTTTTTTAATCAACCTAAAACGGTATGGTTCTCACGTAAAGGTTTTTTCACCCACGGTAACCGTAATGACGTCGATTTTGTTTGTGTTTTAACGCGCTATGGAACTATACACGTGGTCTGTTCCGTGAAACTGCATGTAGTGAAAATTTCATTACTAAAAAGGAAGTTCAGCATTCGTGGACCCCTCAGCTACGTGTGCGTTCTAATCCTATGATCTCCGCTGGTCAATTTCCTGACAATAGTGTACCATCTTCGTCGTCCTGCATTTACGGCATACAATGCGACACTATATAAAAAGTTTTCTTGTGTTCCTTTATTCTGATATGTTCTACATCAATTCGATTGATTTCAGCTTTTAGCAAATGCGAACTGTTTAATTTTCTTTCTCCCCTTTTTTTTTTTTTTACTTAAACAGAAAAGGAATAGCGATATAAAGCAAATCATAAAATTATATTTTTATTGAAAATTATATTTATAATTTACATTCTTCAGTATTATTGCTCTTGGAATATTATATTTTAGTTTCGTTCTTCTTCTTAGGAATTTGCGTCTATCGTTTGGTCTTCGTACTATAAAAACCATAAGAGATAACTGGAAATATAGTTCTATTATAGGAAGTGTAGTAGAAGTATAACACAAATTTCTTAGATATTCCGTGTATAAATTTGGGTAACCGATGACTGCTATTGATCATGACCATTCAGCTATTATACGTTTGATATTACGACCTTGGGATATAGGGGGATTGCACTTGACTCGACTTATTTTTCTGAAATACTTAACATATACTAACGTGTACTGTTTGAAGATTCTTGAAAAAATCAATACCTATCAATGCGTCTGCTAGAAGGGACAGACATCCTTATACGTTTACATCTCTACTTGTGTACTTCTTGTTTCTAACGTACCGATGTTATGACCAGATTTTCAAATTTAGCAAACCAAGTCACCAGCAGCACAAACTTTCTTGGCGATTCTATATTTTATATCTTCTTTTAAATTACAGAGAGTTTTCCCAAGTAGATTTTATATTTACACAATTACTATAATAGTATTAATTGCGTACCTTGTTTATGCATAAAAAGGATTCGATTTATTTATGACAAAATAATAACAATAGTAACGTACATATCGTAAAAATATAATAAATATATATTCCTTTTATATCAATCAACGACAAAAGTCGCAACTCTGTCGGTAAACCGATTTCCCATTTACGTGACGCGTCCGTGTGTTAAGAGTGGACGTTAAAAGAAGACGTTGCAGTCGAAAGAAGAGGTAAAAGTTGGCCGAGATTAGAATCGACGATCGTGGGATCGACTCTTGAAAGCGCAGCTTGCACTTTGTTCCTGTATTTCTTAGTACGCACACCGAGTCGAAGAGCAGGCGCACGATAAAGGCGAATGTATCGATCTGAGCGTTCTTTTGTTTTCCATTTTCACCCGTTCCTTACCTTTTTCTTTGAGTTTCCCTTGATCAGTTCCCCTCTTTTAGTCTTGATCCCTTTTCTCGTGCCTATTTTCTCAGCGAAAACTGAAGATTGCAGTTTTATTCATTTATCGGGTTAGTCCTTGTGATAAAGCAGTTACTTTGAACGCTTTGCAGCAGGCTACGCGTGTGCAAACACTTCATTATGTTTCCGGGAACCTTTCCGCTCCTTGTTCCTCCGATTTGATGGAACGGTTTGCATTGGGCCAACCGGTGTGTTGTGCTTTTTATTCAATTTTAGTTGGAAATGGCAATGGAACGGCGACTTTTCCCTCTTTATGTTGGAATTCTGTGTTTGAAATTTATTGGAAACTCTACGGCTTTTGTTTACGTAGGCATTTCGCTGTTAAATACCTTATAATTACGTTTCACTGACTATCTTTGAAATATTTCCTGTGTATTGAAATCAGTTAGTCTTTGTAACTTTCAGCTGTAATTAATTAGCGATAATTTGAAAATTTTGACGAGAGACTGTTTCCTGTAGTAGAATTTATAACTCACATAACATTTGAACTAAGTTATACGACTTTATTAAAGAAATCAAAGTGACACTCAAAATAAAGGAATCATATTTTGCAATATCATTTTGATAATAAATAAGAGCATAAATTACGAGTACTTTTTTGAACCTTGCGTGTACATTAATCGCATTTATCCACTCAGTTTAGCAAAAAGAATATTTCGTAAAAATCGAACGAGGCATTATTTTTTGCCTACCATATGTAACAACTGAAAAGGCGAATTCTAAAATCGATAGTAATTCTATTATTTAACGTTCTCTCTGCATGTTCTCTACGTGTAACGTTTACACGAGGAGAGAGCAATAAAATCAGCTGGAAATTTATTGAAATCGGAATTTGTGTCGCTTCTTTAAAATCGGAAAAATTCAATATTTCGC
This sequence comes from Bombus affinis, assembly GCF_024516045.1. NCBI lineage: Eukaryota > Metazoa > Arthropoda > Insecta > Hymenoptera > Apidae > Bombus > Bombus affinis. The sequence goes on along the minus strand of NC_066349.1, from coordinate 4,171,434 downwards.
AGCTGTGACAAATCATGCGAGTTTACAGTCTGGGCATATTGCTAACATTTACAAGCGAAATATAAACATAACGTCAAATTCTTCCGTCAAGTCGTAAAATTTCTTACGATTTTTTTTGTTTCAGCTTCGCGTTCTAAAATTCGAAGTTACCAAAAATTGAATCGACGAAAATTATTAATTTAATGGAATCAGATTCCTAAGATAAATGAAAGAGGTTCCTGCGATTTTGCATTACACGCCATGTTTCATTAATTCGAAGATTTTCCACACATGTTTCTAACAAACAGAAACTCGCTGTTTCATCGAGAGACAGTTCGTCATCGTATGGAACAAAAACGAAAAATGTTCGAAAACGGAAGCTTGGAATATCCGACTGGTAAAGAATCATTCGTTTCAGTCTGTTCCTAAAATATTGGAGCGTCAAAGTATTACACTTTTGGATATCTGTATTGTGTCATGCAAATGAAAGGAAAATGAATGGACTGTATCAAAAATGTCAGGAAAGTAGTAGGTACGTGGTTTTCATTGTATTCGAGGAAATTGGAACATCCGTTGACGTTGATTTGTAAATGTTATAAATTTAAATAAGTTCCGGTATTTTAGCTTGTAGACTTTGAATTTTAGAACCATAGAAAAATTGTGTCGCTTGTTGATCATTTACAATATTTTTATATTGACAAAATTTTTGTACCGTTGCTTAATTAATTTTAGTATTGTTAGACAAATTTTGTAATTTTCAAGACGTTATTATGTTGTTCTACGAAGTTTTTCTGGTCATATTTAACGTTGGCAATTTAATTAATCGTATTAACATTATACATTATGTTATACGCCTATACATTTATGAAAAATCTAAATATATAAATATGTAGAGAGTAAAATTTAAATTATAATTCTATAATTATAAAGGAATTCATGTGTAATTTTATAATATTTGTCAAGTTCTATTTAATTTTGTTTTTGTAACTTTACATATGAGAAAAATGCTGCCAGAAGAACTTTAACGACGCATTACAGCTAATGGCGACATATTTTCAGTAGCGACGTTTGCAAATTCAAGTTAGTTCAATTTTCGCATGTACACCACGGCCATTATCATTAATTTACACTTATGCATGTTATAAAAGTAGCGATAAGTTTGTAAATATGATGGTATGCATATCCATGCAATCAGTATAATAGATGTATCGCTGGTTGTCGTTTTTTCGGTTAAAATATATAGAAAAGCGTGAGAGCAGATTTCGACGACCATGTTGAACGATATTCGGCGTATGATCCAATGAATCACGCTGTTTGCTAAAAATTTATAGTCGCTACCCATGTCGCGTTGAATTGATAGTTGTTATTTTTTATTATATGTAGGCTGTTCTAAACTAGAGGCTCAAGTAAAGTGAGAATTGCGGAGGACAATGAAAGAAACATATTATTTTTTATAAGACCGCGAATATTTATGAACATTTCTGATAAAATTACATTAAATCCCATATAATACTACTTGATACAACTTATAATAAAAACCAAAGCAAACTAGAATCTATATTTATAAAAATACAAAAATTGCTAAATTTCTATAATTCCATCGTATTACGGTTGATTGATTTAATTTCTTTTAATTCGAAAGGATGCTCTGTACAAAAGGAAGAAGAGACAGTAGGATTTGTTCGAGTCTCGTTTGGTCAACCATTCTGCTAACCGAATGTCGTTTTGTTGTTTACCGCGCGAGATTTGGGAAAGAGACGGAAAAGGGGCTGGAACAAGGATTTAAAGGCTTATATTTTTACAATCCATTATCGTAGAAAAAGTTTCCTGCTCGTCTGTTGCTTTGACTCTACTTGCACTGCTTTTGCTTTCGATGTTCCAATAAAGATAATCCCCGTTCTTTTAATCCGTCACATCGTTGTCCTTAATCCGGTCATTTTCTTCTCTATTTCTGTCGATAACTGTTGCCCATTTACAAACTTCTGGATTATTCTGAGTGCCTTTTTTTTTTTTACTATTTATCTGATGATTTCTTCCCTGGCCAACAATGTGCCAAACAAATTCCTAAATTCAATTTTTTCGTAAAAACAGCTCCGTATATTCGATTTATTTTTTTCGATTCTTTTCGGTTTATTTCGATTTATTTTTTCACACAGAATCACCCTTTTGTCTGGGAGATAAACTCGGTGTGCATAGATGAAGAATTTCATTTTGTTGTTGATAAAATTTTGTTGTGATCAGTGTTATTTTAGGCGACATTTTTAGAGTTGCTAACTAATTGTATTTTGCTGAAGCAGAAGTTGACTATGTATATGTTTATAATTAGATTGCTGATTCATAAGATGCTAGGCCTCTCGAGTTTCTTCTTTACGCACGTTCATTAAACTCAGAAGATTGATTTGTTGGCAATCTGCAAGCGAAAGTGTTGGCATTTGCCAAGAAATACGCGCACAGTTGCCTGTATAATCTACTCGACATACAAATGAGACGATATCTAAAGTCAATTGGTCTGTCAAGAACACTTCTTCGGTTGTAAGTTGTAAGCCATACCCCATGTAATTCTTCCAATCAATTCCTATCTTTAATGGTAACATTTGTCCGTATAAACATGTCTTTATAGAATATTTTATTAATCCCGTTATGTAGTGTCACGTCGTTTTTATTCAATATTTTCATTGTTAAGAGAATTGACGAATTACGCATTCAAATTGTAAACATAGGTTACTTTCTGCGTTACAGGGAAAGTGCACGAGAGGCAATGTATAAAATAGAAAGTTGGCAAATAATTCATTTTTTATAATTTCACATGGATATACGTGTACATTGTATGTGATGTGCTCACATAGCACTCCAATGCCACGTGTAGAAACAAGGAAAGACGTAACGCAGTACTCGTGTATTTATATTTTCTTTGTCTTACATATGGTAAATTCTACGAAATTAAAGTTAAAGTATCTCACAAACTAATCAGTTTTCTGTACTTTTTTCAATACTCTCTTTCGTAAAATGACAAAATGATTCTATATATGCAGAGAAAAGGAGGGTTCCCATTCAAAAAGAAGTAGTGCAACTGCGAAATGCACATGCAGTTTATCACTTGCGAAAGAAGTATTATCGTGAATATGTAGTTCGCTTCGAACCATTCATCTTCTCCCTCGTACTTATCGTTTGCGAGAAACACGCTGAGAAGCAGTAGCGTGAAAACTTTGTACGATCACGCTATAAAACAATTTTTCTATCAATACAGGTACACGAAAATTCGCCTATATTTAATATCGTGTTTTATCGTAAAACACCACATCTCATCCAAGAATTCGATAACCGTATAAAATTACACGCAATCGCCACTAACTTCTGGCACACAATATCTCTCCTTCGGTGCAATGCGTAATTCTCGTTCCCGTTCACCGATTCATAAATATGCTCTCCCTCTCGATCGGCGAACAGTAACGAAGGCAAGATTTTATCAGAGTTTCCACTTTTCAATTGCCGAAGCGGAGATCCTTGTCCGACGCGGATACAGATCGCGACACAAAGGTTCTGCGGCTGTTACGAAAGCCGGAAACTATCTCACTCACGTGCAGAGAAGAGAAGGGGGTGGAAATTTCACGGTTCACCGGTGGTGGAAGCGCCTGCGGTTTTCGTTCGGAATGTTATTTGCGTGAAGGAAAACTTGGCGCGCATCTGTTAATATTTATTTGCCAGCTGGTCCGAATCTTCGCCCCCTTTTTATTTACCTCACCCCATTATATATCATTTACTTACAAAACTGTCTAATTATTTGTTCATTTACGAATTTATCTTATAATGATTTATGGTGAAATGGTTATTTTAACAGTGAAGCCATTAATGACTGCCAAAAGTACACCCTCCAACGCGTTATGAAAGCTTTTAGAATCATTCTGGCTTCGATATTGCAGCCATTTCCTTCGGACGAAATTTCGTCAGATGAAAGTCTAGGGCAGTTCAATCAAATTTGCTGTATGGTTATTGGTGATTCACATGATTCGCATTCAGAAACTGGTTGTTTTATTAACATGTGTTGGGCAAGAATGGGACTGCGGGCGGTTTAATTTCCCCTGGTTAATGCAGGGAAGTTAGGTTTCTCTTGCACGGTGATCTTGTACATTTTACTGTATGGTGCATTTTATAGGGATTGTTGAGCCGTAAACAATTCCAAAATTTGCCAATGACCTCTTTGATAACATTCTTAGCATCGTGGAGGTAGGTCTGATTTCTTCACAATTTGGTGGCCTCTTGAGAACCAAACTGTCTACTTAAGGTTTTAAGTCTACGGTCTTCTAAATTCTGAAACAGATCGTCTAATGAAAATAGTTATTATTTGTATGAATAGGATTAAAATGTTCAATGTGTATTATGTAAATTGCATAAGATGCTTCGAAATTTCATTAACATAGCGACGAGACATGACTATCAGATACATTTCATGCATTTAAAACAGATCATAAAAGCGTTCGATCGGCCAATTGAAAAGTTATAGATCTAGAAAGTTAAATATATCGAATATATAATACAATAGTAGAGTCATGCTCGATTTTCCAAAACTATTCGCCGCTTGTACAATTTCGGTCGCGTAAATCGGCAAGATGTCTTTTTGCTTAGCGAAAAGCGAAGAGACTTTCTGGTCAGTTCAATATCTGCCAGCTACGGTTTCTGCAAATGCTCCATTCAAGGTAACGACCAAGAGAAGGTTATGTTCGTTGCGCTCGTTGCAACTTTACTTCCGTTCTGAAGCGGAAGTAGGCCGCTTCTGCAGGCAATTCCGCTGGCCGAGCGTTTCACTCTCCAGCTTCGAATAAGAAAGTCGGCGAACAAGCGCGTGGGTTAAGATTATTCTCGCGTGGCCTGTGATATCCTCCGGCTTCGCGATGCTTTCTCGCTGAGCAACCGGAACGGGAAGTTTTTCGAGTGGTGACCACCGCGGCTCGGAATTTTTGCTTCAGGTTGGAACTCGACGTGTCTTGGGAAGAATACGATGAATTTCTTTTAGCATACTTGCTGGATTATTCGCGAACTTTGTGTTAAAGTATATCCGTATAGGGTGATAGATGTGGTACATAGCGCGTCATTTATATACAGGGTGATCGAATTATCGTTGATATTAGTTATAATTAGTTAGTTAGTTATAAGATTCGTTTAATAGGAATTGTTTGGGATACGTACATTAGAACGAATGATTAGGAAAATATTAATATCTTTAAAGAATTATTATGTATTTGATTCGAGACACATGTAGAAATAGATGGACACTATAGAATGATAAGACAAATAATTGAAAAAATCCGTGTATTCGGCGTTATAACAAAAATAGAATCTATATGAACATGTTCTCTTGTTTATTCCTGTTACTTTTTACTCGTTTTTTCTTTTTATTTTTGTAAATAGCTTTTACTACTAATATTAGTTTAACTGTGAGATGTCCTTATACTCTGAAAATTCTTGATAATATTTATGTTTCAACCCCTCTTCGGGGGAAAAAACCTTTGCATTTAGACTTAAAGCATTCTCCATGCAACGGATGCAACCATATGGCACGATGAGTCAGAATTTTCCCATGTAGAATCGTTCTGTTCCAATTATCTTCTATTCTAAACATTTGGTCGCTATCGTTAACTTAAAGAAGATAAGTCTTTAAACTAAAATGATGATTGTGCAGAAAGATCACTCGCGCAACACGTATTCAACACGTTTCAATATTAATTTAAAAATGAGTTTTAAAATGTTACATGTTTCATTAGAATCTATTCCAATTAGTTTAAACAGCAGAATTGATTTAATATCTGTGTGTTAACAAGTTTGTAAAATCATATATTGGAAATCTTCTGACTAGAGAATTTGTAAATCTCACTAACGTACTAAGTGCGTGTCATATTTGTATTTAACAGAGAAATATCATCTGGTTAGCATTAATAGACAGTTCGATAATAGTTAAACGGATTTAACGAAGTTGAACGTTAAACGTGCAATTGCAAGTGTGAAAATTAGATTTGAAGAATGGAAATGCGTGTTACAGATGTTAAGAGCGTTTAGAAAATATGAATATTTCACACGTTTATCGTTTCCAAGAGCTCGCTGCTAAACTTGACGCGTAACGCCTATTTAAATATTAATCCCCTGCATTTCAAAACATCATGGAGCCACAAGAAAGTTGTCTGAGACTTCTCGATAATTTTTTTTATTCCATAATAAAACGCTGCGTATTTTTATAAATAATTTAGATGCGTGATCTGGTAATTCCACAAGAAAGTATTACGTACTGTCTGCTGTACTTATTAATTTGTCATTAATTTGTACAATCTACTAAGATTCAGAGGAGTAGCAGCGTATTTTGTTTTTTTCGAATTTTTGCTAAATTATTGACTATTATTATTAACTATGTAAATTCATTGTCAAGAAAACACAATAGAGATAAATTAAAAAGTCGTCTGAAGCAGTAACATAAATGCACATATTTTAGTTAAATAAAACAGCAGACCTTAACATTCGAGATAACCAATACCAACAGCAGCTCGACGTTTCTAAATACTCCCGGACAAATAGTCGTCAATCCAAGTACCATCGTTTCTCATCTTAACTTCACCGAAATCCCAGGAACTCGCTCACATCATGGAACTACTTCACGCTTCGAAGCGTACAATCCAAACACGAAAACAGATCCTCCTAGATTGACACACTTTCTCATCTCTTAGGTTTCCTAAATCGAAAGATGTATCTTGTCTATGTACCAAGTTACGTTTCTTAAAATCCAACAAAGTGCTAGTAAGGTATCATTTCAATTTACACTGTAAAACATAGTAGCATTCTATAATGGATCGCTTGATGGATGATTTATACCTGTATTGGCAATGTAAATCGCCCAGGTGTTCGATCGCTGTCTCGAAGTAATTTATTTTCCTTCTTAAACGACCACGAACGACCTTGAATTACCTTCAACGATACGGTATCGCGTTCGCTTTAAAACGTTACATTAGGAGGCATGTAAAAATCCATAATTCCAATCTTCTTCTCGTCTGACGAGGATACGTCGAGATGTCGTTGTTCTCCGGCAGACAAAATGGTTTCTGAATCAGCTATAGCGCCGTAATATCGCGGACGCGCACAATTATTTGAATTTTCAGCGGAGAACAGGACGCATCGGCCTAAATATGTCATGCGAAATGATATTCCGTGAAAAGAACGAGTTAGGCGGATAAAGGAACCGGCTGAAGCGATGACAGAGCGAATCTAGCTGAGACTATGAACGAGAATAGTAATTAACGACCGGGAACGTTCGTTAGAGCAGCGTCTCGTCGAAGGGAGCTCTTCTGTCACTGCAAACGCTCTTTTGTGCGCGATTCTGGTAATTGGATGATCATATTAGAACTTTTCCTAGCATCTCCAGGATCAAATGTAATCACCGCACGCTGGAACGTGACCGATTTGTTACGACTACGCTATTGAAGAACTCAAAGGACGAGGATGGTCTGTTGCGAGAATAAAAGACTTAGACTTGTGGACAATTTTATGGAGAGCGTAAGTTTAAAGGTGCACAGTTTTGCGCTAATTAGATCGCGGATTTTTAGTTTATAGGAAATTTGAAGATGGAAAGAATGTACATAATATGCAAATAAAAGTATAATATGCGGATGAAACATGTAAAGTATAGTTCCTGTTATAGTAGATAAATGTTAGCGGTAGGAAAATTTTAATTTTAACGGACTTTTAAACTGCACTTTGTATATTGAAATATTCTCCAGCCTCATCGTTTACAATTTTCCTAGTAACTTTTTGGAATTATAGTGCACAAATGTTCCAGCTATAAACACTTTTTTACTCCCTGGATAAATTAAAGTAGACGATAAAAGTCAATATGGTGAAGTATTAAACAGCCTTATATTACTTAGCATCCACGATTCTCGGAGAATATATGTCTCGAAGGAAAAGTGCAGGACGCGGTATTTCACTCGTATGATAACGCTAAACCATGAGAATCATGAAATGTGGCTTTTTCCCAATTTTCAATTATTTTTATTTTTTTCGACAGCGAATCATAAATAAGCGTTTGCAAACGCATGAACGTTTTCTTCCTTTTTCGATGTTGTGTTATTTAAAGGTAAAATAACGTGGACCTTCAATTGATTTTCATTGGTGTTCGATATAACGCTTCCATGTTGGTTCCAAAATTTGTAATTAAAGAGTAAAGGAATGTGAAAGGGAAAAATGTGCGCGTCAATATTTTGTAGCCACAGTACCAACACATTCGATAAAAAATAATCCCTATTTTCCACTTATTACAAGGTAAAAAAAAAGAAAAGAAAAGAAAGATGAAAAAGTAGAGAGAAAAATTTGTCATCGATTCATGAATCCTTGTCGTATCTCGATAACTTTATCAGTAAGTGAAAAATCAATGTTTAGAAATTATCAATAGGCAAGTGCAGTCGTAACTCAACCAACAAACTAACGACCATACCTCGCGGAAATAGAACCAAGGGACGTTACCTTTCTAAGTTTCTTCTAAATCTTGCTTCGACTTATCCGTGCAGTCGAAACGATCGAAACCTACCGCATTTTCTCAAGCCATTTACGTATTGGTCGCGAACGCAACCATCACGGTTGTAACGATCGATAAATTCACCGAGGTGAATGGTTCTGGTTCGACTGAGCTGGCTATGGAATTTCATAGTGTTCTGAACGATATACACACACTTTGTTAAGCGAATAATTAGCCTTAATTTAACGAACAGATGGAGGCACTCGTCCGTAAAGGAAATTTGATAGTTTAATGATTTAAGAAAGATAATAATTAATAAGCATAATGATTAAGCAATTCACAATAATAATTTTGCAATGTCTGTTTAGTAATATGAAAATGTTTCCTTTCGTTGTTGTATTGCAGATTAATGACGTTTCATAATACGCAACAAGCTAGATTATTTTATAATTTTTGTTTTTTTATTTCTAGATATATTATTTCTTTTTTCATTTTTAGACTAGAGTTTATCTTACAAATAAATGTAACGAAGTTACATATCATTACTGTAGATTTTGAGAGTTAAATTCAAGTTTCAGTATTGTACTTCAAGATGCAGAAACTTAGGTGAGTCGAATAATTCTACTTTTCCATAGTTACGAATGAGAGTGACTCGTGTCGTCGTCCCCTCTAGTAGAAGGCTGTTACTTACGAACGGTGTGGTTGATATGAAAAATTACCATGCCGGTAATTATGCGACTTAATTAAATGTCAAACGCGTCCTAAGGAGCTTGTAAAATCAGGAAAACTTAAATTACAGCCTCGTGTAATTCATGCGATACTGTCTGTAATTATCTTGTTAGCGAAACTCCCCTGTTAGATTAACATAATTCATTGTTACATTTTCCTGATGATTGCTTCCTTCGTCAAGCCTAACTTATCATTTCGGCGCGTTTCTTTTACAGTTTAATTGGGTCTCTGAGCGTTGAAAAACGCGTTTCACGATGGAAAGTAAATCGTTTTCTATATTGGATGGCTGAATAATTTTATGACCGCAGCAATTTTAAGCAATGAGAATACCAAGGTGAATTTCAGATACATAATATGTACGTTTAAAACGTAGAGATCAATTTCTTTAGTCTTTTTGGTAAATTATGCTTGCAAACATTTTTACGACATTGTACTTAATAAGGTGTAGTACATGTTTGTGTAATAGATTTTAATTTTCAGAAACTCTTTACCTGGATAAAATTGAAAGCATTTTGATATTTTGATTTTTGGTATCGTTAAGAACAATTATTACATGATATATTTATTATACAATCAGAGTAAAATAAACGTAATTTATAAAATATTTCAACGCGACTACTTATTTTTAGCTGTTAAGATGAAATTAAAAGTATTTCAATATAAAGTACGTTCACATAAAAACAATCATTATTAATTAAAAATATTATTGTGCAAAATAATTTGCAAAGCAATAAGAAAAGCAATAGCTTGTACAATTAGAACACAATAGTAAAACAAATAGAATAAGATTGTACAAGGGAAAAGGAAAACCTCCATTGTCCGACATGCTTTGCATTATCCGTAGTTCCTCAACTTCTTCTTGCGTTGTTTTAAAAATTGTTTCGAGTATAATCCATCGAGATTAAGAAAAAGTTTAAAGCTGTGTAGCACTTCCATTTAAGATCCTCAAGCGTACCTTCGTTCACCCTTTTAAAGGAAGGCGGTTCAGCCTTCTTTTTATAGAGTGCCAAAAGCCTCTTTACGCCATCGGGTTTAATAAAGGAATTGGGTCAACATTGTTAATAAATTCTTATTTCCTATTGTGTACTTCGTCTCAATTTATCTTTCTTTACCTACTAGCTTAACTTAAGTATAACATTTATAACAAATTCGAGTCGCGAAATTAATATAGATACTGATTAAGAGCTTAGAATAATAAGAATAATTTATTATTCAAATAAATTACAATCATATGAAGGTTAGAGTAACTCAGAATTTTTTTATGGTTATATCTTTATCTTTCGGCCGAAATATTTTTCATTCTTGAGAAAGAAACTAGGTCGGTTTAGCTTGCAGAACTAAAAACGCGGAATTTGAAACTTTAGCTAACAAATGTCTCTTTGTTCTTTCTTAATACTAGAATTTTTAGAGCCAGAAAATTCATAATTTCACATGTACATAACTTTTTAAAATCACGTAAGGCAACTTTTGCCCGCTATTGAAAGTCACGAATAGTGGAATAAAAATGTTCCTCGTATGTATCGTTTCGCCCTAACGTTCGACAAACTTTAGAACGTCGTATTCTAAAGAGTGCTGTTAATGCTGTGTGCGCATTGCGTAAACATGCTCGTTCCTCAGCAGGTGTAGCTTCACATTTCAAAGAAACTCGATTTCCTGGCGGATATTCGCGTCGTTTTCGCCAGCGCAGCGGACTGAACTTTGTTCGCAGAGGTATCATTCGATTAAGCGATATTTACGAGCGTAACGAATGATAAACGAAGCGCAAGTAGAATGGTGGAGGGGGAAGAGGCAGGTATCATTTTCGAAATTGCATTTCCAGGTTGCCGCGCGACGACACCGGCAATGTTTTTAAGCGCCTCAGCGACTACCGTGGAAAATAGGATGAGAAAAGCTATGCCGGGGCGTTATCACGATAAACGAACGACCATATTTTTCTCAGACGTGCCTGCCTCCATTACATCCTCTCGTTAATGTTCTTCCCGCGCGGAAAGTGCACTGGGGTATCCGTAACGACGCTTCTACCCGGCACTTTATTAACTTCTCATCGCAATCAAGCGTTACCTTAGCAGCAGACCAGGAAAAAGAAAACTTTCGACGTCACCGATTCGTTAAGTTATGATCTCAATGCAACCGTATGCGTGTTTTGACGAATGGTCGTGAATTATAGTAATTACATAGGTATTCGATTGATATCGTCGAGAAACTACGTTCGTGATTTTAGGTTATTTCATTTTAACTTGTATTCTATGTTTTATGCGATAGAAACCACGAACAATGATATTTATCGCGTAAGATATAGAATATAAATTGAAATTAAATACCCTGGAATTAATCTGAGTCAAATTGGACTCTATCTATTGTCCAGTGATATCAGGTGAAGAATAAATATGCAATGAAAGATATAGATTTGGTTAATCTTGCAGGAGATTTTATTTCAATAAAATAGAGTAAGAAATAAATTTTAATTTAGATGTTAAGTTCTTACTGCCTTCATTGTTCTTCGTGAACTTATCGCGAATGATACCATCGTGAGTTTTATGATACTGTCGCCTTGGATATTTCGCCTAGCTAAGCCGATGAAAGTTTCTTCGATGCAAAAAAGTACGTTCATCTTGGCTCGTTTCGGTAATAAATAACCAAGTTTTCACGAAAAACAAGCTAGGACTGTGGAGAAATTACTTTACGGCTGATGTAAAATAATACTCTCGCGATGAAGTGTTACGCGTCTCTTTTGCGTTGATCGTTGTAGATCGATCCGATGTTTATCAAATTAAAACTAAATAACACTCGAACATTCAAATTGCTTTGAATCGATATAATATTGTTTTAGTAATAGAAGAATGGAGAATTGCATGCAACTTTTTCGTGAAACGATTAATTTACGGAATTTCCCCTTCGTAAAGGATTTGCATACAATCTCTCAAGAGAAGATTTCGTAAATCAGCTGTTTTGTAAAGAGATTGTAAATAATTCCACATTGTTAATTCTACTCATTGAAACAATATCAGACGGATTATTTCCTTTTTGGGTGAAATAACGATCAAAAAATTACTCGATAAATAGACAAATACGATTTCGCTAACTTTTAAACTCGCGAAAGTCATACACAATGCTCCATTTTGGTTATTGCTCTTGAAATTCCGTGGCTTAGTCGTATCTAGCGGAAGAACATGGTGGTATTTAGTGGCAATCGTACTTATTATTACGAGCCATCCGATGCATTCCATTGAACTACACGAGGCGAGGCAAGGGAGACGTTCCGTGCCTTCCGGCTATGATTTCCTTAATGATCCAGGTAAATGAGAATGACTGGCGGTTAAAGTGCAATCGCCAGTTTTACGGCAGAACTGTACGTGCACGGCACGATAACGTATCGGCGTCGTTTGTATTAATTCCGGAAGTACCGTGAAATCTTCTCGTAACGATCGCGTTATTTAGGACCGATGGTTGGGCTTTCACGGTTTTACACGCTGATTTATATTTTCTGCCAATAGCGATCTTTTCCTTTTTAGAAATATTAGACAGGATAATATAAAAGTAACGATAATAAGACAAAACTTCCAATAGGAAGACAGCAGTGAAATAATCAGAATTGTAAAAAATTATCAGATTACCATGATGAATCAGTCTCGTCATTTAAAATTAAATACTAAAAATACTTTAAAAAATAACAAAAAATAAGGTTAAATTACGTATAACTTTTACATACACTTCCAGATTGCTTTTGGATTTTACTAACATAATGCTGGGAGTCGTATCTCAGTAGCATAATTTTAATATCTAAAGAAAGAAAAGCGATATTAAAAAATGTAAGATAATTCCTCGCAATCTAATCTAAATGGCTATGTTTAAAAATGTAGGCATTGTAACCTACCTACGTATGCAGGTAGTTTAAAGCAGGAGTATACATAGCGTGCTTACGAAGCTCTCCCAAAGTACATGTATACTATTGTAGAATTACTCAGACAGAAAATCACTCATGAGGTTGAACCATAGAGGTTAATTGACAGAGGTTGACCGAGCTTGTGCTTGCAAATTTTGAATTTATGTCTACTTCGGTTGAGTGAAGTTCCTAGATTCGTCTGCTGTATACTTCAACGAGTAACTGGGTCACACTTGTTCCAAACCAGTCCACGAAAGAGGACAATAGGGGTAGTAAAATGCTTAAAACCATAGGTCATTTAGTACGACACACCTTAAGGCACTGCTAAGAATATGTTTTTAAAGTACCATGTTATCGGTTATAAGTAAAATATTGCTCTATATTTTTCATTTTGATTCGGAATTATTAAAATTTATTATTATATTGATAATAAGGTTACTTTTCCTTTTCATTACAATGATAAATCATAAGCATCGTTTACCAGTAAGAAAAAGTTTACAAAATTACTTTTTAATACGTATCGTTAAATATATAATATTGTGTAATGTACGTAAATAACAAACGAAAGTGAACGAATAAATACGTACTTTATAAAATAAATGTTTAGCAATTGTAGCGTGTTTTTAACAGTTTATTTATACTTTAATTAAATTGTCAATGCGAACAATTGCGACCAATATTTAACCCCATGCAGCCTGGATGACGTTTGTTGTTTTATCTCAACTGATTCATTTTGAATAGATATACCACTTTTAAAACTTAAAAAACTGGAAATATGAAAATTTATTCAAATTATAAACATTTCCATAACCAACGATATATTTATATTGTCGTATCTCTATTAAATTAATTCATAACACGAAAAATTGAATAAAATAAAATTTCAAATTTAGTTAAACTTCGAACTGCGAAAGGTTGATGACTATGTGATAGTCGTATTATCATGCGAGTGATCCATATCGAAAGTAAAACATGGTTTACGTTAATTAATAATATTTCATAAGTTACTAGTGTCCAATCTCAAAATAGGTACGGGCGAACTCAAGTTAACGAGTTCTACAAATTAACAAAGTTTGATTAAAAAGTAGAGAGGCCTGTGGGAAGTTCTCTACGCGAGCGTGATCATCACTCAAGCGTCACATTCCTTTAGCCGAGTCAAGCTGAATTAACTTCAAACCTATATCGCACGATGTACAACTCACAATTAGTAACGTGTTAACCATGCACTTTTCAATAAATTCGTGGTGAAAGAATTTTGGAATCTGGGAAATTTGAAATTTTCGATATTGAGATACGATATATCTATTAGGTCATCCCATAAGTTCGTGCCGTTTTTCGAGCGGTTATATATGTTAAGATTGTTTACATACCTTTCAGTTTCATGAAAAAATGTAATCCCCCTCTCGTTGTACAACTTCTTCCCGTTTTTCTGGTAGGGCCATTATTCCGTCTCGATAAAAGTTTTCTTGTTTTTCTTTAAAATAATTTTCTAAGCTATTTTTGAGAATGTCAATATTTTCAAATTTTTTACCTACTAAAAAGTGTTGTAATGCTCTGAACAGGTGGTAATCAGATGGGGCAATGTCTGGGGAATATGAGGATGTGGTAAAATTTCCCAATCAAATTCAGACAATTTTTTTGTAACGCTTTTCGCTACGACATGCGGTCTAGCGTTGTCATGATGGAAGATAACGTTGTTCCTATTCATTAAACCTGGTCGTTTAAACACCTATGAATCGTTGTCTTAGGTATTTTCAGAACATTTGACATCTTTTGAACTGTCAAACTTCGTGATTTTTCGACAAGATTCCGAATTTTATCTTCGTCTGTCTGAGGACGACAACGGAGCGTTCCTCGTCTTCTAAACAGAAATTCCCAGTTCTAAAACGTTGGAACCACTTCCTACAGGTGCGAGATGAAAGCGCATTTTCTCCGTAAACAGCACATATGTTTTTCGTGGAAATTGTTACAGAACTTCCTTTCCGAAATTCATATAACATGAGATGTCGAAAATGGATACGCATTTCACTCATGATTTTTTACTGTTAGAAGTCACTGTGTTCATTATATTACGATCTTATACCCACGAAAATCTGCTCTAGCCTATTCTCGATCAGCTAAGCTCAAGTGCATTGGTCCCTTATCGCCGTGTGTTTATAAATCGACACATGAAATGTATACACAAAAGTCGGCACGAACTTATGGGATGATCCAATATTTACGTATCTATCTTTTGTATAGCAAATATGTAGGAAATCTTGAGAATAAAGAGGTACTAATTCTGTGGAAAGGGTTAAAGACCGTATAGAGTTGCATGACAAATTGCAGACGATTGTCGGTTGACTCACGATAGTGATATCTTCCAATGTAAACACTGTCATTGCGATTTCGCAATATTAAATCGACGGTTTTATATTTCTCAGGATGCAATGCACGCGAACGTGCAACCCTGTTATTGGAAGTATAAAGCTGTCGAATCGTACACCGTTATCAATGGAAAATCGTAACGACACTCGATGCCTGCATCAAGCCTAATTGGCTCTTCTGTCATAACGATCTGCGTGTCACTGGGACGTCCATCACCATCGTGTCATTCGGACGAATGAATGACAAACAAGAAACGATTGCATGTTTTGGTAAAAACCGAGTAACGTGTAATCACAGACACCTTGGAACTTAAGAATTTTACACGGCTTCTTGAAAATTACTTTATGACTTTAGTATCGAATAGCTTGAGACAGATATATTTATATTATTAATTTAGATACAGAAAGTTGCTGTACAAAACAGAAATAATTCAGATTTCATTCAGAATGGGCGTGGTTTATAATTATAACGGATCAAAACGCTCGAACGTTCGTTTCCCCTAAAATCGTGATTTTCGAGTTACGTCATTATTGCAACGAACGAGCGATTTATTTTATGTAATGAGCATTTTGTACAATTGCGTGCAGAGTGTCCTATTTGAATCGATCCCAACACCAGTGGCCACGCTCGAACATTTATAGCATTTACTAAAAAAATGTTGGCTTCCGGTCGGCCGCTTGTTATCTTAACGTTCGTACGGTGGCAGACACACGGGTGTACTCTTAACGCGGTTACGTCAAATTAGAACGTTAAATTAGAACATAGGAGCGACTGTGCGCGTAAGTTCTGGCCTCGATAGAGTTAGCGCGCGAAAACGACCAAGAGATGCAGGGAAACCCGAAATAGCTGAGCGGCAAATAGACACGCGCAGCGAAACGTCTATACATAAACGCACACGATACCGTTGTGCCAAGTGAAAGTGACGCCATTCTATAATTCGCAACGCATTCGCCCGAGTAACGGCGATGTTGTCTAGACGTGTAGGCTGCACCCGTTAACCCATCTATCGTATCGTATTTAGGTCTCTATGACCTAATTGTGTTTTGGAGATTACAGATTTTTTATTCTTTAAGATTTAGAAACGTTGAAGCTTTGTATGTAAGTTTGTTTCGTTATATATATGATATTTTCACATGCTGAATGAATTTTTCGTTGTATTCGTTAAAAAGTTATAGATTAAAAATTGGTTGGCGCGATGGTATGAGATGAAACAAATACCTGATCCTTATTTTTTTATTATTCTCTTGTTGGTAAATTTCATTAACGAAATATACGTATTACTATGTAGAGATAGTTTTCTATATTTTCTAAAGAGTTAATTATCGTCAATCTGTTGAACTTCTGTTCTACCGGGAATTAGTGTTAAAGCTACACGCTGACTAAATAATCTGTAAAAGCGAGACAGTAACGTATACTTTCCGCCGGCTCATTAATTCCAGAACTTAATCATGAAATATTAAGAACGCAATCAAAATTATCAGCAAGCAGATCATAAAAACTATGCTTTAAATCTTACCGCGGTCACGCGAGATGCTTCATACAATATAGCAAAATACCAACATGATAAAATCGTGATCATATGTCATATATCCTCGAGAGAAAACAAAATATTACAGAAATTAGATTTGTATTAGAATATTTTCACTAATAACGTAATAACACGTTAGTATACATTCGAATCTCGCACATTTTTTAAATTAACAACAATGGATTCTAATATATTTCAATTTTAGATTCGGAAGTTCTCTTACGAAAGTTCTCTTACGACTCTTACAGATTTGCACAGAATTTTACAAGTAAATCTGAGCTACACCATTTTTTTTGTTCATTCACCATTGCAAAACATTCGGTGAAACGAATTGAAGTATCTCAAAAATATAAAATGTCCTCCCAACCCTATCTTCCCATGAAGATCAACAAAACCGCTGACCAAACAGACCTGGTTTCGAGATTCGTGCTAAGAGGGCAAGCCGAAACGAGCGTAGTAGGAACGCGTGCACGGAATTGGACTACAAGCCGCTGTTCACGTGGACCAATTATAGAATACAGTAGCAAGTTTGCAGCAACGAAACTTTATCCGTCACGGTCTTTGTCGCGAAACGGAATCCAAGACCAGCTGATTAAATAATTCTAAATACGAGTATTCTCGTAGGCAGGTTACTTTTTTACAGGATTTCTTTTCATTTTCTAGAAAGTAGCGCAGGATCGAAAATAAAAAAAGTGCATTTTTTTTTAATTTTTATCGATGATCAAAGCACGTTTCAATTCCTAAAATTAAAGATGAATTTTACTACTTCGTCGAAGCTTTTTTCCTGGAACGTTTGTCGCATGAAAAAAAGTTAGGGAATAGAATATAAAACACGCTGCTTGTCTAGATCTACATCTTTTATCTAACATGTTTCTTGACATAATCTATAACTTGGAAGGTAGTCGAATAAAACCGACTTTATGTATATTTAAATAATCATTAAAATGTTTAAGGGCCTAGGGGCACGCTTTTCCCTCATCCAACCGAGCTCTAATCGTTTGCAGATTAGTTTTCGTATTAATTGGAATTCTTCTAGAGGGTGACGTGAAAAAAATCCAAAAGTCAAAAATAACGGACATGCTCGTCTACATATACCCAACAAATTTTCAACTGCGATTTTCTCGAAAATAAAGGGCCACGCGAAAAAATGTTCTATATCTTCGATTTATTTTTTCACGTAGAGTCGCTCCCTTGCTGATTGTATCATAGTTACTGGAACAGTCTGTATAAAGGGAGAACATTTCGTTGAGCCAGCGATCGTAAAAACCTTCTACAACATAGAAACTAGTTTGCGCGTCCGAGAACGCAATGACTGACCAGAAAATCGGAAACAGGTGGCAGCCGTTTAACTAGCAGGTCCGGCTGTTCGTAGCAAGACAACGCAACGCACGTAATCGCGTTAACACATATCGCGATGCGCGCGGTACGAGGCACATTCGAATGAGAAAATTGGGTCGCGTAATTATTTTAAGCGACATGCCTGAGAAAACAAGATGAATCGTGCCGTGGGATAAGCCGATAAAGAGAAGAAAGAGATTTCACTGAGGAAAATTCGGTTTGGTTTTAAATCTCTTTGATTTTCTACGGAACTTTTTGTCTTTCTGTTTTTGAAAGAGAATTATTTAACGAAAATGAGAATGACTTTTTAACGAAAGAAGGCTAAAAGCAGGCGAGGGTTGAACATTATTATTATTACTATTATTATTTATATAAGATTTGGACTCTTTCGTACAAGAAGAATGCAATAATATTAAATGAACAAATAATTAAGATTACTAATAATAAGTGGCGCGGAAGTATTACGTAAAGTATTTCTAGCATTTTTCTTAAATGCAGAAAACGATCCGCGAAGAAAGTCTAATCGATGGGCAAGTAAATTAGCATGTTCGCAAATACGATTAATGGGAATACTAGAGGCATAATTAGTTCTGTACAAGGAAATTGGTATATTGGGAATCTCCTAAAAGACCGGGATGGAGCAGTAAGCTTAACAAATTGAAGAATCTCTGGGCAGTCGGTATAATGGTTTACAATTTTGTATACGAATATAGCATCAGCCCTGAATCTCCGTTGCTCTAAGGTGAATAATCCCAGGGATATTAACAGCGGGTCGAAATTATGGCAAGAGATGGAAACGGGCTTTGTCACTTTGTGGGAAAAGGACGTAGAACCTACGTCGAATCCTCTGAATGGAGACAACATGCGTGATGTGCAAAGGATTTCCAGATTTTATTCCAGATGCGGGAGAATCAAAGCGGTGTACAGAATTCTGAAATTTATGGATTCCTAAAATTTGCGAGCTTTCTTGTAATAAGATCAAGGACTCGAATATATATTTTCAAGTATATGTATGAATATATATTATTTATGAAAGACTATCTGTTTTCTGGTAGAATTAGTACGTTCAGATTTTCATACGAATTAATGATTTTTATGAAATTTAAGATTTGATGTAAATTTGATAAAGCAAAGTAATAAAAGTGCCACTTTAAAAAGTCATAAAAGTATCGGTGCAAGAATGTTGTAACAATTTGTCATTGATTGTATATCGCGATTATATTAAGTTTTAAATATATTATCATTTCACACAGAATAAAAATTACATAGAGTTGTGCCCACTCTGCCACGTTAATAAAATTTCTACGAGAAAACGTTTCTAACTTCGCATGAAAACTATTTCCTCAAAAATAAAAAGTATGTAAGTACTGATTTCTAATAACACGTGAATTCTTCATTTATATTTACGGTGAGATGTTAAAAGGTCTTATGAGAAATCAAAAAGATTGCATTATAGAGAGTGGTTACAGGTTTAGGAGCTCTCACTTGCGGCCAAGTTTACGTCGTAACATTCTACCTAAGAGAGTGAAAGGAAATGTATGTATCTTATGTATCCTAAATAGGTTCGCTCGTGAATTGGCACGCACTCATACAGTAGTGCACTATCTCTTTCTTCATCTATGTACTATATGTATATTCATAGAACACAAATAAATTGAAGGCAGCAAATAATTTATTTAAATGTTTGAAGCATCAGTGGGACATAATATGTAACAGTAATAATAATAATACGTAACAAATTTTATATTGTATATTTAAATTAATAATTTATATGTATAATACAATAATATATATATAAATTTTAAGTATGGGTTGAAAAATCTAAAACATGGAGGCAATATATTTTTTGTAAAATAAAATGTAAAAATACTCAAATTCTCAACGTGTACCTAAAGCTTTAAGATTAAATTCCGCACTTACAATTCCTAGCGTTTCAAATCTGGAAACTATAGGTATAGTATATCTAAATGTTATATTCTGGGTGTATATACTATATTATAGATAGACGACAAAGATACAATCTAGAATAATGAAACATATGAAAAGTATAGAAAATATTCCTTATCTTGCAAATTTCATTTTTTTCACACAACGGTTATATAGCAATCTAATCGTAGAACTGCTTGGATAAATATAATGCAGGAAATATTCAGGGCAGTAAATTCGAGCGATTCTAGTTTTAGAAAATGTCGATCGGCACTAGAGTTGAGAGATCTAGACCCTAAAATAAATCTTGGCTAACAAATTAGAATTGACCATAATACACGGCCCCGTGCAAAATCTCGAACGTTAAAGTAATTGTGTTAAAAGTTGTGCAGTTAAACATCAAGTGCGAAGAAGTTCGTAGGAGTTAGCAGTTTTGCCCGTTTAAGGCTATCGAGTGGTAAAACTCATTATGCGTGTTATGCGAAACACTGAAATTTCATTAGCATTGTAATGACATTCACCTACCATGGTTATGTTGGTAAAGTTTGCAAGCAATCTGAAAATATATATAGAAATTAGAAGATATTTAATGGAAGTATATATATATATATTTCGCAGAAATCACAAAAGTAATTGATAAGTTAATTAATAAACCTCGATATTCAGAGAGACTATATTTAAAACTTATTGTATGCTTAAGATGCTCGTGCTATACGACTGCTGACTAATTCTTTACTGATATACATTTTTTGATTGATCTCAAATTTGACCGATATAATCGTTACAATCGCGTTTCATTATCATATACCGCGTAAATTTCTCGATACAAGAATACATAGAAACGCACAGAAAATATCCAGACATTAGCTAGAAGTTAGTAACATATTTAGCAGGCGAAACAAATTTCTTTTCAGGTTTCATATTTTAAGATACATTTATAACAATATGAATTTGCATAAATACCCGCGTTCTACTCGTTCCTGTGATAATCAAATTTCGAAATATCTTATATTGTTTGCGTGTTTTATTAACACACACGATGTATATATAAAAATTTCCTACAGTGGGTGTTCGAACCGCTGTATATAAACACCCACACGTAGTTCATATGCATCGTTAAAAAAGAGGAAAATTCGGTGCTCAGTTTTGACGGGCAGTTCGTCAATTGATACTATGCATCGACAGCTAACATTCTGACAGTGGCGAGAATCGTGAAACCGGCTTTCGTGAGTGCTTTCAGAGGAGAAACCGAGGCGACGGGAACGGAATTTCAATTCTTCCGGTGAAACGGGCGCGCGGCTGCAACCGGAGCTTTCCGGGATATCGATACGGGGACCTGAACAACTCTTTTCTATTCGGGATCGACGAGACAGACCAGGTGTGTCCGCGCGACCTTCCTCGAATTGACACCGTAGAACTCTTTCGAACAGCAAGCAACGAGGGAGATTTCGTGGTATGTCCGCTTCGCGAAACCTTCGTAAAACGGTATGCGAATGTCTTTCGACGTGGACAGATTTCGAATTCCATTTATCCTTGGGGATATAAATATTTATATGTAACTGGAAAGGAAATGGGCAAGTATTTCTTATAGTTAATTAAAGAATTTAAAGATTTATAGAATATAGAATTAAAGAATTTGAAGATAAAATGATTTTGTTAGCGGCAGGTTGGACCTTTCCAGGTTAGATCTTTAGGTCTAAAAGATATTAAGCCGTGATTTCCTGTTATGAATTAATCAAAGAGAATAGAAAGAGATATATTTTAAAAATAATTTTTATGAATGTTTTGTTAATTAGGTATTTATGGGTTAGTCATAGTTGGTAAATTAGTTCATTGACTTTCTGACGGGTTACGAAGATTTCCCATCTTTCATAATGCGGAAAGTAATATTTTAAAAAAATGATAGCGAACGCATCGTTTCTTACGAAATGGCATATTTATGCGAGAAATCGCGATGGCATCAGGAATCAGGCGGTGAATGGCACGCGCTAAACGCTGCGTGTGTAGTCTCGTTTCCTTCTTCCTGTTTACTATATGTGTTCTATACGTGGTCGCGTGGTTGACCGTTGGCTTTTTGCCGGCATGTCTATGCCACGACCGCCTCTTTTCTCCTTACATTTCCGCCATTGTCATTGACATAAAGCTCATTACTCAATCTCAGATTTCCAGGAGCGGCTCATTTCGTCCCCGTGAATGGTTGCTTTCCTGCAATTAATGTCACCAGTTTAATTCGCTCGAATTGATCCGATTGAATTAAGCAGTACCAAACAATTTTCTTAATTACTGTTCCGCAGTTTATTCGTACGATATGGTTCCCAGATAGTTTAAATGGGTTCGTTCGATAGAACTAGCCGAATTGAAACAAGCTTTATTACATTATAATTATATGTATCAGCAACTTCAAAAGAAATAAAATTTCGTTGCTTACACGCAACCATTTTAATGTTGCGTATATTAAAATATTCTTTATTTAATGTTTTTTAAATTAAAGTACAATTAATTAATGTTGCGTATAATAAAACGGCATCGAATAAAATTTAACTGTGACGCATAAACATATTTCCAAAAATATTCCAAGCTATAAATGTTATCATAAACATGACGAGAATGTATGTGTACACAGCATGTATCAGTAATTCTGTTACAAAGCAATATTTCTGTTTCTCTTTACGATACGATGAAATGTTTCAGGAACAAATTATCGTATTATTAATAATAACGGAGATATCGTTTTGTAACATAGTTACTGAGACACCCTGTATGTACGTATATCTAAAGCAAAGTAGCGCAGCGTGGTGAACAGAGTGAGAGGAGAACGTTGAGGGTTGAACTGTGCTCTCATCAACTGTCCTCTGCATGATGTCATTACTTAATTAAGATGCAAACTGCTTTCTAACTTGAACGCGGCCAAACTGTTGGTAATATCGTCACTTCGCTTAGCCACTACTTCCTGCCTAGGTTCAGCTCCTCGTTTCGCCTTGTTCATCCATTTCACGTGAAAAAGGCCGCGAAACAACGAACCACGAAGGACGGTGTGAAAGAGTGTTATGTTCCTCCGTTGTTTCAACGAGCCATAAGCCGTGGCAGTTCCTTTCTGAACTTCCTACCACTCGATAATGGTTTCTTTGGTCATTTACGACGATCGAAGATTTACAACGGAAACTTCCTCCCT
This sequence comes from Bombus affinis, assembly GCF_024516045.1. Taxonomy (NCBI): domain Eukaryota; kingdom Metazoa; phylum Arthropoda; class Insecta; order Hymenoptera; family Apidae; genus Bombus; species Bombus affinis. The sequence goes on along the minus strand of NC_066349.1, from coordinate 4,148,021 downwards.
CCACCCTCCCGTAACGGTCTAATGGGAATTTACATAATTCGGTGCTTAACTCGTTGCAGATTGTTTCAGGTCGCAACAAGGTAATAAATCATAATTAGCAGATTGTGGATTTGCGTAAAATTTAAAGGCGCAAATATGGATTATAAAACAGATAAATACATTAAATTTAGGAAGTGGTATAATTGTCATAATCTTTTCATAAATGAAGTAAATTATTATTTGGATTCCACGCTTTTCCCTATATTCATAAAGATATAAATTTGGATAAAAATCTGATTAGAATTTGTATAGCATTATAGTAGTAAGACATTGAGATAATCTAACGTTTTTTCTAGCAAACAGTGACAAGAGTGGAATAATTGCTAGTTTATTAATCCTAAACCTAATTCATAATTCTAACTTTGACTTCGATTAAAATTCAATTTCGATCTCTCCTAGAAACTTTTCTCCAAATGGATGGATCGCAAATATAAAACTCAAAGCTAATTTCCAACGCCTGTCGCTAATACAGAAGTGTTATAAATGTCTTTAAATCAGGTGATTATAATAAATATCTCGTATACGATTTGATGAAAGAGAAGCGAAATTTTCATCAGTTAGCAACGATATCGTTTTCCAGGATAATCGGCCGCATTTTTTCAAAATAATATCCGTACGATATGGTTATCGATATCGTTCTATCAGGGTTTGTTTGCACTCGGAATGAATTCATTGGAGTTTTCAATATTCTCTGTGCAATACTTTGTTCAAAAAGATAAAAGAAATCTTTGGAAAGAGATATTGGAATATCCCTGGAATATTTTTGGCGCGAAAGAGATACAGCGTATTTAATACGTCAATTTTTTCGCCGGATATTCAACATCGCGTGTGTCATCTTATTGAAATTTTTTCAAACATACAGGATCGAATAAATTATGAAATTATTCCGCTGGATAATTCTTTGATCATTTGAAATAATGTATTTTTATCGTGTTTCTTGATTAACATTTTTAATCTACTTACCTTTGCAAAAGTCACCTTCGTTGAAATAAATAAAATTTTAACCTCGATATGCAGATAGGTACGCGCGGAAATTATTACGACGCATGATCAAATATTTATACTCAATTTATAAAAATATGTACGAAATAACTAAAACAAACGTGCAGATAAATAATATATATATATATATTATTTAATTATAATATATATATATATATTATTTATCTGCACGTTTATATATATATATATATATATATATATATATGATATGATTTTTTCTTGTATGGAGAAAAAAATATCCAAAGAAAGAAAGAAATACGCGAAATATTAACTGCCTTAGAGGAAAAAGCTATTTCAGTTTAGACGAAGTCGAGCCTCTACGATAATTATTGGACAGCATTTTTATGGTTCTTCTGGTTATAAAGCCAAAAAGTCAACGAAAATGTAGTCGTCATACCTTTCACGAGAAATATTTCAGTCAGAAAAATTCAAATAATATGACAACGTTACTTGAACAATCGTGAATGCATAGAACTGTAGATCAAATATTCGTGGCATACTTAACGACACAACACAAAAGTATTGTAAAAGGAAGCTTGAGGGCCGATGATTTCTTTACAAGTGAACGGGATTGAATTTCGTACTGTAGAAGGTTTCTTTTAAAAGACCGCGACAGCCACATACACTTTTTACCGCTTGTGCTTGGACGAGCAGTTTTCCAATTCGATAAAGCGTTCCACGAACGACGCATTTCCGACGTCGTTGAAATGTCGTCGGGGCGGAAAAGAATTTTTCTGTGCGTAAGAACGAGAGAGAGAGCGGGAGAGAGGGGGTAACCACGGTTTCTGTGCATCGCATTATGCGACCCACGGAATTGTAGAATGCGTATTTCATGGCAATGTTTCCGAATTGTTCGCGAAAATGCGTCATGACTCACCCTTTCGTCTCGTCATACCACCAATCGCGCGTTTATTCGGATAATAAATGTACACTCCCTTTCACAGGTATTGAGACACTTTTTAGTTTCATATAAAATGTGATTGATAATTCGTTTAACACGTAATTGTCACGCGCCGAATGGTTTTCAAATAGCGTTGAAGAGTTTACGATTTTTAAGAAGAGAAAAACAAAATTGAAAGGAATAGTGAAACAGTTGCAGAGTGAAATTTTGTTCATAACAGGTCAACGAAAAGCATTCTAAATATGTGCGATGATAAATTTTGCGGATTCCCAAGCACGAAACGCATTCATGGCGTTATGAGTAGGTACTTGTTGCATTGAGTAATGGTCCATTTTCTATTGTGCATTTTCTTTTGTTCGCAGCAAAATATCTTGAAAAATTCTATTAGAAGATGCGAAGAAAATTTGTATTAACTAGAATTTGTACCATGTTTGAAGTTTAATTTCAAATACACGTAGTGTACGTGGTTGCAAAGCGTCCATAAGATTGGACTTTTATGCAGTTTATGAAACAATTATACAAAACATTCTCGGTGTTTATAAAATATTATGAATATTATCTAATAATACATACAAAATGAAAATTGATCGTCATTTGAAATCTGGGAAATTCTTATGTACAATTTTCATCAACCGATCTCTATAAAAGGTTACAGATGTATAAAGAGTCACAATAATTGTCATATAAAATCAATTTTATCTTACCTTGAACCTTAATCTATTTAAAATCATGATAAACAGAGAGAAACGCAAGTCTAATTATCTCGAAAATTCAAATGCCGGCACAAACGATATTTAATTCACATAAACGTTCTCATAAGCCATTCTGAAACCGCTGAAATAAATAAACTTCAATGAAATCCAATAGAATTCGCTAACGAAATTCCAATAGAACGCTTGAATCGCACGAATTGTTTCCTTTCGGTAAATTCGCCGACTCTACCTATTGCCGAGACGCAAAGTAAATTCGGCATTCATTACACTGAGTCGCTTATTCGTTGATTTCTATCTGGTGTTCTTTGAAGTTTCGTGTAAATTTTAAAGTCTATACTTGCGAACTGGAACCTTTCGTATCACTTAATAACAAGTACTTTCGTATGATTACAAAAGTTTGATTTTATGAAAACGAAATGTTGTATCTGGTAAAAAACTGCTTCATTGTAAGACAATGTGTATATATATATATGCCAATACCAATACCAATATCTGTAGTCATCAAGTATTTATATGCGCATATGTATGTAATTCTGACAAAAATGTGGTAATTGATCGATAATCAACAACAAAAATCGCACTTTCTCGTTTCATCGATTTTCATTCGCTTGAAAGAACGTAACCAATTACGCGGCTATGCTCCGCGCGATCGATCCGTCAAATCGAATACAATATCCGCTAACTACTAACTCATTAGAATCCTATTATACGCACTGGTAATGGTGTTCATAATTATATTAGCTGATGCTTCGACTACGGTTAGCCGCTCGCTTCTTCAAACACGATGGCGATCCGTCGTCGAACATGATTAATGGGAGAAGCTACGAGAGAATTTCTATAGAATGAATATCTCCATTTTATCGATCAAGTTAAAATTGATACCTTATGTGTTTTGAAAAATATGCAAAATATCTTATCTTTTATTTTAATGAATATTTTACGTCCAGAAAATATGTTTCGTATGTACGGACACCAACATTTTTTTCAAATACCAACATTATTACTGTTATCGAGTATTCGGAAAATGAAAGGTCATATTGGTTTCCTAAGTCGCGTGGTTCCCAAGGTGTAAGGCAAGGGTTTGCTATCGTTGGTCGCCGGCTTAATGCATTTACAACGTCGCGACCATAAAACCGAGGCACTAAGGGGTTAACCGGGCCACGTATCGCTTTCTAAGGGCCAGCTAGCACTCCTCGATTCCCTTGAGAAAGAGGCAAGGCGTAGTTTCGATGCTCGTTGCCGGTTAAAAGCTCAGGTGCTCTATCCAACATCATACACGTAGTGAAAGCAGAGGAAGCTACGTTTAAAGCGGACCAAACTTTGGCCAAAAGGTCGAAGTGGTTTCTGTACCTCGGTTATCGTCGATTTACCAGCTTCCAATACTTTACGAACGACAATAAACGATTTTTAGGATGATATGATTTTCTGACTAAGAAAAATATGTAGTATGCAAAATTATGTCAATCTATGTAGTATAAAGGATGTTTCGTAAAAGTTTTATTAGAAAATTCCTAGAAACAACGAATTCACAATAGGACGTAGTTAATATAATTTGCCTATGATTGACTTAATTCCAGCGAGAAGACCAATTTCTAAGACATTAAAGCCCAACTTCTATTTTCGGCTTGGTCGAAAACAAACTACCTTTGATCGAACAAAATTTACTTTGGTAGAGGAACTTACTACTCTTGTACAATCAACCTTTGCTCGGTTACACTACAATTCTCTATCCCGTCCAGTACACGCTTGCTTTCCTTCGATAGTGGCTTGGCGTGGCTCTCTGTCGTTTGCCTCACAGAGGCAAAACCGTAGTCGAGATTCTGTTTGCGGTTAAGTTCTGGGACTGTTTGAACGAGGAGGTTTCCAGCGTCGATGTCTCTACGTTTGTGTAGGCACAGGTAGAAAGGAAACGGAACGCGATAGGAACAGTTGAAAGACGTCACCATTCAGACCGCTGATAGTCGCGACTCTTGCTATTCCTTTTATTTTATTATCAATTTTCCTCTCTACTCGTCCAACTGTTTAATCATTTCAATCCTAAAACGGTATCATTGGGTTATAAATGATAATAATCTGTATCAGGTTACTAAATTTTACGGTATTTTTTTATTTTCTATTCTACACTCCTCACGATAAAGATTATTAACACAAGCTTAAAATTGTAACATCGGTTTAGTTCACGGTGATAGTCTTTTGATAAATTTGATAAATCAACAATAACAACGCAATGTTGTAATTGTAATATCTTCTAAATTAATGATTTTTTTTTTAACTGAGTTACAATTTTTTTTATAAAAATATATGGTTTCGTTTAAAGCAATTTGAATGTGTTTACGTATAAAAACTAATATGTAACATCAAAATGTGTCCCGTTTGAAAAGATTCTACTTTGATCTACAACGTTTTTCGCTAAACTTAGTAATATCTCAGATATCTCATCCTGTTGAATGTTTTTATTGTGACTTGATTAATATCAGTTTTGCACACCAACAATCACTAGTTTTGATGTTAAATCGTGCATAATAGGCGGTGGCTGGAGTAACGAATCGGTGGATGTCTGAAATCCCGAGGATCTTAAGCATTCTGCCTTCCTTCATAATTGAGAGGTTAGCAAGATGATGCTGTAGGTTAACGGAGGGACTAGGTCTAAGGAGGGCAGAACCTGTGTCCACAAATTGTTCGTGTGTATCATGGATCGTGGGTTTAAACACATACATGTATCGCCATTGATCGTGTGGCCCTAATTGATCCGGACCTCAGAAATGCAAACCTCCTGCAGCTATAAAGTAATTTACGAATTAATATTTGATCGAAATGGTCATGGGCCGTAGCATAAAAATGCTAATTAAATCCAACCAAATAAAACGTAACGCCAACTTAAAAAAAGAAAATAAATAAAAATTAATCAAAACGACTACTCTATTTTGGATATTTTATATAATTTTGTATATGATATGCATTTTGTGTAGTACTAAAATTCCCATAAATAGGTACATAACAATTCTGAATTCAGTGAAATTATAGTAGCTACTCATTAAACACACTAACAAAGGAGAATAAATAAAAATCTCAATGATCGTCCCTTTGCACCATTAGAATACTATTCTCTCTTCCCATAATAAGAGCGCAACCGCAACATCGAAGAACATCGATAGAACTACTACGTGAACTACGGAACCGTCCACTGAATAAACCACACTCGTCTTTGACCACTTTCTCTACGTTTCTCTACATCGAGCTTCTCGAATGACAGAGACGATCTCGAAATGAAGAGCTGTAGAATAAGTCCAAAAAGAAGACACACCGAGAATAGACAGGCTAGTGAAATTGAAACAGTGTTGTGACGTATCCAGTGTCTACTTGTACACTCATTTATCCTAGCTGCTCCGTTTCGTCCACTTCCTCTGTTTTCGGTGCTATTTCATGTCTTTGTTCACTGTTGCACACGGTGTTCCAAAATTGAGCTGCAGCGATAGAAATAGGACAATAGAAGTATTTATTAAAACAAACAGAAAAGGCTTAACGAATGGGCCATTTGTTATGAAGTTTTACGGCTCTTTAATAGATTTCGGTACATTTCGTTTTGAATAAATATAAGAAACGGTGAAACACTTATTACAGGCAATGTACGATATATTTTACTGCTTAACATGCCTCTAATAACATGTCAAATAGTCTATTTTCAAATGTAGGTGGCTTTAAAAATGATTTATAATCGAAATTGGCGAATTACGAGACAAATTAATCAGCTTGACTGAAATAGCGAATTCTTATGCGTCTATGGAATATTGAAAAGCTTAAAGACGTATAGAATGTACAAAAATAATAGGCGTGTATAAAATATTCAAAGAACTCTCTTCTTATAATATTACAACACATATTATTTATAATATTTAATAAGTGAAACAAATCACTGGTTAGCCTCCACAATTTTTTTTTTTTTTTTTTTTTGATATACGCATCCATAAAAATAGAAAGAACTACATTTCTACTTATAACCTAAGTTTCATAGCTTCAACTGTTTGAAACACCCCGTAGAAATTAGTAGAAACACAGAGAGAGTAGAGAGGAAGGCTTAGCGCGGTTAGGTTAGTTTCGAGGTTGGTTAGTTTAGGCATGTGTAACGAGGGCGTCGCAGCAGTTCCGTGGTCGCACGAACCTCGTCCACCGCAGCTATTTGCTTCTGGAAACGAGACGCTTGTTTCATAAGCGAAACAAGACCGTTCCTGCGGGATGGGGGAATTTCTCTACTCGCGCTCTGCGAATCGAACGATTTCTGGAACTCTCTCTCTCCCTCGTAGAACGGAGCAGATGGTGATGAATGCGAACAGATTGCTTGCCGGAGCTTTCGTATGCGCGGCCTCCAGACTGCTCGCCGAGGAAGAAGAAGCAGGACCCGATGGAATGTCCGGGACATTGACTGATCCCACCACCGAGTGTTGTTGATGGAATGCTAGGCTTTGGATCGAACGTTTAAATGTTCCAACTTTTCTCCCCCTTTTTTCGATTTCGTCTTTTGTTTGCGGGTTAGAATGAATGGATTGGAATGGATGATAGGGCGACAAATTCTTAAGGGGAGAAATTGATTCGGGAGATCTCTGATAAAAGAGCCATTGTATTTATTATACGTAACACGTAATTAAGGCCAAGTATCTTAGATTTCGTATCATTTAGTAATACTTTCATATGATTATGCCATTGCATCGGAATTATAGGTTGAACGTTCAAACGTCCCAGTAAGGTCGATAGCTAAAGGCGATAAATACACTATTCTCATAACACGTTTGTCTATAAAGTGGAATGTAAAGCTAATTAATTGTATTATATTGTATAGATTAAGCGTACTTGAGAATGAGAGCATTTCAATTAAAAGTTAACTGTGCAGTAACATACATATGTGAGAATAGATGGTGAAGATATTTATATTGACCTTCTATTATAAAAATTAATTCTTTTATTCATTGGTGTCAATTTATTCGTTACTGAGTAAACGCGAATGAATTTATTTTCAAGCACCGTTTATTTCTCATTATTATGCATCGAAAATGCATTTAAAAATTCATGGTAGCAATTTGTAATTTGGTTTAGTCGTTGTGGAGGCACTCGACAACAATGTATATCGCCGAAGCGAAGTGCCCAATGAGCCATCAATATCCCAACGGTCCTTCCGTCGAATGTTCGAGAAGAAGGCGTGCGTGTCAACGATCGCGGACGCTTAACAAACGCGTGGATAGTGGGGATATTGAGGGGCGACAAAAAGAAAAGAATCGAATCCGATCGACAGGTTAAGTTTGAACCAGGAAGCGATAAAGTCGAGTTGTAACTGCGCAGCGAGATTGACTAGCGAAACCGAGAGCAATACGCGACGCGATCAAAAGAAGACACTTGTTAATAAATATACTGTTGACCCAAACATTGAATGATTATTTAACGCAGTACACCTAATATTACGCTCATCGTCTTTGAAAAACTGTCACCTAATGATTCCAGAAAATAATGTCTATGATCGATACTTTTCCTACAACGAAAAATATACGACGCATTTCAAAATAATCTTTCCGAAATTCTTCGAAATGATTCTTCAGAATAACTCTTCAAAATGATTCTTCGAAATTGCATAAGCGTCTGCAGTCTAGTTTTTATCAAGTATTGGAAGACATTTTGGCAAGCGACAGTTGTTCGACGTCTCCCAAAATAAATTTCGCTCCACGTACGAGCGATCGTTATTCACCGAGAAGAGGATGTCGTGATCCTTCATATTCCTTCTCATTTCGAATGGACGTTTTACGAGTGACAGGAAGAAGCGATCGATAGTTCGATAACTGTGAAACCTGTTCTCTGGTTAAACACACGAAAAATAGAAGCATTTGACGATCATCGTGATGTCGTTTAATAAAATCATCAAAAGTCGAAGGCAAGACGTACAAGCTTAATTAGCATAATTTTTATATAATGAATAGTTTTATATCTATGCTGTATACACAAAAGAAGATATATGCGTATTAATATTTTCTATGCAAGGCAGCAAAAGTTATAAGTTTTATCTGTTTTTGACTGCAAAAATGAGTTCTCTTAAAATATCCCAAATGATAGTACATCTCTTAACTTTTTACGGCGAATTAGAATTGAATGTTAACTCTTTTTAAACAGTTTATTATTATAGTTCTCAAATCTTTTGCTAGCATTCTTTTTAGTGGGATTTTAGATCTTTCTCATGAAATTTTAAAAGTTGTATTTTCAAATAAGTAATGAAATTTTAGCTTAATTCTGACTGTGTCAGACATCTTTCATCCTTGGAACTTGTCATGTTGTTAAATAATTACAATTTTTAATGTTACTAGCAGATGGGTGAGAAGGGGCTACTCTTTACTTTTACTCTTTGTAAAGTTTTATAACATACTGCATATTTATAAAGTATTAATTCACAAAAGTGCGCAGAAAAAGTTGGAGTTCTAATTGTTACGATCATTCTGATACTAATACAACGTTATGATATTTTTTGTTTTTTGCCTCAGTGGACGAATCTATAACAATGAATTATTCATTAAACATAGCTTCTTCATTACTATCCATGATCTGTCGAAAAAGTTTTTAAATCACAACAGAAATTCTAAAAGCAGAATAACAGCACAGGTATCGAGCAAATATTGTCCTAATCTGCAAGAGATTATAGAACTCTCAGATTGATTATTTATTTCTCGCTAGTCACGTTCAAGTATACTTGATAAATTTTCAAATTCGGTTTTCTCGAAAACTAAACCAAGAATATACAAATTTCATTCTATATCTTTTTCTTATTTTTCCATGAGCAATCACGTCGTGTCCATTTTTACGTGTTATTCGATCAGATCCTGTATATCCGCATACGTATAGTCGAATAGTCCAGCAGCAATTAATTATTCGAGTCATATCACCATATAAATTTAATGAAAGTCTTTGTTGTGCATAACGCGACGCGTCACTGCATTGTCACAACTGTATGCTAATGAAGCTTGGTAAATGATAAAGGCGTGGAGGCGCATTGATGCGCAAACACGTAGATAGGTTGAGGGGCCTTTGTTGGGGCTATGCGTTTTCATTCACGCGTTCCTACGAATTTATCGATGCCGACGTGTTTGTGCTTCGATGTAGAAACATTGTAGTACAAACTTCAGCATTTCGATTGAATGTGTTGGTTGATAGGACACATGAAATTTATGTCTTTGTACCGGAGTTTTAATATTTAAATGTAGATTGATAACTTTCAATCGCTATGCAGTGATACAATTCAATTGGAATTTCAATAATTCTTAAGTGTATTGTCAATATTATGCATATATTTCCCTGTTTTTAACGAGTAAGTATTTACAAAGAATTAGGTAAACTTGAATAATAATGGTTAGAAAATTCTTTAAATTATCTAGAATTTTACTTATAATTCTAGATAAATCTAGTTATATGTATAATCCTAATTATAAGTATCAGTCCTATATCCTTAGCGAGCAACTATTCAGAATCTGTTTTACAGAAAGTTCTATCTTTGCTTTTTACTAGTACAAAAATAAATTTTGCGTAACTTTTGCATGTCCACTGAAGTTTACTATTCAATATATCTATTCAGATTATTCGACATGGGTAAAAATAAGTTTGCATCGCTAAAAGGAGATTATATTCAGAGCGAATATAATACAATATACGAATCTATAATAGCAATAACTAAGCAATAACTAAGAGAATGTTTAATTTCTAATTCGAGTTTCTAATTTCCAAAGAAAATCATCCACAGAGAGTTTATTAACAAAATTCGCAATTCTTTATAATATTATGATAAAATACAACACTTTTATTCAAATAGAAGAAAGCCATACAAGATAAAATACTTTTTTTCACAGATATACCCTAATCACTCTTTCGTATATTCGTACATTTTTTTTAAATCCACGACGCCAATGTATTCGTTTAATTGCGAAACTTCCACAAAATGAACATTCACAGAATGGATGTTTTTCGCTGAGCAAGTCGCGCGATGTTTAATGGTAATTGGTATATTCGAACGACGTAATCTTGGTCAGCCTTTTATTAAAGCGATATCACGCAAAGAAGTGGCAAAAGAGCAAGATTAAGAGGGAAAAGAGGGAGAAGATGGTATTTAGATACAGATACAGTTCGTTAGGCGGTGGCATTAAAGTTTCCTAGTTTTCTCTTTAATCTGTTCGCCAACTAAGGGAAACAAACTTAATAACGCCTTTGATGAAATTTGTTCGGTTAATTTGCTCAATTGCTTGATGCTGACCAATGAATTACGTGATTAGGATAGTACATACTGGTTTCAACCCCGATAATATGAGGATCCTTTAGATATACGTTTGATCCTCTTATTTTACTGATCCTCCATAATCTGTATTATGGAATGGATATTATTGATTAATGAATAATGAATTTGTATTCAGCATAAAAGTACATGATACAAATCATGATAAAGAAGAAGAGATATATCGATATTATTAGCTTTGTGTATTTTATTCTGTATTTTACAGATTGTAGATTAGAATTATCATAGAAAGTCGTGTTCTACTGTTTAATTCTTGCATTCCGTTTCTGAATGTCAATCGAATCTTTTTATATTTACACGAAGAGCAAATAAGATATATCTTTAAAAAATATTCACGAAAATGTACGAGCATATGTTGAAACTTCTTTTTCTTTTTGTTATAGGTATGTTCTGAGGGTCAACAAATAATCTTATGTATTTTATGTAAGTAGTATCATATTGATATTTATTATTTAACGAAGCGAAAGATTCGTTAGCAAGGAAGATTATATTATTGTATTAAAATTACATCAGTGTATGAAAGCTCAAATTAAAAGTTTAAGCTGAAACACAATTAGAACCCTGCAAGGAACTTAAAAATCCCACTAACTATTTACCTATATCTTAACATCAAATCTTATTTCTCAACAATTCTTCACAAAGCTACCTCCGCATTTCTACTTGAAACTGCTCAATCCCAAGAAAGCATCCACTGCATCTTTTACTAGACCATAGCAATAAAATTTTTTTATTCTACGATAGAAGCACAATATCTCTCTGCAATAGAAGCGCAATCTTCATTCTTGAAAAAAAAACCAACGAAGAAAGAAAATGAAACTCACTGCCGTGTCTTTGCGCGGTACCATCACGCTTGTCAGTCAACGAAAAAAAGTAGAGATAGCGATGGGTTAAAACACGTCGCAAGTAAACTTGCAAAATTTCAAAATCCTTAAACTTTCAAACTCTGAAATTCTAAACTTCCGAGATTCGAACATTGGAAAATTTCGTAACTTGAAAATTCTTGGAAATTCAGTAAAGTTGTTATCACTTGATTTTCGAAACTTGCGATTACCCGAACGAATCATTATATCTTATGAGTAGCATTCGAACTCTATTGCAGCAAACCTTAAACATTGAACTCGAATTATTAAATTATCGAATATTTATTATTCGGCACAACAAATTTGATCCCATCGCTAGATGTTAAGGAAAGAGGTTGGAGGTCGCAAAGGGTAGAAACACTTAGGAGGAACTGGAACAGTAGGAGAACAGAGTTTTCGAGCCCATGGCAGCCGGCTGCATGCAGGCGGACTTTTCGAGGCCATCAGAGCCGCTTTTTAGCTGGCCACGGAAGACAAAAGTGCTTTTAATGTTTTAACGAGCGGCGCTGAACCATTGTTCCCCTGTTCGTGGCTCGCTTTCGGTTCGCTTCGCGGCGATTTCGAATGCCGAAACGTTTTTACGGCCTCTTCTCTCGTCCGCCGTCTTTCGCTGTGGCAACTTATTTTCCTGTCGTTCCTGTTATTTTTTTTTCCCTTCTTTTTTTAGTTTGCTTTTTTCTTTAGTGTTTTTACAGGAGCGTTGAAGGGACTCGCGTGTGTCACATTAGTCGACAATTTAAAGAGTTGCCCGCGAACGAGGCAATTTCGTGTAGCGCAATTCTTCTTTCTAGCTTCTCGTATTTTTAAGGCTCGTTTTTATGTGACACGGAAATTAAAAGTCATGGAAATTGTAATTAATTGCGGATATACTTGTGTATTTTTCGAATATTTCGTTCGAACAAAATACTGTTGTTCACATTAATCGATTAGTAAAATAAATGAATATAGTTATGCCCCGTTCAATGTCACGATTTTGAAGAATGAGATGTACATTATAGATTATAAAATTAATTAGAAATTTATTTAATTAATTAAACGTAAAAATTTGCCACATTTAGCTTTCTTATTCGAAGTATCTTTTCTTGTATATAATTCAATAATAATAACTTAACTATACATAACAACTGTCGAAGCATCTCGTGTTTAGGACGTGGAGCCTGAGGTTGAGTTTACGAAACATACAGATAATTTATGTATAGATATAGAACATTTCTGACAATTCTTCTTACTGAACAAGTTATGTAGGTCTATTTGCGTGAATGCGTATATCGTAATACTGTCGAAAGGTAGACGCAACACAAATATCCAGTTATAAACAGAATGGAAGAGAATAAGTAAGATAGAATCGGCGCAGTCTCTGGAACACCAGCTCAGTAGCGCAGAGTAAATATAGTATCACTACCATTCGACTTCAAAATAACAAAAAGAATGCGAAATATACACTATATCGATATCATGATTCTTAAACAACAATTTAAGACTTCGAAGAATTAAAACCGAATTATTCTATTTTATTCCATTTTACGTAAACTCCTTTCAATTCATATTTTTCCTCTTTTCTCATTTTCCCACGAATTCCAATGCCACTTCGGCTAATGGTAAAAAAGTAGTGAGATCTTCATCGCATTAAAATCTCGAAACAAAACCGCGGTTACGGAATATTCCAATTCCCATCGGTGGTTAGAGCACGTGCGCGGAACATCGGCGTTCCTTGGGACGAACATTAAACGAGATATTCTGGCAGTTGAAAACGCGAAATCGCGGTATACGCAGTGTTTCTTCCGCTGTAAAATTAATTGGAAGACAACGTTGCAACAACGTAATAGCGTTGACAATCTGCTGATATATGTAATTTATCATTAGAAATCGAATAACGTTAGAATACTTTTGTCAGCTGGTAGATGACGTTTATAGGAAATCCCATGTTTAGCTATCTAACATAACTATCAAACTATCGACAGGATTACCCTGTAGAAAGAGTGTAGTACGCTTTCACGCAACGAGGTAGTGTCGCGTGGCGGGCAGCTTTTAAACGCTTATCGATGGCCGTGTATGGTCGTGGCTGGTTCGAACAAAGGCGAAGAGAAACCATAGCACGAGCTAGTGTCGCGACACTCGACCGCGATCTATTCTGATTCGACCATGGTCGGTGCATCGATTTTTCCGGAAGCTCGATAGAAATGGCCGTAAAGTGGAACGGCGTCGTTGAAACAAGCTTAGAGTGTCGTTAAACGCGATGCAACTTCTGTTGCTAATTCCTAGCTTTTCTCTACGCGGTGTACACCGTATGGGATATTAGATTGTATAGTTCCGGTAAGCTCACAGTAAAGCTCAGCGTAGAGAAATTTGATACACGTAGTAATATGCCGAATCATTATTGTGAATTATACAGCGCGTTGAAATTCTCGCAGAAATAGTTACATAATTCTAATATTTCTCTTGCAAACATAATTGCACGAAACATAATTGCATGTTTCTGGCTTCAAATTTAATTTTAATACAAACAAATTTAATAAATTTGTCTGAAGAGATTAAAGAACGAGAGTATGGACGTACAATGTCGTTTTATTTACATTAAATGATTACAGCATTGTTACAATATCGCGAGATATTCTAATACAGTACAACGTCGTGCGCTGCATTTTAGTCGATTACTCGATTTACTAAACTTCTGGCGAGCTGTTATTATTATGTTTCTATTACAAACTACCGGCAAACGTCATTCCAATTTCAATTATATTACTAGCCAACAGAATGGCCGAACGTATGTAGCAATCTACATGTGAATTCCGTCCATTTGATCGGCAAATTATAGGTAATGTGGAAAATCAGCGAATTTCTACTATAGGAACGATTCAGACATCCCAACTATTTTATCTCCTATCTATGCGAATAAACGAACTTCCAATGTAACCTGCTATACTACTAACGGATCACATCATATCGCTATAATCCATCATTTTTCTATCAGAAATATTTCAAAGTTGTGGATGGTCTGCGAAATAGATAGATAAATTGAATTATGCATTTACAACGTACATTATTCGCAAACATTAAATATCTACGATAGATGCCATAAGTGGCAATTTAACCGGTGGGAAGAACTTTGTGAAACATGGTTTAACAGCACAGTGGTGGATCAAGATATCAACGTATCATGCTATTTCCACGCATCCTGCATTACGTGGCCACGCTAATTCGACGTGGAGGTGGCTTCTAACGAGCTTAATGAGAGAATATCGCGAGGGAGTAGGCAAACGACATTAGCGACAACTGACGTGTGTTAAGTTGCAATGATTGTTATTGACGAATCTATGGATCAGACGGGTTACAGAGAGAAAACCAGCTGGAGGAAATACCGATCTTGGGACGAACGCTGCAAACGGCCAGCCCGTGTTCAAGGGTGACATTTATGAGAGAGATTACGACAAGGGCATCCTACATATTGGATAATTCGCAGTTAACTATTCCAACGCTCTACACTCGTGTCGTCGTATCACCTAATGAGGATCGTTGCGTGTAATGCACGAATCTGCACGATTGTCGGAACGATGAACTTCGATGAATAGGTCAAAATGCAAATGATATTACGAGCATTATACATAGGATATATCTAGATATTTAAGGGTTGAGATACTCTAGATCTAGAACTTTCTTGATTTACTGATTGAAAGAAATTGTATCATCAAATTACTAAAGTATAAATATGTACCAAAAAAACATGTACATGGCAATATGGAAGAAGTTTCTTGTATCTTGCCGCATGAGAAATTACTTTCGTTTGTATTACAAATGTAGTATCAAAAAAAGAGAGAGATGTACGCTTTGTTACGCTGCGAGGTTTTAGTACGGGTCGCGTTTCTGGCCGTCGTTCGCGGTCCTACAATGTCGCAGGCGGATCGCCTTATTTGCCCGACGAGGGGCATACAATACCTCGACGAGCGCATAGTTGTCGCCAAGCAGCGACTTCCAGAAACGTCGATTTCGGTCTGTTGTTTCAAAAGAATGCGGCATATGTAATCATAGGCGCGAACGGTGGCGCAATCCGAGCGTAGTGAAGGTCCTTCTCCCCGAGAAGACCACGAAATGATCTAAGGTCAAAGTAGTCCTTTTTGCAGATTCGAAGAGCACACGTCAAGAGGTCGGGTGTATAAAGTCGCTAAGCCGAACGAACACGTTGACATTGTTTATCACTGAATAATCTGTCACGCTTTATCATTATATTCATCGTTATTAAATATACGAACTATACCAACTTGTTAACAAATAAAGCATCCTTTACTTGTCCTTGCTCTAGACCCATTAAGTTACTACACAAATGCTCAAAGTGATATGATTATAGCGTATAATGTAGTGTATACGGCGTATAATGTAGCGTATACAGCGTATAATGTATAGCGTATACAGCGTATAATCGTAGCCAGAGAAATGGACGCTTCGTTTTACAATTACCTTGTAACGAGTTGACAGATGTCTCGCTGACAGAATGAAATCGTTTGGACAGTTTTGGGAAAAAGGGTGTTAGAACAAGAGAATGAAGAAGTGAAATTAAGGGCAAGTTCTTGAACGATCGAATGCCATGCTACTGGCACGAACTACCGTGAGGCTGGCGCCACACTTCATAAAGTTAGATCGAGATTTCAAAGTTTCACGAACTGTACGACCCCTCTCGAAATCGCGCTCCTCGATAGGCTGCTTCTTCGAATGCCAGGAATGCCCCTAATAGGACGAGTTCCCGCGATAAGTTTTGTTCTCTATTCGCCTACGCGAACATCGTGCCAATCAAACTTTTTCGGCACGAAAGTTGCTTACAAGGTGGGATGCAAGATTCTTTTAAACGGTTTTTCTACCGGCTTCGATCCCACCACCAGCATTTCTCATATGCTCCGCGTCGATAACAGACCTTCTGTGTAAATGTTAGACCAAGTTCGTCCAACCAACGTGTTAGGTTATTGAAGAAATCTGAAGAAGATCCTGTTTCCATGGTGGCAGGTAACAGCATTCTTTGGCGGAGGATTTGCTGATTTATTTATTTCCACTGGAACGAAACGCTGATTATTGAGGTATCTATTGTCTGGTAGATTCCTGATTTATCTAATTTATGATCTCTAGCTTATTCGAACAGTAATCCTGTAACGTCGTTTATTTTGTTTAAATACGTTTAAAGACAATAAAATATTGATCACGGTGACATCGATCATCTGAATTTCCAAGCAATTTCATCCACAACAATTCCATGCATCAAATGTTAGATTATTTGAATACATATTAATCTCGTAGCATTCGGTGCAATTCTTCGTTTGAATTTCGCGCGTAAAGTAGTCATAATGAATAAAACATACATCAAGATCGTATTCTTCGCGCTGGAATTGTAATTAAGAAGTATCTGCGTTCCACAACAATAGTAATGTTATTCTCTTTTGCGACGTTGGAATTTCTGTAAGAACTTTGAAAACGAAGGGAAAAAGTCGAAAACGGGCTGAGGAAATATTAAACCATACTGCAAGAAATCTTAACAAGGAGATCTATCTACATATTCATGAAGGAGATGCATACTCTTCTATTTATTAAAAAACTTTCAGAGAAGGTCCGTCCCATCCTTAACTTCGTTAGATCCGAAGTATAACTACACTCTGCTCTGCTACTTTTCTTTAACAGTACATAAATGATACTCCTCTTCTTTCGTTACATCTGCCATTTTTACGGTTTAAACAAGTGTTCGTACATTTGTCTATCGATTTTAAAAATATTTACGATCTAACATAACTATGAGGTATACTTCCGGAATAAAAATTTAGAAAACATCGCGAAAGAAAGTTTTGTATTGAATAGGAAGGAAATGCGAGGAAATAAATAATTTTTTACGTGAAAGTACAAAAACTATAGACATTATTCTCTATGTATACTTTTACTGGTTTTAAAATATTATATGTGGAAATTTGCTGACTGCTCTCGTACGTGCAGACCTTAATTATTATTGAAATTATTGAAGCAAACTTTCGATGATTTTTTAATACATTACGCGCAATTTCTGCTTAATTTTTATGAATAAACAGACATAAAACCGATTATTGTTTGTTTACTTCGCGAAGTAGCATATTATTAAAATTTGCATCTCTGTTATTAATTCGTAAAACATTTATAGCGATAACAGGCGGGAGAGAAAAATATTGTTTATTATTATTTAATCTTTTCAATTTCTCCGGCCACTTCACGATATTGAAGTTGATACGATAAAACGCCAATTGTACGGAAACGCTTGGAAACAACTCATTATCGGTTTAATATATCCACGCTAATTTACCAATTATCGATTATTCAAATTAGACTTTCAGCCGAACGAAACAGTGAATAAAATTTTGAATGTAATGAACTTTATAGCTAAAAGAAACTTACTTTGACTAATAGAATTGTACCAAGAGCTTGGGATTTTTAAAGCTATCAAGTACTTGAAAAATTGACATCCTAACTATTGATGACCCAAGCTTGTTTAAACTTATATCAAAAAAATCAATTTTACGTATGTAATTTGTCTTTTGTTGCCTCAAGACTTCATTACGGTCGTATCAACGAGTTTACTGTTCACCATAAAAAATTGAATGTGTTCAACATCCTCATTTTATTTGAGTAGCAGTAAGATATCACGGTGGCAAAATAGCCGAAAAACGTTGTCGTAAACCAGTCTGTTAGCGAGAATAATTCAACGATTTCGCGCAACACTGTCAGTTACATTCCCTTACGACTGAGTTCGTGGAATTTCCGAGCTTGCTCGCAAGCGGTGTATAACTTTTGCAGTTGTAATACAGAACTTACAGCTTTTCTTAATATGAAACTGGAATAATCGTGGTTTTCTCAAGTTTGTGGCAGCATTTTGGTAGGATTTCTTGTAAATCTTTTGAGAAAGGAATTTTCGAAGATATTTTAAAAACATAGACAATTGGAAAACTTTCGTATTATTAACTGTTTGTTATTTGACGATTTTTTATTTTTCGACAAGCTTGGTAATGTTTAATTTTTAATTCAGAAATACGAGAATTTTAAATATTTCCGAAAGCCACTATTTTATTCGGATTTACATATAGATTTGATTTTAGATTTTTCAAATTCTTATTTTTATTATTTTTCCATTTGTAGATTTAATTTTCAATAGAGTTGAATGTTTTTTTCTTTTAGAAAATAACCAATATATTTTGAGCGAAATATTAAAAATACGATGGTTCTCTCGGAATCGTTAGAATCTTGTTTTTACATTTCTCTGAATTCCTATAAATGTGAATACATCTGGAGTCCGATTAAAATTCCAAATTCCCAAAACAATGCATCGATTTTTAACATTTTCAAAGAGGGAAATTTCTATAATTCAGAGAATTCCTAAAATTTGTAAATTTCCGCAAAACTATCGAGAATAACGATTTTTTAAAATATTTCTTGGAAAATATGCAGATTTTTTGTTAAGTTTAATAAGCGTAGCCACAGAACAAATCAAAACGCCAGATGTTAATCTCGATTCGAATTCATATTCAAAATCGACAATGCAGAAAAGCAAAACTTTCGGAATATTAAGAATTTTGTATATTTGCAAATTCCTTCAACACTATCAAACACAATGATCTTCTGAAATATTTCGTGATAGCAGTTTTAGGTTTTAACTTCACACTCCTCGGGGTCGTTTTCAGTCTTGTCATGTCATATTCCATGTCGTAGATTCAAATTCACGTGCTTCGAATACTTGTTAGTTTTCACGGCTAACCTGGATACGAGCTTTTGCATTTCGAATACGAGGCAGCGAAATCGCGATCTCTGGACTATCATAAACGTTTCTACCGGTTACCTCCGCTGAATCTACCACTCAGCTGTTTAACCCCGGACAACGGACGGCTATTTCATCCTCTAACGGAATCCCTTGTTCCAAATTCTCTGCGTTCAGCCACTTTCCAAGTTGAACGAGACGCCATTCGAAACTTACCACAAGATACGCTCTATTTACTCTTTCACAACTTGCGGTTTCAATCAGCAGAAACCGTTCTTTATCGATGATTAATTAAATATTAACGAATAGATTGCGGACTTTTTATTCGTTCGGACTTTTTATCTAAAGGTAAAAAGATGCATAGGGTGCACACAATATGCAAAACTATATAAAATATTCCAAGTACTTGTTGTAATATTTAATAAGTGGAATAAATCGCGCGGAAAATTCAGATCCCGCTTTTTAATTGTATTAATAGAAATATGATATTGCATAGAAATGCGCAATCTATAAATTACATATTTACGAAGAACCGGGGAAAGAACATGATAAATTATGTTACAATTTTTCATAAAGTAGAAGCCGTAAAATTCAATTCGTTTTACGCCAGTAATAAAACTGTTAGCAAAATTGTCTTTTGTATCATCTTTATCGTTCTTAAAATTTTTGATATATTCCTTGTCTCGGCATTTACAAAACTTTGTCAAGTGCAGTTTGCGAAACGTCTCTAGTGATATAAATAATTTTGGGAGTTTAAAAAGTTGCAATGAAAATGAATATAATAGTGCGTATGTATATCGATCATACTGTAAGAAGGGAAAGAAAATATTATTGCACCGCGTACAGGATAAATGGTTGGGAGATGAAAAATCCACTTTGACAGAAAAACAATACCAAGCACACATCGCTCAGAGCGATGATGATTTTGAAAATATACCGCGTTTGACGAGCATTCACGATTGCCCTATTGGCGGAAATGAGCGTCGATTAAATAAACGGACTAAACACGACATGTAGCATCCGCTAAACGAACAAACAAAATACAGAGCGACGCGTTGCTTCAATGAGCAAACAAAATGCAAAATGATGTATCGATCGGAATAAATAGACAAAATGCGATGCAACGTGTCAATCGTGTAAATAAAAACGACACACTTGTAATCGGGAGCTAGTGAACATCAAGAGTTACCTATATTTTATAAATAACTTATTGTTTCTGAAACGAAGAATGTTTAAACATGAACAAAAGGTATAATACATGATTCGTAATATGAAGAAAAATAGAATTTTAGATGAATAATATAAAAATAGAGAAATTTTTATAGCTATGATTTATGCAATGTACTTTTATAAGATAGAAAATGTATGTATAATAAAAACTTGGGCAAATAAGTGTAATATGTAAGTAAAAGATTAGTTTTATGAAATAATCGATTAGTAATTTTTAGAGCAACATAAATATATTACGAATATTTGATCCTCATGATACATTAACTTTTTAATTGTCGGTTATATTTTTATTTATTTTATTGTTGCTTAGTCCGTGCCTTTCGGCTTTGGGCGAACTTTCGGTTGTTAAATTTTTATTTAACTTCGTATGTTACATTATTATTCTATTAAACTATATAAACGATTATATTTTTTACATTAATTTAGTTATCACGTAGGGCCATAGTTAATGAAAGTAAGCGATAAATTCAGGTTTATTGCTAGGAGAGGAACCATGTTAAATTTAACTTCGTGAACTAAAATCTACGTAAATATGTAGTTGCTTCATGATTACTATGTTACATAAGACTTGAAACAGCCCTAAAGGGGATATCAAGAGAAATGGCTCATTACGAGCTCTCATAAATCTAGAATATCAGTTACAACATGGTGGAATTCTAATTTTACAGCATCGTCTACTTAAATTTCCCTGGGAATATAAACATATACATATATGGCTCAATTTCTTCAGCATATGTCTTACTTTACGTACTTAAACAATTTTAGACGCCTCATTGCTTTTCTCAATCGATATTAATTCATTTCAATTACGATTACATGAATATTATTGTATTGTATTTATTTATTTATTTCAGCCTGATGGCTTAGAAATTTGGCTTGAAGTTGCATAGTTTATAAACATAAAACAAAAGTAAAACTAAACTTGCAGATAACTACGATAGCATAAAAACGTATCAATATGTTGAACATATATTGAAAACATATCAACATGACTATTATTAATAGAATCATCATTATTCTATTATCTAGACGAATTGTACTGCATATTTAGATTGGCATTAATATTAATGTGTCTACGTAATGGCACACTTTGCATATGTAGATCTTATGTTTAGAGGAATAACATTGGTCACTTGCGCAAATGTATTCCACCTACGAATCGTAATCAAAACTAAAGAGATGCATAGATAATGAATATCTATCACGTGGGATTTACTTTATTTCCATGGCAACAACACTACTATACCTATGTACATCTTAATCCTCATTAATAATTATATACACATGTACTACTTGTACAAGTATATTACAAAAAACTTACGTTAAATCTATTTTTATTCACATGTTTATTTATTTATTTTTGCTTATTATATAATTGTATCTACAGATTTCAAAGAATCAAAGGTTCTAAAACAGCTGAAATCTACTTCAAATTCACTTCGATCTCCAACCTCGCAAACTCCATCAAACACAATCGCTCAAATCACCTAAAACCTCATTCAAACCTATTCCAATCTCAACCAATTTATGCTTATTCAACCGTACCAAGAGAGCGGCAATAAAGCAATCGGTTGTATCGAAGGTATAAAACTGGAGTCACAGAGAGAAAGAAAAAGACAAAGAGAAAGAGAGAGAGAGAGAGAGAGAGAGAGAGAGAGAGAGAGAGAGAGTGAGTGAGTGAGAGAAGAGGTGGGGGAGAATCGAATGCATCGTCGATTCTGTACAAGGTACGTAGCACTACCGACGATTTTCTGTTGCATGCATACGAATGCAAAGTGCGGGCCACGCTATTCTGCGGTGCTAATTACTGGCAGCTGCAGTAACCAAGCCTCCTCTTCCGCAACCACCGCTTCTCCTCTTACACGGCATCGTGGCTCGGTTGGCTGCGCGTGTATACGTATAATTTTCGAGCAAACGCGCGAAGGGAAATGCAAAGGCTTGCCTGTATAGCAGTGTATAGGCGTCAAATCTCGCTGCGAGACGGATTCGCCGTCTGACGTCGGTATTAATTCCCTTTGTGCGGATCCCGAGAAGCTGCGTTCCGTCTACCTAAAGTGGTGGATGAAACATCACCCGTACTGGAAGCAGCAAAACGACCGGATTATCGCGTTACGTTCGAACGACTATCAGATTCGATAGATGCGCTTTATCAGGATATCGTGGTTTTGTTAAATTTGCTTTTGAATGTATTTGTGGATTTATTTGTAGATTCGTTGGCAGATTATTGGGAGAGAGGTGTTTTTTCAAGAAATGATTCGAACCATCACGAATTCAGGATCAATTTTCCAAGAGAAGACACATCGAGCTACGGATCTCTTTCGTGATTCCAGTGTCGAAATAAAAATCTAGATTACATATCAAGATATGGTAATATAATAGTATCTCGAATTGAGGAAATTCTTTGAGTATAGGCTGTGCTCTTATTATGTACTCGTTATATATCTTATCATTCGATCTCTTACGAGGGCATGGCGCACCATGTTTCTCTGAAATATTTTCAATCTTCCCGGAAGTTATTTCTGAAAGCAGTCCGCTGAAAATGATTTTCTCAGATTGAAATCGAATAAAAGATAACGGTGGAATAACGGACGCGACGGACAAACTTACAAAGACCAACGTATAACGGTCCGCTATTGACTTTCAGAATTCTTCTGTTAATTATAACATCTAAAATAACGCGATGGCTATTTTGATTTGTAAATACATTTCAATGTGCGAATCTAAATATTTGTGATTCGTTGCATGTATATAGTATTTCGCCTCGATATTTTAATATCATTGTGTGCTATACAATAGTATGTAAATTAATGTTTTGTGATTAAAATCGTCAAAATTGTGCATTTTTTGTCGGTTAGATCGGACAAAGTTGCACGTTAAGGTTTCAATGATTTGTTTGATAACCTAAACAAATTATTACATCTTTTACAAAACCACGAGATGTCCTAATATTTATGAGCAATGGAGTATATCTCTTTATCTTGAATTTAGTCTACAATTAAAAGAAACACGCAGAGAACATTTGTTCTATCAGACTAAATGCGATAATTAAAGGTACAGGGATGGCTGAAGTAGCAGATAACCAGGATCCATTAATAAACGTCTGTTCGTTCGCAAATTACCTTGCTCACGAGTACCACGAACCACGTGTCACGGCGGAGTAACCGTCCAGAAAAATTACGGCCTATTTCGTGCACCGCTATGTTCTTTTTTTTTTATCTCTCGTCACGAAACGAGCGGAGAATCTTCCCTTCCACCCAACTGCTCCTCTTCCAGTAAAATTTACAGTTCTCACGAAGGGTTGCGGCGGCTCATTGCTCGTAAAGCATTATCTACTAATCTGGAAGGTCGAAGCCTTCGTATTTCCCGCCGTTTTGCTGTTTAATCGTGCGCCATCTAAATGACGGCCAACTTAATTAAACTTGTGAAAAAGTTTACGATGGTTTGGAACAGCTTCTGATGTCTTGCTGCTTATTATGGCGGATTTTATACGGTAGAATGGAGAATTTTTCATTGATTTCGATAATGTTAGATAATATCGATCATAAATTAACTGCGGATTTTTATGCAAAATTTGGAGATACAAAAATGCACAGAATACACATGGATGCATAAACGTATAAAACATCCAAAACAAAGTATAAAAACCATAACGTTTTTAATAAGTAAAACAAATGCCTGTTTACATTTTATTTCTTTAGTTGTAACTGTAAAAATATAAATTTGTACACGATACACGATACGATACGACAGAATCGGGAAGAATTTCTATTTACGTACTATCTCTTGAACGATACGTACACAATTTGAATTTGCACGATCATCAGTAATCTAGTTGTGACTTATTTATTCGTCTAAATGTAACGTACAATTTTAGTAGTAACTTCCGTTCGATCGAGTTGAATAAATTTAATAAATTTAGAAATTGTATTTCGACGTTACGTTTGAATATTTTATTTTTCTCATAATCAATCTCGTTTCAAGCAAAAGTTTAAAGAAAATATCAATAAATTCTCGTTAATTTATTCGTTCAAGGTTGTGTGTCAGATGTTAAGGAAACGAGTGAATGAATGTTCCTGGACCGAAATTAACGAAAGCTCAACGGTCAACCTTTTCATTTAACGAAACTCCATTCATCTTTAATTCGATAATTAAATTAACTGGAATGGAGGAACACTAACGTTCCGTTAAATTCCATTAACCGAGAATCACGTACCACGTTATTTTCGTGGTGTTGGATTTTCCGGAGAATTTTTCGATCATTGTCCATCCACGATGAACGAGCAGCCTGCCATAGCCCCTGTCCGAGAAAGAAAGGAGAAATGAGTGGTTTCTCACGAAATAATTACACGAAAATGAAAGGAAACGAAAATAACCTAAACAATTATTTTCGTTGAACGTTATATTGGACGTACAATATTTTTTTTCGACGCAAGTTATTTAACCTCCTTAATTATTATAATGTATACATGACATTTGTTTTTGCAAATATTATTTTATATAATAATATAATAATTATAGAGGCTAATTTTGAACATAGAAAATCATATCATAAAACTTAGTTCTGCGATATGATGTACATGTCCACTATAAGGCACATGCTCGAAAAGAAACAAATAATTGAATATATTTAGAAAAATTGTATTTTCGCGTTAATTTACATTATCCAATTTTCTAAACAGGTTAAAATGCCATAAGGACACTTACGTAGATTAAGTTATTCAATATTTGTATCGAACATATTTTTCAATTCTGATTTAAATCATCATCATTGGAATTTCCCTTCCCTATCTGACATCATGATAGAATTATTCTCGTCTATAAAACGAGTGAATCACTGCAATGTGAAGATTCGCGTGAAATAAATTGGCCCCGTCTTTCCTCGAATTATATTCATCTATCTCTCGAGCCTAATTATCCGTTTAATCGAAAGCACCCTCGCGTCAGCCGCGAAACCTTTCGCCACTTAGAATCATCCCCTTCCTACCCGCTTTTCGAGATGTCTTCCAAGATCTCTCTCTCTCTCTCTTTCTCCCTTCTGTTCTTCTTCTCGCTTTCGATGTGTTTGCGGAACGAGCAGACGGTGGTCGGTCGATTTAGATTCGAGTGGATTGCAGGGAAATAAATGAAAGTGCGAACCACTTAACCGCAATGAAGCCGTATTTATGAATTCAATAGTTCAGCCAGTGTAAACACTGGAATGAATTCCGATTGCTGATTTAGGAGGGCATTTTATGTGACTTGGGTCTTCCAGGAATGCGTAATTTTATTACTGGTTAAGAAAGCCAAGTAATTAATTTTGTTTTTGTGTCTCAAAGTGTTTTAGTTCCTTTGTTTGGCTTTTAGATAAAAATTTTCTCAATTTTCACTGAATAGATTGATATTCTAACTTATTCTACTTTTTACCCTCTATTGACGCATACGGTGCATGGTTTTACATTCTAACAATATTATAATATTTTCGCATGTTACATATCACATATTATTCATACATATTAATATATGTAAGCATACATTGATATAACAAATAACAAAGAGATAAACGGAAGAAGCAACTTAAGGATTTTATAAAAAATAAAGCAACAGAACGTGTGTGCGTGTATGTACGAGCAAAAAACGCAATAGAGTCAATATTAATTTTTCATCAACGGAAAAATTATTATTGTATATTTTGCAACTCTGGCTGACTTAAAGCGAATCCATCTTTATTGCTGGAGCGGTGATTGTATTGGATCAATGGAAGCCCGCAGCAAAGCAACATTTCGACAGTCGGAAATCGATATCTCTCGTTTCAGTAGGTTCGCCATTCCTATTTTATAAAATCTCCCTATTGTTTGTGCGACGACAATAAAGGTAGCAAACGACTCGATATCATATTTTTGTGTTTGTTGACAAACAACGGGCCGCTGTTTGATTCCGTCGTGATGATCGATCGAAACCGGTTGCAATTGCTAATTCACTTCGGTTTTCGAAAGGCCTCTCCACCGAATGAATGCGATAGTTTTCAAATTCTTTCTCTTTCTCTCTCCTTTTTCGTTTTTTTTTTTTTTTTCGTTTCTCAATTTCACTGTATCGAAGTTAGAATTGGATTTATGAAAAATGTTGTCGCTTTCAATCGAGTGTGTACGTTTGAATGATGCACCTTCGAATTCCCGATTTTTTTTTTTTACTTCCGGACTATTAAAAATTGCTCTGCGATACGTCGAAAAATCCAAAGGTCGTAATAACATCGTCCATCGAATCAAATAAATCTTCCACACTTTTATTCCACCCGAGTGACGAATAAAGTAAGTAACTTGTTTAAATACAAAAGTACGTAAATATTCATGTACATAAATATCCAACATATTATGTAGATCAATGTATGTAATAAACACAATAAATACAATAAATACAATAAATAACGTTGTACAAAAATTCTTTTACTCGCTGAAATAAGAGCGAGATTGAGATATAACAATTAAAGGTCCGAAATAAGATTAGGTTTCCAAAACAATGTCTGCTGACGTAATTTTTAGATCTTTGAGTCGATATGTCTTGACAAAGAAGAATTTAAGAAGACAAGACAAAAACAGCAAAAGAAGACAAAAACAGCAAAATTAAAACGCTAGTTATTAGCTAAACTAATGGCGTAAGAAATATATACTGTTTTGAAAAAGAAATAATATTTTAGCACCAACGATTGCGTTAAATTGTCCTGAACGTACATAGATATGTATTCGTGCATAGCGCGCGTAAAGGTAAAGGGTTGAACGTGTCGTTAAAATAAAAATTGACCGGCAATCGTAGCTCGGTTATCTCCGGTTCGAGTCTGCTAAAAGTATGCGGATTTATTTTCGATCTAATCTATTTTATTACTCGGGACTGGCGATGAACGGGAACCGATCCTTTTAACGTTTCACGGTTGTCCTCCCCGGAGGGGATTTCGGACTTCAGGAAGACGAACGTACGACGATAACACCAGGATCAGGTCGACAGCTTAGAAACAGAGTGCTTCCAATCACCGGGGATTTTTTCACCGTAAGAATCATCCTATCTCGGTCACGTGACGCGCCCTAATGTCTGTCTAAAAGTTGAACGATATCAGCCCTGAGGCCACGATAACCGTTGTCTCTTTATACGATTTATACGATTTTTACGGGAATCGTATAAAATTCAGAACAGAAAGAAAGGTCTGGTGATGCGGTTGGACATTGCGTTCGATAGATGGAGCCAATTTGTCAACGAAACCTGTCTTTTTTTCTTGGTGTTCGGGTTTTTAGCGGGCATTAGTTGCTGACTTATTTGTTAGTTTCCGCTGCTCTTAAATCTCTCGACTGAAAGCAAACGTTTATCGCAAATCCTCTCTGAATATCTCTCGGCTTGTGTATGTATGGAACAACAAAAATTCGACAGGAAGCGACGGGCATCCGCTTACAGATATATGCAAATCGAGTTTGTATCGGGAACTATTTGGTTTTATAGTGTTTTTCGTCGATTCCACTTGTTCGTATCAAATTTTTACCAGCCGATACAACCTGGCTGGGATCTAATTCGCTACGTGCGGTGCTACAGTATCGGAATGTCCTGGCGAATGAATTTTGTAGAAGCTGCTTCTAGCGTTTCCTGGGTTTATGTTCTTTCTGTGTTTCCTCGGTTTTTCACCTGTTCTCTTTCTTCTTTCGTTCCTTCTTTCTCCCCTTCTCCTCCGTTTTCTTTTTTTTTTTTTTTTGAACAGAATCGTTGGCTTGTAAAGCGTTAAACATTTATGCGATTGTTACAAGTGTATGGAGCGCATGGAATTGATGTAGCGTAGTCTGCAATTTCGAGTGAAAAAATATGGCTTACTCTGATGGTTGTTACGGGCAGCTTAACCGTGTTGCTAGTAGAAATGGCTGCGTTTGAAATAAAAGAATCATTGTTTGCATGAAGTGGATTGACGTTTAGAGTGGAATGGTCGCGTGATTGTATACTTTATACAATTAATGAATGAGTAATACGTTGTAGTAATACGTAATAATACATTGTTGTAGAATTAATAAGTGAGTAATCATTAATAAGTCAGTAATCAAATTTATGCATTCACGGACAATTTGAAGACAGATTGTTTATACTATGCACAGTAATCTTCATAGGAAAATTACTCGTCCCGATAACACAAGCAGAAATAAATCTTTACGCGTGCAGCGTAAAAGTTGACCTATGCGCCAAACACTCCTATGGTAAATCGCACACAAGCTTATACGTTATTAATAAACAAAAATCTTATGCTGTACAGAAATATGTAAAACATCCAACAGTCTATAATATTTAGGAGACAACAAAGTTCCCTGTTCTGCTAATTACATTCATAAAAATACATATACCAGGTATGTAAATATGAAACCGGAATTTTTGTATAGAAAATACACGTTTATTGTATGAAAATGATTAAAAATATTTTATTCGAAATATTGCCCATCGCTAGTTATACATTTTTCCCACCTGTCTGGCAATTGGTGGATGCCACGCCAAAAAAAAACTGTCGCTCTTTTGAGGCAAACCAGTCATCGAGCCATTTTCGTACATTTTCGTAAGAAGTGAAGTGCTGGTCAGAAAGTGCGTGTCCCGTCGATGCAAATAAATAGTAATCGGACGGAGTCAAGTCTGGTGAGTAAACCGCGTGCGAAAGTATTTCCCAACTGAACGCTTCAATCGTTTCCTTGACCGGTTTTGCTGTATGTGATAGTGCATTATCATGAAGCAAAATTACTTTGTGTTGCCTTTTTTGATATTCTGGTCGTTTTTCACGCAAAGCTTGATTCAAATCGATCATTTGTTGTCGGTAGCGCTCAGTATTAACGGTTTCGCCAGGTTTTAACAGCTCATAATAGATCACACCCTTCTGATCCACGTTCTTCGTTCCTCACGTCAAAATTGCCACTTCTGAATTTTTTAAGCCACTCAAAGCACTGTGATGTACCAAGAGCATACTCACCGTAAGCTTCGACAAGCATTCGATGCGATTCTGCAACAGTTTTCTTCAAATGGTAACAGAAAATCAATGCTGTCCGCAAATCGTAGTTTCCAGGCACAAAATTCGACATGTTCAACGCTATTACAAACTATGCTGTTATATGAAACTTGTATTATTCTGAGACTTTTGGCATCAATGACGCAGTTTAGTGATAACTACATTATCAGCTAGGGCCATCTATAGGCAAATTCCGGTTTCATATTTACAGACCTGATATATATATATATATATGCATGTATTTTGCGTTTCTGTTTGAATAAAAAGAAACATCTGCATATTTGCAAAAGATGTAAAAGCAAGAAATCTGGATCAGTCGTTTTGACTGATTCTACAGTGCTCCTGTTAATTATCCTATTCACTACAACACCAGGTGTTCCAATAATAAAAAAGAAAAAAGAAAGGACGGGTCAAAAATCGTCTCATCCACTCGAAGCCCGACATGTCCCAATCGAACTATAATCGAACTATCTCTGTCTTCTTTGCTCTGGGCGTGAAATCCTAACGCACGAGGGTCGAAATTCTGTGCGTCGAAGCGGGATTTATCAGAATGACGATGTAAACCGGCGACGTTAAGCGCACGTGCATCCTGGTCCGCTCTGGTCCCCCGTTGACATGGACATGAATGTTTGCCCGCGCATGTACAGGCTCACGTACACGCTTATTTCAGAACGGATTGCCTACAGCGAGATAATAAGCCAACACGCGTGCGAACGCGTGACGAGCGTATGGATGCCGCCGACCCTCTACAGCTGTTGGAATAATGAATTTAATAATTCCCATGTACCTCCTCTACCTGGGCACAATTTTGTCCGGAGCCCTCGGCATAACGATTTTGTTGCTTCCTAACGCCATGGATTAAAATCGACGCGAACGCTTTGTTCCCCGCAAATGGTATCTCGAATTCGTGATCTTTTTTATATGTGACTATATTGGCCTTAATGGATGAATATTCCAGAATTTTGCTTTTTATTTTTGTTCATTTTTTCTGTTAACTTTCAACTGCTATCATCGGTAAGAATTTTAATTATTTTAATACCTACCATAATTTATCTAACATACCAGAACTTATCAAGTCTTTTCTGTCCATATACATACGTGTTATATAAAATTTGTTGATATTTCATTCGTTGTTATAATGGGACACGACTGCCAAGGTTACATTGGTCAAATTGGATAGCCGAATGTGTACATAGGATAGAAATAAAATATTCGCTGAGAACCTAACATTAGTACATAGTATGGATAGCTATTTTAAAACACGTAATGAGCGCTAATTGACCGTTTAAATATTTTTATCGTCCCTGCGAAATGTATACTTAGTCTAAATACCTCTTAGCTTCTACGTATGTACATATTCAGATTTATTTTAACCGTAGTATAATTATGATAATTGAGGCTCACTACACTGATAATTTTTAAAATGTTTCATGGCATATTATATATAAGACACGTAATATACACCTATTCATAAAAGGTTCCTACATATATTCGAATACTTTTGCCAACAACTTTTCCATTTTCATGTTATTTATTCGCTTTCGTTTTATTTCTATTCTAAATATTATGCTCGTTGAGCCCCTTAACATTTTAACACAGCCTACGCGTTGGAAAGGCGCGATACACGCTCGAATTTAATTAACCAGCATACAGATCGGGGCGGCTAATGAACAGCGCGGACGCGTTACAGTTCTAAGAATGCATCTGCAGAGTACGCGTGCAACGTCAGTTTCGAAACTTTGCGCCCCTGAATTATGTGTTGCAAGGGTGTTCCACCGGATATGATATTAAACCTATTTGGAAATGTGAAACACGAAAGGTATGGTCGACAATGCGATTCGCCGGCCGTAATATATTCGCCGTGCGAAACTAACTTCAACCGGACTCGAAGCGTTTATAACGGTGCTATTCAATTTATACATCGGCCAATCCTCTTCGAGGAATTAAGCAGATAAAACGCAATTATCTTCGCGACGAATCCAAAGCAGATTCTACAGTTGCCGCTGCTATTCTCGTGATTCCGTGTTACGTTGTTTTATTCAATATGCTTCAGATGCATAATTTTCTTCGACAATGGAACCGCTGTTGGCTCTTTTGTGAGAAAAAGATAATATCGAACGGTATTCATATTAACGATATAATAATCTTTATCATGTTAATTTTAAATCTTGAACGCGAGATTTATCCAAATGCAATAAAACTATTTCGAATTGGTAATTTTTGTATTGCTAAATTATAGAAAAATAATTTTGAAACTCTATTTCGTTTCATTTAATTTGGAAAATCAGCAAGCAGATTAAATATTGCGATATATTTATTTACATATTTATATATTTATTTTATTTGGTATTACACGGTTCTTTAAATATTTTAGTCTTGTAATAAGAAATATTCTTAAATATAAGAGAAGACAATAGTTATGAATAATATCGAAATATCAAATGTTACAAACATGCATATACAATTATACTCTCCAAAATAAAAATGACGTGAATATTTCATTAAAATATTCAAGAACTTCCAAAGAAACTGCAGATCAAGGTACGCTTGAATTATTTATTATACTTCTCCATTTATTCTATTGTATCTTGTTTCTTCAAATACAAGATCAAATAATGAGTTCTCTAATACAAATTTATTTAATCCTGAAAAGTTGAAGTTACTTGAAAGTAAACTACGAAATTACATAGTAAATTAATAAGTAAACTTTGAAATTATCATTTGAACTTGAAACTTCCTCGAAAAGGTAAATCAGAAATCGACACACTGAAGTTTTATTTTTCCGAGCTTCTGTGGTAATAGGCGAGTATCTTGACAATTGAACTCATGAAAGGAATGAAAATAAAGAATCCTAAGATTTCACGACTATTCTAAGGTTTCGAGAAACGGTAAAGTTCTCGAGTTTATCAGCGAACTCTTATCAATTCGAGGACTTTTTTCTCGAAACGTATTCGTCGATAATCCGTTTCCTACAAAACGAGCGGCAGATCAAGAGATCTTGCCGATTCTGGAACGTGCACACGCTCGTCGACATAATACAGGATCACGTGCAGTAAAGGAAACGATGCTCGTTCGAAAATCCGACCACGATCTCGTATCACCTACGAAATGCGTCTCGATGACCGCGACAATAAAACGAAGAAGTAAAGAAAGAAAGAAAGAAAAAAAAAGAGAATAATACAATTGCCATGAAAGTCGATGTCGAAAAGTCGGGTGAATCTATTACGAACGAATGGTCGAGGCGATCAATCTGGACGGTTGCAGAGGTCACGTAGCATCGAATTGTGGCTCGTTCAACGAATTGATTGCGTAGGACGAAAGAAGAATTAGCAGAAAATTCCACCCCTTTTTTACCCCTGCTTCCGTTTTTTATTACGTTGTTCAAAAAAATTCGTGGTGAAGATTGAGAAAAATGTAACTATAATGTTTTATGATGTATAATTTCGTGAATGTTTCCGTGAAAAATTGTCCAGTTCTTTTCGTTAATGAATTTTTTCGAATATCTTTTAAAATCTTCTGGCGTACATCACTTCTTGCCTGTGTCTTTCGTACAAGGTTTGTAAAGATCAGGTTAAATAACGGTAATATCCTGCAAATGTAAAATAAAATTATCATAGATCCTTTTGCCAGTAATTTTGTAATTAAATTGCGCTATATTGAAAAGAAACTGGTATCCAAACGTTTTCGAACATCATATACATTGCGGTAGATACCTCTTTTTTAATTAACTGTACTTTATTATATGTTTGTTGTAGAAACTGAAAGAGCGAGAAACATTAAGTAAACGATTATTAACATAGTAAAGCTAAACTATCTAGACAGTTATTAAGATATTTATAATGATTAAGTAAGTAGATGTTACTGTTAGCTTAATCTCAAATATGTAACTGGTTTAATGAATGTCGATAAGATAGGAGGAAAATGGTAATAATAATAATAATATATAATGATGATGATAATGATGTTATGACTACGTTTAGAAACCGTTGAAAGTGCCTATATCATAGTTAAAGTTTGCAGGCAAAAAAGATACCGATATTTCGAAAGAATAGAGGATTATTATAAAATATCGTTTAAATGATAGGAAAAAAGTACATTACGTATTTCATTTTGAATTCCAGACAGAATATTTTTGTTTCTCAAACTATGGTGTAAAATAGACTCTTTCTTACAAAAATACATATTGCAAATTTATTCTAACGAACCTATAGAAATCGTCGAATAAAAATCTAATTTAAAAATTAAATATCAGTCAACAATTTAATGCAAAGAATTACAGCAAGAATAAAAGCTGAATTAGAAATATCCAATAACAAACACATTGCGTGCCTGGAAAATCATAATCCTTTCTCGAAATATTCCTTCCTATGTTATCGACGTGGATATTGAAGTAAAATGGAACACGCCGCATGTAAATCATTTCCATTCGAATTTCTATTCAATTTGTATCCAAACGTGGTGAAGATATTCGGGAACACGATCAGAACACGCTCGTTCTCCAAACAAAATCCGATATCGAGGCCAAAAGCTTCTGTACCAATACTGATAAGATCGGCGACTAATCATAACGTTGTTATTAATTGCAGAAGAAACAGCTTACCAATTCTCCAACTAGATTTTTCAATTTTTTTTCTCTTCAGAATCACTTAAGAATTTTTAACGTTCATTTAACAAGATTTGTTTCTTATTCAAATAATCCCTCCTTATCCTCATATACGTATGTAATAAATAATTCTGTCCAAATTTTATTAATTTATTTTTTATTGAATCAATCTATCTGAAGAATATGTACTGGAAAATCATAATGTCGAATTTAGTTTATTTGTTTCTGAATAATCGTAATTGAGTAATTTAGGAAGATAATATATCTGTAACATGTACTTCGTTTCATAACTATATTGTATCATATGTAATAAATAATCTCTCTATGAAGATTAATATTACAGCTAAATAAAAAATAATTAAAATAATCATATCAATATTGGTATTACATCATACAATCAAATTTTTCGCAAAATTGGAACCCAAACATTCTAATTCTTTAATTATAGTTTATAAGTTATAAAACTCTATTCTATATAAAATAATATTGTATTGTAGTATTGAAAAGTACTAAATTATAAAATGTTGCTTACTGTAACATATAACATTCTGGATCTCTGTTCTAATTCTGCCGTAACAAAGCTTTAATCTACGGATATCGAACAAATTGTGACAAATGAAACTGGTAGATGAAAGGATCATACACCAGTGACAAAACCATACAATTTGTCATATATAATCATAGGAGCAGAAATTGAAGCGTGTCGAAAATATCTATGAGTCGTCCGTTCCCTATGACCAGTGTAGCTGGAAACTGAGCAGTCAATCTGTTGAAACTACATTTGTGTTTTCGATTGCTAATTGCTGTCGCAATCGTGGCATCATTTATCAAAATTTCAGCCGCGACGCGAGCATTCGTCTCTCAGCAGGCGACAATGCCTAGCATGTTTCATTATTCCACCGAATCGATATGCAGCCGGTTGAGCCGCATGAATTTTCAAATGTTCGTTCGTTATCGACCGTGTGATAAGTCTCGGAAGCTCAGCCGCACGGCTGAATTCACGAACGATACGAAAAACAAACGGGTTTTTTTTTTATATCAGTAACCGAAAACTGCAAATTTTCTGTCCCGTCATTGTTGCAACGAATGAGCGATATGAATGTGCATGAATATTTGCAGTCTGATAATTACGTCGTGCATCTAAGTTCACTTTGCATACGTTGAACGTGCTACGACAAAGAAACCTTCCATCATCCATCCATCCTCGCTTAATGCAATCAATCGGCCAAGAAAGACACGCTTAACCACACACAATCGACTGCACCTAACCTACTCCACTCTCTTTGGAAAGCTGTTCTCTCTCTGGTCTCGATCGTTGGCGCCAGGAGCACGAGTCCTGTGCCACAGCTTGATCGTTCGTCGATCAAAGTTCCCTAGGTTACAACCTTCGAACACAGAATAATCAGAAACTGAGGCGTAGCCGAGAGGAGCTTTGTCTCAAAGCGACGACTCATATCCAATTACCAGGAGAAAATCCGTGGTATTCTCAGGGTTGGAGAGAGGCAGGATATCGGTTATTCGGTTTGGTCTAGATGCAATTTCGCGGCTCGACTCGGTCTTGAGGAATAGTAATCTACACGTTCCGCTTGGACAGTCGATAAACTGGTTGGCCGCGGACTCGTTTCGCCGCGGATGCAATAGTCGCGATACATGACGATAATATACGAGAGGATCGTTGCTTGATACGCGACGCGAATCAGATCTGGATTATTGCCCGAAAGCGAAATGCAACGTGTTTGCGCTATGAGTTGTATACTCATTTCATAAGTACATATTAGGACATTCGAAAACGCGCTGGGAAACTCAAGTAAACGTGACGCATCGTTTTGAAGCTAATATATCAATTACTAATAAACGTTTAAAAATTGAAGCGAGATGAATTGGAAAACGGAATAAGCAAATTTTTTCTCACTGTGTGAATTGCTGGTATAAATGTTTCCAGCTTACTCAGACGTATTTAATAATACTTCAAACAATATAAAAATCCTATCTCTCAGATATTATTTAACGATGATTATTTTCT
The DNA here is from genome assembly GCF_024516045.1 of Bombus affinis. Classification (NCBI taxonomy): domain Eukaryota; kingdom Metazoa; phylum Arthropoda; class Insecta; order Hymenoptera; family Apidae; genus Bombus; species Bombus affinis. The sequence goes on along the minus strand of NC_066349.1, from coordinate 4,111,600 downwards.
TTGTTTCAATTCTATTCGAAAACGTTAAGAAGAAAGAATAATATTATTACTTCACGCGTGAATAAAACGAAAGAATCGGAGCTACAGTAGCTTCTTTGTATAATACAAACGATTGATAAGTTATTTCATGTTACCAAAAGAATTATTAATAACTAGTTAAAAAGCCAGAAGCCAATAATGCGTAGTTAACGCGAGCCATTGGAATAATGAGTCTAGACAGCGCGAAGAAATCGATTACAAACAATGCAGCCGCTCAGCAACGTGGTTGCACCGGGATTCTTTCGCCAATCGATTCGAAAAGGTATTCAAGCGTAAACCGTGGTTGCCCGTGTCACACAGCAAAATGAAAATCCCAGTCATTGCCAACGATACGATTTCACCAACGAAGAAGCTAAAATTAATGGAATTATGAACCCGTTACGAATTGATTGTTAACTGCTTATTTTAAATTACAATGCACATATGAAAATGTTCGGTTTTTCCCGCAAAATAGCAGTTTAGTTGTCTTCCATGTACATTCATAATGTAAGTGAAAATCTTTCGTGTTGCGTCAATTACTTTTCAGATGCAGGAAGAAACTCCAAATTTCTCGATATTCCTAGAAATTTGGAGTTCTGGCTATGAACGATACCAAAACAAAACACGTAAAAATGCCAGTGAAAAATGTAGAACTTAAAAATAGCAAAAATATCAGATCCGCGTCATAAATCCGGCCTAATGTTGATTATTATTGCTGACGCCCTAATAAGTAGATGCCTGTAACTATTAGAAGCTTATGTTTGCAAACCGTTGCACCAGCAACTATCTGTTCTATCACGGACTTGTCTTATGCATATTTCTTCTACCTCGTTCATCCTCATTTTTTTCGTAGCTCGGGGGTTTCGTTAGTTGGCCGCGAACTTGGCGGCATACCGCCATAATGCAGTCATTTAAGATGAAGCACGATGCGATAATATGCCACGATAACCGGCATCTTCGCCACGACCAGACGCAATTTTCCTTCGTACGCCACGAGGCCGTGCCTCCGCCACTTTTAGATTCTTATCCGTGGAAAAGTTTGCTTTGCGAGACGTCCGTTTCCGGCTCGTATCTTCTTATTGTTACGCCGTGCAACTTACGTGCTCCAACCGACTGGTTTCTCTTCTCACACCCCTTCCACCCTTTATTACCGTTTGTTCGGGACGCTCGTAAAAGTTAATGCAACTTGGCAAATTATTTCTCTTCGGTGGAGCCAGCGCGTGCTTAATGCGACCACGATAATGATAGGCGGATGGTCGTTTAATGCGCGGAATAAGAAGCTCCGTGGACTACAGTCGTCAATAAATTTTCGGCTGAAGTGGTGCTTTGTGGAACGAATTGCGTGGGAAGTAGGGTCTTTCTCGGCTGATTTGTGTCATTGAGAGTGAATTTGGGTTTGAGAGCTCGAGAAAACCCAGAGAACTTGATTTTTCGTTCCTTGTTTTGTGATCAAGAGTTATTGATGGTAAAGGTTATGGGTCAAGCGTGTCTGATAGAATGTTGATGATTTTGTAAAAACACATAGAGTGAAAATAATGCGCAGAAATATATAAAACATTGAAAGTATCCAGTGTGCAAAGGCAATTTCTCTGCAGATCGTTAGTTGTTTAAATATATTTTACATCGTTGAGAGTGTACTGATAATTAATTTCTTAAAACTGCAGTCATAGAAACGTAGAAAGTGGTTAATTTTAGAAATGATCACCTCAATACGATTTTTATAAATCATGTATTCATCATGATTAACAACTTTAAGCGGAACAATGGAAGGTACGTGAATTATCTGATGAGAAAGTCACATACAAAGTGACAGTTAATTAACCTACTTCCTTGTCTTTTTCTCTGATTGATGACTTTTTCATTTCATTTCATTTCGTTTCAGTATAGAAATTAAAGAACGCACAAAGCATTCTTTTCTATGAAATCAAGATATGTCCACAAAATTTTTCCATTTGAAATACAAACGCGTCATCTCGTATCTCACTTATCGATATCTCATCGGTTTTCGAGAAACGACGTTTTTCATAGCGATTTGACACGTTGAAACGTTAATTTGTCCGCGTCAACAGCACTCCGGCCATTTTTAAGGCATTAAGGGTGTTCCCTCTAATAATATCGCTGTTACCGGCGAAGAAGCGAATGCACAGCGAGGTCATCGCAGGTAGATTAAATCCACGCAGTTTTTTCCATTTAGGCTGACGCCGTTGCACCCTCAAGACCGTAAATCTTCGGTTCTAAACGTACAATGTAGTCGTTTAAAGTGAGGCATAACGCGATAATGCGCTGCTATATGTATATACATGGCTACCTCCTTCGAACAAATGCAATTTTCCTGCGCAGCCGAGTGCCGACCTTTTAAATTGCCGCCCCTGAGAAGTTCAGACCGCGCCATCCGTTTCTTCAACTTTATACAATTACCGGTATGAGGAGAAGGAGCACGGACCTATCTCGGCCGTATGACGACGACCACATTATCGCGTTGGATATGAGAACGATGGCTTAATTTGAAACTGCAGTTAGTTTCGTCAGACATTTGGATAGAAGGAATGGAAATTATCGTGGGGCGAACAACACGAAGACCACTGGTGAAAAACATGATACGTCAGATTTCTCATATTTTATAGAGCTGTTTTGGAATGAAAAGTCAAGTATTAAGATTTTAGAATTATCACGCTAAAATAATGTTCCATAAGAGTCGAGAATATTGAATATAAATCGAATATAAATTGACCATAAATTATCCAAATGCGATAAAAATGCCTATAAAATTTAAAAGTTGAAAATAGCAGGGTAGTCGCGTCCGCATCATAAAACCGGTTCAAAGCTAATTATGTCTAACAACTTAACAATTAACGACATTTTCTACACTGCATTGTAGTTGAATATACGCGTAACCGAGTTTCGAGCATTGGAATGTAAGAGAATCGTGTCTCTTACTTCTTTTACTATAGTACTTTGTCGCGATTTAACGTTGACCATGACGATACTAGACTCCCGCGGAACAAATGATTCAAGAACTTTTACGATGGCTGTTCGTATAATGACTTCCGCGGGACGGTCGTGTGTCATGTAGATGCGATATTGCTGTACTTTCAGGACATGCCGATTTGATGGGCGTTTTATGGTCGTTTGTAGTTAGCTGAGACTTCATGTATGCATCTAGGCTCGTTAGACCGGCTTGTATCGCCAAGTATAAAACCAGTCGTCTTGTTAATATGTACATGGGCGCGCCTTGTGTACGTCTTGTTTGAAAGGAATGGATGATTGGAAGACTTGTCGATACATTGAGAAGTTGGACATTGTAAGCCTGTGGCGAAATTTGCTTTTAAACAGCCGATATGATATTACTCTTTGATAACTTTTGAGCAAGATTTAGCAACCTCGTAAATAAAAATATATAAACGATTATAAAAAGAATTAATTTCTTTAATCCTTTGCTGCTTTGCGAAACGACATAGACAACAAGCTATTTAGAATTTGAACGTACCTGTTAATTTTCGTAACCAGTGAATTGAATAAGAAAACACTCATCGCTAAAACTATTGAAAGCCGTGCTATTCTCCCGGCCTCGTAATCACTTGTAGAAGTGCCAAAATAAGAACGACACGCCCAAATTTCAAGAATTCTGATACCATTCTTTAGTCAAGTTCCACGATCCAAGAGAAAAAAAGAAAGAGAGATAAACATGGCGTACGAACGCGCGACACGAAGTCAGCTCACGAATGTGTTCTGAGTCACAGCGGGAGCAGAGTCCTGGCGTGCCAGTGCACAGTTTCAGGTGTTAAAAGAAGGAGCTGGACGAAGGAAAGCACGCTGACAGAAAGACATTGAACGTAAAACGAAGAAAGAAAGGAGAAAAAGAAGCAACAGTGCGACAAGAGGAAGAAAAATCGAAGGAAAATCGCAGATACAGAGGGAAAGAACGTGATGGAAGAACAGCCCTGAGCTGTAAGGTTACGTCGTCCGTTGGTATTGGGCGATATGCATCGTACGCTTCTGATGTCCTCTTTTTCCCTCAGGTGGCGCCCGCAGGTAACCGTTATCGATCTTGCAAATAATAGCGGCCATGTACCAGCCGATGTACCCATCCGCATAACGAGGCTGGATATGCGCGACGACCACCTATCTGGCCCCTGGCTCTTCTCTGTATCCTTGTTTCTAGACATAGAAACAGTATAAGGCTACGGTTACAGTAATTGTGTTTTCCGACCAAGCAACGTTCTCACGAATATATTACAACGATCAAACTTGTGCAGAAGTTTTAGGATAGTAGCTTTATGCGATAGGATTCCTTCTGCAACAAGGTAAAGGTAGCAATAATAAATGATTTGAAAGAAATGCATAAATTTATTGTGCACTCGCGTCGTAGTCGTCATTGGAATAGCTGTCGCACATCGGTCGTCATAGCGTTAATGTCTTGGGCGATAAAATGGGAAATATAGAAGAAACGTGTAGAAAATCGTAATGCTTATTTCCATAACTAATTTAAAGAGCAATCATTTGTTAACGACTTACAATAAAGTTTAGTTACGTTTGGTCAGAACATTAGTTTGTCAGAAGACGCATTCTCTTTGTGATCATAACCCAAAACGAATAATGACCGCGTGCACACGTGATCTGGATGGAGACAAACTTAAGAGGAAGTCAGACGATCGCGACGGCGACACGAAACCTGGTTTGTCGATCGTCACGCATCGGTTGATGATTATCGCTCATCCACGACAGTAGGATAGGATGATCGTCGTCCTCGATGAATCTGACGCTTTGTTGGTTTAGATGGGAGGATTGTAGGTCGATAGTGATGATTCGAGATCGAGGCGGAGGAAGTTTGTGTCATGAAGCGATTGAGGATGGTGAATGGGACTGATTGTGAGTGTCGGCTTGGCTGTTTACATGGATGTGTGTATGATAGTGTAAGGATAGTGCAAGGTTGCATTGTTTCAAATAGCGATATGAGGGAATATTAAGTTGAGATCTTTCGTATATGTATGTTGTCTTCTCAAACAGTTAATAATTACTAACAATAATTGGATAGTTAGGTTGAACTTCTAGCTTTAGTGCTATTTATGATTTTCATTTTTTAAAGGAAATATTTTCTCTAATTTTCATTCGTCTATTTTTATTATCTTGCTATATGGTACAGTGTTTTTTAATAAAATAATCCAAAGACATTTTACAAGGTATGTTAGTTGCTTGTTTCGAAAAGCTGTTCAATACATTTCCTTTTCAGTACATATCGATTCCATTTTCATTGGTAAATAATGTATACTGCAGAAAACATAAAAAACATTTTTTATCGTAAAAAAGCAAACTTTGGAAATACAACCGTGAAAATGGAGAAACAGATACAAACTTGCAACTGCATTTAAATTTTACAAATAAAAAATAGTAAAGTCGATACATATTATACTTTGAGGAATAAAGTTTTACGATGCTCGTTAAGGTAACTTGCACATTTGCAAAATTGCGTTTGCCGTTCGGTCGAGATTATTTATCCTTTGTTTTTGTTTCATCAAGTATACTATATCGATTTGTCGACGACCACACAGTTAGAGAAATACACCGCAATTAACAGGAAAACGCTTTCCAAAGGAAAGGACACTCGTCTAAATTGCGACGTGTTAATTCCTTTCCTTTGATTAAAACTTTAAAACGCAAATAAAAATAAAAAGGAAGATCGGAAATTTGCAGGACCATTTGAGCACAACGTTCCTTATCCCGCATGGTTTGCATTTCGTTTTCCACTTAGTCGACATCAAACGATTTCGCATTTCCAGCGAATACCGTTTGCTCGAATCTCTATTGATCTCTTGAAAGTTACTGATGTCTGGTGATTATTATTAGCCTAATGCTTACATACCTTAATTTAGGATTTAGAATTTCTGTTCTTTCTCTACTAAATATTGCGATCTAACGTAGACGAAGTTATAACATCGAGAATTACTCTGTTATTCTTCTAGTAAATTACATATTAATTATAGTAAAAGAATTTTCTATCTAAATCCCATCTTCTTTTATTTATCTTCATAAATATAGGAATTTGCATATAAATATAAATACACGTAGTCTGCTGAAATCATCACCAAGCTAAAATTACAAATTCTTCTAGCTACAACTAAATTATTTTACAGAAGCACCCATTATCTATTATAATTTCGAGAATCATCTAATTTTCATCGTTACAGATAGCGCGCGAAGTTCGACACGCCTTATCAACAACGATCGACGAGAATGCATCTATACCCGGATCATGGCATTGTTCTAAACGTTCTGATGGCCGTACGCTGGTCAAAGACTCATTCATCGCTAATCCTCGGCTATAGCTGTGATTACGACGTGGCCTCGTCTTTATGCTGTGCACGATCGGATGCGTGTTTCTCCGGTTTTGCATCTCCACTGCCGGATACCTACGCTGAGTTTGATCGAATACACACATTTGTGCACGTTACCTTAGGCTAAAGACGACATCATCTTTGGGTAGACTTCCTTGTACATGTGACGATAAAATAGGATAGTAACTGACAGTCGTCAGTTATCACAGATAAAACATCTTTGTATATTTGGTCATGATAACGATTTCTGGAGAATTTATATTTTTTAATTTTCCAAACCTGGAATTTTCTATAGATAGGAAATAATTGTTTATAACGATTGGATTAGTTAAAACTTTTATCTGCAAAATAATTATTTATAACTGTTTGATTAATTTAAGTTTGAAAAATATTAGTATTTAAATTACTACGGCTGAAATTATTCTCAACACGTGCGACATATTTTCCATTTATATTTCATTTCAGAATTCATAACGCGGAACAATCTTTTATATTCCGGTGTATACTGTTCATCAAATTTCTTTTCAGTCAAATTTTAATATCTGTTTGAAACTAAAATTAAAATTTTTTAATTAACCGGCAAATTATTACGTACGTGCGTGATAGGTATCGGGATACCTTCAGAAAATGAGCTTCTCAGAAATACTTAGAGACACGTTAAACACCTTAATAATTATTATCTGATTTTAAACTTAGATTGCAGCTATTAAAATTTGATAAAGACGTGACTGTTTCATTATTCCTGTAGTTAAAAAATTCATATATAACTTTTCTATATTGAGTTAATTATGTGGTTTAAGGCTTGGAAAAGTCTACAATTTCTGAGAACTTCAAGTCTCAGGGAGGCGATTGATGTATCGTAAACTCAATCGCTGTCGCAAGATTTACCACGTAATAAAGTTTCATCCTGATTTATTGAAGTTCCGCTGTGGATCTTCTCTACTTTCCATAAACTGATTTTTATAAAATAATACATTTAATCATACTTCAAAATTAATTTTCAAGGAGTTGCTAAAATGTGTTTGGAAATATGAACAAATCGAATTTATTTAAGAAAATATTATCCATTGTACACGAGTTGCGTTGTTAGTTTAACAACATCCTCAGTTCTTTTCTTAGTTCCTCTTAGCTTTTCTACTTTCTTTCCTTAGAGTTCCTTAGCATTTTACTTTTCTTTTTACAAATTGCTTCTACCATTAAGCTTTGCATCTACAACGAATCTCTAATTTACTTAATAATAATAATAATTTTTACTTCTTTTTCACAAATATCCATACCTTTCTTTCTTCAGTAAAATATTCATTTACCCCCTTTAATAACCACATCCACTTTCAATTCCGTATTTGCTTCCAAATTCCATAAAACTTTCACATTCTAAAAAAAGACCTTCTCTTCTTTGCCAACAGAAAATTACTGCAATAAGACCACTGTGAATAGCAAGTAGTAAAAATCAACAGCTGGCGTACATACTGAAAGTTCTTATTTTGTGAGTTATTCTATTTAATTAACGTGTTTTCCATTCGATAACTGTCGAACTGGCACTTTATCGAGAGGCGTAGCGTCAAAGGCGGTGGGGGTTCGTTCAGCATTTGTCGACGATCACGTTTCCACGTGGAAATTTGCGGTAATACGGCTCGTCAGATTCGTGACTATTAACAGGTTTAGTCAATCACCATAGCAATTATGTACATGCGATATAAACCTCGTGAGCGTAAATGGCGTCGCGCGGCGCGGCAAAAGCGCGCACACGCTTGGATCTTGCCCTGGAATACGTGCAAATAGACGAAGAGCCACAGAATGACGTTTAATCAAACGGTGGCCAAAACGGACCCTGGACATGTCGAACGTGTTGCATCAATAGATTCTAATCCGCTTAATTATAGACGACATCTTTTAGATCGTTGGATTCGAGTAGTGCCTAACCGGCTCAGTGTTCATTGATTGCAATAAAATAAGCCGAGAGCTGAATTACGTAATAATTAAGAAATTAAAGTAAGATTTGTTTTTTGTTGAAATTCCTTTTTCCTTAAATAACAGTATTAGGCGTGGAATTAATTTTTATATTAATTAATTATTAAATTTCACTTAAGACTAGCCATTGAGGATTTAATTTAATCATTTCTCTGCCATTTTGGTATCTTAAGGTCCAAATCTTAATATTTCTATTTTATATTAATATTTATGAAACGCAATAATCGCATCAATGTTTTGAATGTAAAAAGTCGATTGGTGGATAGCGTTAATAAACACGACGACACCTGATAAGATTTATATTACCCATTTTAAGAAGATTAAAAACAGATTAAAAAGAAATCGATGGATTTCAGTTCGCTTAATAATTATGGAAGGCGCAACAGGTGCGACGCATGATGTCAAAATTTTTAGAACACGTATTTATGCGCGTCATTTTTCGTCGATCGTGGTTGAAACAGAGTTGCGCGCCAGGTATGCTTGGTTAGTAAAGCTGAGAATTAGACGTAACGATGTTGATCGATAGACTGCGTTGGCTGGGTCATGATTATCTACCCTTTCATATGTTGACGTAATATCGTATGGACAGTGGTATCAGTGTATGAACAGCACTATTCCGATGATGGATGTTTGAAGATATGTATAACTGTTGACCAAGTGATTTCTGATTAAAGATCAGATTTTATTTCTTAACTAGACTCTGCATGTCTTTATAGGGAGTCTAGATACTTCAGTATCTGAATATCTGTAACCGTAAAAAAAAAAATATATATATATATATATTCGCTATGATTAACATTGTCAATATTTGTTAATCAATCAGAATAAGAAAACTTTTCTGCTAAATAAAGACAGATGGATGGAGCGATGGAACGATGAGAATCAACAAAGCTCAAGGGAAGAGAAAGGAACGCAGAAATGGTACAATTTGCTCGTGTTTCGAATCTCTGTGAGTAAACACGAATAAACGCGAACGAATAAACGTATGTAGTTGACGATAATCATTCCCTGTTTAGATACGGCCAAACGCAACACACCCTAGCCGATATTCTATACCTACGTGTGTTCGCGAATGTACAAACGCGTGCAAATGCGAGAGAGACGGATCGAAACGTGTCGCGTAACTCTTTGATCTATTACGATCGTGGTACAGTTCATCGGCAATTCTGAGTTATTTGATGGAGCAGAGGCTGACGGAGGTTGGATGAGGTTGAATGATAGTGGATGAGATCACACCGATTACACCTTTTCGCAGCCATTGCGCGACATTTTTAATAAAGTGCCGGTCGCTCGATACGTCGCTGCGATGTTCCTATTTCGGTCTTTTGATCATTATGAAAAGTGGAACTGCAACGATAGTTACATTGTTTGAAGGAAATTTTCTGAATACGTTGGTATTGACTGAAATGTATTTAACTCTTCTTGGTCACGCGGTGCATAGACGACCCCAATAAAAGTTTGAGGTTTCACCTGTATAATGTTCATATATGAAATACATACGCTTGTTTTTCAGAATTGCAGATTCCTTTTTTTACAAAAATGAGCTTCTTCAAACATCAAAATGAATACCTTTTTAGAAAGTTTTTATAAAAAAAAAAAAAAAATGATAACTTAAAAGTTACAACCTTTTTCATTTTAGTGATCTTTTTCTTAGATACGTTAAGATTATAGCTTTCGTTGGAAAACCTTTGCCCCGTGTTTTACAATCTTCAAAAATTGTATAACAATTTTTTTATTTCGATCGGACGAATACATAAAAAATAAAATAACTGTAGGTAGCGTGTTAATTGTCTTCAAAAGTGTATCTAACGTATTTTATTAGAAATAATGGTGGAAATTAAATTCGCGACACGTTTTCGCAATTCTCCTATCGAATTAGAACTTAAGAAGTAACCTGTGATACTCTTAATTTATTCATTTACCAGACCATGAAAAGTCTAAATTCGAATTAAGAGCTGAAGAACTTAGGGATATTTTTGCATGTTAAGAGGAGGCTGACGCGAGTTGCTTCAGGAAAGAGCCGTGTTTGAATTCGAATTCTTTCGAACTTTGATAATTTAACATGGTGTGCCGACTAATTCTCAAACAATGTGGTTTTAACAAGAACAAAGAAACAGATAAGAGGTTTATTACGATCTTAGAGGAAAGAAAGGAATCTTTTAAAAGGAAAGTAAGTAACGTTTCAAAGGATACAGTTGCGAGAAACGATAAATTTAAAGTTAATAACTCATGTTCATTTTGGTAAACTAAACTTCGTTCGAAAGATGATATTTAAGGCAATAGGTGAATTGAAAAGTTGAGCTAACTTTTATATTGCTATATTCATTTATGTGATTTATAGAAATTGGCGAATGAAATGAATTCGATACAAACATTGACATTTAATTAGAATTAAGATGGCTCGATCAAAAAATTTTTAACATAAGGTACAGTTTGAAATATTAGAATTATTCCTTGGTAAAATTTTTATCCTACTATGTGTGTGCAATGTTACATATGTATTTGAATTAGTTTAAAGTCAAGCACATATTAAATGTAAATGTGTATTAATAATTACTTTGTCTGTTTCAGGTATGTTACACGTATTTTCCACGGAATATGATCATAGTAAGCCTAGAAGTGATTTAAAGCTGTATGAATATTACGAAACGTGAGTAAGGAAAACGATTTCAGCAAAGTAACCTGACGTTACACGAACGTTGTTGTGAGAATAACGAAAAATATATTATTCATAAAAGACATGCGAAAGAGAAATTGAATACTAACGAATTCTTTTCTTTCAAAATTAAAATTTCTGAAAAGTAACTAATGAAATCAATTAGTAATATGACGTAAGAGTAAAAGTATTATATTATATATTATATATATTAATTAATAAATCAAGGAAAAATTCGTGCTTTGAGAGATGGAAAAGTATTTACAATTAGAAATTAATCATACAAGACGTCTATTTCAAAAATCAATTTTTCTAAACCAAAAAAATACACTAAAATGAATCAAAAACTCTGTCCTATCTTAAAAAGTTTACAAAGTAACTGCACCTACCAGTCTTTGGTTACAAGTTTCCAACGTCCAGGTTCTTCTTATTCAACTTCCTGTTTTTCAGACTTTTTTCTTTCTCTCTGTCTCCGTTGCTCGCGTAATTACATCGAAATTAACCGAATTACACGGATGTTGACGCGTGCCGCGAGACAAATAGCCAGCGGAGCACCGCCAACATTTTACCGTCGTTTTCCTAATTTTCGATGGGACGCCAGAAATTTCTGGCGGCGCGGGCGCCGGGAAAGCGGCGAACAAAGTTTTCGACACGTTGAATCGTCCCCTCATTCTCTGTTCGGCGTCGCGACGCGACTAACGTGGCGTCTCCAGCGTGTTTTTCGCCGCGTGCTTCGCTTCCGCCTGGCCTCGTCATTTTTCCAGACCAGGTGGAGGCGGAGGGGCCTCGCAAGAACGCGTTCGAGACAAAGACGAAGTTGTTTTGCTTAATAGAAGTAGCTTCTGGATAATGGCGACGCGTCTTGATCCGTGGGCGCGCGTGTCTCGAAAAGTTTCGTCGATGTTTCTTCCCTCGCCGTGGAAATTTCCCGACGGAACGCTATCTGTGAACTTGCAGAATCTTTTTGTTACGCTCTGTAGATGATAAAATTCGATCCTTTGCGTGGTACAGTGGAGTTGGGTTGCGGTGAAATAGGAATGAGCGGATTTTTTTTCTTTCTTTGTTTGAAGATTGAAAGTTGATTAAATAACTAAATAATTATTAAACAATTGGTTAATTACAATGAAAGTGAGAAATTTGTAAGAAGAAATTGATAGCTTCGTCTGATGAGATGCTGACATATCGTTTTAATGTTAATTAAAATATAATGTATTCTGATGTTTTAATATCATTATGAAGGCAACTTGATTCAATGTGGGAGTTCTGGTTTCTGATGCTCGCATAATCTAAAAGTTAGATGCGATGTGATGATCGTGAGGTCGCGAAACTAGACGAAATTTAATATGTCAGTGATAGGTACGCGACTTTCATGCAGCTTAAGGCTGAAAGATGAATATTGAGCAACTGATTTGAATATGGAGAACATATGAATTTGTATGATACATGGCTGAGTAGCCTTGAATATGACCGATCGATTTATGATTGATTCTGAGTAACTATTGTACATATTCTTCGTACGAGTACATACGCATCAATTCAAATGATTATCTTCATTTGAGGAGATTGTCTGAAAAAAATTAAGTATGAAAGTGTTCTGTTCCTTCTTTTTGAAGCGATGCATATTCATCTCATACATCCTTTTATACGAGTTTTAAAAGTAGACGGACGAGGTTATTTGAATGGATTAATGTTCGTTTTAATAGCCATTTATACTTTCTCATATGTTTCAGAGAAAGAAGTTTCAGTTATTGAATTTGAATACCCCGAATGGTAAAGTAAAAAGAACATGTATATTGTTAGATATGGAGCATGGAGATTGTTATGGATATTGTAAAAAATAACGAAGAAATCACGTCCGTGTCATAAACTCGACGCTGTTCGTTGTATTTAACAGCTGCTGGCCTCGTTTAAAAATAAATTAAAATATCGTGGTCTTTCTCTTTTCTCCCTTCTCTTTCCGCAAGCGTCACGAAATTTCGCCATTCTCTGATTATGAGACTATTTCGCGCTTCTACCTATTTTTAATTTCCCTGTTAAACGATTATGTATATACGCAGAAACCAGAACTTCCTCGTATTTTATTTATTCTTTTAGAGTAAAACAACCGCTGTCAGGAACGAGAATATAAAAATTCCACTATATTTTTTAATTACATTCATTTGAATATTACTTACAAAACTCCAATCTATGTTACACGTGAACAATATTTTATCAGAAATCCTAAATACTCGAAGAATATTAATTAAATTTATAGTAATTATATTATATATTAATATAGTAGTTAATAATTTTATTCGAAATTCTGATGAAACATAGATTCCAAGACCTGGCACAAAATAAAAGCATAGTCCTCCATTGTTGGGCAAACATTTTTAAACGTTTTCAACGTTCCATCACGAACAAAAATTAACCATATTCGCTGACACATATTTGCGTCCATCAAGTGAAACACACAGTTCTCGGTACCAATGACAAAACCTCTTTTCCTTCTGATTTATACATTACGTTTGGAAAAAAGCCCTCGTCAGTGTTCGTTGTCGCGTGCGTACTAGTGATTCGTCTGCGGCTTTCGCGAATAAACTTTTTTATCCTCGCAAATCGACGTTGCCTCAGGGCTTACTAACTTATTTAACGTCTCGTAAACCCGTACAATGTATATCAAACTGATGTAAAAAGATTTAAAAGGATTGTTCGACGTCACTCGTTTCGAGTGAAACATATTACCTATATGCCAGGCAATTTCTCGAGCTTGTTGTTTTATTGTTACAGTGAATGTCTCGCGAACGTACATTATAATATGTCGTTTATTTGCTATAATCACGATAAAACTCAAAATTTGTAGCTTTTCCATTATTAGTATTCGAGAAACGATTATATTTCGCGCTTTCCAGGGGTTAATTTCTTCGAGCGAATTTCTGAAGCTGCCACGTGAACGATATTGGATAAATAACTAATTTCCATAATAATAATAATCCATAATTTAATATTAAAGCAGTTTTTGAATTGTTGCAACTATCGTATAAGTTAACGGATTAATGATGAAATATTCAAAACTTCTCGCGTGCTCCAACACTTCTATTCGACGGATCGATTTTCTATATGGAATGAAATTTTTCTATTGAGAAAATATATCGTAGCCGTAACTCGTATGTCGCTGCTCCGACAAAGTACCGATCGTTCGGGCGAAAAGTCAAATACTTTCGCGCGATCGGTGAAGAGACTTTATCAATGTCTTTGTACAGGCGAGAAAAGGGATATATCGGGAGAGCGTACTTTGTGCTTACGTACGATCGAACAATCGCAATTTATTTCGCTGTGCTATCTGTTCCAGCAAACGCGTATAAGAAAGTCTTGTCGACTTTCGGGTCGCGAGATAAAACACGAAAACCGCGATGGAAGCCGCGCGACGTAAAAGAAACATAATTACACGATGTTTGCCACTTTTATGTATCTCCTTTTCCACTCGAGTTTATAATTTTTAGTGTCCAGTGGCGACAGAATTAGATCTATAAATGCGCTAGATCTATAGATTTATAGATTTATAATCTATAAATTAGATCTATAAACTTTCTGCGACATATTTATATTTGCAATATAAGAAAGTATTTATTTAAATAATTCCCACGTACATATTAACGTCTCTAATATGTCGTACAACTGGGATCATCGAGTTTTCATTTCTTAGTATGCTTCCATTTCAACGTATAAAAGGTCTCTTAATATCTGAAGAAAATCTTTAGCATAAAGTTGGAATCAAAAATTAACCATATCAACAACGATTTCGTCGTATCTCTCTCAAACCAAAGTAACTTATCAATAGCAGAAAAATATACTTGGATTGAAAATGACGATGAGCGTATGTGGAAATCAAGAAATAACAATTAATACTTTTTCTTGCTATGAAAGTTTATACGAGGATCGTCCAGGAAGTAATACTTGTTTTGAAATAACAACGATACAAATGCATCTTAAAAGGTTTTCTTCATTTGTTACTTTAATATATATACTAAGTTATTTTTCATTACAGTCACCACCTATATTTGAACACTTATCATAACGTTGTACTAGTTTTTGTATACCTTCGTCATATAATTCCCCCGCCAGTTCACATAACTGTCGTCTTACGCAGTCCTTTAAATCGTCGGTTCTTGCGAAACGTTATCGACCAAACAACTCTTTAAGTTTCAAAAAAAAAAAAAAAAAAAGAAAAAGAAAATAGAAAATGGTAATCTGGCTCGTTCGATGCGTCTAGCTTTTGCAACAAAGTTGCAGGCATGTCCTTGTGCCTGAACACCTAGTTTCTCTAAACCTATCGAATTCCCGCACCTATCGTCATTCCAATCATTCATATATGATTTTCGTACCGTAAACTGCTGTAATTTGGTGGTGAATTCCTTTCGCAAGAATGTTTTCAGTGCTCGAAAATCGTAAAAGCGTCGACGGGATTTTCAAATCGTGTCATCATTTTAGACGTATCATACTACGACAATATTAAATATTTAAACACAAAATTTGGTATAATTTATGTCGATATACGAAAGAAGCTAGGTGACCTTTTATAAGTACATTCCACCGTTTTCCACGTTGCTTCTGTACGTAAACAAGTAGTATATTTTGGACGATCCTCGTACACGTATATTAAGATTAAGGGATGATCCAATTAGCAAACTAATGGAAATAGATGAAAGCACGATTCAAAATATTGAATAATAGCAACTGTAGCAAATGGAATTTGGCATTCGATGTAAAAAATGAAATAGCTCGTCCCGGCAAATTGCTCGTTCTGCTGATTTTGAAAATTCGTGTTCGCCTCACGAAACACAAGTATCACAAGCGTGACTTTCGTGATCCATCGTCGGTTCGTGCATATCGTTCGACCTCGATCAAACAAACTGCCAGAGATTGGTTCTCGAGAGGATAGAGGCGGCAGCCTAATAAACCTGAAATTATTCGAAACATCGTCTGTGAAAGTACTCCATCGCATCGGCAGCTCGTTTCTTAGATCGCGCGAACAATCAACATGAAAGGATTTAATTTGTTATTTTGAACAGGCAGAACCAGTTTATCGAAGATACAATGCATAAACTGATGCCCGCGGAATGCCAACACGACGTAAACTATGTTCCGTGACTCGCAGAATGATAGTTACTAAAGCGTTTCGGAATATAAATAGAATGATCTTTCACGTCTTTTGGAGATCGTTTAAACAATCTCAAAGCAGAATGATCGAATTGGATCGAGATAGGCGAATTGAAAATGATCGATGTCGAATATAATTTGACGAGACTGTACCTTGATATATTGAATATTTGTATACAAGGTTTCGGAATAGTAATGTACATTTCGTAAAATTCATTTTCGAGGAAATAGAAGTAATAAATGTTTAAAGAAGAAATGGAAAAATAAAATCGGGCGCTAATATCATTTTTGAGAAAGACTCGTAAAGTTATAGAATGCAAAAAACCTAATTCTAGTCGAATCTTTCTTCATTTTCGCTACGAAACCGCTGAGTAACCTAATAGTAAGATAGAATCGTACGTGAAATTATTTTCTGCTTAATATAAAGTTGCATGCAATTATGTAGCTGTTGATTTCTTAGAAGTCAGAGAACGCTCATGTCGCAGGGCAATAATACCATAAAGCGTTCCCCATTCGTCAAATGCATTTCCTCGAATCTACAGCGAAATCAGCACGGTATTGAGCTTAATGTCTGCTAGGTGCGCCTTAAATTCTTTCATCGGTCGCGTTTTAATCACTGAAATAAATTTAACGTGACGATATCAAAATTATTTTATCTTCGCCTGATTGTTACGTCGTAATTATATTCGTTGTGATATTCCTTAGAAAATTACTTGTCGCGCGTGTAACTTCACTGGAAACAAATATTTTTACGAGGAAACTTTTCCGCTGCATTTTTGATGCGCTTTTTTTATGCACTTTTATGCAATTTCAATCCTTGGGAAATTAGCGATATTCTCGAAGAAACATTCGTTTCTCGTTTTTATTTCCTTTGGCGCAGATACGTCGAATAAGAAGAGAAGCTCGAAAGAAAGAAATATAATTGGTGAATTATATCTTTTCAGTACTATTATAGAACCATTTCAAAATTCCGTTTGGTAAAGAAAACTATTCTATAGAAGCAATACGAATTACGTTATTTAAAGAAAGGAATGAAAAGAAGGAAATTCTGAAAAATAATACGATAAAAGTTAAGTTTGAACTCTTAGTATAGAACGTTAGAAGGAAAGTTGAGATTCTGGTGGAAAGGATCCGGTATTCGCCAGCCGTGTCACGGCTACACCATCGAGGGTTAAAGATCCCCCATTTTGTTCCACCTGTTAGAAGTTCTTCCGCGGAAGAGATTCAAAGTCGTTAGGAATTTTTCTCTGAACAAACGAGATCCTCGCTGGATTTTCTTGGCAATACTGAAATCTCTGGACTTTCTCGTCCAACACGGCACAGCCCAGCCCTTCTCTCGTGATCTTTGCTTACAACCAGGCTGTCCTGATAAATATTTCAAAGAACCGCAAGAATTTCCTGCTCTATTTCCCTCGCTGATTTTATCTAGCTGGTACAATGGTTCGCGTGAGACAGTTCTCTCAATTGCGACACGATTCGCTTGATTTTTTTTGCATAATCTATTTTACTTTTAAAAGAGTAAATGTAAACCATCGACTACTGAACAAATAAATAAATAAGTATGGAAATATATAGAACGCAATATAGAAACAAAGTTGCCGTCAACGATTGGTTATTGGCCACGTTGGCCAATGGAAAAGTGTGGTAGACAATCGTACGAGCCGTTATTCCAGGCGAGAAAATATAATCGCGACGTTACTCGTCGACGAGAGTCGTTCGTCTCTCGGCGGAATACGGAAGAAAAGTCGATATCCGACGAGCGGTCGTTGGATAGCACGTTCTTGATATCGCTGGAACATGTGTACGTACACGTCCCGCGTGAAATAAGCGGAAAAGTCTGTGAAAGAAGGAAAGATAGACAGACAGAGAGATGGTGGTGTACTGAAGCAAAGGGATTGAGAACCAGGTACGCGACAGTGTGCAACGATAAAAGGGGAGACAGTTGCGAGGAGAAGGAGGTGAAAAAGTATTGCGGTTTATAATTCGAAACTGGACCGGAATAAGAATGGAAACTAGGTTTCAGCGTGATCACATGGCACCCTTTGATACACAGTATTATTCGAAAGACTTGCACCATTTCCAATAATGATTTCAGGATAGAAACACCTATTATCGATATTAATGGGCAATGCTTTTTATATCGACTTCGAAAAAGAAAGAAGATATTTCAATTCGACGAGTATACTCTTTTTCTTTTTCCTTTTTGTATGTATGTTCGCTGATTTCTTCGAAATGTCTCGACCAATTCAGATAATTCCTCTTGTATCTCGTAGGATACGTCTTCACGTTGGCCCAGTTAAGAAAGTTTCTCTGATTTCTCGTCTACCGTTAGCTACTTTTTTTTCAAAAAAGAAAAAACTAATTTTTGTTAGTAGAAAGTGCTTTCATATGGTGTTATATAGAAACGAATGCTTAGATATTTCTACGTGTGTATAGCAGAATGTCGGTAACTCGAATATCTATAATTTGGAATCCTCTATACGACAACAATTTCGTTTTTTCTCTTCTGCTTCGTTGTAACCACTTCTGTAAATCTAAATATAAACTTTCTTCATCTCGATTTATTTTCTCCGCGTTTAGATGCGTTATTTTATCTCTGCAACTCGAATTCGGAGAAGCTCGACCTCTACAAATCGAAGTTATAAGTTGAAGTTTTATCACCGCTGTCTCTGGAACTCGAAGCATCGTGTCCCCCTTTCTTCCGCCGAAACTAGTGTCCTTTGTCGCGTTTTTGCTACTCACATGCAAACTGATTGTTTTTTGTTAGTCCAGTCAGAAGCGTGTGTGTAATGTCTACCGTTAGATTTCTTACGCGTCTCTGCGTCTTTGAATATTTATGAATCGAAAAACCTAACACATGTGTAAAGTCTCCGCAACATAAATTTTCGTTTGTTAAACGTTTCTTATTCGAAAACTGCGTAACTCGAAGATCTAAACCTTCGAATGTTGTACTGTATTTTCTATTTAGTTCGAACAATCAAGGTCCTACTGCATTTACTAAATTACAAAATTATTTAAGCACTCACAGTAGCGCTACCCTAATCCAAACACCCATTCTCCGACATAATATTTCCCAGTAACTGCTGCCTTTTTCCATTTCAAATATACACACATTTTATTAGTATAATATACTACGTATTCTTTCCTGTATTCGATCGAATGAATTCTGAAGATTAGGATTTAGTATGAAACTAACAGCGTTCTAAGTAACAAAATAAAATACGGCACAATTAAAAAATGGGAAGTATAAAAGAAAAAATTGAAACAAGAAGAATAAAATAAAAATACACGGCGTTGGAAAAACCACAATTACAGAAATTAAGAAACAAAAACATGATATTACAAATTGCTCAAAGCACGTAGATTCGTGTGTTACTGTCAGCAGTAGAAAATCCTAAAATATACCGATGTAATAAAATGGCTTCACTGAGATAAAGACGATGATAACGACGAATTTACACGAATGGAAACAAATAAATGTAACTGGTGACGAAGAGTAGCCTTCGCATGCCAAAGCATTCGTTCGAAAAAGGAAGTCGATGGTTCGTACATTCAATGAATTATGTGACTCGACAGCCAAAAAGGAAACCGTCAGTTAATCTTTATTCGTGAAAGTGAAATTTCATATGAGAAAAGTGATTGCTTTTTTATTCGAACAGTTTGTGCAATTAAAACGTTGTAGGCCTCGGATCATGAATATACGATTTTGTAGGAGCTTTCATATAAAGTAGACGCAGAAACGAAAGGTTGAAGAGGGTCGAGAGGCCACTTTTTCTCCACGATCGATCTGGAACCGGTCACACGTGCAACATGCACGCGTGGCCGGTGTAACGTTGCCTCGGTGTTATCAAATTATTCCGCGTATTATCGAACGGATGCAATAGCGCTTAAAAGCTAACAAATCGACCGAGAGACCACGCATATCCGGCTTGACGCCGACAATCACGTCGATTATCCCTGCGGAGTCGGCTATTGGTCGGCCACGTTTTGCCCCTCGTTCTACTGTCTCGCTTTGATCATGCAATTAAATTTCAACGAGATATTCAATTTTAATTAATCCTCCTGTAACGGCCGTTCTCGTGGAATCCGTGTATAATTGAAGTTGAACGAGCGCTAACGCGATTCAGAAACCTTCGTCCTCTGTGTTCCTCTATATCATATATCCCTTCTATAGGTTGCAAGTCGCCAATTATCAGGCTGTGTGTTTACTCGCGTGGTGTACCACTGACCGGAAATTTAGTTTTCACCGAGGGGGTTCAGGAAATATTTTAATTGCCGCGTGAAAGATTAATAGAACGAAGTGAACGAACTGTGTGATTTAAAGGTTACAATAGTTCACTATACACTCGAGTTCACTATACACTTTTATAATCAAGGGATTAACCCTTTCTTTACCACCCATGCGGTTGCGAGTATGGTTCTTCTCCACGGGATAGCTCACTGATTTTATATATATATATATATAACGTTTATTGTTCAAGAAAAACATATATTACATATGCATATTCTCAATAAAAAAGTGGGGCAAGAACAGAATGGGCAAGTTCACCAAGTTCTTTAATAAATGATTTGATTGAATTTAAATGATTTGAACGATACGGGGGAATGTTAGAAATCCTAGAAGAATAAGAGAAAAATTAAGCTACTTTGTAAGACGAGATAGTCTTTAAGAGAGTGTCTTATAACTTAGAATCCCATGAGGAAATCAATAACCCCGTTATTACTATTATTTAATTAATTAACCTCGATAAGTTTGAATATTGCAAATAGTAAAATAATATGTAACACGAAAGTGTTAGAGAAACATATTAATTTCTGAAATTCGTCATGGAGAAAACATTTTCTACTATATAAATTAATTAATTCTATCATATAAATTCATTATAAATTAATAGAATAAGGAAGTATCGAAATTTGACTGTTATCTTCATTTACAAAAGTGGTAACAATTCTCCAAGAAGTTTCCGAATTTTCAAATAGTTCTCAAATTCAGATTCTCAATAGGTAAATATCAGTCACTTACAACGTGAGCCAACGAGGGCTTTTACGACGAGAATAAGGATATCAGAGTGGCGCGCAACATAGAATGCGAAGGGGTTAAGCAGTAGAGGACTCATCGTATGGAAAATCGAGGAGGACGCGACGAAAGGGATTTTCCATAGCTCGTTGGAATGCGAAATTCGAGGATAAATCGATCAACTTGAATCACTGTGTTTTCCTGAAACTATTCCAGTCCAGATTTCGACAAATTTTCTTCTTTACATAGCTATAGAAAGTTGCAGTTTTGTGTAACAAGAAATTGTAACTAATGATTTTATTGTCTTTATTTTAGAAATTCTGTACACTGTCCGATAGCAGGCCAATTCGACGATGCTGCGAGTTTCTCAGTCGAGTTTCTTAAAGCGGCTCTACGCGAAACTAGCCGAATCCGCAGATCGTATTCCGCAAATCCTCGGGAGGTATTGAAAAAGTGGCGATTCTTTTTGCAAACGAGATCACCGTGGCTGCAAGCTGGTATAACGGATGCTTTCGCTCGATTCCCGTGACATCAGATATTCGGTGAATCGAATGAACGAATTGTAAAAATGCGATGACTCAGTGGCCGCGTGTCGCGGCGCGTACGTTATTTTTCGCGGCGTTTTCTGTTGACCTAAGCCGACCTGTCGACTAGACTTCCCTTTGTAGGTTAAATTCGTTGCCCAAAGCAGTAATTTAACCCTTAACACTTTTAATTGTGAATATCGACCGGCAAATTCAACTTATTCTCATCATACTTCGACTTTCAAGTTTTTAAGTGTCAGATTTTAAATGCTACAATGACGTGTAAGTAATAATATTAAAATCATTCGAAAGAATCTTTATTCATCTCAGAAGAAATGTAATTTTGATTACAATATTCATAACACTGCACATCGGTGATGCTTGAGAGGCACACTTGGAGCGTTAAGTGTTAACGAAGCTGAGATGGCAAGAATGTTGGTTGTCTTCTATTCTGAATGTTGTAACATTTATTGTCATTTTTGATATTTCTATTCGATCCAATCTATTTTCTCATATTTATAGTTTACATAGAAATCGGTATCTCAGCTATTAAACAAAGCGTTCGCAGTATAAATTTTCTTATAAAGACAGAGATATAATAATATCTCTTACAATAAAATTGGTTAACAATTGAATAAAGTAATTGTAATTCTTTGATAATGATATTTTTCGAAAGAAATTTTTGATCTGGACAGTTTCCAAATTATTTCGAGCGTTCTGAGGAATCGTCGGGTGGACTGCGGCGATATAATGAAGTTAACTGTTTGTTCGAAACGATATTTAGTAATTGTAATGTCAATGTTCCGCATACCAGTAATGGTATAAATCGCGTGCAATCGATTACGGCCATTGGTAACACTGTTTGCCATTATATGCAGCCACATTAATGACGCACGAAGAATAAATGGTGACGATTATGCATCGTTGAATAACGAACCACGATCGAGATATTTGATTTCCATTAGTACGATACGATAAAAATAATTCATTAGATTAATGTTCCTGCTTTGACACTCGGTGTCATCGTTTATAATTAATCGGATCGATACTTTCTCGATACTATACCAAGTATTTTATTAAACAGTCCAAAAAACTCGTAGCGAAACTTGAGGAATATTTAATTAGAATTAGGGTTTTTGCCATCTGTACTTTCGCGAGTTGTTTCTTAAAAACTTGTTCTTATTTTTCGTTTTACTGTTTGATAAAAATACATAATAAAAACGCTACTAGCTTTTCGAGTGATCCAATAATATCCGCTTTTACTGCCATAATAATAAAATAACAGAGAAAAATCAACAGGTTTCCATTGAATTTAAGTTGCTCGTTTGAGCTTACGATATTATTGGAAGATATAAATTTCTAACAAAGTTAAAAATTATCTGTATAAAAGAATCTTCGTGGAATTACGATATTATCGAAAGATAGAGATTTTGACGAAGCTCAGAATAGAATCATTGTAAAAACTTTAAAGTACAAAGCAATTCCGAGAGCCGTAGGAAGCTCTTTCTTAAGAAACTTTATCTGCTGTTACTTAAATGGACCAGTTTTAGTAAACGAAAGAATGGAAAGATGTTAAACATACGTCCAAACTTCTTGAAAATTATTGCTTTTAGATTGTTTTACTGCAAGTGTCGTAAATTATAATATTCATTTATTTCACAACTACGACCTTAAACATTTCAAATAGGATATCGCTTGCTTTGGAATCCTTTCGATTTTCAAGCGACTCGTATAAATTATCCTTCAGAAGGAAGAGCTGTCGAACGTCGCTAGAAATCGTTTTCGTTGGGTATGTTTCGTTCGTTCGACCGAACGTTCTGTCTTCCTGTCGTTCCTACGATTGTCAGTTGATAAAAATCGCAGCCAATAGAGCCGTAAGCTTTTAGTAACCGTAACCAAGGATGTCTGGTTTGTTAGAAGAAATCGATTCGATATAATTGATAGTTTTGAGTCTCATATGATGTCGATGACTTTCGATCTGTTGAGGTTGAGGTTGACTGATTGAAGAACGAGTGGATGAATTTGTAATAGAAAAGTATATTGAAATAATTAAAGGTATAAGTATAAGTATAGTGTACAAGTATAAGTTTATGCTGATTCAGATCCTTATTCTCTTAGTATTACTAGACAATGAAATCATAGGGAGCACGTTCACATATTTATAGCGAAAGGACATTATCAAAATAGTTAACCTTATAGTTTTGACTAGAGGCTACAGGGAACATAAATAGAAATCTGTTAATTAGTTCCTTTGTTCCTAGACTTTACAACCCAAAACATAATGTATTATTCAACTCAATAATACACACCTTTCCTTATTTAGAATATTTCTGCGTAATAGCAGTTTCCGGGATATACATAAATAAAGATGTAGAGTTTTTCTTGAAGTAGTTACTTTAACACGATCAAATCACCAAAGATCAACTTTCCAAGTAACATTTTCTAGCAGATTGTTAACATCATTTACTAATGTATGATCAAACTTAATATGAGGAACAATGCGGAAAGTTATAAATTATGAAAAAAATTTGAAGCAATGAATTCCATTATGAGTTCAATTTTCAAATAATGCTATGATTTTTGCATTTTGTATTTTATTGAAATCAAGTTTCCTGATTTTCTCTATTATAGATATTTCTTTGTGATGTATGTATACTATTTGCATAAAACACGAAACTGTTTCGTCCTACTAGATTTGTCAAAAATGTCTACAACTTTAGCCGTTATGTAATTAGCGAAAGTCTTCGTGAATACAATAGGAGGGTTAAACTAAATACTAGTGCTTCGTAGGCGAGCTGCGTGAATGCTTGTTTCACTTTCTACGTAGACTCTTCTAGCCACGTATGCAGGCCGCATCATGCACTAAGAGAAAGTGGTGTAACATCTGTAAAGCAACTATTAGCAGCAGTCGCGTCGCTCCGAATTTTTGTAATTTATCAAGCGAGTAATTTAAAATTCGTAATTTATTAAACGTGAAAGTTTGATTAAAAGTTACATCCTAAGGCTTACAAGCGGAAATATTATGAAGTTTCAATTCTTTTAGTAGTAATACTAATTATAATAATTACAATAATACATAGGAAACTATTAGTAGCAACATTTTTGATCGAACTTCGGCGATTACAAACTCCTCTGCCATTTTCACAAGTAAATTTATTAGTCTTCCGTGACATATACTCATTTACCAAGCGTTTAAGTTATTTTCATGTAAGTTCCGATGCCTTTTCAACGTTGATAACGAACTATGCGAACGCTTTAGCGATCCGCCATCTACAAAGTCTTAACAAGACACACCGCGTTTCATTGTGCAAAAATTATGGTAACGTTTTAATTTTCTTTGCCAAGAATTATTCTCGGATAATGGAAATTAGCACGCGATGTGCTACCATGGAGTAAGATTACGTTTTCTGATCGGCTCAAGTGAATTAAAATGCAGCTCTTTAAGTACAATTATTACTATAATTTGGAATTTATTACTTCGTAGCGTAAATGTTTATCATATGTTCATTAGTATTTACTAGTATAATAACTATTTTAAATATTTTGTAATCTAAAATACATATCGTTGAAATCCTAAAGAATTTTTCCAAATAATTTGACTTGGAATAAAGACGATTTAAATGATAAAAAAAATGTATTGTATCTTAAAATTTATCTTAAACGCATAAAAATTCACAATCTACGCGCGATTAAATATTTTACTGACTGGATTGAAGGGTTACAATATTCTTTAACTCTCTGATTTCCAACGTTTCTGGAAGTTGAAAATCCAACCCGTGGAAACATGGCACGTAAATCAGTGGCCAAAATGTTCCCTTCGAGATAGTTTTCTGCGCACAAGTATACGCGAGTGCACAAACTAGAAATGGAGTATAATTCACGAGCAATTCAGGAAAGCTAATGCCTGTTGGTTTAGAAAGTCCTGTTGAAGCCTTTGATTATGTGCGAATTTATGACATGTCGGTTTCTGCTAAAAGACAGAAGCCACACTTCACGAATGAACAAGCAGATTGTATAACATGTATAACATGAAGTTTATTGTACTAAAATACCTACATACGCGTGAAGTATAACGATACGAAGTATAAGTCTATTGTCGAAATTCAATTATTTAATCAAACACGCAACACTGGTTCGCTTAACTTTCTACCATGTTCTTATAACGTTTATGAAGAATATCAACCGTCGACCAATGATCGTCGAAATAAATAGTTCTCAACATCGTTGCAAACGAATGAATATCATCTCGTATTCAAAAACTCCGAATTATTGTCCATACGTACACACCGTTTCCGAGTGTGAATCTTAACAGCCTTTTCCATGCCGTGAAACGTAAAACGTGTTCACGTAACTCGGAGAATTTACGTGTCCGGCAATTAACGTTATTCCGGGTTGGCGGAAGATAAAATAATTGCTCGATAGTGAACGTAGGCGGCGACTGTCTAGGCGTATTTTTACTTCGGTTCGTGACAGCTGGACGAGATTAATAGCATCCGAAACACAGGCGCGATCATTAATTTCCTTGAGCTGCAAAAAGGCGGAACAAAAGTCAACGCCGTTGGCCTCTTGGCAATTAAAAGAGACCGCAGCCCACTTAACGTATCATCGCGCCGTGCATCTTTTTTCGAGACCCGTTTCCACCGCACGTTTTTCCTCCGGTGTTGACCAGTTACAAATAACGAAGCCACCAACGAATCGTCCCCGTGACGTGCTAATTTCCCACGAACGCCGTTTACGATCTTAATGGCGTGAATTTGTCATGGTTGATTTCGAATCGTGGCTATTTGCCAGTCTAACGACGTTCTACATTTCTGTTTTGCGGGAACCAGGTGTTTGGCGATGTATTCAGGCGCGCTTCTGCAGGCAGTTTTTAAAATAATAGGAATATCACGAATTTTGAGAAGTGCAGGTACGTGATACTCTTCAAAGGGCAAACTACGTTTGGAAGTTAATGATACACGTGTAACAGTGGAAATATAAAAGTGAAGCATATATATATCGGGTTTACATTATGATTAGGGTTAGGGGCGTGAAACGAATCTTCATTTGGTGAGTCAGACATTGTTGTTATGCAATGGAGAAGATATTTACTAACACAAATATGATTATTGTAGAATTTGACAAATAACCGTGGTAATTAGATACTCGAGGTGTTAATGACAATGATCCTAAGTTCAATAACGAATCAGCGGTCAACAGGATAACAAAATGCGCTTTCTTCCAAAGCGCAAGTTGTACTCAATTTGCTTGTCTACGGTACAAGTGTTACTGAACTAACTCTTTGTTAAAACGTAGAATATTCAACGAGCGTAAAGACGCTATGTAATTCGCTAATGAGACCTCACGAGAGAATGACTTTCCGTCAGGATGATGCTGCGGAGGAAAACTATGATGGGGTGTGTCTAAGGGCACGAGATCATCAAAGTGAGGGAAATGGATGTTCCTGTTAATTGGTTAATTTCTATGTTGGTGGTTGAAGAAGGATGCTAGCCGCCCTTGAAAGTTGCTAGCGGGAAGCGCCGTTCGTGAAAAATTAGATTTCCCGTATCTTCCCGTAGTAGGTGATAGATTTAGAGACTGTTAGGATAAAGACTGTTTGTTCGTTGGAAGGACCTTAGTTAACTAAATCCTAAGATTTATAGCGGGTTCTCAGGCTAGCTGAAAATGTACTGTGGTGATGCATCGACATCTGGTAATCATGTTGCCGGAAGAATAGGGTCTGTGTGTGGCGAGCCACGGGACAGAAATCCTTTGAATGTTTACTGTCGCGTGCCGCTACAACTATTTCTTTTAAGGAAAGCTATAGGATCACTCCATACTTCTATTAAGTAAAAACATTCATCCCGTGACCGCGGCTATGTTCAACGACTAGTTGTCACCTCGAGCCCAAGCTCATTATCACAGATCTCGGACAATTATAATCGAGTTAAATTATAGAGACTAAAATATTGGGGATTTTCCGAAGAATTCCAAAGAGAAGGCCCCGGTGTCCCTTTCATCTCCGACATATACATACATTTAATTTAATTATTCTTAAAATAAACTCGATTTTTCAGAATTGACCGTCTGATTATATATATATATGTAGTATCGTGGAGAAAAAGGCCTAAGATATCGGTCGAACCATAAATAATGTCGCGAAACCATCGCGTCGTCGGGTCCATCAATGTGTCGTCGGTCCTCGGATCTCTCGTGATCTATTCTATTCGGCAAATGAGTGCCGGTAAAACAAAGCAAAAGTAATAATGTCTGTTCGCGAGTAGTCTGAATTCTATAGAATTGTATAGAATTAAATGTTCTATAACTTGAATTACATGTATCAATAAACAGAGAAAATGGTACAAACGCTTAACAAATTTTATCAAATTATAAAAGTTTGAATAACCAACGAGATGGTTGCAGTATACCCGGGTTAAGAACCACTGAAAGAATTTAGTCTAAAAGAATTGGAGTGTTAAAAATACAGAGATCCTTTGGAAACTTTGCTACCGCTTCGGTCTTACAAATCACCAATAAATTTCTGCGAAACCGTGGACCTATTTCCAATATCCATAGAGCCTCAGAAATGACCAACGATGCGAATTTTATTCTTGATATTCGATCGCCGATATTCTACGACGCTACATATTCGCAAGATCCAAGATTTCAACAATAAAATGCTGTTTCTGAAACTTCAATACCATTTCCACTCCGCCGATCATCAACAAACTTTTCCAAACCAAATGGCCATTTTTAAACTTGATCGAACGACAAAGATTACCGCGAAACATTCACCGGTTTCGTCCATAATCTATCAGCGATACATGGAACATAACCTCAACGGAACGATCTAAAATCTATAGTCGAACTTCAGAGGTCGCGTCGAAGATAGCGCCATCTATGCGGCCATTAAATGGCCCGTAGGAAACGTTCCATCCGTTAAAAGCGATATCCAATTGACTAGAACTCTCTTATTGTTAGCTTCTGATGGAAGTGGAAGAAATTTCTGCGGAACGTCGTGTGGAAACAGGAGCACATCGATCCCCGATATGGACCATATCTGTCCTATTAGCTTAGGAACTCTGGCGATTCACGAAATCTGTAGGTGACATCACGAGAATCCGGTGTAAAGCGAAACCGCGATAAAACGTATATTCCGACGCCATTCCCGACACCGAATGAAACCGGGCGAATTTAGTTCCCTATAACTCGTTATGGTTTCTAGATCTCGTTCGTAGTTGCCCGAGAAACTAATTTCATTCGGTTGAAGTTTATGGTTTGTAAGCTAGAACGGCTAAAGTATGGTGGATGTGTCACTATGAAAAAGATTTGCACATTGTGTGCTGAGATCACCGCGTTATTTGTTCGAAGCTTTAGTCATGCTGCCTGCGATCCATGGATTATAATTAATACTGCGCCGTATTAGTCTTGTTTGCACTTCAATGGACAAAAAGACTTTTAATATATTTGATTTCAAAAAAATATTTAAAAAATTTACTTTATTTCAATATCGTAATCGCGATAACGGTTATAAAAATAAAAATAAAAATACTGGAAGGATAAGAATGAAATATTTTTATTGTGGGGAACGTATTATTCAAAATTAAGCATAAAATATGCATCATTGGAGTGTAATATTATAAAAAGTATAACCTGTATTATTACAGCGAATTATTTGATCAAAAGTGCGCTTAATGAAGTCCCGTCTAATAAAGATTTCATTAAAGGGAAGTTTCTAAATTACTTTTATGAAATTCGCTAACTTCCTTTGTAATACCTTAGAAAACGGCGAACTTTTATATTACAGTAGCTAACTTTTTTCTTTTTTCCTTAGAAAAAAGATGAGGATGCCTTTGCTTTTATCCTTCGTCCCAAGCTTCGGCTGTTATTGATTTTTGTATATTTTCATGTGCAATTAATTAAATTTGATGTGTAAGAATGTCTGTAGCAATGTGTATTCGATTTTCAAGCCCAATATTCTCAAGCCTTTAATCTGAAACTGTAAGTAACTAATTATTTAACTTCATTTAAACAATATTTCATAGGATAAAATATTTCACAATCATTGAATAATACAGAATGTAATAGAATATTTTTAAATAAAATTTAATTGTCAACATTTTTTTCATTAAGTTGAATTTTTCAAATAAAGTATTAAATAAAGTATTAAAGTAAAAAAATACTTGCTTAACATTACCTCGTGTTTGACCAGGAATGGGTGTTATATTTCAATAGATAATATTGGAATATGCATAGTTATGAGATATTTGGTTTTACTATTCAATGTAATTTTTATACCTTTTCTGTATTCCACGCTTGTTGAATAAATAGTTGAAAAAAAGACAGGTATCTGAAGAGATGTGAAGAGATACAGAATGAAGAAGAAGAAGTGAGGAGAACAACAGTGTGAAGTACACCGTTTTATATGACGGATTGCTAAGTTAATAATAAACTCATTCATTTTTAAACAGGTTTTAAGGATTTTGTAAAAGGTCGATCCTCCTAACTGGTGTAAACTGGCATTTATCGGGAGTTTTATACGTTAGAATAACCGGGCAGTGTAAAATTCTCGAGTTCGTGCAAAAGTCGTTCGGAAAAATAATTTTCTCTGGCAAAATTACGTTTCTGCTTCTTCTTACACCTGTAGGACCGTATTGCTGGAAAAACAGAGGGAAAAAGAAATTTACAAGTTACCCTTTGGCCAACGAGAAGCGACAAATACCTTTGCATCGAATCGACGTGGAAAGGAACGGCCTGATCCTAATGTTCACCCGCGCATTAAAAGTTTTAGTGAGCTCGTAAAGATTGAATTTACGACGGGACAAAGTTACTCTCTCAACTTTATCGCTAGAATTTTGGTAAAGCTACCCGACCAGCAATATCTCCCTTTCCTCGCTGTACACCGTAACACACACTTAAGGATCTCAACTTTTGCTTTGACAACTGTGTATGCTAATATTAGTTCCTCGTCAGTTAAGTTATTCGATATTTAGTATTGATATGTAAAATTGATATTGTACGAATTAAAGAAAACATTAACTCCTGAATAAAGCGGAGATGAGCGTAGAGGAATTTTACAAAAAAATAATTTCTAGATGAGACAGAATCAGGAAGAGAGGCAACGAAGAAAACCATGAAGAAGAGAAAAAGCAAAAAGAGAGGGCAGGAGGAAAAGCTGAGAACGGAGACGGGAATGGGCCAGAACCTGAATTATTATTTTTTTTATTTATTTTAATTATTTAATTATTAACTGGAACAGCTCTGGATACGTATTAATTAATTGAAACCTATGAGATTCGTTGTGAACAGTGCCAAAGACACGCACAATGAGGATATATTAATTCGTACCAAAAATAATAGGTCTAAGATGTGTTTATATTTAATTGTTTAATATGTTTAAGTTCAGGTCGAGATCTATGTTAAGCTTACTTTTGGTTTTAATTCTAATCTAGTGAGATTATAAGGACAATGAGATAATTTGTGGTGAGAATAGTATAATACGAGATGAGATATCGTAAATCCATGAATCACAAATAAATAAATAAATAAAAGAAAAAAAAATTTTTTTTAATAAAGAAGGAACAAGCCAAATCAAACAGTTTCGTTTTGCTTTGAGTGGTGCGTGATGACGTAAGATTGCGTGAAGCACTTTAATCCCTCGATGATTTCTTTGATCAATTCACCTGCTCGCAACTGTGACCATTAATTACGACAGATGCGCTGACCATTATTCCTGGATCGTTAGGCGCAAATTGAAGAGCGTGCCAATGTCGAAGCGGTTGCACTTGTTCGAACTTGGATCACTTTAATTGCCCCATCGTGTAAGCTTACACGGAAACATACGTGTGGGCGTTCGCGCATTTGTCGTAGACATTTCCAATGACTTAGAATCTTTTCACCCTCTGAATCCTTGCACTCGCTAAAATCAACGAATTTCACGCTTGAAACCGATTTCAAGTTTTCACGATAATTTTGGATTTTCAAGAAAGTTCTCCTCTTTCTATATTTCTTTATTTCGTTAGTGAATGTTACTAATAGTATCCTGGAAGATTTTTTAATCTATAAATTTCGATAAAATGATTGTTTCGCTAAATTTCATGAATTATTCACTGATCATGTGTTTATGATTGTTGTAAATAATTGTTTTTCTTTAATTTCTTGCATCCTTAAGAGAAGTTAAAAGAAGAGAGAGTGGAATTATTTTTCAGACGCGTTTTATTTTACAGAAAGTAGTCGGGAATTACAAGAAGCAATTAGTGAGAACACTCGACGTCTGAAGGGAACAATGACACATATTATGCATTGAAACGTATATAAAACGAGAAAATAAGTACATAAGTAAGGTTTGAAAAGCTTAAGAGATATTCAAAGCTGCGTACTTCTCGCTGTATCATGAATTTACAATTTTACTTTACGATTTATTTCAACGATTTATTTTGTTTCAATTTCTAGTTTCGAGTTATTTAATCAAACACTCGTGGTACGTAAACTATAATTTATGAAAGTAAAAATTATTCATAGTAATCGAGTATAAAAAGAGAAAAACAGTAGTAAAAGGAACTATAAAGTCGATATCTTTGAATCAAAATGTCTTTTAAACAGATATTAATATATTTAATTCGAACAGATTTAATTTAATCAAATAAAAAATTAAACTAAAAAGAATAATTGTTAGTGCACTTTCTAAACTTAGACTATCGCAACTTATTACATATTACGTTATCAATAATAATTAACTTATTATTATGTAATTTATAGATTCATTAAAAAAATATAATACAGACCGATTTATGATAAAAATATATATATTTACAATTCAGCCATTGTATTGTCATTAATCCTAAAAATATTCATAGCCCAAGTTAGTTTTTTTCAAACCGTAAGCCTGATAACGCTAGGAACTAAACCAGAAGAAGAGAAAAAATTGTGAATAGATCGAATGAAAGAAAAAAGAAATTGAGTTTCATGAAAACACAGTAACAAACGCAATTCTTTCAGCGATGGTTCTGTCAGTTGATTGTGTGAAATTTCGTTCACAGTTTTCCAAGAGGTCCCAGAAACGAGGTTGACAGTGATGGATACTGTTTCCTTTGTTCCCATGCGCTATCACGTTTTGCAATTTAAGTACGTCGACGATTTCGCCATTTACAAGCTGCTCTGGCGATTGGTAATTACGCAATCCAATAACGATTAGCGTAGATTTGGAATCTACCATGCAAAGCACACGTTTCATGATATTTATCGGTAATATTTGATTAAATAACCAACTTTATTTCAATTTGATTTCTGTTATAGTATTCTGCTATCGCTGTTATTAACAAGAATAATTTTAATTGGATTATTTTGATTTCGTGTATCATTGATGACAATAATTTCAAATATGTTTCCTTTATATTAATTAAAATAAAATTCTTGTTTGTTAGCTGTATAAAAAATACTCGTTCACGAAATTAAAGCAACAAACCATCTCCTAAAAAATGTTGGAAAATTCTGCCTTTCAAATATATAGTATACAATATATTTCATTGAGGAAAGGCTTAAAACAAAATGCGAGATATTCGAGAAAACTCATTGACGCATTGGGTTACGTTTACGAGAAGAAAACAATAGGAACTTTTAGATTAAACTTAGTTTTTGAACATTTTTACAGAAAGGACAATCATTATCATGGTATCGTTGAGCTTGATGGTCGCGGATAATGAAACTGCAAATGTACTTTATGAAATTTCGTGAAGAAATCCCTTTTCGAGGAATTAAAATATTTTATAGTTAAAGCTACGCGCAATAAGCCGGCAAAGCTGCATGGCGATTAAAAGTTTTCCCATTTATTACAGCGAGGTCAAACGTAATACTAATAAAAACGACAGAACTTTTTCACACATTCGACATAAAATGACGGATCATTTTAAATTTTATGCCGCGACCATTTGATTTCGTCACAGATTATGTAATTAAGGATAAGTAGAAGTTAGAATTGTACGAACATTTTGTATAAAAAATACAAAAAGGTTGAATAAAGCAATTTGAAATGATTCAATTTGCTTCTCTTCGTGAAACTTCTAAGTACGAAGTTCGTTTTTGATCTCTTAATTAAGACAAGTTTTTAATCTTTAATTTAAATCTGCTGACTTAATCTTTTTATTTAAAATATTACTTTGGTTATAAATGAATTTTGTAATCATTTTTACTAAACTCAAGTATATACATGAAAATGTAATTCAATATAGAAGAATTTCTCCACGTTTTTTATTAAACATAGTAGAATATATGCTACACCTTTTATACAGATTTCATTCCATTGTCGTCATATTCAAAGCAAATGATCTACTTAGGAAGAGAGTCACAAAATTCTTTAACTTAAATTATTTGACGAGGGCAAATCATGATAGCAAATCATAGTAGAACACAATAGCAGAAATTCTCAAGTAGAATGTAATAG
This sequence comes from Bombus affinis, assembly GCF_024516045.1. Lineage (NCBI taxonomy): Eukaryota > Metazoa > Arthropoda > Insecta > Hymenoptera > Apidae > Bombus > Bombus affinis. The sequence goes on along the minus strand of NC_066349.1, from coordinate 4,077,525 downwards.
AATATGGTAGCAAATAATTTTCGGAAAAGAAAGGAAACAATGGGAATTTGACTTTGCAACCAACTAAAAAGACGAAATAATTTCTTCTCTATTTGATTGCTTCTCTGAAAAGAGAAAAACGGAGGCAACAGGGGATGGTAAACCGGTCAAAGTGCAGAGTGCAGAGTGCAGCCTCAAATCGCAGATTCCAGGCGTATTAGATAGCAAACAGGCTGTCGAAAACATTGGTCAACGAACCGATGAAAAATGTTCCGCACGAAGGACGTACAAACTGAAATCCCCTTTGATTTCGCGTCCTTTCGAATCGTTTCAAGCAGTGCTGGCCCGTTCTAAGAATTACACGACGAGCTAGACGACGCGATGCTTCGAATCGATGAACGATCAGTAGAGTTTTCGATATCCGACCACGCCAATTTCCCACCCTCGCCGAGCTGTATCGTACGCTCGATCAACCAAACGAAAGTCATTCGATCGGCCTTTCTAGATTAACTAGCGATGGCCTGAGTACGTCGCAAGTAGGTTTCGACATTCGATAAACAATATATAATCTATACATAGATAATATAAAATAAATTTTCGCCATTTTAAAGAACGTTTCTCGAATAATATTTAATTCATTTATTCGTGAGCTTATTCTAAGATAGATCCCATTAACGACAAAGTCGTTAGCGACCATCGAAAATATATAATTAGCGATTGCATGTTTGCAAAATCGAGTAATAATCGGTTTCGTGAAATCGAGTAGGTTTATCTGTTTAAAAAATTTCAACGCAGTATGAATGCGAATGAGGTTTAGGTTTGTGACTTTGAGAAGGTTTTAAAATACGTTATAAAATAATGAGGAACTGAGCAAGGGCTAAAAATATTATCAGCAGGAGTTTATAATTGCTACAATAGCAATATTTTTTCGGTGTGTGTCAATTCTTGCATTGCCAAAGTACTTTATACAATATATGCATAGCTCAATAATTAGCGCAACGCTTAAACAGTTTACAAGAGAAATTGTCATACAGTGGCGTTGCCTAATGGTTCCATAAATCGAGCAGTTTCAATTCGTGTGAACATCGAAGTATTTACACATATATAGAATAATATACGAGCTATTTGAAGATTAGCAAATCTAAAAACCTGTTAACTCGAGCATTGCGGAATTGAAAAGTTTCAAAACTCGGAGGTGCCAACATTGCAAAATTGTTAAGTCTCGAAGCTCGATACTCCGGAAATTTGACAACGTGAAAATACGAAAGTTCGGGGATTGGCAAATTTGGAAACTTGACAATTCCCGCAAATGGCGAAATAATGAAGTGTATTTTCGAAACACGCAGCCACTCGCGAACTACTACGTCTTACGATTAGCATTCAAGTCCTATGAAGCACACCTTGAGTATTAGATTCGATTCAAATGTACTACATATTCAATTCAATACCACGTAGTTACGAGTTTTCCTACTTATATAGAACAATTGAGTTTTCGTGAATCTCTAGCAATGTTGTGTCGCGGGCGATTTACGAGCGTGTTGAAATGATTATACGGAAGCAGCGTGTAATTTTAAAAATTTACAATCGAGTTTGCCATGTGAATGACTTTTTGGATGAAAGTGAAAATACAGAACCAAGTGAATTATTAGAGCGAAACTGTGATTGAACGAGTTAAACAGCTTGTTGTGTGCTATTTGCTGCAGTTTTATTGGGCACGCGATATTACTATTTACCACTTCGCTACGCCTATAACTACTCGAAAATGCTTACGTTATGTAGAACGGTGTTTGTACGTGCACGCAACGGAACTTTGGTAAATTATTACGCGAAATCGTCGAAATTTTAATTTAGCGAGGAAACAATGTGCTCTTTCAAGCTTCTCAAACCAATTATACACTTTTTCTTTTTTCTTCTCTTAATACTTGAACGTTTCGAATAATTTTTGTTCCCGTAAGGTATCATTTACATGTTAATTTTTGCAAATCATGATGTATGCATTAGTTTCTGCATATTAAAACACTATTAGCATAAAAAAAAAAGATCAAACTGTCGAAAGTTATTTCTGTTGTTACAAAAGAGTCGATTTTTCCGCACGTCATAGACAAAGTACGACAAATGCAGGCGAAGCTTTATTGCGCATTGTTTTTTTCCTTTTCTTTTTCATCATGTAAAACGAGGTGAACACAATTACACGTAGAATTACAGGGACACGATAACATTCTAATGCTTAAGGAATTCGTTCGTCCAGGGAAGCATGTAAAAAAAGCTGAATTAGTTCACGCTTGAAATGCAGATGAGCACGCCCGCTTCGAAATCGGATCCAGGTCATCTTCGTTTTAGGAATTTTAATTCTAGCATCTGGATGAACGAACGATAATAGAGGGCGCGCTTTTTATATTTTAGAAGAAACACACCTTTCGCAAAATCCACTGGATTAATTCACTTTTCTTTTCAGCCTTCCAGCGAAATAAATTGTACATTTTTTAAACGCTTCATGAATTTGTAAGGCGACGTTGATAAGTTATTAAATGTTTCGAACCAGCTGGAAATTAAACGCCAATAGCGTCGATATGTTTTATCAATCAGCATTTTCGTATATAAACAAGATAATATGCTCAGGTCTATTCGATTTTATTGTAGTTCAGTTTTCGGCGACACGCAGAATCGACAGTTATCAATAGACTGTAGATTTTTATGTATTTAAAGGAAATTTGAAATTTGTGCGCAGAGATATACATAATACATATAGAATGCAAAAATACATAAAATATTCAAAATAAAGTGTTTACTGTAATACTCGACTGGTGAAACAAATCTCTATTTAAATTCCAATTGTTTTCTTTTTTTTCGTGACGTTCATGAAAATATAAAAATGCGTAAAATTCTACGGTCCAGTTATCAATTATTCTCGAACGTTCTACTTTATCAAACTTCCGCGTTCTAAATTATGTTCAGAAAAATAATTCTTATAAATAGCCACTTGTCGTGTATCCATAATCATACACTAACATTCGTATTATTCTAAAAAGAAATTTCATAATTAACATCGTCTCTATTCTAACATGTTGTTACAGTCATTATCGTCGAAGAATTTCCTATATTTTCTTATATTTTTAGCAATTTTCTAATTATTCTTGCCAACTTTCGAATTTCTAATTTCTTCATTTCTAAATTCCTAATCCCTCTGCATCAACGCCGAATGTTCTCGAAAGTGGCAGTATGTTTTTTGTCCCGGCGTTGAAGATAAACGAGAAACATGGGACAAGCGACGGAAGAGGAAGCGCGAGTTGCACGTTTCCCCTAATTGGCATGTTGCATTCGGTAATGAGGGAGACTAATGCATTGTTCGTTGGCCGAGTGCAACGCGTACACGGCGACGTGAGCGAATACGCGACACGATCGTCTTGTCGCCACCCTCCCTTTATCCTTTTTCCATTCTTTCTCGCCACTTTTCGACCCCTTGTCGTTACACGAATCGTGCCGCTGTCAAGTAAAATTTCAAACCGCTTCCTTCATCCTGTAATTTCCACAGACAGGTGTTTTGCCGTTTTAAAGAGTTTGTTTAATGGGTTAATTGTGCTTTTTTAGTGTCCCATAAATTAATAGACTATATAGTTTAGAAACAGGCTTGAGCAAGTATTACTTGAAATTGTTATTATTATATTTAATTAATTAAGTTTCAGAGTCGAGGAAAATTTATTTGAAAAAATAATTTTTACAAGTATATCTCAAATAACACAATGTCAATTATTATACGATAAATAATGTGTTTCAATAAAGTAAATGTAAAATATCAAATTATGTTACGTTATTTCCTTTCAACAGCCCATTACAAAAATAATTACATATTTGTTTAAATTATCTGTATAAAGAGTCACTTGATTTTAATAAATAAGAACGTCAGTATGAGAAAATTAATTTAGAATATGTAAATCGCGTATTTTTGTATTCTCTATGCAGTAAGAAATAGATTACCAAGAAAGTTGCGATTCATTAAAAATTTTCTAAAGATTCTTGTGCATTCTGAGCTCCGCATGGGAAAGTTGAAGCTTCCGCGGAAAAATCTAAACTTAGGAATAGGTAATAGATCAGCTTTTAAGCCTCGATGCGTTTTAAATTCCGGCGACGAAACTTTCTGAATTATCGTACTCTTGAACTTCGGAACTATTCAAACATCCTAAGGCAGAATCTGAGAGATCTTAAACTCGCAATTCTCTCAACTTGAAATTTTCACGAACCCTTGCACCTTTTATTTTTAACGAAAATCTCAGGTGTTATAAAATCTCATAAAACTATTTTCAAACAATTCCGTTATTTGCAGAAATATCTTCATAAATTACCTCAATATACAATTTTGTACAATTTAATTAATACTTTTATACTTTTCTTGGTTCCATGTCGTAGATAAAATATACAATCAAGAATAATATTAACGATGAAAGTTACATAATTTTCTCTATATAATATTCAAAAAAGAAAAATACCGGAACGTATCGTTATCAAATACAATTAAAAGTTAATCTCCCTTTAGTCAGAACATGATTCCATGAGATTTAAAGATAAAATGGCAACAATATGGATTATTTTCTCAAGAAATAGAAAGATATAAGAAAGAAAAATAGGTTTGCAGGTTTTGAGAGATACAAAGGAAGCGCGATTGAACATAACTCTATAAATTATATATTTGTTATTTACATATTTGAAAAAATATAAGAAAGTATTTAAATTAACGATTGCATATATTATCACGGTAATGTTAAGAGTGTTGGATAATAGATGTTTCAAAGAGATGTCAGGAGATAAAATACGAGTGTTACAATTAAATGGAAATGTGTAATTCGAAACATTTAATACCTAGCTAAATTTCTTTCCTGCTTAATATTGCATCTTCGGCATCTCTTTTTCAAGAATGCTAGCCCATGGAAATAATTCCTCATAAAAATGAGTTCTTCATAAAAGCGAACAAAGTGGATTCCCAGATAAGATTCGCTGCAATCTTGGATAAAATTACTGCGAAAGAAACTTATCACAAATAAGATATATACCGTTGCAATATAAATAACGTGTCCGTATCATACTGTTCAACGTTCTCCGGACTTGTACAGTGTCCTTTCTTCCTTCCTTATCACTGCTGAATTTCTAGAAAAAGTTATAATATTCCAGTTCAAGGAACATTCAGAAGGATCAAGTCCATCTGGTAGACAATAAAATAGTATAAGTTCCAGGCATAACTGTTTTCAGCTTACTTATACCTATCTAATAACGTTTTAAGCAACATAAAAATCTTATCGCTGTTTTTCTTCAGTTTGAACATAATTTCAAAACTAGTAGTCATGTACTCGTTTGGAAAAAGAAAAATACAACTAAACGAATCAAACTTAAATCGAAATTTGTTTCACCTTCTAAACTTTCTGCCAAGAAATTTCATTCGAAAATTACAATCTTTTCGCATATTACGATTTTTCACGAATACGTACAAATTTTGTAAATATAATTTTTTAATGATAGTGTTGGTGTCAGGTGAGAAATACGCACGAACATTGATTCACTAAACGAGGTACGATTTCGTTCATTCTTGTTGCGTTTCGACAATCGAGTCCCTTCCTTCTCTTCTCTCGTCTCTTCTCTGCTTATCGTCCTTTCGCTTCGATCTATCCTTTCGTCACCCTTCACGTCCACAAATTTCTGAGGTTCCGGTCTCCCCCAGCCGACAAGTGAATTAACAGACACGTTTTCACGGGTCTGTTAGACTAACGGCTGATAATTCGGTCGGTTCGACCGCTTTAAGCGGTTTAAATAAGGGTCAATTTGCCTGGACGCGATGAATTCACCACGAGAAACGTTAATTTTCCTTTTACACCGAGTGAACTATGTATGTACGGAACAAGATAAGTGGAATGAAATCAAGCGAGGATTCCAAACGAGGTTTCTTCGTGTTTCATAAACTGTTTTTATGTTTCAATGCTTTCTTCCTTGATCATCTTTTTCGATCGGCGTTCAAAGCAACAGACACTATGACTTTTTCAGTAAAACTTTCAGGTTTTTTAATTTGCCAATTATTTGCAGTTACCGCATACTTTATTTCCTGTTACTTATCGTTTATTTACTGTTCAATCGATGCTTTTCTCTTGTTTGCTTCACTGTTTTTTGCATGTGGTCGCTCCTACCTTTGTACAATTTTTAGATATTTGCCGTGTAGAAAATGAAATAAAAAATAAATTAAAGTTCAGCAAACTTAGCGAAATACACGGTTTCATTTTTAACAATACCTTTATCTACAAAATGTAATAAAAATTGATTAAAATCACAGTCATAAAATTTTCTCTCGTTGCAAAGCTCCGTCTTTGATCATTTCCTTCCAACGTTAAGAACAACAATGTTATTTCAATGCTGGTGTTAAATGGAATAGCTTGTGCACCTGTATGCATACAAATTTAGAGGCGTGTAATTCACAATCGTGTCCAGATTCGAGTATTTGCTTAGCGTCGCCGGCCCGTGGAAAAGGATAATGAGGCAGCCAGCAAAGGGGGTAGATCACTACCCTCTTCGAATCCGTTCGAGTCCATTTGTGAATCGTTGAGTTTCCAGCCAGTTCCGAGGCCGTATTCCCCGCTCGTTTCGTCTCCTAATCGACGACCAGTTTGTCGATTAAAACGATAGAGGCAAGAGGGGGATAGTGGAACGAAGGAGAGACAGAATAAGACAGAATGATGGTGACATTTAAATGTGGTGAAGATTCAAGAGAATTGCGATACTATTTCATCGATAATATTGATCAAATTACGGTGTAAACCAGATTGCTGTGATTCAATTGATCAATTTATTGTCAGACAGATGCAAATTGTTATTTGCAGGTAATATTGAAAAAGACAGAACATTGATATTACACAGCATCTGGATAACAGATTAACAATTTTTCTTAAATTCTCAAGTGTAAATTAACAACAGAATCGTATCATCAATTTAAACTGATATATTGCAGATTTTTTATCTTCTAAACATAGGTTTAGCGGATGCACAGTTCGGAAAATTGAAAGTGTCCCCAGGTGGTACACGGAACAATTTGCGTTAGACAAACCTGGTTGACGCGATCAGCTTAGGAGAGTGACAGAGAGAAAGAGAAAGAGGACACACACAGAGCTTTGCAAATCGTTCTCTGATTCGATGCAGTACACAGTAACACCGCGTAAAAATTGTCGAGAATTTGTTCGCGCCTACGACACCGTGAGAAATTCAAACATCCGTGCATGCTACAATGCTCCACAGCGCCCTTTGATTTTCGACAGCCATTCTCTCGGCGTGTCGAGCGATTTTTACGAATCGTTGGGAAAAACGAGATATAACGAAGGGTGGAAGAGAGGAAAGGGTAGTTGTCACAGGGACGAGCTACGATTTGATATTGCAACGCGTACTGCTTTCGTCCCGAAGATTTTTCACAAGCTCTTTATATATCTTTGTTTTTTAATATCGTCCGAAATACTTTCTTATAAAAATTTGATTAAACTGACTAAATTATTGGTGATCATAACTTCCTCTTTTCCCTTATTATTTATTAATAATAAAATGCTAATTGAATTTCTTATAATTTATCCTATAATTTATTCTACATATAAATTCTATAAATTAATTGTATAAATTATAGGTTAAATTCTAAGGAACTCAATTAACATTTTAATATTGAAAAATAAACAAAAAAGGGGTAGAAGATATGATCATGTTTGCTCTATAAATTATAATAAATTTAGATAACAAATATATCGTAGATGTGGAAATAATATTTTTTATAAAATTGTATATAGTTAGCACCAATTATTAGTTTTGCAACTTTATACGTAGAAACGAAAGAAGCTCGCAAAATGGCCCGTTAAAACGAAATTTAAGTACAATAATACACCCTGTGATGTTTGAAAATCTATTTTTCCAAGATCGATAGAATACCATACTTTTAAATTGCTTTTCCACCATAAATTGGCATTGTGATTCTTCCTCATTGCGGTTACATTTTGGAAATCTTCTTCTCCAAAAGCGCACGTCTCTTGAAATTTTCCAAAACAATCGCCTGTTTATGGCGATTGCATATAAACATGGTTTATGTCTTTCAGGATCGTCGTAGCTGGTAACAACGTTCGGAATTGTTTAGATTTGCTGAGTGCAAGCTGCGTACAAAATGAGTCCGATCTTCGTGACCTGAAGGTGCAAAACAAGACGAAGTTGGGTTTGTCTAGCGAATCGAATTAGTCGCCCTTTGCTCTTCGCTCTACTAACGTTGTTAGTCTGTTCCGTTAAAGTGTCACGTAAAAGACGATGAGAACGAGGCGGGACGAGGTCGATTCGAGCCATTCCGTTATCGAAGTAGAGGCCACGAATTTTGGTGATTCGAGACCATTCACCAAGCAAATCTCTTTGTACCATTCCACGCTCCACTAATCTTTTTTGCTCGCGAATTTTTCATAAGTGATCAGTTGACTGCGGATTTTTATGTATTCGTACAAAAATGTAAAGATGCAAAAACGCAGAGAATTCATATAATATAAAAAAAATATATAAAATATTCAAAGTGTAGTACTTGTTGTAACGTTTAGCGAATGGAATACATTATCTTCTTAGATTCTTTAAACTTCGTTATTTTTATCAAATTTATTTCATTTTTCCCGATAAACACGATCTTCTTCGAAATTTTGATCATCAACATGGCCAATCTATTAAAAATCCATTTGCCAGCTTAAAGGAACTGCATTTTTACATTCGGCAGCCAGATTAACGAATCTCGAAACGTGCGGGGTCCTCTCGCCAAGAGTTTCCACAACTTTCTCATAGCTGAGAACACGGAAATACCGTGTGCACGGCGAAGTGGGTCAAAAACAATTTCTCAGCCCAGCGCCATGCTTATTTTCACTGCGAAAAAAAAAGAAAGAAAATAGAATAATGAAATTGCATCGGCCCAATTCTCATTGTAGTTCTTTCCATCTCTAAAACCTTTTGACTTAAATTCATAAAAACACACGCACACGCACACGCATATGCAATCAGACAAAAACTGGAAACCGAAAAATTAAAACGGGCACAATGAAAAGCGTCACGCGCAGCAGCGATGGTATTTTTTTTTTTTTTTGCCTGCGACGAGAAATATTCATTGATTCGGTTTTGCACAATGTTTTTGCCGATCGAATTTTTTAGATTTAGTTACTTAATGTCGTTCGGTGCATTCTTCAGCTTCTAAAATTTCTACGTCCTTATCGAAAATTGTAATATACAAAGAAATTACAAATCTCCGAAGCTTCTAGGCACAGTAACGTTCAAAGGACAAAACAAACTGTTTAGGCTACGTTTCTTTAATCCTATTCGTAAGGATGTAAGCAGCTTGAATTTTTCATCGATAATATTTTTCGGTGATATTTGACTAACACAATTAAAACAACGCCAATTTTAAGTGTACGAAGTCGTAGAATGGAAAATCTTATATTTGTAAAATGCTACCTTATTCCGGCACCGTATTAGTTTCCTTCACTGTCGTTGTAGGTTCAAGTACTGCACTCGTCAATAAGTCGAAAACTGCACTCGTGTTGTTTTCAAATTCGTAACTTCGATTATCTAATATTTTTTATTTGCTATTTCCATTAGAAATAAGAATTGCACAGTCGTTAGAGCGGAGGTACGAATGGAAAACGATTCGAGATCCTACGATGCTTGTCAGCCGGAGAAATGGTTCGATTTTGTCCTTGGTAATTGCGTCCATTCCTGTGGTTCACGAACGGTTAACGAACGCACTGAGCCAGCTACACCCGCTGCAACGAGATTATTTTACGGTCTGGCCATTTCCAGCCGATCCATTTGCACGCTAACGAACGCATTTTGCGTAAGGCTGTTTTACGCTTGTTCGTCGTTTCCTCTGGCCACAAATTTTGCGTCCTTGTTCGGACACTGGGATTCCCCAGGCGCGATATCTCCTATCCTACCGGTAATCGATCTCTCGTATTGTTACCAGTTTGGTTACGTGAATGTTGAAATCCACTCGGTGTTTTGCTTGACTCGTGGGATATGTCGTCGACGTAGGATTAGAGAGAATATTACATTCGCGAGAGTAGCTAACGAATTGGATAAAATATTGAACGACCGAACAACGTTCAAAAAGGTGTTGGGTAATTTTGGTAATTAGTCGCGATAAATTTGGAAACGAAATCTGCGACTATTTTGAACGGTTGTATCAATATTATTGGAAAATTTTCAAGTTGTCGAATGTAGAGAAAGACATTGATTAATTTTGTTACTTTGGCGTGGTAAATTTGAGTGTAGAATATAGAACTGTCTTGAAATATTGAAAATCCTATTACTGCTGAAATGTTAATATAGTAGTAACTTTGATAATCAGTCATGTTAAATTTGGAAATGAAATTCGTATGTTTATAAATATAATATGTGTACATAATGAATGTAGAGTTGAAGAAAAAATTGAGATTATTATATTCTGTACTATATTTATTTTTAGCATTTTACTGATTGCATTATGCTTAATCATATATTGATCTTTCATGTTAATTTAAAAATAGGGTGCTATTATTATGGCGATAAACGAATGAAGAGTCACACAGGAAACTGAAAACACCGATAACATTCTTATCAGACTCTTTCATCGATAAAAATATTATTTGCCACTTGTTAACTAAAGTTACGGCTACTGTAGTAACGGTATCTGTGAAATAGCATTCCCTTATAAGCAGTGAATACCTGCATTGTTATACACGAGTCACACGACATGTATGGATTGTCACGTTTTGCAATTTATACGATCATCGTGACATGGCAAGGAGGATGCATGAGCGTTGAAAACGAAGAATGTTCTTCTCTCGTGACTGCGTACGTATCGCACATGTCACGATTGTGTACTTACTACTATTGACATATTTAGGTTTAACATCCGTTGCGACTTGCGAAACTCGGAACTATTCTATATAAGTCAGTTCGCGTATGCAACTTTCAACGAAGTAATGTGAACGTTTATGCCAGCAACCTAAGTTGCTTGATTTCTTCATTTATATTAATCATATAAATGAAATAAATAAACTTAACAAACATACATCATAATTATATGCTAAGTAATATACTGACGTCTACATTTTGTATGTTTGAACAGTTGTTATACGTTTTATAACGTTTTAGAGTTTGAAAAATTATTTGTTTAATTCCTTATTTCATATTTCCATTTAACCAATTACATGATTTCAGTGATTTAAATCAGTCTATAATAATTCCACTGTTAATGAAGAAGTACAACAATGGCGATATTTCAGGATAAAAAGATATTGCTCTTTTGAATTAACAAGGTAGTTTCGACGTGTAATTACCTAGTTGATTCATGGATAATGTGTTGAAATTAAAACGAACAGAAACGCGATAAAATCAGTAAAATGTATTCCCGTAAAGCAAATGGGGGTAAGCTTCAGAGCAAAGAGCACTTCTTTTTATTTCGACAGACTACATTCAGTTTAATGATTATTTGTTACTACCATTTATAATCTGATGACAGCAGTGTGTTGAATTTGTATTATAATAAAAGGAATTAAAGTATCGGATGGAACGTTGTAAAACACAGAGACGTGCAAACTACAATTTATGAAAAGACAAATTATACCAAGTGAAACTTTGTATTAGGTTGTCCGAGAAGTTTCTTTCGTTTCATAAGGTGATAATAGATGAACAATAATTTCTGTTTTATATTATTTTATTGAATTAAGTATGATCCATTTCGTTCTATTTCTATTATTATGTTCGTGCATAATTCAATAAATTAATATAAAACAAAAAACATTGTGCGTCTATTATTTCCTTATCAAACGAAAGAAACTTTTCGGACAACCTAATATTATATGGAATGAAATGAAAATGTTCAAATAAACAATTTAATAATAACGTTCTGTTGAAACTTTAATAGCGATATTCTATTACGAACACTGTAGGAATAATTTCCTATTATTCGTCATCTTTAGTCCATCAAAATTTATACATAAATATATATACATAAAACAGTCGATGAAAATCAATTATAAAACAGTTTCCATGTGTGTCATACAGAGTTAGATTTAGCGAATTCACGTTTGTTAAGAAACTTCGAACCTCCTAAAACGAGCTAATAAATCGATCACTTATACCGTTTCAATAGATCCAGTTATTCGTAAATCGAACGAGCAGCAGAGAAACAAAATGAAAGAAGGAAAAAAAAAGAGAACTGGAGCACGAGATTGAAAGTTTAATCTAAATTCATTCGATCGTTCTTCTCGGAGTCTGAATTTCTTTCGCACAGTTTCTTCTGTCGAACTTCTTTAAATGGTGCAGTGGGTAAAAAGAAGCAGCACGAATGCGACGAAATCGCCGATTGTTCCCCCTTTCGACAAAATGGTCGCGTAATCGCGATGCAAGCGCGCTTTGCCGATGACGTGGACCAATTTTATGAACTGATAATTTATAACGCGCCTCGTTGCACCCACCGATAATTTATTAATTTTTATCAGCCATAAAATTGAAACTTCATGCTCGGGTAAAATGTATTGCTGCCTGTCCGCTTTTGCTCGGGGTACTGTGTCGCTTGACACAAAAAGGAGAGGAAAAAGATAGAAAGAAAGGAAAACTATGTCGGACAACAGAGACATTTCGCTGTCAAACATTTGGCGCAATCAGGTACGTGCAAATAAAGAGACTACGTAAGCACAGCGAAATTTCCCACCAGCCGAGGCAAAATATCGGTTATAAACAACCAACCGATATTTTAACAAAATATCTGACGGAGAAATGTGCCATCGAAAGAGCGCGAAACTGTGAAAATCAGCCGAATCCGATAAATTCGACGAGTACACTCGAACAGATTGGTCAGTGAACATTTATGCATTTATCCTTTTCGTTCGATCTTTTTTATTTCTCGTGTGTCTTGTGTGTGTGTTTATAAATCTGGAACAAAATAAGAGAATTGTAGCGGATTTATTATTTCTTTTTAAGACTATTAATAACATTATTTGTTAGATCTCTACGCCTCTATAAAATCGTTTAGGTTCACACGAACTTTTCTTCCACATCGCTATTTATTCTCGCCCTGGTTAATTCTGCCCCTGTGAATCGCATTCGTTACACTGTGAATTCATATTGCGCTTGTTTAGATTTTTTTGATACTAACACCTCCAGCTTCACAGATTCGGTTCAAAAAATTTTGTCAAGTATGCGAATTCGTTGTATAGATGTGCTTGCGTTCTATAGAATCATCATCATCGTCTATATTATAATAATGATTATATATATATGAAAAATACATTGAATACCCTCGAAAGTTTGAAGTTAATTTCAACCCTCCGCCGGCAATGTAGGTTGTTGAGGTCCAGATGAAATTTTCATTGTTCAATTTTTTCGAAACAAAGGTCCCGCAACTAAAAATATCTTACACCTACAAGGCCTTGACTAATCAAATGCTGCGTTTAATTCGATTCTCAATATCACAAGAGTAAAATAAACACTGTCTCTTTAGCGATCCATATCGCCTTCCACGTCAATCTTTTGCTAATTAAGTGAATTTTTATGTATGCATAACTTTTTTATCTTACGTACAGCTCCTATATTTCTCATACGTTAATAAGCATGAGATACGCACCTTTCTTTTTCGATGAGCGTCTCATATCATTTTCCAGTAATAAATAATCCGCTTAAAAATCCCGCAGATTGAAATCTCAGAGTAATTATACTTTTCTAAGGTCTGGCAAAGTTCTTTATGTTTTCTCGAAATATCATAATCTTATAGATAAAACCGTACAATAACTTCTTTAATATTTGTCTTTAGTACAAAACCTTTAAACAAATTCTCGCTTTTTTCATAACTTTCCATCGAATCTTTACTTTTATTGCAAAAACGTTGCAAAACGTTGCAAACGTTGCAAAACGTAAAGTACCAGTTGTATAGTATATCAGGAACTTAATGCCGGCTGGGTTAGTGAAAAATCATATTGCCAGCGGAGGGTTAAAATTAGAAAAAATTAGGTAAAAAAGTAAAGAATACAAAAGAATCGCTAATTTTATTAAAAAATATAGAAACGCTATATTATAAAATCGTAAATACTAGAAAATAAAGGATGTTCTATGAATTTTGAGCGTACACGTGTATTAGAGATAGTCCTCCAAAAACAGAATGATATTACTCCACGAAATAAATTCATAGCAGAATCGACTGAGAACATTCCCTCTTGGGTTTTCAAAATGATAGAGTGAAGGAAGTTTGGAAATTGCACGGGTTTATACGACAGTAGCACGTTACCGTTTACGTCAGCAGCGTCTCCGTTTCTCGATCGGAGAGAATCGAGAGGTTGATGGACGTTGGCTGCTAGTTTCCAAAGATCCGTATGGCTCGTAACTAACCGATCAGAACAAATGGCGAAGGATAGAACGATGAGGTATTCGTGTGTTCATCGTACGGTAGTCAGGACGCGACGACTCCAGACGGCGAAGAAAGTTGCCGTTCGAGTTTCCTCGTCGAACTATCTCCCGAATTGCCAGTTTAAACAGGGGAAATCGATATCGCGGAATCAATGTAATAGTTTCGAGCAGCTATTGTTTATTCCGGGGAAACATCCTGCCTCTTTTTATCCTTACTCACGACAGTTTTCTATCGATTTTTCATTCAAGTTTATTCCTTTCATGTTTATTCTGTACATTTTCTATGGAAATTTGTGGAATTAGAAGACATTTATTATGTATGAAAATTTGTTGCATGAATCTAGTATCTATAAATTTTAAGAAATTTTTCATTACGAAAGTTCGGTAATTTTATTTTTATATACGATGATATTTAAAATCGTCTATGTAAATATATATTTTTATTTCTCTATTTACCAGCAACAGTTCCGAAATTCGGTTAATCGTGACAGGAAAAATCACCGTCTCTCGTAACTCAATATCGACCAGCCCGAGCATACACGAAATTTTACTAGATATTTATTTAATAAATCCAACCGCGCTAACGCAAACTCAGACCATATCGCAAATTAACAAACCAAAATTGCCAGAACACGCGCGGACCGTGCGGACGTAAATTCAACGCAAATACAGAATCACGATACCGCGTTAATTCATAGTCAGACACGTCTTGGAGACAGAAAGAGCGAGCTAGTGTTTGGACTGACGCCGCATCGATACCTATCGATGCCAGCGATAAAATTTAATATCGTGTTGTATCGAAGTTCCGATCTTATTTCCGTCGATTCCCAAGGCTGTATTATAATATGTTGACAATCACTGGAAAACTTATACGAAGCGTAGTTTATATACATAGATTATTTATAATTTTCTACGTATTTTCCATAAATTCTTAGCTATTCAATTGTTCGAGTATCGTCGATAAACCGTGCATTTTTATACATATTCATATATTTTTATTAATATTGTAGGAATGTAGTATAATGTAGTATCGTGAAGGGATTGCCTGGGAGATATCGGGCGTGTGTTGTCAGCGTTGTCAAGGAGTGTTGTCAGCGTATTAAAAAGAGAACCATTGTAACGAGAGTAGTTAGTGACGAATAGTGACTGCGTAAACATAGATTGATGGAGCATCAAACGATATTACCGTTACCAATCATACCGTTACCAAATCTACTAGTACTATACCATTTTCAATATTAGAACACCCACTTTGCTTCGAATACGTTCGTTACGTACACTTTTACACCTTCGAATTTTCTATGAATGCATAAGTATTAGCAGTGGAATTATCAATAATGCGTCAATATTATGTCGTGTTAATTGCATCGCTACTTAGGGCGACAATTCTATTCAGTATCGGGGCTTATTAAAAGCGAATCCTGTTTCGATAGCGTTTTCGAATCGACACGATGTGCTCGCTCGCTTAATTAGGTCGGTGCATTGGAGCGCACGCGTCGCGATCTGCTCGGTTTAAAATTCACGTTATTAACCCCGCAAACAGGCATCATTAATGCACGATTACACGGCATAGAGAAGGAGGGGCATCTATTCATCGCGAAAGTTACACGGATTCCAGCGCTGATGTCGGCCCGCGAATGGCTTGTACCTTATTAATCGGTCAGCCTTTTCGATGCGATTTCGGACTATTTGCAACGAACAATGGGTGAGGCCGCGAAAATATCGACGCTATCTCCGGCAAATGGTAGTAGGTTCAGCTTGTTGGATTCGGTAGCTGGTTATGTATGAATATTTTAAGCTATGCTAATGATATGTTGGTTGGTACAAGGTTGGTAATATAGCGAAAGATTTATTTAGGGAAATTAATTGTAAAGTCTGGTATAAATTATGCAGTAATTAGAGACTATGATTTTAAATGTTGAATTGATCCAATTAGCGATATATAAATTTCATTACTCGTAGTAATGAAACAGGCTTCCAAGAAGTTCTGAAATTTCAGTACGTTTCGATAATGAATAACAAATTCGAAATACAATTCATTAATTATAATCAATATGTATTAACCTGTAATAGGATTTCATTATAAGAACTTTAAAAAATGATAAAGATATTTGACCAGAAATTTTGGTTAAATTGCAGATCATTTCTATAGCATTTTACATAATGATTATTTTCTTTTTAAACGCACACACACACACACACACACACACACACACACAGAGGAAGAAGAAATGTCATTGGTACAATACAATTAATTAATTATAATTAATAGATACATTCGTCTGTAATAGAGCTGGGGAATTTGAAAATAATAGTAGAAATAATTCATTATTGTTTAAATATTATTTAAATTGCATTCAAATTACATAAGAGTTAGATATTTTAAAGGAACACGAAGAAAAGGTAAAAAAATATTGTAGCAGTTTACAATTTAAAATTTTTAATTACTTACCTTGATAATTGTTCACTCTTGTGTCCATCTTATCTACGCGGCGTTATTGTTACGTTAATGCTCATTCGATATTTCTGCATTTGTATCGTATGGTAATTAATTTGTCTGCAGGGGTTTTATGTAACTGGCGTTCTATTACAATCGTACGCGATGCAGAAATGTAAATAATTAAATCGGAAGCTGATATAATGTCCCAAATGATATAATCGTATCCCTTGAATTCGAATCTGAAAATTAAGTCGCCTCACTGGATATGCAAATCTATAAAATATCAAACGAAATATGAGGCTTGTTTTTAACTACTTTCGCCTCTTTTTATATTCCACATTTATCGCAATATCCGATTTTCTTATTTTCATTCTCTTCTTTTCTAGTTTTTCTCATTTCATAATTTCACTTCTTCATCTATTCGATTCTTTTTCTTAATTTCTCGAGATTAATAATTGCTGTAAAGGCGTATTAATCGATATCTTCTTTATAGCCTTTGGAAAACAGAGTGAAAGTTATGGAAGAGAAAAGTTCTAGGAAATTGTAGTTGAATAAGTAGGAGAGTTTTGTTCATACGCATAAAGAGCAAACAGAACGCAATAATTTTTAAAGCAGAAGAAGCTTTTAACGCAGTCGGAACTCGAAGAAGTTTCAAAGTTTCCAAGTGGATCTCTACATATCCTCGAACTAGAGAAAAACTCTTCGCCGAATATCCCGCCCTTTCGATTATTTCCGGTTTCTCTGGCAATATTTCTATATTTTCAAAATTCGTATTTTATTCTATTCACAATATTATCTTGAAATATTTAATAATGAAATAGTACAAACTTCAATAATTCGATGAATACGATGATTTAGATAAATATATTTTTTTTATGAAAGACATATATTTATAGCAAAATAGGACATTCTATGTGAAAATAATAACATTTAATGTACTTTTCTAAAGAAACATGGATGAATTTATTACTCAGCCTAATACTAGATATAAAACGTTCAATCCAAAAGTTTGAACCTTTGGTTCTAGAAAGACTGAATACCATACTCATAGAGAAACGAGAGAAAAGCGCGTTAATTCCAAAATACTGGCGAAACTCGCGCCTTTTGCAGGATGAATCTTTTGTATTTGGCTTCCTCCAGTCATCTGCTCGTCCATCCGGTAAAACTATTTTCGCCGAATACCTTTGAAACCAAAGAACTTGGAAACGACTGCAGTTCACCCTGAATTCTTCTAGTTATTTCTCTCGTCCTGGAAACGAGCAGGAGTACTTACATCTTTCCCTTCCTTTTTTTCCTTTCTGACTTTTCGAAACGCAGCACGGAGTGGAATTTCAAATTGCAAACTCGCTTCGTTGGATAAACAAATAGAAGTTATCGTGTTTTAATCGAATTATCCTTTTGTCTTTTTTTTCATTTGGTGAATTTAATGAAACATAATTTTTTATTACACGATAAAATTTCATAACGGATATAAAAAAATGAAATATGCAACGCATTAAATATAAACTCTGTCAAAAATTATGATTTTAGCCTGTCATAAAAGTAGGTATTATTATTTTAGTCATTGAAGGTACTGAATTTCGAATTTATGGTACTTCCAAATGCATTTTATGCAGATTATATATATTTAAACATGTAGATAATTAAAAAATGTTTTATTACACTGTTTTATCAGATTTTAGGAGTCCCAACTAAACTGGAAACAATTATACCATGCAAACATAATAAAATATGTATCCATTGAAAATTAGAATGAAAATAGACTCATGCTGCTTTGTAATTCAAAGCTTCAAATATATTTAATAAACGTCATTTACATTTATATAACAACATTTAAAAAAAGAACAAAGCACTCGTTTTATCACATTCCGCAAGCTCTAATCTTTCCATCATTCTGAATTTACTATAAAATAATATTCATCAGAGATTCGTGGCACGTTCATCGATTGAGATCGAGTGTCATTAAATTTCAACTGCCATTTACGATCAGACGGAATTCTGCCCAGCGTCGTAATGAAATTTAATGTTTATAATTAATATGGAGAACTCATTGGGGCCGGAAACACGGACGAATGTTACATTTGATATCAAAGCTTTGAATTTGATATTGGCGAATCCCGTCGGGGCTGATGATCTCTGTCAAAATAATTTTCTTCCGTGACACGACTCTGCAAAAATCGTTTATCATCGATGAAAATCATGAGAGAGAATCATAGAAATGGAAGGTTCAACGTTATTGCTATCTGTAGATATTCAAATATTCATATGTTTCGGCATGGTTATAGGTATTTAACCGGCTCAATATATATAGAACCCTCTGTTCACGAATTTTATTCATATAACGGAAATAGATTAGATCGATGGATGGCACGAAAGTATTTGAACGTTGGATAATCAAATTATTGACAAATAAATTTGTCCAAGATAATAATACCGCAAGAAACAAAAATACCCCAGTGTATTTTCGAGTTGTCGCTGTTTCGAAACGCGGTCGCGAGAAAACGCGTTAACGGGAGTTGTAAATTCCCGTTACGATTGTAATAATCGACACCACGAATAGTTCGATCCCCTTATTTCGGTTAGGATAATAGGGGTGGTTGTTGCGGTATAACACTGCGATTAACAAAGTTATAAAAATGTATATTTCCAAAACTTATTACACCAATGAGTTACACCGTTACGTATGATATAAAGGGCGTAGACGAGAGTTATGGATAAAGGCGACTGAATAGACTTTGACTGTATGAAGTAGACTGACTGTAAAGTAGACTTTGACTGACCGAAGAAGATTAACCGGCTGACAGAGTGAGTTAGACTGACTCTTTGCTCTCATGCAATTACGGAGGAAAACTCGGTGTGGGTGTGGTTTTTGAGTGAAGAAAACGGATTCGTTGCTCACACTTTTCGTTAGTAAAGTGAGGGCAACGATCTGCGATGTCCATTGGTTAGTCGATATCGATGAGTGATGAGAGGGGACTGCTTTCATTTCATTTCACTGCAGTTGAATATATAATTGTAGATACATGCTTGCTACGGTTGGGTGTCGCTAGCACCCCGAGCTCCGTTTGCGCGAAAGACACAAATATGAATATGGATATAAAAAGAGATATCACGTGCAATGGCGTAGGGCATTAGACAGGGAAACTGTGTGGCTTCAAACGGAAGTGTCATAAACCATGCGCATTCTCCGCTTCTTATCTCACCGGTTTCTGCTATTCCCCAATGCGTACTTCCGATTCGTTAACCTTAATGCACCAAGTCTTTACGTCATCGTTTTTCTTCAACCTTCCCTTTTGCCGGTTTTTTCCACCGGAAGCCCCGTTTTCCAGGCTCCTTGCGGTTCGATTATTTACGAAAAACGCGTGCCCTCGTTTAGGTAGTCGGTCGAACATCTTCTTAAGGAAGGATATCGTTCGTCTTTTAAAGAAAAACTGGGATACTGTGAGCAGATCTTTTATTTAGAAGTTATTTAAAGATTATACGAGAAATACACGACGAGTCTATTTTTGGCGATTTCATTTTTTTTTTTTTTTCATTTTTATACTACTCGGTGGTTAAAGAGAAATTTGTTACAAGAGATACAAACCTTGCAAAAATGATCAATATATAATGTACTTCATACATGTAGTAACTTAAATGGGTCTTAGAGGAAGGACAAGTAATGATGTTTTGATTTAATAAATAATATTCAAAACAACGAACTGATTACAATATTGTCGCACGTCTTATTATCATACTCGGCTCTCGACTTCTCGATTCACTCTCTCCGGTTTCTGCACTCGCTCACTCTTGCTTCTCAACTAACACTGTCTGATTTCCCAACCAGCTAATACCCCATGGGCTAGCATCCCTTTGTCTTTTCTTAGCCCCACCATGCATGTGTTCTGCGAAAGCCCGTGCCCAGGATCACGTAGGCCTTTTCTACGAAACTATTCACTTGAAGGATCGACGACACATTGATGGACCCGACGGCGTCTCGGCTCTTGCGACATTGTTTATGGTTCGACCGATATCTTAGGCCTTTTGTCCACGATACTACATACAAAACCAAGGAACGGCGCAATTAATGTATTATCTACGTTCTTGAAATGTTGAAGAGGAAAATAAAAATCTAGTTCTTCAAATCAAGCTTACTGAATTTTCGAATTCAGGTACTTCTTACCGGTGTGTCACATTCAAAACTTAACTCAATTATCGTTTATTATTCTTAATGATCGTTGAGCTTACAATCTGTGCGACTAAATATTCCATTAATGGTTGAACTAATTTAATTCTGCGGTAACATTAACGCAGTGTGTAAATGATTGTGATAAGTAGCACCATTAACCGACCGAGTGTTATCAATTATTTAAACGAGCGAGCTTCGAATAAAGCTCAGTTAAAAGTCATTGTGTAATAGGGCAATTGCTTTCATCTATTTGAAATTAAAATTTTTTCCTTAACATAGATAATGAGCTAACCACTTCGTCTTTTACATATCGCGTTTTACTTGTGAAATTTACAAGTTACGCGCGGAATATCTCGTGGACAATTTTTCACTTGCTTCAGAAATGAAATTTATTTCCAAGTTGCAGATATATCTTCGTAGATCAGAGGATATATTCGAGCAGCATCAATTCATTTCGCGACTTAAGAAATCGGACGTCCTTTCGAGGTCGCAATCAGAGAAAACGCGGCAGGCCGATCGTTGAACAGCACAATGTAATTTCCATCGCACAAAACGAAATCCAGTGGAAATCGACGACGGACGTCGTCGAGTCACGAGAGGATCCTGGCTGTCCGTGTCGCGACCTGGTTCGAGTTGATTACATTCGACCCTGTCCACGCAATGCACATGCACCATGCTATCTGGCGTGCATCGTGAACGTGTACGTGATCAAAGCGGACCTTTCGTCCGATCGTTTCTGCAAACGAGTTTTTGGACAGATAAATCGGTTCGACAACACGAAGGACAGGCCACCTTGAGATATTAAAAGGGACAAGATGTTGCATCGCTGCGGAGCGGGAAAATTCTACGAATTGAAAGTTTTTTATTTGACAAGCGAGATGAAACGTGTGATCGAATATATACGTCACTTTCTGTATCTCTTTGAAATCTATGCGTTTAATTTACTTTGATTAATATATTTAAGCCTTTGATTATTCACGTTTAATAAATGTGAACCTAATAATTTAAGAAACTAACGTATCATTGATTCGTATCTTGTTTTATAGCAAAAGAAATTGCACATCTAGAAAATAAAATTGAGAAATTTAGAAAAGCCGAAGTTAATCATCTTGTCTTCTGAAAGTTTCAAGTAACCAAATAAAATGTTCTCCTAACGTCTATCAAGATCTACTTAACTCTTTGCTCATCCTGAGAATCCCGTAATGATGGCACGTGGTCGCGTAGGCTTAAAGTGACTCGACCGACTTTTATCTAGTTGCCATATTTGCAGAATTCGCCTTACTGAAGTGAAAAAAGCTGTTGAATAAATTGTATAAGTAAAATGTGTGAAAGTGCTTTAGAAGATCATTTTTTCTTTAAGCAAAATATAAAATTTCGTTTTTAAAAATAAAGATCGCTAGATTGAAACGCCAATAGAGCGACAATAACTCGTCGTTCATAACACAATGCAACAGAGTAGGTCAGACGATTTGCATCGATCCCAGTGTATTTTGTGGAAACAATAATTTTCTATTGTTACAAACATTGAACATTTTTCTGATGTAAACATCGGTCGAATAATCGTTCCTGGCAAATATCCGCGGTATTTAATGACATCGAATAAATTGTCATTCGCTGGCCGTTCAGCCAACTATTGGCATTTCCCTCACACGGAAATTTTACAAATTACGATTATTGCGCGTGACAGGCAACCAAAAGCTTCGAATCGACGATTATTCCACGTTACACTATGCTCCTTATGCATTAAAAGATACTTTTTACAAAATTAAATTGGACGTGAACAGCGAATTGCTTTACAAATTGAAAGAATACCTGCCTTTTTTTAAACTAAAATGAAATTTTAGATCGGTATTGCAAGCAGTGAATATTTATAATATTTGAAAGCAATCTCATATTGTTCTCTATTTGGTCGTGTAATAAATTTGAATCTCTTTGAGAGAACGTCAAGAATCATTAATTTTGTATAATTTATATTTTCTTGACAGTACATAATCTTTTTTGTCTACCTTTCTTCCTCTGACAGTACATTTTACATAATTTGTATGTTATTTTTCAACGAATTACTGAAGCTTGCCAGAAACTTACGAATATACATTGCATGATAACAACCATAAATAAATATGTGAAACTGTAATTATGCAGATGAACGTATTGTTCATTTGCTGCAACAACGACATAACTCAGAATGCGATATGTAATGTATACGTTGTTTCATGAAAAATACCAGCAGTTAATCATCAAAATAAATCGTTTAACACTAAATCTACCAGTGCTGGTCAAATTGACCGTTTTCAAACTTCTACACAAATGTAACCATATTTAACCGTTATCATATCGCTTCATAATTTCTGACTTTTACTAAAACATGCATACGATATATTTTTTGGTTTGCTTTTTTCTTTTCTAAGAAAAAATTGTATTCTGCCTTGCCTATAGCGGACGGTCAGTACAAAGAAAAGGCTATCTCAAGGTCAGATGACAAACAAAAACAGTAATAACAAATAATAACAACTGGTACGCTCGTAACCTTGTCATAAACCATAATCCATGTCTCGATCAAGAAGGCCACCAGCTGTCAAGACATATCAACTCAGATCCATAACAATCCTAAGGAACCGCTATAAAATTTAGCATTTTTTACCCTCCATTGTTACAAACATTTTAAAAGTCGAGAAGTTTCCTAGGGTTATCGCTCATTGCGATAAAACACGGGAAAAGCGGGTTTTTCCTAACTCCACCCTTGAGTAACCGTTGGTGAAGAAAGGCCAATACTCAGTAATATTTTCGTATAAATATCGCCGTCACAGACCATATGCTTACTTGCTATCGTCCTTTCGACCAGAATACATCTGAATTTGTTAGTCAATAAGTCGAAATATAAACTTGTTATCTCTAAAACTCAGAGAGGAAGCATCTCAGAGGTTTTTGTGTAAAGTTGTTATAAAAGAAAAAGTGAAGCATATCAAATTTGACAATAATTTTGTATTCCGTACATAGTGTTATTCTGTGATAAATATTTATTCTAAAAATGTCAAGACTTTCCAAAAAAACAATTATTAAAAAAATTAGCGGAGATAGAAGAAGACTGTTCAGAGTGCGATAAACGAGAAATTTCAGCAACTGAAAACAGCATAGAAACGTATGAAAACCTATTTACAACCGAATCAGAATTAGACAGCTATAGTGAAGAGGAGAATATTATAAATAAACGTTTACGTCCAGGACAAAAAAGAAAGAGATTATCAGCAGAGAGTGAGTTTGATAGAGAACCAACGTATCGAAATTGGAATCGATGGAACAGTTTGGAAAGAAATAGATGCAAGTCCTAAACCTGCTAGGACATCAGATCAGAATACCTTTAAGGATATGTCAGGTCTGGCAGGATATCTGCTAAACGGTATATAATGAAAGATCAAGTAAAGAGGGCATTTTATCTTATCATTGATCACCGTATAAGGGATCATATAATAAAATATACAGAAGAAGAAGCATTTAGAATTGGGGACTAAGTGGAAGCTAGATGCAACAAAACTAGATGCATTATTGTTCTGCTATATACCCGCGGTGCATATCAAGCAAAGAATTTAGATGTCTCATATTTGTGGAATAAAATTTGGGGACGTGCATTTTTTTCAAGAACAATGAGCAGGAGTGACTTTGCTGAAATTATAAGGTTTATACATTTTAATAAGAAGAGCAAAAGAAGCCAACGTTTACGCAACAATAAATTTGCAATGGTATCTACAGTATGGGGCAAATTTATAGAGAATTCACAAAATTGTTATAAACCTGATGCAAACATTACTGTTGGTGAGTAGTTGTTTCCGTCGAAGACTAGGTGTAAATTTAATAAATTGGGCATAAAATTCTGGTTGGCGTGTGACGTCAATAGTAAGTACATAATAACTGGATTTCCCTATTTGGGAAAGGATGAGAAAAGAGAAAATTCAATTCCACTTGGAGAATTCGTTGTTCTGAAGCTGATGGAACCATTCATAGAATGTGGAAGGAACGTAACGCCAGATAATTTTTTTACGAGTGTATCACTGGCCACAAAGCTACTTGCAAAAAGAACTACAATTGTTGGAACAATCCGTGAAAATAAATGGGAATTGCCAAAGATAGCAAAAAATCGAAAAGACAAAATGACTCTGTTTTCAAGCAAACTTTTTATTTCAAATCAAATTTCCTTTACAGTATACAAATGCAAACCAACAAAGAATGTGTTTGTGCTAAGTTCAATGCATAAAGCAATAGAAATTGAAACAAGCAACAAACGTATACCGGAAACGATTAGATTTTGTAATGATACAAAATTTGATGTAGACATAGTGGACCAGATGTCAAGAAAATACAGCGTAAAGTCAAAATCTTGTAATTGATCCCTCCAGGTATTTTTCAGCATTTTGGACCTAGCCGGAATAAATGCCTGAATTTTGTATAAAGAAACAACAGGTGAAAATATTTTAAGACGGGAACTTTTATTCCAATTAGCTACAGAACTCGCCGCTGAGTATAAAGAACTGCGGGGAAAACCCATGCAATCAAGTTCAGATTCATGACCACGAAAAACTTGTGAAGTTAAATATTGTAAAGGTAGCAAAACTACAAAAATCTGTTCAAGATGCGAGAAAGAATATATTTTGTGATAAGATAATTTGTAAAAGTGCAGCGAAGGTGAATAAGATATATCTCTATATAAATAAATGTGTAATTTTATTTAAGTCTATAATTGAAACTAAACAGAAGTAAATTTGGACGAAATTTCCTGAAGGTTCATCATTTTATATATTTTCAGTTATAAATTGACCATTATCTATGTTAAATCATAAAAACTATTACTTTTTTAATTACCGGTCATTTTGACCGGACACGATAGAAATACATATACACACAGGTTAATCCTCGTGAAATTACGCACCAATCATATATATTCCAATATTAAGATTAAACAGTTTTCAGGAGATATAAATTCATTCATACTGTATAGATTTAAATAATTCTTCACATACAATTAAAAGAAGTACAGGCTGTATAAACACAATTAAAATAAATGTTGTGTTACGTCATTGTTACAGTAAATGAATCGTAGATCTGATTTTTTCTGCGTTCTTGGTAGGATTCGATATCGTGCAACATGTATCTCGCGGTTCTTTTCTGTTAAGTCAGAAGAGTCATGCATAATAATCGTTTGACGTTGAATGCGAATGGAGAAACAGTAATTCCTCGAACTTGTTATGAATTACAAACACACACAGAAACTCGGCTCTATGCCCAGATGGCTGCAGTATCGAAATTATCAGCGAGAGATAGCGTATCTGGGATCAATAGGTACCTCTAATTTCAAAACTCCCTCGTGCATAAAGTACCTGTGTATTACCTGTATGTCTGTGTCTCTTTATTAATTCCGTCTGTGTGAGATCTTTACGTGATTGATTAAATACATGTTGATAGATGAGAAACGATACGCTTTTGAAGGGAATCGAGGCTATGGTGATTACGCCGAATGGGAAATTACGTAAGATACGGTAAATCTACTAAGATTGGCATATAGGTAGTTGTCACTTGACGAATACTTAGAAATACTCATCACAAGTTTTCGTTTAACATTTTCAACTATATCGTGAATTTTGGTCTTTTGGATGAGGTATAAGAATTGTAAGGTGATTTGCGAGTCCTAGGAATTTTATTGAACGGAATTTTCCAAATAATTTCTTTTCTATTCTATTAACTTACTATGAAACGTAGATAAATGTAGAATATTGTATCAAAAAATATAAAAATAGTCTTTCATTTCGAAGCATTATTATTTCTAAAATCTACCTTAAAGCACTTTATAATCAAAAGTAATTAGCTAAAGTAACATTCTTTGCAAACACAATAATCCGTTAAAATTTTTGACGTGCTTCTATCGGACATTGTTTTTTATTTTACTTTTTTTGTCGGAGCAAATTTTGCTTTTTGAAGTTTATTAATCTGAAATTATTAATCTGATTTATATTATTCAATAAATAATATTCAATAATTAAATGTTTTGAAGAAGGTTCTAATAAAAAAGCTTTTCATATTCCATTTTAATATTACTCTAACGCCTAACACTTATTCAATTAGGTAGAATCGTAATTGGTGTAATTCGCCATCTTCATCATAACTTCTTGATCGTTTATTCTCATTAGCTGTCGGCATAAAAAAATTATCAACAACTTCGTACGCGAAATCCGTTGGAACGAACTTTTTAACAAAATACTCTTTTATTTTCCGCATTTTCTGTTTCCTCATTCTATTATGCGTGATTCAGGTGACGTTCAATTTCAAAATTAATATCAATTTTACTTTATTTCTCTTCTCGTTTCGTTCGCGGTTAAATTAATTTACGTTCAGTTGTTTCTCGTACACCCCGAATCATCTATTTTGTTTATAAACTGGTAATTACTTTCCATTAATAGTATTGCATGTACGAAACATAATTATGTGAATTTTAAGGGGTGAATAGAGGCAGTGATTTTTAAGGTTAAATTAAATGACACGTATCCTTCCTTTTAATAGCTATTTTTACGAAATGAAAAAGTAAACATTTTTTAATTAACTTGAATTGTTTACATTAATATGAAGTCTGAGAGCTACTAATTGCTGTAAAACAGTCATTGTATTTCCATAGGAGACCTGACCAAAAGGGAGATCTGTTATTACTTTAAAAATTCTCCAATTTTCTTGCGTCAATGCAACCATCAGTTATCGTTTTCTGGTTAGTGCATAAACAAAATACGATCGCGATACGCATGGTTTTCGTAGATTTTGATACGGTTTCCGTGTTTCTGGTGCTGTGATACAACTTTCATAGAATTATGAAGTTTATTATTATTGATATTGTTTAAGTATATGAATTTTTGATATGAATTATGCTATTTGTCACGCATTAAGGTATGAATATGTAAATGGGTTCTTTTCAAATTCGCCATGGTAGCACCAATGATCTGTAATACTTATAAAATTGTATATTGGGGCAAAGCTTAACGAGATAAAATCGGACACTCGATTTTTTCTAATAATAGGAACGAAAATATTTGTATTTACTATCGGAAATCTTATGCTGCATCCAGATTAAATGAAAGATTGGTTCCAGTGTATAGCTTGTTTTGGGTGTGTCCATAAAGTTTGTACCGATTGGGAATTTTAAAAATTGTATGAATTCCAATGTTACAGATATTAGGAATAATATTGAGTAATCTATATTGTATATAAATCTATTTTCTGGATTTTCTTTCTTTTTTGTAAAAATTTAATGTAGGTCTTGTCGTTTTAATAAAAATATTGCTTTAAAAAACTACGCTTGCAATTTTTGTTTAAGTAATATTAATTTCACAATTATGCCATTTTATTTTTAGGATTCTGGTTTTACCTCACTTTCCCTTACTGTTACGATAATGAAATATTAAAGTATAGCAACAAACACCAATCAAATCCGCAGTCCTTTACTTAGCCATCTTCTCATCTCCGTAAATATAGACTTACAGACAGCTACAGACAGTCTACAGATAGCTGTCTGCGTGGAAGATTTCTGCAGACAATCTGTGGCCAGTTGTTCAAGTTCTGCAACATATGGATACGCAACATATATGCAGACAGATTGCATAGTGACAGTATCTATGAATATTGTATGCAAACTATACATATACTATGATATGCTGTCTGTCCATACATACGTTACAGGACTTGATCAACTGACCTGAGTCAATAATGAGTATGGAAGATCCTATCATATCGAATAATTGTGAACTATAAATATGGAAATTGGGTACCCTGAACGAGTGATTTATAACATTGAATTATATATATATTGTATTTATATATATATTGTAAATATAAAACATTGTGCGATATATACAATGTTTTATTATTAAATGCTATCTGGGATTATGGTCAGTGATCAAACGATTAATAACAAATTAATCAGCTCATTGATTTTTCCGAATACAGAGCTCGTTACATTATCCTGTTCAAGAATCGTGGAAATATCAGTGGGTATTAAAATTCGATAACACGTTCCTCGTTAATGCTTCGCGCGGCACTAATCCGACCGTTCAATTTTAATGCTAAATTATTTGCATGGCCCGGCGTAAAACGACGAAGAACGAAGGTTAAATCGTGGGCCTCTTGATGGATTAATATTTGATCGCGGCTACGATAGATCTGCGCTGCTCTCTAATTGATAGCGAATAATTTGGTAATCTGACGATAACAACCAAACCGACCTCGTGTCTGTGCGCCAGACTGCATAATTAATTCCGGCGTTATCTTTCTGTTTCAGGTGAGTCTAAACCATGGAAGAGGCGAACGTGCGCTGCCTTTAACTCTGAACACAAATGTATTACTCGTACAACCAGTGGAAAGTTTCTGATCAAACTTAGTAACAATAAGTGAAAAATCGCGATTTTAGGGAACACGAGTTTAGATATCTGGAATCGTTATAATTTTTGGAGAACACTACGTTAGGATGTCAAATTGGTACAATAATTTTATTTTTTTTTTTTTTGGAGAGGGGGGAGATGATAACCTGGAAGCGATAGGGTAAAAAATTACTTAATCCAGTTGCAAACGACAAATGGATAAAACAACGTGCCATCGTTTTCTAAATCGGTCTTTTATAGAAACGATAATTGTGCATACTTTGTGAAAGAAATACATACCAATTTATTATAATACATAACTTGAGATATAATATATTCAATAGCATAGAAGTACTTAATTATCATCGACATACGCACAAAAACTCCATAATAATTTCATTTCAGGTGCTTTTTATATTTTGAATTAAAAACGAGTCGGAACAATTGGCGAACGTTGAAAGATGAAATGTGTTTAAAATTGTGAGATACGCGATCGAGATAATCGGATTGTCGGCTTGGAAATTAAGCGTGCATTCGCGCACATTAAAATAGCGCAGCAATTATGTTTTATTCATGCGCTCTTTCAGAATGCACTTTTCCACAGCGATAAAGATACTCAGTGAAAATTGATGAAATCGATCATTTACGCTTTGTGTCGTGAATTGTAAATGGCAAATGTTCGTCCCGGGAGAGACATCGGTGGCATAATGAGCGAACAATCCAATGAAATTTATGTCATTTGGTGAAATTTAATGCGGTGGTATGACTTTGTGTCTAATTAACTTCGATCTTGTTACCATTTCTATCTCCTATTGTCATAATCGTTTTTATCAATTCCAACTTCGATAATTGAATTTGTACTTAAAACAGGCTGACGAAGATACTATGGCACTTATAGAAATATTTTATTTATGTTCAATCAAAATTACGGCTACGCTCGTGTATAAATTCCTCACGAAACGAGAAACAACAAGTCGATATCCAATTAGCATGCTACCAAAAATGATCAGCGGTTGATTTGTCGAGGAATAATGGTGACCCGAGCCCAACTCGCGGATTTATTATACGCCTCTAATTGCCTGAGCTGGCGGAGCGTGGAATCGATCCTGCTGAGCACGTGTCGCGACTCAGCCCGGAAATTTTATCGCGAATTCACGTCAATTACGCGGAAACGAAAGATGACAACTCATTATTCGACTATCACGAACAACACTCGAGCCACTCATAGATACAGAACGAAGAAATCGATCGATCATGGTAAAAAAGAAGGGATGGAAGTATAAAAACGAGATGACGAATTAGAGAAACAAGAAGAAGAGCAGAAGGTAAAAAGGAGAGAGAGTTTTAATTAAAGCAATGGTAATTCAGCGAATTCCATCGACAACGAACGTCGGAAAAATTGGAAACGTACGGACAATTTATCAGCGAGGATTCGGTGGACGAAGAGACTGTAAATTTCATTTTCGATCAGCGAACAATCTGGACACCGTACATTGTTAAGTAACTTAAGTTTGGATTTCGACATTTTTTTAACCTAGTTGGCGTATAAATGTTTGAACTTTCGATTTATTATAACGAGACACGATTATTATGATTATATTGGTCAATTTTGAAAGAAAATGGATATAAAAGTATTTTAGCAATCGATTAAAAGGCTATGGATCTAAAATTCTTATATTTATGCGAACAGGACTGCAATGAAATAAAATAATTCGTAAGAAGAACATGACTATACTTCAAATAACGGAACACATGGTATACACGTACAATATCTTCGAGCAACTGATCCAGATGCAACTTGGAGTCGCTCGTTTTAAAACTCTTACGAATGCTTTCGTTGGTTGGTTCGATCCTCTCGAACGTGGCATGAGAACCGACATAACAAGGAAGAAGCTTCTTCCTGGTTCGAGAATCGCGTGGATCCTGGCCAGAATCGGTCCATCGTGCCCCGCGAACGAGCTACTCTAAGGTCCAATGGTCCAACAGGCTTTGCCAAAACGCAAGTTCGGAGAGCCGCTGTTCCGGTGCAAGCTTCCACGGAAGGAAGAAGAAAGAAAGTTTGCCATTGTAATCCGGATTATTCGACGAAAGAACGCGCCAGCCAAACCGTAGGCATAAGAACCTCGCTAGATAGGAATCACAGTTACCCTCGGTTCTCGTCGACTTAACTTCGTTATCTGGAGGATAGGCAAAAATACAGAAGAAAATTTTTCCCTCTTTTTTCTTCTTCCTTTCTTCTTTTTCTCCTTTTTTTTTTTTTTTTTTTTTTTTTGAAACTATTCCGTACGGAATGATTTGAATAAAGTTGAATCACGTGGTTGTAAATCGGTAGGTATATTTATAGTAGAAATATATTGTTTCCGAACACTCTTTGAGGAACACATAATTTTAATTCGTAATTATAAAATATATACTTGTACCTTTTTTTACGTAGAATATTATACCTTTAGCTGCAATAATCGATACGATATTGCTTTTAACCGGTGAATTAATAAATTACGTCAAATCAATATGAACATGTTATTTTATTTGGCACAAAACGTCTTTTCAATTTTCAAATAAAGTTGTGGTTCTTTAAACTATTCCTTAACTTAAAAGGAATAATAATCACTATATAGATAATGTAACATATATTAGTTATAGTTTCTTGTTTGTTGTATTGGTTTCTCAAACTCTTTTTTCTGTTATTAGGTATTTGATCGAAGTTAGTTTACTTGAACCTAAACAATTTTAGTCCATACAGTTTTACATAAAGACGATTATTAAATTACTTGAACTAAATTAGAGGTACGAGATTTATACAAATAATACGAATAATATTATAAATGTAGATATTTGCTGTATTCCATCGAATGCAATGACCAATAAAATAAACAAACAAATAACATTATAACATTAAATAATATATCAACGAATTTTACCATAAACAAATATAATTAAATACGATAACATCGCAATTAATTATTACAGTTCTGTTTCATTGAATATAATAAATATGTTATAGTAAACGCATTAAGCAAATAATTGTTTCAGTCGATGCGGCAAGATATGCATTTTATATTTTTAAACACTAAGGCGTGAAACGCAATGTACTTAGCTATATACAAATTCTCTATTGAAATTTCGAGTGTTTATAATGAATTTATAATTATAATAAATTAACACTTTATAATGAATTAAAAATTGATATAAATAAATGAAATACTTTCGAACAAAACGTTCCACGAAACTTTGTATGCCTTTTATATGCTATATTATATAGTTACTGCTATTGGAATAATTGAATTACTGAACCAGAAATTAGAGAGTGGTATTCGCTGAAGAAGTTGAACCATTGTTCATATTTTTTGATAGCGTATGAAATATTTGAATTTCTCGAATTAATGCAATTAACGAGTGCATTCTTCGTCTGCGTAATCTGTTTATATAGAAATACGATCGTTGTCAATAATATCTCTTTCTAGAATGTTTACACAACGCATACAATATGGGCATAAAAGTTTTCTATGATCAATTTTTAACAGGTAGTCGCTTAAATCGTGCACCCAGGTAGATGAAATATAAACTATTACCTGGGGTAAATGGGGAAATTTTATTAATTAGATACAAGGCTAATTAGATGGGCAGGCGTGAAATCGAGGAAGACTGCTGCTAGTAGATAAAAACCGGCTTCGAAAGATATCAACTGCAGTTGACGAGACTGAGAAACAAGAAAAGGGAAAATGCGAAAAGGAATGTGGTACGACGTGTAGTTCGTGTTATTGGTTCTACTTGATCTCGTTTACGAGAGCGAAAGTAATGAGGTAATTAGTTTACGAGCATGAACAAAAGGAGCGGGGTGTGTGTATGTGTATTTTGAAGAGAGTTACGAAGAAATAAGGTTAGTATTTTAATACACAAATTATTATAATTTAGAAAATAAGTCTTGATCGACGTTTTTGTATGTACATTTTTTTAGAATCGACGCTGTAGATATCTTCTATAGATATGTTTCAGAACATTCTGCCTTATGCATAAATGATTAATTAAGATGATATAGTGAAGATAAATATGTGTGTACAATTATACGTGTATCTAAATAAAGATCAATGTTCACCTACATTACTTTTGTATGTTGTATATTTTGTATATTGAAGGTATGTTTATAATAATTATTGGAAAATACTGTAGAAAAGCGAGAATAATTTCAACTTTGTGTGGCAACAAATATTTTGAGAACAAGAATTTTGTATGATTGTTTTAGTAGTCATTTATTATATCATTATATATTATATATATCTTATATTTTATATATAATTATATTATTACTATTATATCAGTTATTAGAATATTGTCGTAATAGTTTTCTTCTCCTATAAAAATACTCGAATAGTGATTACGTGTATGAATATTGTCGTGTTTCAATGTGTCTAAAAGGGATAGCTAAGCCGCAATCGGCAGGAAACCAAAGGATTATGGTTGGTCACATCGATAGAGATTTCTCCTTGATTCAAGGTTGCAAAGTTATTGCACGTTGGTGATATATGTCTTTGATGGATTTATACCAGCACGAATCCATTGATGGATTCGAGCCACTGATAAAACATTTGTAGGCAACTAACGTTCAGTTTTTATCGACGAATACTGAAAGGTCGTAAAGACCGACAAAACTAAAAAGGATAAAAAATTGAAAACTTAAAAAGGATAAAAAATTGGGAATAATCTTTTTGCAACTTCTAGCAACGAGTTGTTACATCCATTATACTGTCTAAAGTGGTCATATGCATACCATACGTCACTTCTCTCATATATCGCTATCAGCAGATCGTTGACTTCCGAGCGGAAGAACGTTATTAATCCAAAAAACGGAAACTGGCTTGCTTCGCCATATATCGAAAGTTAATGGAGTTCCCAATGTTCTCTTCCTGCTCTTTTAACCACTACTTTCCTTTCGGCGTTAAATCATATTCGAAAATCACATTTATCAACGTGCCACTCGGTATATAGGGGTGTTTTGCGGTCTGGCCGATTCGTAGATTCCATGCCATCTGGCACTGTTACACCAACGCTGTCTGACAAACGAACCACCAACGGCTATTCTTCTTCGTTAATTTTCCCCATCGTATCGAGAAAAGGTTCGTTATTATACATGTGTGATTCTGCTGTTTTCTTTTTTATTTACGCTCATTCATGATTGGATATTATATTCTCGTTTACGATAAAATATTCTATTAATTTGCATAGCGGTATCGTGAAATTAATTATCGAATTATTTCAGAAAGACGTTTTTGTGTATCTTAAATCTAAAATAGTAGCTTTTATCAAATTTGTTGAAACAATTCTTAAGTATACATGACAATAACTGTACTATCTGATAATATTCAAGATTTTCATTTTCACGAGTCTCTTTTAAGTAATTACTATTTCTAATAAACTTATAACTCTAATAAAATTACTATTTCTATACAAAATTCAGGGGATCGATTTGGAAGGAACTGGATGATCGAGAATGTATCAAAAGGGGAACCACAACGCGATCGAACGTCATCTTGCAGCGTTGCTTTATCAATCAGCGCGAAGTTCCGTTCGCCTATGTGCACGAGGGAGGTGTTGCCGAACTCCGAATTACCTCTCGCGACAATTTCTCACGTCTTGTCGACAAGACGCAAGGAAACGATCGACAGCCGGTAGTTCACGCTATTTGCCACGGTTACGGAAACGCAATGCTTTGGATGGTTGGCGCCGTTTAATTGGAACTCCGATACATCGCTACATATTACGGAACCGTAAAGCGGAAACGACCCGGTGATTGCTCGTGTCTTCTTCTTTTTCCGTTTTATCGCACGTTGTATGCCTTACAAATCACACATTTTCCTTCCGAACCCATGAAAAAAATATCTTTTAGTTAAAGTTTGATTTCGCCTGTTCAGTTCAATTGTTGATGCTACAAATTCTAAACACGCACGAGTCCAGTTTTTGCTAGTGGATGAATTATTGGTTTAACTGTTTTCAGTTTACTTAGAGCTATAGCATATATGGCATATATATTAGAGCAAGCAAGGCTTCGCGAGATTATAAAGAAACGAAATTACTGAGCTTTTCAAAGGACTAAACCGTTGAACAGTTTAAATATCCCAAAATGTAGCTTTTGGACTTGTGGTGTTGTTCAACTCACTCATTCAAATACAATACAATCCTAATTTAAAAACGACCTATGTAATTTCCATAATGATTCATTTAATCATATTTAATTCATTTCTTAAGTCGACCAAGAGGAAAGCTTCTAATCACTCCATCCAATCTGTTTCTCCATGGAACCCATGCATTTGCAACAGAAACAATTCTCCTTTCATTATCACGTCCCTCTATCACCGTCCGTACGTTCTAATTCAACGTAACAAAAACTTGCTCAACTACGTGACAGTGGCGCAGATACGTATCCTCCAGCTAATTTAAGGGCAGCTACTGATTACCACGGGATGACGTGACATTATTTAACTTTCGGTTAATCGAGCCGTCAGCTCCTCCAGCTAGAACCGTCTGCGATCTATTATGGTGGTTGATCGTTTCGACTGTGAATATCAACTCCTTTGGTCATACACCACGTTTATTAGCGTTATTTTCTAAATGGCATACGTTCGCGGTGCTTGTTTTTCTTGGTCCAGGTCACCCTGAGAGTCTTATTCGGCCCATTTAACCCGTTAACATCTTTTTTAGTTAATTGCCAACTGAACAAACACGAATCTCTGTTCGCATTAAGTTTGATTGTTCAAGATAACAACATGAACGCTTGTGTTTGTGAATTAACCTGCAATTGCGTAAAATCGAACGGTCGATGGGAACTTGTTACCACGCGTGTTGATTGTTAATTTCGTGTAAAAGAATTACAGTGGTAGATAAAAGTATTTGTACAGGTGGTTTTCGAAAAAATATAAACAGAGAAATATTTTCTGTGCTATTAATATATTCGACTCGTGTATGTTTGTTACTGTAACGGTTTGTGTATAATATACAATCACATGTATGTGAATATATTTATAGGGGAATAAAAGGAGGAGAGCATAATAGAAAACTTTATTTCTCTTCCCATTTTTACATTTTGATACTTTTGTCTCTAATTATTGAAGGAGGATAAGCTGTTTCTAGAGCGTTGTGTCTATTTTAAGAAAAACTGAATCTCTGAATAAATAAATTATGATTTAATAAGTGAAATTGAATAGATGACAATATCTGAAGACGACCGTTGCTTCTAGAGGAACTAATTGAATAAAATAGAACTGTCAATAATGAGAATTGAATGAGAAAAGTGGATTAAGAACTACTTTTGTA
Organism: Bombus affinis; assembly: GCF_024516045.1. Taxonomy (NCBI): domain Eukaryota; kingdom Metazoa; phylum Arthropoda; class Insecta; order Hymenoptera; family Apidae; genus Bombus; species Bombus affinis. Next base: position 4,040,837 of record NC_066349.1, on the reverse strand, counting down.
GAATCCGTGAAAGATTTAATCAAATTTTGTAACTTTATTTCCACTCATCTTTTTACAATAAAATTTGATAAGCATTTGGTAAAAATATGAAAAGATAAATAATAACTATGTAGTATATACACTGGTTTGTAGACGTAACTAAACATTTATGAATATATTACGTGTGTTACGTAAAATATTTTCATATTGGTAAAGTTCTATATTTTATATGGTAAATATTACTTTTGCCAGTCGCCATATATGGTATCATCTACTTTTAATTTTAATACAAGAGAAAGTAAAATAACATGCAAGCAACGAATATCCACATATTCGCAAGTATTAAAATATTCAGCCAGTCGTTCAAAAAAACGAAGCATTGAAACGTTCGTCATTCTACTCTCCAACATACCATATTCAAACAATCCACTCTGACGTACCATGAGACTCTCATAAAAAAAGCACCACTTCTTCCTATCTCCCCTAGCGATAACCCCAACTTGCCAGCACTCGCGGTTCCAGAGTCCGGAATTCCGTTCCCAACCCTTCCAATCCCCGCACGCACATTTCCCATAATACTCGTCCAGGGTGCACTCTTACGAAAAAGTAATTCTGTTAAAGTTTGCGAAAGAGATACCATTCATCAAGCGAACGCCGAGCTGGAAGAATGTGCTTCTTTCTTTCGACAGGTTCTTTTCTGCAGAAAAATACGACGACAGAAGTTACATATATATAGCAATGAAATCAAGTTCAATACGTATTTATACATTTGAATCAAGTCTGTTTGGGAAATTTTTAAATCCTTGAACTTTCGAACTATATGAATTCGAACTATATGAATTAGAACTATAGAATTCTGGAATGTACGAATTTTCAGTTACAACTTCATCACCTGCCACTTCGTTGCATGATAAACTCTTTATCTGTTGATTCTTTGATTTCCATATTATACGATAGGCTAAGAAGGGTCTTTTGACAGAAAAAATTCTAACTTCAATGCAAGTATATGGTAGTGTATGATGTGCTGGAAATACCGACTGGGGTTAGCGACCACCGGTCAATGTAGCGACTCACTTGCTTACGATGATCGTAGATGATATACGACAAATATATCGCAATTTTTTATATATACGTACACGTATGTATACGGCTCTGTAGTGTTAATGAGCGTTGCTTTCCCATATTCGCCTAATCAGCTTTCTCTTGTGGCCACGCGCTCAATGTCATGTAGAGAATAGATTATAAATTATAGTCCCAGTATTCTAGGCACACGGCAATCTCGAGAAACGGAAAATCTTCAGGATACGTGTCACTAAGTACAAGCTGCAATTGTTTAGAATAATAACTACAATCCGCGAATCAGGAAGTTGCACGCTACATTGGAAAAATGAATACGCCGAGATTGAAGTTCGTAGCGCTTTACAAAGAGAACTATGATGATACCTGGAAGATTTAAATGCGTGTTATTCTAATAAAAAATGACACATAACGTAGTGTAAGCGACACTATTATTCCCATGCAAGAGGCTGTTCAGAGCGACGCGGCATCGATCGAAGTAGCGGCAAGATGGACCGAGGACGAGTCGAGGGCATGGTTGGTCATTGTGCTGACTATTAGTCGGTCGGAAATCAAGTAAATAAAGGGTTGCGAGACTGTAAGAGATATCACGTTGAAATTAAAGAACATATAAATCAAAGGCAGGAACGCGAAAGGTTGCGCTCCTGGTTCATTTGGTGTCACTAAATATGCAAGATAGCGATGACGCGAGCTGATAGTCTTGACGTTTCTTCGACGCGGTGGATAAGTTAGCGGAATTGGATCGTTGGCGATCGAAATCAATCAAGATCTGTTGGTAGTCATACAGTTGCGCATACTACCGGACAGTCTCGAAACCTTCCGCTGCATACGATGAGCTGCCATCTTTCGAGATGCTGTGAATTAAAATTGCGCAGGAATCCGACGCGCGAAGTGAAACGAGCCGAAACGCGGGATGAAATGCGACAATAGCGGGAAAGTCGAGACGCAAAAATGTGCGTCATCGCAAGGATCATCGCAAAAGAGGCGGATCAAGTGCAAATAAAGCCGATAACCCGAAAATTGGTTCTACTGTGAAGTATCTTAAGTGAGGTACTCTCGGACATTGTGCGAGAAACTGCCAACAAATGCGAAGGCAGAAGTGTTGTGCTTATCGCGACACGAGAGAATGGCCTTTATTATGTTTGGGGACAAAACGTTGAGTACGATGGTATTTCCGTGGCAGTGATGACGAGTCTGGACAACCCCGTGTATTCTACCAAGGCGTGTCCCCTTGTTTGGGAAGAGGCGATATTGTATGACACTCGTCGATGACTCCTCCGGCTGGTGCGAAGTTAGGTTCATCACCATCAACCACCAGGTAATAAGAGTATATCATAAAAAGTAAAATATATTACTGTCGTGTTTTTCAATACATAATTTAGATTCCTAGTTTTATGATTCCATATGAAACGTAGTAAGTGCTGCTTTTAATCATTACTTTGTAAGTTTGTATACTTCAGTACAATTCGCATACTATTAATGAGAACCAAATATGTCCGAATTCATATCTACATAGCTGATCAACGTTCGAACCCACTTGCGATGTGCTTGAGCCTATTACTGAGAAAACGAAACGTCCTGAGTTCGATTTCTTTCTAACATGGGCAAATTATGGAGACACGAGAAAGACGTTGCAGTCAATGGCTATGCAAAGTAGAAACTTTTAGTGGGTGAGCGAGGTGGAAAGCAAAAACTTTTTAGCCGATCCTTGAGTAAACTGCCCGAGGCTTCCTATGTCTCGCTTTTCCTTCGATTTGCAACTTCATTAACCGCCACGACGATCTTTGCTAGTTCGCCTCCTGTGGAAAAACTTGTCGATCCTCGTACGATTTCTCGATTAAATTTGCTATATAGTCTTTGTCAGGTTGCTGTGATAAGGATGTCTGTCGATAATTTAAATAACCACTAGTGTCTTTTCGAGCGGATATGCTTCAAAAAGAAGCTTCTTGATGAAGCGGATGCAACACCGATGCTATGGATTTGAATTTATCGAGGGGGGTGGGTGAATCGTTGCCTTTCTATGGTGAGGTGCTTGCGCGTAGGTTGGTGGAATTTTAAGTGCGCTGGTGGCCAGGTTATAGTAGCTTGAAATTCACTAAATGTGAGGGGTTGAGATAGAGGTAGATCATGTTATAATCTTTTTATTTTATTGAGATATGTATAATTTTGTGTGCTGGACTGGGTTAAATGCGTAGTAGAGATACTTGTATGTGGGTATCAGTGTATGGAGGTATGTGTGTACGCGTCGTCTGGGAAACAGATGAATGTAAACTGTTCAGTCGGTTAACAGTCGGGTGTGGAAGAAAGTGCTGAGACGCGTGCAAGTGTGTATCGATGAATATTCTAGAAATCGTCCATAAAATAAATATACGACTATACTAATGTTAATCCCAAGTGTAAATTCAGTGTTCCCATACAATTCTCAACATATTTAATGGTTAAGAGAAGTCTTGACAAATCTTTCCACCATCAAATAAGAAGATCTATCTATCTTCGTAGATAGGAGAAATTTTTTATGGTTGTTTAAACTGGATAAACCCTTGATAGATAATAGGATGAATTATGTTTTATTAATTTGAGGTAGGATAAATTTGTAAAAAGTTGTTTCCTTTTTACATCTATCTTCTCTTATTTTTACAAATACATTTCCTACATATAAAAGTACTGTATAATATATCACACATTGATTTCCTTCACTTTTTATATTTCTTGTGAAGCAGCAAGAAATTTGATTTAAAAATGAATGGTTCGATATTAGCGGCTCAATCTGAATATTTTCACCTAAATCAATTGGCAGGAGTATTGTATCGAGCGCAGGTTTCAACTGGACTTCGGTGATCCTATAGATTTCGATAACGTTTCAAATCTATTTGAAATCTGACTGAAGTTTATTGGAGATATAGTCAACAGTATTGTGTTTCATACTTCGTCGTTGTGCACGGTGTGCACGTTCTCTGGTACAGTTATATGTCGCCGCTTCGAAGCTGTAGGAACAGGAATTACGTACCTTTCTATACTTTTCAATTTCTGGAGATTTTGAAAATCTAGCAATCCCCTTGTCCGTCACCTATTTCCAGAAAAATCGAAGAAATTCTTTAGTTCAGTACTCTAATAATACGTAGAAAATCGATTTAGATAACAATATCGATTTACATTAAATACGTTTAAAAGGATTCTGTGTCGAATCTAATATTTCAGTTCTTAATTAATTAATTTTCTTTAGTATTCAACTAAAAGTAATATTTATTTGAATGTTTCAGTATCTGAGAGAAATTTTTGGGTTTCTAGAAATTTGAGAATTTTAGTTTCATTTCGAGATAAAAGATGCTACAAACTTTTCGATCATAAATATACTTAGTATAAATAACTGTATTTGGATCTCGATACGAATATTCTGTTTCGCGCTTCGCGCAATGACAGAAACTTTCTTCCAGATATTATACGAATAACGTTTCCTTCCAGGCTAAAAGGTTTCGCATTCCCTCGGAAGGTATTTCTATCGGTAGCTCGAGGAATTCCAGTTATATTATTTCCGGATATGGATTATCGAGATAGCCTCATTTTCTTCGCTTGTTACATTCGTTCCACATGCGACTTCTACTCAATAAATACAGCGTCGCCAATCGCCTTTCTCATGAGGGATTATCTCAATCTCCATTATTTGCCGGACACAAAAACCCATTCATTATCTGTGGTTTTCTACGAATTCAGCGATTTCTGTTAGGGATTGCGACCAATCATTCATTGTTCTTGAAAAATGCAGACAATAATGACTTGTTGCAACCGGTTTCCACGTTTTATTACAGCTAGTCTTTGTTCAATAACGAAGAAACGTTACTGTAGTCGATTCGATGAAAGAAAACGAAAGAAAGAAAAAATTTGTCAGGCGAGTTATCTAGCCTTGCGTGAGATAATTCTTATGAAAACATCAGGCTATTAACAATCATGAAAATTTCACAAACACGCGTCTGAATCAGAACTATCGAATAATCTCTGAAACGTTAGATACATATATCGATTGTAATGCATCCAGATAGACCGTCGGCTGTCTTAGATCTTGCGGCTGCTGCAAGTGAATGTTGCATGATAATCTCGCTAGAAGGAATATCAAATTAGCTTTTAGCAACCAAAGTACAAACGATACAACATAATCATTAGGTATCTTGTTACGTGGAAAATTTGCTCTCTCTAATCGTGTTATATAGAATGACGTATAACATGATTTATTTCAAAGATTATTTCAATACATAAACGTAATAAATAATATTTACAGAAATATGTTGTAATCCATACGAAAATTTCGAAAATCTAGCAATTTAAAGATCTGAAACCTCGAGAATCTCAGAGTTTCAAAAACCTAGAAATCCAAAGTTCAACGATTCCAAGAACCTAGAATTCCGAAACGTGGAAAATTCGGAAATTCGAAAATTTGGAAGACCAGAGATGCGAAAATTCGGAAGTTCGAGCATTTGAAAGCTGAAAAATTTGAAGGTACAGGAATTCAAAAATTCAAGTCATTCTGTAGGTCTCGATCTTTCGAACGAAATGTATTCCACCGAAATCGATGCATCTGTATCTAACTCGAGCGGGTTGACGTATAACAAGCAAGGAATCATTGCCTTCGAGATGGAAGCCAAGAAGCGGTATTTTCGCTGATCCTATTCCTTGTGTACTTTCGGATATCGTGACATTGCCGCATACAGGGTGTCGTGTGAAATGGTTGCCGAAGGGAAAATAGCTCGAAGGCACTTGCAAACGTCGAAAGAAATTTGCCTCGAATGTTTTTACTTGAACGTGTTTGTTGTTTGCTTGGAATTCGTATCTTATTCCTTTAGAGGCTTTTTGTTTTCGTTTCTCAGCGAGGTTATGTCCTTTTTTTTTATTGACGAATTTGAATATCCCTAAAACATGCTCATATTTTACATTTTTACCAGATATTCAAAACATTCTTTTCTGACATTTTAAGCTGACAACTTACAGCTTTAGGGTACTTATATTGCTTTCTTAAATAGGTTAAGATTTTCAAAAATGAATAATAGAATTAAATTAAAATCAATAAAATTCCTTCTTTTTTTAGATACAGAACATATACAAATATACAAGTTGCCTTATATTTTTGTTTAGTATTGTGAAACTCTGAAAGAATCAAAGATATCCCTGGTAATCCACCAAAATGAATTAAGCTTTGGTAAAGCTGACGTCAGTTTTACAGTCAACAGTTTCACGAAATCAACAAAAGCAAAATCCAAATGCAGAGCGAATTGTACTAGGTTCAAAGTCATAAATAAAAATCCCAGCATAATCGATCTTATCGCCAATCGAGTCTTCTGACATGTTTGAAATTAATCGTATGTATTTAGTATTCGATATTCTCTTTTATGGTCCAGACAAAATATATTCCGTGGGCTCATAATTCTTTGTGAACGCGTCGATACTGTTCGTCGGATGAGCAATGAGCAGTTTAATTTATTCGATACGAGAAGGAAATTAATTTTAAACAATGAAGCGACCGACCGATAATGCTTCCCGTGCCGCATGCCAAATAAATGTCCTTTCGTTAAAAGACAAATTAACGTTTCGCGTTCATATTTCTCAATTCTTGTTCGATCAAAGATTAGCTATTGACATACCGATACTGTATAACAATAGCATAATGTTTCTTTTCTAGCCTTCATTTTGAACTGTTTCATTGAAACTTCTTAAAATTTTGCACTTGTTAACTTAGTTTGTGAGATTATGTTATTGGGCAAATATCTCTTTTTGGAAGAAAACTATTTTTGTATATTATTACTTATTTGTTGTTCAAAATCTTTTACGCGATTGGTATTCGGATATCGCTGGAAATTATTTATAAAGAAAGATTCTAAAGATCTTCCATTAGTATAATATGGTATTATTAAAAGCACTTGACTGGAGCCAGTGAAATGAACTGCGATTGATCAGACTTGCTTTAGGGAATGCTGCAATCTGTTAATTGCCGCTATTAACAGGTCGAAATACACCATAGTAGATGCATTAAGAATTAAATGGCGCTTGTAATGCAAGATTCACGGACCATTTTATGTTCGATTCGTTAAGTGACGATACTAATTGGATTTTGAAAAATTGAATAAAGTATTTGATAGGATAAATCTGCTCTGCGTTTTGAATTAAATGAAACTTGTAATACGAGTGATTATCTGTTCGATTTATCGCACTTCCAGGAGATAATTACTATTTTGGCAGATAATTATTATCTTTATGGAAAAATTTCAATAATTTATTGACGATTATGTAGCCAGGTTTAACTAATTTAACCAAATCTAAGTAAATAAGAAATTCAATTTAATTATATACAAGTTTATTGCAATATCGATTATACGAGTTCTTTTTATTATAAAATAATTCTTGTGTAAATGTCTTAATAATTCACTAATGATAATTCATATATTAACGCGGTAAATTCAACATTGAAAGCCACGAAATCTCATTTGCATCGACTTAATATAAAAATAGACCAATGTAGAGGAATTTAAAACCCTTCAGCAGTTCATCTCATATATGCTTCACGATGATCCAGATATTTCCTCTAAGGGTCAAGATACAGAATGCAATACCGTGGCAAAGGAACCTAATTAAAGGAAACCAGTCTGTTAATCCCGGAATCAATTACGGTCGTCCTTGTATACGCCAGTCTTGAAGATAAGATTAATGTCGATCAATCGATAGTGCATTGGAGTATATCAATGTCCGCTCGTTATGATCCCTCGTTTGAGCGTGACGTACAGCCAGGTAAATGTATACAAGAAGAGAGGGTATAGGGAGATTGTAGAATCAGATCTACATATAGACAGCTTCTGAATTGATCAAAGGCGAACTATCAAATGTATGTAAATATCTGTATTTTATTCGCTATCTAATATAATCCCTTTAATCGATTCATTGAAATATTGTATAAAAATCCATGGGTTAATAGCAGATCAAGAACATCGTTTGCTTTCAATTGCAAAATATTCTCATTTTATATTTATACCTAACAGTTAATTAAAACATGAAAGTTCATAATAAAAGCAAATAATTTTTCTTTCTAACAAAGAAATGTTCTGCTCCTACGTATTGTTTTAGAGGCCCATAACGTCATAGTACGAGCAATGACATCGTTCGAGAGCGTAATTCCTTAATTTCAACGAGTTTGAAAAAATACTGGAAATTTATATACAATTCCTTGAAGAGTCGTTTTGGAGCCAAAGTAAACTGTTCTTTTCACTGTCGTAATTGCTACATTAAAAGCTAAGTGTCTAATTGGCATTACGTTCTCGAGAAGAATCCCTGGGAAAATTGTTTCTCCCTTTGCTGCTGGGAACAGGAAAAGAGTAAACCTTTGCATCGTGAAAACTTCAACAAACGATGTGTTAGTTACAATTACCTTTGCTTGCTCTGAAAAACCGTCTTTGTTGCTACATTTTTAGAAATCCATCGAAATTCTTCGTGACCCGTAACAGTATTAGCCATATAATTATAAGAGCTACGTTTCGAAATTTTAATTATCCTTCAAAATAACTTTTATTCAAACAATTAAGATTTATTAATTATAATACGGTTCATTAAGAATTTTGTTCTATTTTAAGTTTCAAAGAATATTAATAGATATAAATATAAATTTTGGGTTTTAAATAGATTTAAAAGCTCCATAGTTACAAGCTACATTAAAATTGAAAAATGACACTGAAATACGTAACAAATGAGACACAAGTTATAAAACTCATCGCACCCTATAAGTTATTGCAAATGGCGCAGTTTCAAGTTAAGCATCGCGACGTCGTACTCTCATTTTGCGGTAATTTCGATTTTAATGACCACATAACGGAAATTTGTTGCACAGCTTAAGAAGCTTTAGCTTTCCTTATACGCCTCTTCAACTATTTTAAGAGGCTATTCCACCTTGTATTTCATTCTTGTCAGATCTATTTTGGAACATACTTCGTTTAAAAGTGTGCGAATATGTCAGAGAATACATTTTTCATAAAAGAACAATGGCAACAATGGTCCAATTCATTCATAAACGGAACAGAAGACGTGAGACTTTCTCATGACGCTATTTCGTCGTATCTTTCATAATCTTTCTTAACTGTTTATGTGTAACGCCATTAAAATGCAACACATTTTACATTTTCTGTTGTTCAGAACCAGCGTTCTTTAATTCTCTACGAGTGGAACTTGAATTTTTAATTACTCTGACAGTTTTATATCATGGACGTGTCTCATATTAATATTCGATTTTTTTATTGTATTTATACTAGAGTTCCGGATACACAAAGTATTTTGTTGTATTTATTAACTATTTCAATTATTAAGATTGCATTAAAATAGTATTTGAAAGTCTTTCTATTCTTTACTTTATGTATGCCTGCTTCATTCTGTGTGTTCTATTTATTTAAGTTTTATATTCATCAAACAATGAATGTCTTGCCTTACATTATTACGAAAAGAAACATTGAAAAATAAAATTCTAGTAACTTGATTTTCAAGATTTTCTTCTGGTTGGTTTTTTACTAGTAAACAAATTCACCCTATACTTTCTACTCGCTTCCTTTCATCGCGTCGCTCCGATTACAGTCTTTTGAATTCTACATTCGTTATCAGTAAAACACGATGTAAAAGAGGGTATTGCCCTTTCATTATCGACTCGTTAAAGCAGCTGCTTTTAAAGTCCATGGAAAATTAAGTCTTTTAATGTGAACTGCAAGTGAGTACGTTCTGTTCAGTTTCTATCAGTAACTAACCGCTCCTATGTAGATATAAAAAAATTCTTTCATGTATTGGAAACTTTTTATTAAATGTTCTCTCGTCACGAACATCTACTTTTAAAGTAAAATAATTTTCATAATTTTAACAAGAAATTGATGTCAGATAGTTTATAGATTTATAGATTTTCTGTCTTGTAGGGTTTATTTTATTCTTATTGGACCGCGAATATTTCTCTAACTATGAGAAAAATTATCTTTTACCAATTACTGATAGTGTTGTAAATACCGAAATATCGTAAATGAGTGACAAATAAAAATTAAACGAGTAAATTATTAAATTTCGTAAATTTGCTGCTGTAAGGAAGACACACGTAATTAAAATTATTTTGATGCTATTTCATTTTAAGTGAAATTTGCAATTTTATTAAGAACATACATATTTATGATGTAATCAATTAATCAAAATTTACAATACAACGTTACTTATACGCTATATGAAGAGTGAAAGAATTAAAATGGATTAGAAAGTATGTAATTAGGGTGAAAGATGAGAAAGAATACATGGCAAGTTATTTAAATGTTACCGTAAAATTTACTCTTCACGAGCCTTAAGTAGCCAAAGGATTCATTAAGAAGTAAAGTTCGTTTCTTCGCTTTTGCAGAGTGAACCTCTTTACCTCTGCGCAGTCAACGTCTTCTCTTTTACGTTGTCAACCTTCTTACCTTTGCATAATCAACCCCTTCGTTCTTACGCAGTCAACCTTTTTATCCTCGCACAGTCAGCTGTTTGCTGGTTTCTCGTCAGTCATACTTCTCACTAATATGATAATTAAGAAAATAGACGAAAATAAATTTCAAAATATTTTTAATCTACAACATAATTTTTTTATAAGTACTCGAATTAATTAGGGATAGATTAAAATAAAAATAAATTGGAGATTATTTGCATTCTATGCATTCCTGCACCTCTAAATTTGTCATTTTCTATAAAAATTCGCTATCTGATCATCACTTTCTTCTGCTTTTCAATTTACGCAGTTAATCAGTATTATTTCTTCCGAACGGTTCATTATTGCATACGGTATAGGAAAATAAGTTGCAAACTGTTATCTATCGATCACCAAGCAAACTTAAATATCTATATACATTCTACCCAGTTAACCTCTGTCCACGATCGTACAAACTGGTACTGCCATTCGTTAGTCGGCCGTCTCGTCCGCTTATTAAGCTTTCGAGTCATCCTCGTGTAGATAAGCCTCGAACTTTGGCCCCGACGTATGTAAGGGGGTGTGTCGTTAAAATTATATGTCCGCGAACGAACGCTCCACTGACTGGCAGTTAATTTACGAGAGGAGAGCCAGGGCACGTCGTTTCGGGCTTATCATTCCGCCGACGAACCCTCTATAGAGCTTCGCGTGACGATCGAAACTACATAGTTCTGTCCTGATCCACTTTAAAGCTGTTCGTAACCCAAAAGCACTCTATCTCCTTCTCTCTCTCTTTCTCTCTCCTTCATTCGCTTAGATTCCTTCTACTATTTTCCTTATTCTCTCTATCAAGTCATTTTGTGAATCTTATTCCGTAAATGGCAGTCGAGAATCATTCAAAACGATAAAAAATGCAGTTCGTTAAATCCATCGTGTGATAAAAGAAGTTTTTCCATTTTGTTTTTAAATAATTGCTAAGCGAAACAAAATATATGTACTGTGCGGAGATGGAAATGAATGAATTCTGAGAGGAATGCCGGATTGATTGATATTGATCGAGTGCAACATAGTGCAACATATACAAAGAAAAGAACGTAACATCACCCGCGAGACTTCTTTCCGTGTCTGTGTTATACATATGAATATTTAATATGTATATATGAAAATATATTTTTATGATACGACGCATGATTCGTCGCACTGCATTTTTTAATACTTCTGTGTATCTTTGTCAGTCCTCGATTTCCATTTATTACACGTATACATGTATATGTATTTTTATCAATAGTTTATTGAACCATTCTAGTTATGTGTGAAATACATCGACCAAGTGGCCACATGCAATTGCTTTGTAAATGTGTCCTCAATAGTATTTTTAATTCATTTTAGTTTTAACAGCGTTTTTACGTGTTTTTTTCTGTAATTTCCTTAATTTGTAGATACGTAAGTACGTTCATTTATAAATGTGCGTGTAAATGTGTCAGTAACTACGTTGATAGTGAAAATGTAGATGAAGCTCGGTTTGTGATATTTTCATATTACGTATAATGTACCTCTCAAATGATTTTTATTATTATAGGTTGCGTTTATTATGATTGACATTTATTAAATTGACAGTTACGTAACTGACGTATTGTAGCATATCGCGTATTAACCATAATCAACGTTCGCTATATCACTGTCAGCTAACTTAAACTTCTCTATTGTGCTTTGATAGTTTTCATGTTGTTGTGTTTTTAATACTGATTTTCCAATTCATTCTTTTTCGAAACATATCTGTGCATTTCGTAAATATTTACACATACGAAGAACTATATCTACAAGATGATTAAATTTCATACTGCAAGTCTAAAATTGATAAATTTCTTAAGTTTTCGATAATAACTAGCTTATTAATACATTTTCCGATTATATCGATATAAAGAACTTGCGATTAAAAATAACTGCAATTGTAAACAATGAAAACAGAAATACGCTATCAATTCAGCGTACATGTTATATTTATTTCAAAGGTTTTTCAAAGATACAACTTATTCGAAAAATTTAAATAAGGTCAACTCTAACATAAGTTACAGCACTGTAAACACCACCACGATGTAGAATTGAGCTATAAAATGTGTTACCACTATCATAATAACCATATTTACGATTTTTTCGATTTTCTGCATTTCCCTCGGGTTGCGCCCTATTTCTATGCAAATTTATTTAATCCTACGATCTCGCGTTTGAATTTTTCTGTTCGTCCCTCCTTCTCTCTCTCTCTCTCTCTCTCTCCTTTCTTTTTTCTTTTTTTTTTTTGCTAAATGTCGAACGTATGCAGCTTATTCGTTCGAGCGTCGTAGGAAATCCTATCATATAGCAGCTTAATGGTCAAATTGCTTAATAAGAAGTCAATTACGAGGACGATAGTACATTCACGGTGTGCCGGTTTGCCACGGGGTTGATATTATCGCGATACCGCATGAGCATCGCATTTTCAATCGAACGTCTGTAATTAAGTAATGGAAAACGACTGAATTCTTCGTCTTTCACCAGCCTCTGTTCTGGATTTAATCTTAGGGTAAGCAGAAATCCAAAAGTATTTAACGTTATTTACACGTAAAGATATGTCAAACAAAGAATTATCAAAATCATTTCGTCGAGGCTATCTGTATTGCTGGCATTGTCCAAAAGTTTCTTTTTTCAAAAACATGAACATTTTAAAATATACGATGAGAATATTTGTTATTTTTGATAGTTTAAATTTTGAGATTTTATTTTGATGCATTGTCTTTATCATGAATTGCTGTTTAAGTCTTTCATATGTCGTATTCGATCATAATTATCGACAGACGTATCGTAATTATAAAAGAATTACACTGGCAAAGTTACTAAGAACCAAATAGTCAAGTTATCGATAATTGTCTGTTTGAAACTTGTTTCCTGAAGCAATTTCATTCTTTTAACAATTTACATAAATTTATTCTTTTAGTTGCAACGTGCTATTCGTTTCAGAATGATTTACTTTATTGACTGTGTAATTTTTCTTCCGCCAGTAAATTGTTCATTTACAGCAAAAACCAATTTCATTGGATCTCAGTAAGAAACGTTTTCTTTGGAATACTTGCTATTCATTGCATGAAATGTTTCACCTAATTCCATCTGTTAATTTCTTAAGTAAAACGGCGTGTACACATTTTTATTTGTAATCTTAAGCATTTCGCCCGTTATATACAGCGCCTGTCTCAGTTATACCGGCGAAGAGTGTACATTTACATTCGTAGAAAGTTTTTAATTAACTTTAGTTGCTCTGGCCTATTTCAGGGCTTTTCAAGTTAAACCACTGGCGGATAATTGGAAGTAACTCAATTAATGAATAATCGCGAAGGTTAAGTAGCAACGGACGTCACATTGAAACGTAAACTAAAAGTAGAAATTATGTTACCTTTAGCCATTACTTGTGAAGCTTTCTTCAAGTTGAGAAAAATTCACTTCGTGATATTTCCCATTCTAAACAATGATTATTATTGGAAGATGCACAATCTAGGTAATGAAGCTTTCATGGAATTTGTTGAAAATTCCAAACAATATCGCTGTTTCTTCGCGAATCCCTTGCTCCACGTTTCGTCGTGATTACGAAGAAAATAAGCGTGTAGATATAACGCATCGATTTCCTATACAGCAGCAAGCTGGTAGGACCGATTAAATTATAAAACTCCGAGTGTTAAATTCTCGACGGAATGCAGGAAATTAATTCTGCAACGAATGAAGAGATGGTCGCGCTCCCCTGGGGCACCATTGTTCTGCAATAACTTCTAATAATTTTCTGCCACCACGGGGCTTCCGATATTATTATCTACTGGTTCTGTTAATGGTGTACTTCGTACATCCTAAATGTGTAGGATCAGTCACGAAAGTCGACATACACTTTGTTTTGCCACTTTAAGGTACGTATATATTGTTAAAATCTAACATAATTTATTCATCTTCGAACGAAATATCTTCCGAAGGACAGATCATTCATAATGTATCGTCACAAATGCAGTCGATGCATTCTATAAACGATTTTTATAACATTCTTTCAAATGCATTGTATGTCAGTGAAAAGCGAACAAACTCAACCAAGCATATGACACTTTGCTATACATGGTCGTGATTATTGGTTTGCATTGTCTTCGATAGGATATTTTCGAGTATCCGTGTTACAGACTGATTTTTATATAGCTACTTCGGCGGTAGCTTCTTGTTTGAACTGGTTTCAATTGAGAGAAGTAATTTCGTGTTTCGTTTCACGCGGGGGAATGAAAAGAGCTGTCCTTCCAAGAGGTTATTTTTGTCACTGAAAGAACACGGGTTTGCTGTTCTATTTAGCTAGCGAAATGGGAAACTGCTAACAAATTTCGGTCATTATCCGGAAACACAGAGTGATACAGAATAAATGGCAATAAATAAATTCGTCGTTTAAATCGTACTTTCAAATTGAACGTTTTCTATTCGTATTACTAATTAGGTATTAACAAGAATTTTAATAATAATATTAGTAGTCTGAACTACTTTTAATATATCTTGTAAGGGATTGTTTTGTGTTTGTGTCGCATAAAGGAACATCTGAAATCATCGTCACGCATATTTCACGATCGTAACAACACGCAATGAACACTAAAATCAATAACTCACGCCAGGCAGAACCCGTGAATCCCCTCGAATCGTCGCTTTAAGCTCCAAAGATAGAAATCTAAAATGTAAAAGATATCGCGCCGCTTTATTCCACCCTCGAGAGCAATCTCCGAGGTTCTATGGTAGTAAAAAAAAGCAACAAAAAGAAGGAAATGCAACGAAAAAAGGATACTGTCGCAGAATAAAATACTAGCATCGCGACGAATGCTCCAGGTATTGCGCGAAACTTTCTCGCAGGGCCTTGTCCAACAATCTATCCACGAACAAAATAAACAAAAGATCGCCTGAGATCTCACCCGTTATATTTACCTGCTCATCAATAGAAATATATTCCAAAACACGTATATCGTGGTGAATTATTAAGTCTCTTGTGCTTTCAAGTATTGCGAGTTTGCTTCCAACGATTCTCAAAAGTGTTTTACAGCGTTATAACAAGCAATTCATCTTCAGTTTTTTTAAAATACTCAATTTAATGGATAGTAGAACTTAAAAAGCGACATGTTCCTTACTTTTATACACACCATTACATAGCGTATTCGTTCGATCGAGTTTAAGTTTTAATTAATGTTGATCTTTTTATTTTCGTTAATTAACGATTCAGTTCTTCCTTACGAATGAAATATCGTTGCCGAATAATATAGATTTAGATACTTGGTTTCACGTGGAAGTCAGAAAAACACCTAACTGAGACTGGCACGATTGTACATTCATCGATCGACGAACGAAGCTTCCTCGTGACAAGATCGACGACAAGCTATCAAATATTCGCTCAGATATTGTAGACTTGGCAATAAAACGCGAGGCAATAACGTTCCTCGCTCGGTGGAACACACAAATCGTCAGGTAACAGCGTCTTCGCATTTCGTAGCTGTAGGAAAGGAAGAAGAAGGGAGGAGAGACGTGGCCTCTTGAGAACAGGTACGGAAGTCCAGGCACGAAGTGCACTTCCGTGTAGGACGTTCGTTGATGACGAGCAGGAAAAAGAGAAGACGGTGTAGGTGCAACGGTGTGGCGAGGTTTCGAGGGTAATCACGGGTCAGGTGTCACGGTGCGACGATATTCGGAAATAAGGGAGCAGAGTGTTTCCTAAGGAGCCGTTAGAGCAAAGATGGCTGTCAGAACGTGTTTCTCGAGAGCGTCTTCGGATCTCGTGCAATTATTAAGCGAATTATGAGCTTATTGTCTGCCCCTTGTTTCCTACCACTTTCATATTACTCTTTCAGAAATACTTTCAGAAATAATATCGTTTCACTTGGGTTTCACCAATCTTTTAACGCATTTACCGATTGTGTGGCATATTTAGTGATTTCAATAAAGAAATAAGTAAAATTCATATTCAGAATCTTTTGAATTATTAAAATTAATCAACGATTAATGTGTCTAGCACCAAGATGGAATTTATTCCGATTCAAACTATATTCAATATATATCGAACTTTGAATTAATAGAATATAAATCAGTTTTTATTTTCTTTTTTTTTTTGCTGATTTCGCCATGTTGTGGTAATTATATGTAAGATAGGGCACACTTCAAAGATCTCAATGATTTTGTCCAAAAGCTTACAACACTCTTTAATATGGTTAGTACCTTCCCCCGATATTTACTAATTAACTTCTTCTTGAGCAATCTTATAAATCTAAAAACAAAAATAAAGAAAAAACCGGAGAGGAAAGCGAAAAGTTTCGACTATAGTTTCGACGCGATGCGACGTGGAGAAACAGACAACTGGCTCAGCCAGATAAGAAGAATAACTTCGTGAGAGGGTAGGCAAACACTTCGGACCGAAATGAAATCGAGCGGCTGGTGTTCGCGGAAGAATTGAATTTAAACCAACGAATTCAACGTTTGCATTCAATTTCATCGAGTCAAAGCTAAATGGAACACTATAGCGTTGCTTGTCGGTTTGTTTTAATTTCATTCGCTTTTACTCGTCGAAATTCACGCTGATCTATCATATGATTCAATGTATAGGGTTATTTAAGCCAACCAAGCTTCGACATTTTAATATCGAATCCTGAACTTTGCAGAAATTTACACTATCAGCTTGCAAAACTCTTTTTCATATGTTTTCTAATCGAGGCACGTAGAACCAAACGTTCTTGAAATTTTGGAGTCGAGGGCTGAAATAATTGGTTAAATGATTGAAAATAGAGTTGCAAGTAATTGAAATAAATCAAAGTTCTATAGAGATATTATTTAGAGCGTACAAAAATAAAAGAAGAAAAATGAGAAAGATGCGTGAAAATTTCAAGATAATCGTGATGAAAATTTCAGGAGGATCGTGGCGACAATTTATGAAGACGCGAGAGAACTTCGAGACAGTTAAACGGCACCACATTCGCGGAACTTAAGCGCGGATTTTCGGAAGCATGCGACGGAAATTTGCATATCTTGAGCCTTTGGATGAGAACGATAGCGAAATAGCGCGTTACGTGTGCAAATAAGACGATAAGCCGCCTTGTCTCCACGCATTCGTGAACATTTCGCTGTGTTGCTTATTCTTCTTCTATTCTGAATGACGCATCCGCCATTTGCTTAGTTTTACGCGTATTTTTCGCGTCCACTTTTCTTTTCTGCTCTGATTCTCTCCCTCCTCTCCTTTGTTGTACGATGTATTCATGTACACAGAGAAACATTTTCTAGAAATTTCTTATCTAGAGACATTTCGATGTTTGTGCTGTTGCAATAACTATAACAAAATATATTCGTATATCTCTGCTTCTAATCCTTACGAACATAGCTGACCGATATTTTCCAAAAAATGTTCATTAACTGATCGGTAAACACAAATTATCTGCATGAAATCCCTTCTATTGAATTGGAACAACATCCACTTGATCTCCAAGCCAATAAATCGCTCGAGAGCTTAATAATTGAGACCTTTCCTGATTCAAACCAAAGTAAAAGAAAAAGATGGGCGAAATAAAAAAGCTAGTCATCTTGCAAGCTATAATAAATATAGTTTATGTATACATATCTGAAACACAAGTTGGTAGAACATTCTCCGAAAGAGCCAGTATCTCACACATGAATACAATGGGTTAAGTAGGAACATATATTGTTGCACTTGCATTCAGTCAAGGAAAATATTTATAGGTACGCGGCGATAACGGTCATGAAGCGTATTATCAATGTTGCAATGGTAGAGAGGAGGTTAGATAGCATGGAAAGTCCATTCGGCAGCATCGCGTTGAAAGATCATCGTCCGTTGATTTATCGGCGGATTTTCCGGTTCCTCTGACCCCGGCCTTAATTATTAATCCCTGGAAACGTATTTACTCGGACGCGGTCGAAAGCTTGCTGAAATCGAGGAGCTCGCGAACTTGGTTTGCTCGGTTTGCTGTCCGTCGACAAATTATTTTCCCAACGAGATTCGACGTGCAGTTCGTATGAATATTTCAATCGTCGCGTAGCTTCTACATGTCAAGTCATTTCTAATACCACGTTCGTTCATCATTTTGTCGTCTCGTTAGATTGTTCAAATAAATTTGTCACGAAAGTTAAGAACGGGATTAAATCCTTTGATAAATCGTTAAAAAGCTGTTTCCCCGATGAATTGTTAAAATCGGTAATTCTTATAAATTTGGAATAATGAAACAAAATAATCGAGAACGTCTACTGAATTACATCGGAATTGAAGATACGATATTCTATAGAAACTACGTGCAATTGCAATTTTTTTTATTTTATTTGATATTCACCGACCTAATTGAATCGATCATTTTGAAGAAGTAACGATGACTGAATTACGTAATGATAGATTACATAATGACACGATAATGAACTTGACGTGGAAGATTATGTATCATCAAGGGCTAAACGTGTCTGGATGATGTATGTGTACTATCGTGATATTAATTGTTTAAATATTTATGAAAATTATACAATTAAACGCAATGAAGATGAGAATTGGTTTCCTAGGAACATATGATCGAGCAATATATACATACACGATTTATAATTTAACTTTTAGCTGTAACATCGTAGCAAAGTCGCGAACAAATATATTTGTGTTTTAAACTGTAGGTAATACATTTCTAAAATTCAACAGAAAATTTAAAAAAACTTGTTGTGCAATTCTGTATCATACATGTATCTAAATCCTTCTCATTAAAGAATTAATTTAATTTAGGTAATTATTAAGTAATTTAAATACACCTATGTCAAAAATTCAGTCATATAAATGGAATTTAAGAAGAAATCGCAAACGTAAATGCCGTTGTAAATTTCATTGTTGTCTGCTACTTCGTGGAACCGCAAGTAGCGCTAATTTTTCCGCAACCATAAGTACAACTAATTGCTCAACCGCAAGGAGTACTAATTTTTTAGCAAACACGGGCAACACCAATTTTTTGTAACCGCGAACACCACTAATTTCCTTTGACCGCAAGTCGAACGTCTGTTTTGTTTCGGACAACCATACAGTTCGTTTCTAATAGTAGTCTCTTCCCTACACGCTTTTTAACTACTACTATGTAATAGTACTTTCTTGACTTTCGCCATCATCGACTTTCTCATTAATTCAATTAGTTTTTCGTATTTCTTTTTTTTTTATTAAATCGATGCCTTAACCGTTTGAGTCCCAAGGGTCTTTGAAAAAACAGGGTAGAAAAATCCCGAACAGCGCGATAGCGTTTGTCTTAATCGATTGCGAAGAGAAACAAGCGGCGCAATAGCTCTCGTCATATTTGTTGCTTTAATGAAATACATCTATATTATTATGTATCCGTACTATTTAGTTTATAAATATTTCAAGTCCTGTTCAATAAAAATTATTGAGAAGATAATAATGAAATATAAAATACCGTCCGTACCGTTCAAATGTTCTGGGACTTTTCGACACAAAATCTAAACAGCGCGATCGTGCTTCTTGGGACTCGAACGGTTTTAAGTACCTCTTAAAACATAGTTAGAGGAACTGTTTTCTGTTTCCTGTATTTTCCTTTTTTTATTTCTATAAATTACGAAATTGGGTTAAATTTGATGAAAGTAGGAAAGTAAAAAATGTCTCTTGGATGTTTCGAGCTTCTTAAGTATCCGGAAAGATATAGTACTTAAATGTGCATAAATTAGCAATTCCCAAGTGCCTTATTACGTTTTGAAAAATCTTATTACGTTTAAGGAATAAAACAAATCGTTAACCAAATTTTTCAACAAGTTTTAAAAACAGTATCGTTTAACCTCTAGTCGTTGAATGGTACATTGTAATATCAGAACTGTAAATTAAATCATAAAATATAAAACAGTCTTATCCCTCGATACATTACCAGTACCAAATTCCCACTACAATTTAACAAATCCAGCGCGAATCTTCAAATACTGAAACATTAACCTCTTCGTACAACTTACAGTCTCCACTCGAAGCACATCGAAGTACCATAGCTGGTTGCCATTCGTGCTTCATTCGATCCTTCTTCACCCCCATCCCTTCGAAACACCGTAGCCGCGCTTCCGAATGGAAATATAACTCGCGTTTCATCGCCAGCGAACTTCCTGTAACTCCTGCACAATAAAAACCTTCCAACACGCTGCTTTCGCCACTGTTAACGCAGACGTTATTCGACAGCAGTCTTTTTTCCTCCGTAACAAAACTTTCCTACCCCTACCTCTTCCTCTTCCTAAGAATATAATACCGCCAACCAGCTTTCGAGGCCGCGTATCAATTATTGCAACGGCCTAACGAAGTTCCTTTAATTTGCTCCAGCCATTTCTGTTTTTTCTACGCTTTCCCAACCAGCGTGTTTCGTCGCGCGTTTCCGGACCGCGCTACCCTATTCTGCGGTTTTGTATCTTTTTCGCGAGATTAGGTTAATTAGGCAAGTAGGTTATAATATTGGCATTACAGCATTAGGAGGATTCGTAACGGTTTCAAAGAGAATCGCTTACTATGAAATTCTGCTAGGCGATAGATCATTGCCATCGATTAGACATTAACTGAAATATTGGATTGGCAACTACAGTTAAAAGAAAATAAATATAAGGAATCAGTCGATCGAACAGACATCCATGTGCAGATACGCTAGTTACAGCAAATAGTAACTAGAAGATAGTTCTAGATAAAATTGATAAATTTAATCGATAGGTTTAACATATTCTTTTGTTTTTAATCCCTAGTCCATGTAAGAAAGTGCAATAAAGGTTTTTCGGCTCAGATCGGTGTGATCGATTTATCCAAAGAATAAAATAACAGCTATTGTGATCCTACCTCTAAATACAGAAATAATAACAAAGACGTATTAAAATTTACATATCGATGAGAATAAAACTCTTACAATTACTCGATTGAAATTCTAAAAATTGAAAATTCGAAATTTTACGGATTCAAAGAATCAAAATACAAGTATTTCGCCGTACTTCACCTGTGAGAAATATTCGAAATTTATAAAGCGTACCTCGAATATCGAAGTTGATCTCGAAATTTATAAGTATGTATACTTACATATCGAACTGGATCTCATTGCTAGCACACACCTTGAACGTCGTCGACTCAATTTTCTCAAACGTGTTACATCTCATGGAAACTGTCGTAAAGAAACTGGTTGTCGGAGACTTGTTCCAACGTCGGCAACGCAGGTCGCATGGAAATGAGATTTCGTTGGTTAGCTCACCACCAAACTAGCTTGCGGCGAGTAATTATCAGCTTGTTACTCAGCGGAATTCTGCGTTCGAGCTGTTAGAAAGAATAAACGAACGTCGTAACGGATCGATGGATGACTAAACGAAAGTGGAGAAGTTTCGAATCATCAGTAGGGTTAGGTTAGGAAGAAACGGGATCGTAACTGAGTTATGGTATTTCGTTGTATGAGAAAAATTGCGAATTGAGAAGCTGCGCTTGGTTGTAACGATCTCGATTTGTCTGGTGTTTCCCATTGTTTACGTAGGTACTTCTATTCATTCTATTACGAAATTTATTAAAGTTATACAAGAAAATTTGATATCGTCAATGACTGTGGATCTTATAAAATTTCACTGATAAAATTTTCATTTGCGCTAGAAAGCTGTGATTTTGAAAATAGCCAAGCATCGAATAAGAATAGGTCAATAAGTTAAACCTATGTTTAGGTAACCTTACACGTAGTACAGCTATCAATTAGTCACTGATCAATTGACTGTCAATCAGTCACCATTCGCTGTCACAAGCGTATTGAGCTTTTCACTTTCAATCGTGGAAGACATCAACCTTGATTATTGGTGCGTATTCAGTGAAATATCGGCTAGCATTATTTGATGTAGTGTTATCATCTGAACCAATAAAGCTTCAAACTGTCAATTCATGCTATCCTTTTAGATAATTAGCATTATCAGTTGTAGGAGTATAGATACAATAGAAATTAGCTCCCTGGAAAATAATGATCGCATGGTATAACTTGGAAAAAGAATTTTTGATAAAATCAATTATTTAATTTTACTGATTACGGTCGAATACCATAGCCAAGTGAAAGAAACAATTATGACGGATTATTTTGAATTTACAGCTACGTACATCTCGCAAATGTAATTAAAAAACATTTATTTTATGCTGTTTGTATGTACATCTGTGAGAACTGAGTATAATTATTAACAGAATATTATATTATGGAATATAAATTGCTAATTACATTGGATACATGGTTTTAAGAGAAGGTGTAGATATTATAAATGCCTTTACATTATTACATACACCATAGATAGATAATTGATCTGCTTAATTAAGTTTCTCGAGTGTAATTGTTTAAAACAAATATATTAAAATATTTTACCAGAAATATACCATGTATAGGTATCTAACAAACGTAATGGTTATTTTAGTATTCATAGCTTTCACAAAATTATCGACGCAATTACAAACGGATTACGTAATAAATTCGCCTCGATAACACTAATTATAGATATTCGTTTTCACCAGCGTAACGATCCTTAATTAATCATTTCACTTCCATCTTTTCCACCGTTGCAACATCAATTTGCTGCTTAAATTAGGTTTCTTTCGGAATGGCTAATTACCGAATCTATTAAAATGACACGTGTAATAACGAGGAGAAAAAAAATTGCAGAAAATATAAATAATTTGAAATCTATTGAGAAAGTAAGGGACATAAGAAAAACGAAAGTTACAAATATTTGTATTATCGATTTATACACGTGCTTCTATTCGAGAGAATTTATTTTAATTATGAAACTATTTAATTACAGGTAAATCGAACTTGAACGATTCGATTCTCTATAATATTATAAAAATGTCTGGATAGTGTCTGGAAAAAACGAGGAGCGTTTCTCATCTCTATAGCAACTAAAATGTTTAAAATCCAGCGGCGAGGATCGAGAGATGGCTCCGTTTCAGCGAGTGCTCGCCGGAATCCTGCGGTTACTCTAACAGCGAACACGATTAATCCTAGCGAAACTAATTCAACCGAGTTCTCTTTATCCGGCAGTAAGCTCGAAGAAAACTGGTTGAAAACAAATAATTAACGTAACTTTGGTATCTGCGGATTTTCCTTTTTCAAATACGCGTCCAGTTTGAGCGATGAAGCTACTTACGATATTTTGCTTTTTAACGAACTGCTGGAGAAAAAAGTGGCGCAGTTAAACTGATCGTTTGACAGGCGTAAATTGAATGTTCATTTGCGCGATGTCGTTTGGATATGTTAAAATTTGGAATTTCGATTTAAAGAGAAACGATGCGAGGATGTAAAATCGCGAAGATATGAGAATTCCTCTACATATCTTTAGAATTTTTGAATTTCTGGAACTTTGTCATTTCGTATTTTTAGATTTTTAAGCTTTCGGATTCTGGAAATTTTTTAATTTTAGAATCTTATCACATATCCCGCTAGAAAAGGAAACTATTGGGTCGCAATTTTATAAATTGGTACGCTAGTTTTAAATTTATTTTATACACCCATGTGCAATAGATTTTCGTTGTCGACTTCTCAAAGGAAAAATAAGGAAAACTGAGTAGAAAGAAGATTAAATAACTACGGTAAAATATAGCAAACTTTAAAGAACATCGATACTTTCAATTCGAACGTAGCAATACCTATTAATAATTAATCCATGAATTTCACGAGTCCGTACGAAATATCTTCAGTCTGTGATTTCCTGTCTTCCATTCGAAAGAGAGGAAATTGCGTTTTCTACAGAAACAAAAAGAAATGTCTATCCTTCTCGTGTGCTGGGTATCTCCTGGCGAATGACACCGCCATTATTCATCGGTAGAGAGAGCATAAAGAAAGATTCTCATATTATCTTTTAATCCGTTTCAACCTAATTAGGTAACTCGCTAACTGGATTCTCCCGGCGTATTCATATCACTTCCAAAATACGGTGGAGCAGCTCTGTAATGAAAAACGAGGAAAATGAGTCTGCTCCAAGCTCGTTTTAAAACGCGAACCATGAAATTACCGTCGAACTTTTAAATTACGCTTCGAAAGCCTCTGCTGTTCGACCGTATAATATCCGATAATAGATAATTTCGTTTCCGCGGAAAAGGGAGTAAAAAAAATTCGCTTTTTGTCAACGTGTCGCGTTTCCGTAAGGAGAGTTTCTTCCGCAGACAAGGGCAAAGTTGTAAAAACTAAAAGCCAAAGTTTTCAATTTAATTTTAGAAGCGATATAATATGCGTATAAATGGAGAGTATTCGAAATGGGTTGGGAAATGTTTGTTTGACTATAGGAAAGTCTATCTGTTCTCTTTTTGCCATTTTGTACTTTTCATTTTTTCTTTCCTTTTCATTTTAGTCATAGTCGATTTCTTTTAGTACGATACTTTAGTACGATGTATTATGATAGATAGTATAATTATGTATAATTTATATAAATTATGTATAATTATAATATAGTTGTTTCATGTTACATAATGTAATGAATATTTCGAGAATTTGATTTTAAAATGACATTTTTGATGAGACAACTCTCGTGGAAAGTGGTAATTTTGTGAAAATAATATTCCTATGCCATAATATTTGAAAATTAAATATAAATCGACATTCATTTGCAATTTCCTCCGAAATAACGAATACGGTGTAAAACAGACAATTATGAAATTTGCAGTTTTATTTATGGCAATTTTATTGTCAATGAACAAATATATGAATAATTCTGAATTTTTTAAATATCATAGGCATCGCCATCATTTGTTTATTTAAAATTTCAGACAATTTAATTGATTGTTGATAATTTTGTTCGTTTACAAGCAAAGTAAAGATACTTTATTCAAAGACTTGAAAATAACACATGAAAAATCTTCAACAACTTCGACTGAAATATTTTCAACTTTTCGAATTGTAAATTTACTCGTCTTATTAACACGGAATATACTATCGTACTTCCTCATTTCTGCATATTAATATTCTGAACGAGATTCAGAACGCTCAAGTATCATCCATTAGAATCGGAGAGATTAACGTAGTGAGTTAAATCTGCAACATTACCAAGGTCCAAGAGGTCATAACCGAAGACAAGATTCAAAACACAAAGCTGTTAATTGCCACCAATCGTCTCTAACCCTACTCAGTCTTTCCCCAAGTTCTGGCAATGGTAATACGGATTTACTACGATCTCTGTTATCTATCTCTATACTGAATTCAGATCATCTTGTTGTCTAAACATCAAGTGCATCTCAGCTGAACTTTAGTTCGAAAAATTGTGCTTTCTTTATTTATATCTCCACTTATATCTTTTTTTCATCTGTTTATTAAACAGGTGTCTTATACAAACGTTCACGCGACATGAGTCGACAAATTGCAACAGGTAACAATTCCTTTAATTCAAATGTAAGATATTTTGCATATTACAATTTTTCACAAATACATAAAATTCTGCTATATAAACAATTACGTTAATAACTCGTACAATGTCAAAAAGTGTCTTAGTTCAAAAGTCCAATCGATATTTCCTCAAATTTTCTCCGCGCTATTTATCGTCACATTAAATCGAAGAACCATAGCGTTCGATCATTAGGAGCGTTTCTTTCCATAGTCACGGTGGAGATTTATCGTGAGTTCGTAGCCTATTCTTCGTCGAATACACGAACACAATATTAGCCGGTCTATATAAATAAATAAGCTGGACGAAAGGTGAGTGGCATCGCGTGGAATATATTTTTCCCCGAACAAAAGAGGGAATATACGAGGTGGATAAAGAGGAAAGATTAATCGCGGTCCAGAATCCCCTCAAAGGGGCCAGGATAGACCAGCAATGTTGGGACAAGCCGGCTAATTCAGTTTTTCACTCCCCCTAGAGATACGTACGTACACGCAGTCGGAATTGTATTCGCCGCGCTAATTACGATCGCTACTATCACGCGTCTGATCATTTCTTGCAGCTCTGCTCGTTTGATGAGCACCCATTGAAAACTAACCGCGAAAGGAATTCATTGAAACGAATGCAAACGTTTTGGCCTGTGATCTTGTGTGCTTCAAATGAACATAGCATGATAGATGGCTCAGCCCATTCGTCAAATAACTCGTAACTCGTCGTGATAATTTAACCGCAAATGACGAATCTGACTCGTTATACCAATACAATGTATATAGATAATGGTAATAACGTTGTATAAAAAGCATAGAATGGCGAGCCAATTTCAATTAAATCGTCACGTCAAGGGATTAAAGTTTGTGGTCAATTAATAATCTTGTCAACGTAAAATTAAAAATTCTGCAGAAATTCTATTACGAACTTTGATGATATATCCTGTATTTAATATAAATACGAGAAAAATGTCAGCAATTGCATACATTTACACCCAGCGTTGTGTCTTCCAACGTTCCGCTCAGACTCAGATTCAATCGAGCTGGCATTCCTCTTTAAACGATACGCGCTGACAAATGAATCAACAAACGCGTTTCCAGGAAACTTTGCCTTCGTATGGTCGATCCGACCAGCTAAGCTTCGCCGAATTCCATTGAAAATTGCCAAGTCTCGATGAGACGCGAGTGAACATAGCCGATGGAACGAGAACGAAAACAGTTCTGCTCCCGCGAGGACAGTTACGAGATTCTTTCGCAACTATGCGACGATCGTTCGAGCATCTTCGACTCTTTCTGACATGGTCAGAATCGAGGAATTGCTCTATTCGAACGAATGGATCGTGATCTTCGTTACGACTTAAGATTTCCCAACAATCGTGCCATTTGCCACCCCTTTTCACTATTTAGTCCCTTGTGTCTGGCTTTCTCCGGCAATTACGTGCCCCTCGATGGAGGTAATTAAACCAGACGATCCGGATAACCTGCAGTTTTCGAGAGTAAACTGCAGATTTCCGCTTGCTTAACTATTCCATGTAAACGTTCTCCATCCGTGGAATTTCATTTTGTATTTCTTCGTTACTGAAAATAATTGATTAAAAAAAAAGACCGCCGTTTGATAATTACTTTCCACTATATCAAAGTGTTTGTCAATAGAAATTTATTGCAATACATGTTTCAGATTTCTTGACTTACATCGCTGTAATTTTCAGTGCCACTTCTATAGTGCCAAATATTTATATATTTTCCTTGTAGAAAATGTATTACGTACATCGTTAAAGTAGACTTTTTTCAAAAATGTTTCATTCGATCTTTTTATTCTATAAATTATCCCTCTGCGTTCTTAAAATTTCTAGAATTAAATAAATAAATAAATATTTGCATCGCTAATAAATGAGATTCAGTATCTGTTCATCTGATAGTTCAGTGAACCACCTGAAATAATTTATCAAAATGAGTAATACACTTTATCTTCCTTCAAAATTCGACATCGATGAAAACGATTGGACGAAAAGTTTTTTTAAACGACCACACGTCGGAAGGTAATATTTGCAAAAACAATTGCAAGTCGTCCGACTGGCGGACGACAAAAAGCTGCGAATGTAAACATTTGAAATTGCTAACTGTTTACCGATGAGAGTGTACAGAGTCACTTTTGGACACTGTAGGCGGCGAGTGTTGGTCAAATAAAATAATATTTGTTGTCTGCATTTGTCAGGAAAATGTTAATAATTTAAACATCGTTGTTTCATATAGACTCGATATTGGCTGTTGATTTAAAAGAACTTTTTTCTTAATTCTATCTTACAAATATTATCATTAATATTGAAATTATTAATCTTCATGTATTACTATTATGTCAAATATTTTGAATATTTTTCCACGAACTGCAAAATAAGCAATTACGTACGCGAAAATGTGAACATTTTTTCATGTGCAATTTCATTTTGAAGCAAAATATCCATTCTATTTGATATACCGCACAGAAGATAGTATCGTCATAAAATGCTGAGAAGATCTCGAGATTCTAAACAAACTAAATACGTGCGATAGTTAAATTTTCCATTCCAATGTTCAAGTACCATGCATTATTTTTGAAAAGGCGGCTTTAACTTTACGTAAGGACGTCGTTATTAAATATCGCTTGGTTACTACCAAGCAACCCTCATTTCATCGACCATTAAAATTTCTTTAGCCTCACCCTTCAATCCTCACTCCTCGATTCATCGTACGAAAGATGTATCCTCCCATTCGAGAAAATATTCCTGGCGATTGTTACGCACGTAGCGATCCATTCGAAGAAATAACCAGCTGTTCCAAGGCGAGCCGACCTTTTTTTTTCTCCACCTTTCGACGTTTTAATTAATGCAGCGGCGCGGCGACATTCTCGAAAAGTCGTCTCATAAAGCTGGTGGTCTGCTGTTACGAAAACTGCTAGCCTGAAACACAGGGTTGCGAATAGTTGACGCGTTTAACGAAGTGTCGGCGCGAAGAAGCGGGCGGAAACGGTTACGTCGCTGACTTGAAGAGGGTAGTCGAGGCCGAAAAGTGGTGCGGCTCGTTATCGCGAGAAACGTTCCGTGTGCCTCGTCCACGAGAAGATCAACGACATCTTGGTAGCCAAGCATGAAAACGTTGCTCATGGAGGAAACAAAATGAGTGTGTTGTACGCGTAACGAGGAAGCCAGGCGCAGCAGACGAAGTCGAAGCAGGGAAAAGCGGGAAAAGTTACGAAAGAATTTAATTGTTCTACGCTTGATGGAACACTTTCCGCGTAAACGCGGGATAAAGTTTGCTGGAGGTATCCATTTTACGGATTGTAGCTGTTGTTTCACTGACTCTGGAATAGACACAAGCTTCTACACGGAGTTACATGATAGCGTTACGAGGTTTTTGTCTTGGCCGCTTTTTGTTGGACATATGCGTTTGTCGATGCCGATGAAAAAGGTTTCTTTGCGGGTTTCTTTATCTATTTTCCTTATTTCGAATGAGTTTTATCGTTTTAAATAGGCTTTTTAATGATAGGGTTGTCGTTGAATCTTCGTGACTTTGTTAGTTGGGTTTATTCCGAATAGGTTTTATCATTTTTAATTTTTTAAGGAGCAGCCTATCGTAATTTATCTTTTGCGAGAGAAATTTTAGAAAAATTTTAGAATATGGAATTGCGTATCTGATTTTTGAATTATGATAAGTGTATTACATTTCATCACGTATTATAAACATTAATCTAGATGTTACAATACTGTGTAAACAATGAGGATCCTGGGACCGTATTAAATTATGGACATACGTAGTATTATACTATATTATACAGTCCTAGATTCATATTAAATTGTACACATAGATAGTACTGTACTGCGGTAGACAATCCTATATTCATGTTAAATTATGTAGATACCTAAATACATGTGTGATAATACGTTACTTAGTATTATGTTAAATAATACAACTGAAATACAGCAATAATAAAATGGAGGGACAAGATTTTGATGGACAATATAAAAAGGATTAAATCATCATTTTTGCTGATTTCGAATTCGTTAAAGAAATACAAAGGTCTAAATTTTGCAATTTTTGCGATTTTCGTGAAAACGAGCTGCGTATAAGAATTTTTATATCAGAAATTGTTTAAATGTTTTCATTGAAAATTTATTTGACAAATCGAATTACTTTTCTTTTTTACTTGTAACGTGCAAGTATCAATTTATAAACAAATTCTTACAATTCTAAAAGTCGTCATAAAATGAAGAAGCAATTTTTTAAATGAACGCTGATATCGCAACAAGGATTAAAGTAAATCTCAAAATTTGTATATGTATTAAGAGATTAAATATACCTAAGCTTATAGGTAGCCTATATGTAGAAGATTATTCGAAAGATTTTGTTTCAAGAAAGTTTACTCCTTTTTTAATTTTATACTATAAACCTTAACAAACCTGCTGCCTAATACTTTCGCGCGAAATATCTACGAATTTACGAGTAAATCTTCGCCCTAATGAAAAAGGGAGTGTGGGATGGTATGAATAAAGAAAAAGAACAGCTCTAATAAAGTCGATGGGAATGAAGAAGAATAGAGTTACTAGCGCGTAAGAAGAAACAGGAAATTAAGCGCGAATGCTAAGAGAAAATTAAACGAAGCGGTTAATTAGTAACTCGAGCAAAAAACGAAGGATGAATCGAGGACAAACGAGAATGAAAATGAAACGACGGGGGTGGAAGGTAGTTTAAAATGAAGGCAATAACGAGGAGGAAGCGCGAAAGTAAGCGGAATAAAAAGATGAAAAGAAACTAAAGAAGCTATTAAAATAAAAAGTAATCCTCTTCCCGAAAAGACGAGAAGGAACAAGAAAACGTATCGGCAAATTTTCAAGGAAAGTGACAAAGTAAAACAACAAATTCAAGGATATTTTCACATGGCTCCAAAATGGTGAAGAGTCGCGGCAAGGAAGAAGTGGAAATTAGAGGAAAACAGTGAAGTTACGAAACCGGAAAAATAAAACGTAGACAGGGTTGGAGAATGAAAAAAGAAAAGAAAGTTAATCTGTTGGGTAGTCGTAAACACGAAACGCCGGATTTTTATTGCTATTATTCGCGAGTATCTTCTCGTCATCCTTTAAACCCAAATTACCAATGAAATACAGCAGTATTAGATCGTTTAATTGTAAAATAGTAACGTCATAATAAGTAACCAGTTATATTTTTAGGTAATACTTTCATACTATCGTGTGACAAATTTTTTTTCTATATTTTTGGTTTATTTTTCACGTAAAATACACCTTGTGTAGAAGACTTACTTTTGTACGTAAGTGTAGTTGGCACTATGTGTAGTCGATTACAGTGTGAAGGAGAGAGAGAGAGAAAGAGAGAGAGAGAGAGTCGTTTGGTTAGGATTTTAATTTTCGTTTTCAATCCTGCTTGCATGCCTTCGAGCAATATGCAAATATGCACGAATGGCTTGCGCTATTGAATAAAATCGTATGTAGGAAGAGTCACGATTTTTTATCTTCGTAGAAAGTACATAATTTTATAAAATATATTATAAAATATATATTATATAAAATAATATAATTATAGAAATACGTATTTTTGGTATTATACAAATTTTCAACACACACGCAAAATATGTTTTTTTACATACCGTGTACAGAGTATTGGACTTTTCGCAATTTATGACGAAACACTTTAAATAATTCAGTAGTAAATGAACCTGGACGCCGCTTTTTTTGTTCCATTTCTGAGAAACTAGATTCGCTTTCAAGCCAACTTGACAAATCCTTGCACTTTATGTCGTATAAGCTAGCTTTATGTAGGGCGCCATGGAAAGCTTGCTATATAGTCATGAATTTAATCTTCTCTTTCGACTACGTTTATATACCTTCAAGCAATATGTATTTATGTGTGCTTTAATATCTATATATGCGTATATATGTGTATATATATATTTATATATATATTTATTTATTTACATTTGTATATATATATATATATAGGATACAGGTATTTCAACAAGTGGACAAATTTTCTACTGGAACTGTAAATTTAATGTTTCTAAGATAAATTCGTGAATTTCTTGGTGTAGCTAATTAACAACGAAGAACTCAATTATTTGATATTATACGAGAATTTAGCTGAAAATGTTAATTAACGAGTATTTTAAATATTTCACATAAATTTAATTAGTTTTTGCAGAACATATCGTACTTTCGCGTTTCCTTTCTTAGTTTTGAAAACTAAAAAAAAAAAAAAGAATTGACTAATAGATTTTACACTTTCTGAAAGTGTCTAAATCGAAAAATTTCTAAGAACATACTCTTTACTAGTTGCAAATTTTCTTTGCATATTTTCAATAATTCTATGAGGAATATAGCAAGGAATATTTTAAACAAAAGAAAGGAAAATTAGTTAAAAGAACTTTGGAACTTATTAAATTTGTAAATTTCTAAAAATTATTTACCGACGAATAATTTTATGAGTAACTATAGTAAGTGTATTAGAATACTTAACTTTTAATAGTATTCAGTAGTAAGTTAATTTTTAACTTCCGACTTTCTTTTGTTATATCTCTTAAAAGCAGAATATGCATTTGTTGTGCACAGCTGCACTCTGTCTGGCGAAACGTTACTCTTCTTGTGTAATCTACGACTTGAGATGTTCGCTCAAATGTATAACGCGTTTACATATATTTCTGCTTTATACTCGGAAATATTATACGGTGTAAATGGTGTTAAAAACGGGGCTCGAGAATCCAAGCAAGCACGATATTTTACAGAATGAATTAAAAGATAAGTAATTAGCGAGGAGGAACCAGCTGTGACCTGCAAATTTTGTTGCAGGAAAGCGAATTTTTGTTTGAGTAGTTGCATATAATAATTCAAAGTAGTGAATTATACAAGAGAAAAAGAAAATGTTCGTCGATTTATCTTTCAACTCGATAAAATGAACAAGTTGCTTCTTGTGTATTAAGATTTTCGTCTGGCTTCTGATTAAGTTCATTAATAAACTATGCTTTACAGAAATATAAAATATAAACTAATACTTTTCAAAAATACGTACTATCGAAATTAAAATTAAAAATTTTTACGATATCACCGGTGAACGTATGTACTAAACCCAACAACCTTACAAATCAAACGATATTTATCATCTTACCTTATCAATACAATCTGTCTTAAACAACTTCTCTGATCATCGAAAACGATCGAAAACCAAACCAAAAACACGCTCTTAAACGAATTCGACCCGCTAGAATTTACTTCCGCAGCAGCGGTACACCGAAAACCGCTTTATAGCACGGTCGGATATCGCTGTCGGATCCAAGAACGCTTTTACTACTTACAGTAGATACTGCCGTTCGTGCGGACACTCTGACAGAAGAACGAACCTTGCTTCGAAAAACGCCCTACTGTGCGATGATACAAAGATTGTAACTCAGAAGATAGAAAATAATCAAAATTCTTTTTAAATAAATATTTCTTACATATAATAAAATAATCAAATTTCTTTTCAAATAAATATTTCTTATAAACCTAATATTTACAACCATCAACTAATAGGCACGCGTATCGACACGTGAATGAAGTTCACATTCAGAAATAAAATAGGATAAGATATTTACTCGATCCAGTATTATTTTATATGAAATTTTGATGCGTTACTAATGGTATTCGAATAATATCTGTCAAAACATTTCGAAGAATATTGTACACACTCATCGTATAAATTAACGACGATGTAATTTCATGTATTTCTTTTTACATCGCTAATGAAAAAATTACGAGATACCCTGAGACTTATTAATCTACTAGCAAACTATTTACAACGATAAGCATACAACAATATATGGCTTCCTCGTGCATGATCCAAGAAGAAGAGAAGAGGAACGAAAGTGGCGTAGCGAGTACGCCGATTGAAAGCGCGACTTGGTGGGTCGTCGAGTGATGCGATTTAAGGAAGATAAAGTGTCGTGGCTGTCCGGAATTATGCTAAACCGAGCGAGCGGAACGATTCCGGTCACGAACAGTGTGCGTTCGCGGTTCTTGGATACTCCGACAGCCAGTACATCGTTCAACCGGTCTCTCGCCGTGAAAATTGAGTTTAAGCGAAACTTACTTCGAGTTTCGAGGGATTTCTGGGCTTCCTCGAGCCTGGGGGGATAGAGGGAACGCAGGTTACAGCTACATTCGCTGTGAAAGAGGCAGAGAATTCAAAAAGAGAGCGAGAAAGAGAGAAAGTTTACGCGGGCGCGAGCGTAGACTGCTTTATTTTTCTCTG
Organism: Bombus affinis; assembly: GCF_024516045.1. NCBI lineage: Eukaryota > Metazoa > Arthropoda > Insecta > Hymenoptera > Apidae > Bombus > Bombus affinis. The sequence goes on along the minus strand of NC_066349.1, from coordinate 4,006,697 downwards.
GACGAGCGAACGCCGCCCTTTTATCCGATTTCGATTCTTGTCCAAGCTGTTTCACGTTCCCGCTAGCGAGAACAGGCTCGATCAGGTCCACCGGCCAACTGGTAATTCCATTACGCCAGCAAACTTGCCGAAACGCGATCATTCGCAGTCGATCAGCGTGATCTTGCTTATCGTTCGGGAATGTCTCCCTCGAGGCGGAACGAGTTTAACGGCTTCAGATCGGGTTATAGGGGGAATGGAGGTCTTTGACTTTGAACGATGGTTCGTCGAAGTACCGGAAAGAGGTTAGAACGATCGCTTCAGATTTTCTAAGACGCATTCGATGTAAGGGCTGAATTGTAAGTTCGCTTTGTGTATCGCGCATTTCCTGCGACAACGATGAAACTCGAAATTTGCATATCTTTTTAATACAGTTATACCTGAATTTTTTACTAAAACAAGTTAATTAATCAGAGTACATATCGCTGGAATTGGCGCAAGTATTTTTGTTACCGAAATACGATGTTTTCGGCTATCAGTTTCACAAAATATTGTTTTCATATCGAAAAAGTGGAAAAGCTGAAAAATTGGAAAATATTGAATTGCGTACTGTCTCTGGATCGGGAAATTTGTAATCGTTTAAAAGGCTTTGCAAAAATCAAAATTCGTGATAATTAATTGGAAAAATATACCGATATGATAAATCACATAGAACTTCGTGAACTTTTAATTTGAACGTTATGCCATAATGTTTTCGAATAAACGTTCATTAGAAACAATTTTTTCACTTGTCGTAGTCAATCTTTTACTACTAACAAATCTTTCAACCGCGTAATCAAAAAACGTCTCGGCAAGCGTACGAAACACCGTGCAATCTATTCGAGTAAAACACGAAGCGCGACACCATAGCGAAGCAGAGTCAAATGATGAATCGCATGGGTTCTCCGCGCTAACCATTGGTTTCCAACGCACGTTTCTCTACGAGCTTTAGCTTCGTCGAAAGGCGACGCGATTATCCGCGCATCGAGGGGCCGCGTGCGAGGCGTATCCGAAAGATACACAACGTGGAGCCGTTGACAGCAGCCCGAATAAAAGCAAATCCCTCTGATCCGATCGCAAATTCAGGCACGTACCTCTCCGCCCTCGCGCTCTCCCCTCGTAATCGAGCGGAATTCGCAATTACATCGCCCATAATGCAACTGCAATATCCCGTAACGCATAACGATACGGTTATGTTCCTGCGCTCCCCCCTCCCACCTCTCTAGCCACATTTTAGCGTGTTACTTCGCCTCGTCGTAGCCTCGCATAATCGAAACTCACCGGACATCGAAAGTCCTACGTGTAGAGTTTCCTGCTTCTATCGTAAAAGTTCTCGTTGCTGTTTGCCGAAACGATGGTGAACGAGAACGATCGTAAACGAAACGAAAGGTAAGATCGATGGAGAATTCGAAGAAGAGAAATAGGTATATGAAGGGACACGGAGGAGCGTTCGAGGATCGAAATATCGCGACAGACCGATGGCGAGGACGCGTGCTACCGGAAACAAACGAGCCCGAAGCTGGTGCTGGGTTTTCTTACGATGCTGTTAAATTAAATTACATGCAGTCGCCACGCAGTCACGAGGGCACACTTGGCACGAGCACGGAGTTGCCCCCATGCATAATGCATAGGTATTTTGCTACAGTAGACGCGACTTCAACCTCTGCCCTCCTTTTCTCTCTATGCCACCATCGCGAATTCGCGAGACGCAAACTTCGTATATGTTCGAAGCTAACTAAAGAAGGTTGTCTCTTCGATGAAGGCTGCGTATGTGTTATCATTTTTATACAGTGGCAAAGATAGAGTCTAAGAATCTCCAAGGGAAGACATATTTTTGTAACTTTCAATTTTAGAAAACTATTAATTTAAGACTTTAAATGTTTTTTTTTTTAATATGTTTTCCAAAGATCATTTACGCAACAATTCTGATAATTTTCAATAATTTTTCACGAAACTTGGTGCTTACAGATATTGATATCTTTGAATATATATCCGTGAATTTCAATACGAGAGTAATGTTTGGTCAATATTCGTTTCATCGTAAAACTACATAACATAATCGTCCCTAGATGATCGATACTAACTAGAGAAGTAAATTTCTCATAAAATCAATAGTTCGAACTAAAAAAACTGTTGATAATTCGACTATCTACATGGCAAGGAAAAGTGTCTTTTCCAAAGACTTTTTACTTCTCCACAACACCAGCTTTATAAAAACTTTAAAGTTGCTGAGATACGATGGTCTCTGAATCTTCCAGATTTTTATCCTACGACGTTCGTCTAGGGAATCGTTATCATTGTTATCTTTATTACGGCTAAACCATTTCGGTGTTCGTGACACAAGCCGCGGACCGTTCGTGAAACCGCTGGTTTTAAAGCGTTCGTCGTTGCGGGTCGGTTGATGACGGGAATCGTTGATGAGATTTCGCGCGAGGGGCTGTAGAGACTTACTTTGTTACGCTGTTGCGCTGAGTCACGGTGAGAAAAAAGTAAACTAGCGCGAGCTTGTTCAGGGTACTTATGTACATGCTGTATGCTCAGTGTTGCTCCAGTTCTAGTTTCCCCGTTGTTTTATTAGTTAATTTGTGTGCACTGCGTGACAACTGCCGGCCATGTATAAATAATGAATACGCGCAATCGTCATGAAGAAAATATCTCTCCCCTTTTTTCAAGCTTAATTTTTTTAGCCGTTGCACGGTGTGTTTCAGTAATCGCGATACAATTGACATGACAGCGATCTTACGTGACAAGGTAAATTAAAAATATAGGATAAAATATTTTCATGTGGTGCTTCGTTTCCGGGCGAATCGAATCTGCAAATTTGTTTCTTATACGTGAACTTGTCCAATCAATGACCAGAGATGGAAAATAAGTGAAAAATGTAAAATACAAATATTTTCGTGTAAGGCCTCGTTTTCAAAATGATGATTTGCAACCTGTCTATTTAAGAGAATGACCAATTTCAAATTTTATTTTCTCAGAAACAAAGCGCCGCATGAAAGTATTTTATTCTATTGGGTTATTATAAAGTTATTATAAAGGAAAGTATTTATTCTATTGGTTCTATTGGGCAACTAAGTGATTGCGGATTTTGTCAATACCATCTAATGATAAAATCCACAATCACTTAGTTGCCAACCCAATATATTCTTAATTTATTTTGTCACGTAAGATCACTGCCTGCCAATTATTTGTCCCTTTGTACCCAGTCGGCGATTATCCAAGTTCAAGCAGATTTGACAAATTTTGAAACTCAGTTACCGCGAAAAGAAACTCCTTAAACGAAAATCACTTACTTGCCGATTGTACTGCGTTTAAATTGCGAAAAAGAGAAGATATTCTCATCGGATATTGTAACTTTAATTTTCGAATGGTATATTTTCAGCAGAGTGGAATAGTGTTTCGAATGGAAGAGGCTGTTGAATACGCAATTGGAATCGGGACAGTTGTTTTGATTTAGCGACTCGACGTGCGGTTTAGTTGTGTAGTAGGTAATTGCTCGAGAATGTTTAAAGAGGATTTTCTGGTGGTCCTTGCTGCTTTGTAGACGTTTGAAATTCCAATGAGATTGAAAATACGGATGTTGAATTATATATGGAGCCCGTAATGATTCTATGATTCTCGGAGTCGTGAGATTCAAAAGTCGAAACAATTCGGTAAATCGTCAGACTGTGAAGAAGTTTAAATCGCGAATTAAAGTTGTAAAATATTTCAACGTTCGCATATTTTTAACTCGTAGAGAAGGAAATTGATTATTGTAGAAATGTCGATAACTGTTACCTGTTCGACATAGGAAAGAAATAAGATACTCATGCAATTATACATATCGCAAAAACTAATTCTATTTAAGTCTTTCTTAATTTTCGCTACGGATTTTCCTAGAAACTCAATGTAACGCGCAGTCGTCAGTATTAGCAAATATACTTATTTTCCAATGAAACGTTTTTCCTATCAGTCTTTATGTTTCATTTTCATAGCGTCAAATTTTTATAGTCGTATGAAAGTTCTATTGGATGGTACGAAACTTAATACGCTTGAATCTAATTAATTGATACGTAAATGTTACGATAAATACCTTTAATAGTAACTATAAATGTACGTATAATAATATGTAGAACGTAGGTACGCGGTAGCGACGTACAAGATTGGTTAAAGTAGAAAGTCAGGAAGGAACAATGAAAATGGAAGAAAAAAACAACAGCGAGTAGCTGGAGGTTAACGACATACCAACGCCGAAGTCTATTGGATTTGCAAACTTGTAGCGGAGCTTTCGTACGCGTCACCATGCGCTCGAAATCTTTCCATACCTCGCTTGCTCGAGAACGAGATTTCAATGAAGTGGTACGGGGAGACTTAAAGTTCGTGGGTTGTAAAGGACTCCTAAGTAGAATAAGCTGTCCTTTTGTCGTGAAAAGTGGCTTTCGTTTTTCTTCCCTTTTCGTCTGCTCCGCGAATACGTGTTTCGTTTATTATTGGTATAATTTATTTTAATTGTTTTCACTTTAGAAATATGAATTTCCTTTTAAGCTGCTTTCTCTATGGGTTTTGCATTATTTTTGTACAAAATTCTGCATTCTTGCTTGAACTTTTACTTATTTGTACTTTGAGCAGGTTCGATGTTACTGCTAAATATTTATTTTAAATGTTTGGAATTTTAGCCACTCGCATTTTAAAAATATGATCTTTTACTAGAGATATATCCATCCAAATTATGAAAAAGTTTTAACAGTGTGTATGTAATATTTATAGTTCTTTTCATAAACAAATACAGAGAATCATCCTCATATATGGATTTCCAAAATATATTGAACAACTGAAGATTAGGAGATAATGCGAAGGGTCAATAATCCATTAGAGTGTTATTTTCGTATTGTACGGCATATTCACAACGGAGCCATTTCGGTATTGCGATTGTACGCTTCATATTCCAAGTCGTAAAAAGGGAGCATTGAGAAGTTGGAAGTAAAATACTGAAAGTTTGATCAGGCAACAAGCTCGGAACTTTTTCTCAGCCAAGGCAAGAGAAACGATACATTATCCTATATTCAGCTTTAAAGACGATATTGCGATGTTAACTATCTGCTAAATTATATTTCGGAAAATATTTGTCTGAGAAAAATAGACGAATATTAAAACAAGCTAACATTATTAATCTTCGATTTCTTTATAAGATTTTCATTTTTTCTCGAGTTGAATGTAAGAAATTAATCAATTAATTTAGAATTTTCTGAGAGAATGAAATTTCTCATCTTATCTATTTTTTAAAGGACATTCAGCTTCTTGTGAATCCAGATTATATATATTATAATATTATTAGCTTATTGTGAAAGGAATATCAGTGGCCGACCAATATTGATTGATAGACACGTGGAAATGTCTTGAAAATTTTTTACGTCATATATCAAAAGGATGTAATTGAAGTTTGTAATTTTACGTGTTAATCTTTTTCCATTAAGCATATTTTATATAGGTATGCATGTGAAGCATTTTACGTGGCTTCCGCATATTGACTAATTTTGTTTCCCGATATTTAAATATTTCAATATGTAAGTAACTTTGTTCAAAGTGTAATTATAATTTAAAAGAATTGAAAAACCTAATAATGAGATAACGCTTTATTATTAACGAATAACACAATAAAGTACAATTGAAAAAGTATCGCTAAATATCTATCAATAAATATAAATTAAATAATAATTAAATGACTTAACACGATAGATAACCCGAAGACATTTCCAATTCCAATTAAATAATATTCGATGTATTAAACTTATATTTGGCATATTTAAGCAACCGCGATCCATTTCTGATACTGTCATACGACAAAAAGGTTTTGCTTCGCCACGATTCTTCTTAACGTCCCTTGAAAATCATACTCACCGTCTTCACGTTTCTATTCGCTTTTTTGCAATGCCATCGGAAAATTAGATCTAAAATAGATGGTGTTGTCGACAAAGCGCGGTCTCGATTATTATTCTCCGCATGACAGAACGTCTATTACGTGGAGGGTCTCCAATTAAATTCAGGCCTTGAGCAAATACTCCAGGGAGTTGCTTTCGTCGAGGAAACGTAAGTTCGGAAATCGTGATAACCAAGAGAATGGGAAGAGCAGCCACGATGACGCAGTTCCTTCTTCTAATCAAGTCAAAATCCAGCAACAGCGAACTAGTGGATCTTAATCAAGAGAATTAATTCAGTACACATCGCTTATTTTCTCGAACAATAATATAACTCAAAAATCATGACTTAAGGGAAAAGGAATTTGAATACTTAAAACTATTACAGTTTCCGAGTGATACAGTAACGACACAACTGGCCTCGCGTCATGAGTTTTTGAAGGACTCGCTTGTAGGACTCTACCAGTGAAAAGGTACAAGATACAACTCTGTCTTTTCTGTACCAGTAACTCAAAATATTACAAATTTTGAGTTATGTCATTGTTCCAGAAAATGAACGATATGACACTTCTTCCAAGTTTCTTCTACACTCGCAGGTTAGTGGATACGCGTTCGCAATTTTCCTTTCGTTACGAATGCAAAACGGCCATTCATTTTCCATTGCGATGGTCTGCGACCATTGTTCGGCCGTGAGCGGTGTCGTTTCCACGACCTTTAATTTTCATCCCTTACAATAAGCGCGGCCAGTAGAAGAAGAAGCAGTTTAACGGCCTTTTCCCCTGTCAGCTCGAAGAGCTTCCGTATTTTAATCATCGCCGGCCTGTAAAATTTCCTTAGCTAAAGAACCAGCTACCAGAGCATTGCTTTATATCTTCGGGGTGCCCCGATGTTGTTCTCTGCTCCAACTCAGCCATTCAGTTGTGACTCTGTTGGTTTAGTTCGGTCGACAAGTCGAAAAATTTACCAATCGCGTCATGTTCAATGTAAATACGGTAGAACTACATTTATGTGAACTCTGCGCAGAGCAAACAGTTCAGAGAAGATTATATTTTTCATGTATGTCTCTAACTGAAACGTATGGTTTGCGTATACTCGAACAATATTGACAATTGTAACGGAGGATTTTTCGCTACTTTAAGATATGCTGGCAGGAGCTGTTAGAATTTAATGCTTTTTTCTGCATCATTTAACAAATTTAACATTTATAGCAATCCTCACGCTGTACATGTCTTAATAGTGAATCACTGTATCATAAACATCGTAGTTTCAAAGAAGTGCTAGGTTCTATACAACTTTCTAGAAACTTGACCAAACTAACCTTTATCTTCCATAAGAGAAACAGAGTGACTCTGTTTCCTTTCGAGAGAAATAATGCATTGTGAGACTAATGGAAAGGAGAAGATAAATCACTAAGAATATCTAGAACAACAAAAGATATTGCAAAATGAATAAAAATCAAGGTTGCCGTGCCATTTTTTCCATAAGAATAGAAACAACGCAAATTCTTTGAAATTTTCCCTTTACAATTTGTTTACAGTGTGAAACCTATCTACTCATTTTGCATTCGGTGGAAAAATAGATTTAACTAGTCACGTCATTTGCACAGCGAGATGCGCTCGACCTTCCAATAACTCGTTCGATACAATGAAAAATAAATATTTGTGTATATATAATTCTGGTAATCTTGAATTGATGCTAAAACGGATCGAACGAAAATACATCTATTCCGGCCATGTTCGTTTATAGATTTTCTATGTATTATTATAGATCAGGGAAAGATATAATTTTATACTAAAAGCTATTGAAATATTACAACGTTCTGTACAACTATAATATAATTTGGATTTGTTATATAACTAGAAGCTTCTATTAGAGAAAGGGTTCTTTTCTACTTATTGCGCAATAATAAAGACAGACATGTTGCAATTTGACTTAACAGTAGTATAATATATTATATAGAGGAAGTTGCGAAGATATACCGTTATAGTGAAGTAGTTACTTCATTTCCTGCTCTTCTTAATAGTCGATTATTAGTTATATAATGCTGAAAATTTTGCAACAAATCGGAGATGTCAGAGTAATTGGTAGTTTCGCTCCGACGATTGCATAAACCCCGTTTAATATGATATTATACGTAGTATCATAATTAGACTGCGGATCTTTATGCAAATTCATATTTTTACAAATGCAGATAGAAAATTCCAACTTTTATGAAAGGACGTTTTACCTTTCTGTTATGAAAATTGTTTTTCCTGGTAGAATAAAAATGTGAAATTGCATAAACTTCCATTCTGTCTGGTAATTACTGTTGTATTCATAAGTAATTAGAAAATGAAGTAATATACAAAATTCTAAAAGTACAGGGATACTCGTTATAATATATAATGGATGACAAATCTCTGCTCAGGTTCCATTTCTTTAGTTCTGTTAATAAGAACTTTGCATTAATATCGCGAAAGATGTTTTCGTTGAACTTGTTTCATCATTGATCTTCATATATTTACCGTTTCTTTTACCTAAGGAAAACTTTATTGCTGTGTTTCTTTATTCGACGCGTTCATAAATATTCATCGTTATCGAATATAATCTCCAGTTTCAGAAAAGCTGTCATAATGAAAGTTACAGAGGAAAGTTTCGCAAAAGATATGACAATGACGCCTGCAGCGTCGGTGTTTCAAAAATTCGTGAGAGCAGCGTTCTTGGAAACACACCGAGTCCTTTTGCTTCTTTTTCTTTTCTATTTTAGCGTCGTTTTCGATTGCCCAGCATGAAGTATTTCTCCACTCATAAATCCATTCTGCCTCCTTCTTCGTTCGTCATTTCCGTTTTCTTCCTTTCTTCGTCATAGAAAACGATGATACTTTATTTCTCGGCGCATTCGCGGCTTCGCAATTAATTACCAAGACTCTTGTCGCCCCTGCTCCCTTTTTCAATTTCCTGCAGAAGTGAATTTCCTTTTCTTCCGGATTGTAATAATGCTAATCGAAAATTTCAGCTCCTATACATACTCATTCATACAGTTGATTCATTCGAGTATCTGTCCCAATTCTAAATTCTCCGATTCTTCGAAATTTTACATTTTCAAATATTAGAGTTTTCGCGTATTCAATTTCTCCAACCGTCGAGTCGTTAAATTTTCGAATTAGCAACATTTCACATTTTCGAATTTTTCAGCTGTTAACCTCTCGCATGTTCACATTTTCCTGTCGCGTGAAATTGAAATTGTTTAACAGAACCTTACCAAGGATAGATTACAATTAAACATACAATTCGAATAATCATGGCAGATTGAAGTTTCCGTATTCTGCTGAAAAAATTCAGCTAATATAATTCTTTTTAATTTCGAAATTACCAGAAGATATAGAGAAATACTCTTTTTTTCTTTACATTAGGAAGGACGAAGTTTGCTGATGTAAAATGCATCACTTTTTCGAGCGGCGTGAATTTGCGTAATTTTGTTGAATATTTATGAATCTGTTTAGTAGTCGGAAACTAGAATGTGCCTATGTTTCTGTATATTACCATGCAATGTTATAAGGTAAAACACTATTCACACTTGTGTTATAGTAAGATGTAATATTGAAGTCAGAGTATGGTCAAATTAATAATACACGGCCGGTATACGTATTTAACGGTATTATTATGAGGTATAAAGAAATAATTTATTACGTGTTGCTAATTTTGCTAAAACTGGACATGATAAATAATTTAAAAAATGCATAAATATACCAATATTATGTATGTATTTCGTAATAACGATTAACACACAAATGGCGTTAGTATCGCACGACTAGATCAAAAGTATCATAATTTATTACATACATTGCAATAACAAGCTTAACATGGCCAATTTCAACATCACTAATTTCACGTTTGTAATAAAAGTTATAGTTCGAAATTCAAAGAAAACGCAGCATTATCAATATGCTTGGCCGATATTAACAGACCAAGATCATAGTTTTCACTCGGTATTATGAAATAAAGTTGAAGTTAAACATGCTGGAAAGAAATTTATATTCGATTAACGAGAACAATCCTGTTCCGGAAGCCTCGAGCACACTTCAGTTACTCCGATGATTTTCGTTTGCATGGGCGAAGTCGACTTGACAGACATCACGTTGTCAATCCTGTTGCGTCCGCAAGTGAATATGGATTCTCTGAGCGAACGCGTTACATTTACTTGGCGCAAGATTACACGGAGCGCATCAATGGTAAAACGGGAGCAAGAGAATTGCTAATCGGCGTCATCTGACGGTGCTACATAATTTCTCTCGTGCTCCAACTCTCTACCCGCCTAAGCTAAACGTCTTCAGGACTTTGTGAATTAATGCGGCTGCATACACACACCTGCTGCTCAATTAATTGCGAACCTTCCTTCGAAAACAATCGCTGAAATCACACGAGTGTACAGACAGAGGTTACGTGTATCATATATGTACGTCACTATGGAATACGTCCTCGCAACCAAGGTTATATATTAGAACGTTTTCGTCTTATGTGACGGGGGAAGAGACAGTAAATTTTATGCAGATACTTTATCCAATCGTCTGAGCGACGTAATTCTGATTCGGTTGATGTGAATGTTAGAAGAAAAGGCAAAAAAAAGGCATAAATCTTTAATGATTCTGATGCTGAAGATGAGAATTACACTCACGATAGTGGAGAATGTTGCTGAGCTGATTTATTATACGTGTTTGTTTGTTCACTAAAGAGACGAGTGATGAATTCGTAATTGTCCATTATATTAAAATTAATATACGCACGAAACTCGTGTATCGATGACTCGCTATAATGACTCGCTATAATGATTTGTATCCGTCCGTCTGTTTGTATCGAACGGTGTTATTATAAAAAGTTAGTTAGAGTTCATATGTAACTCTGATTGACGATTACAAATAACGGCGATGTTTTATTCGGAGTTCGTTTACCTTTGAGGCTAGCAAACCAAAACAACGTTGGTATTCCACGGCACAATAATATGAGTCTCCTGCGATTCGAATTTTCCGGTGACTCATGTGCCGCTACATTGCTTTTTCTTCAATTTTCAAGAGTGGTTAGAAAACAGCATTGCACGAAAATTAGCTCCTGCAAAAATGCCACGGCCAACAACGATGGGTTACAAAATAGTTCATTTTCTCAAGAAAGAATTCCGAAGTTTATACAGATCGCTATATAAACTGTATAATATTTGGAGTGTGCATACGTGTAGATACGTATACATATATATGTATATCGCATAGAAATGGTGGAGAAGCAGTTCACCAATCAATTTTCATTATCCGCGATATATTCTTATATTTTGATACTTGGCTATTATAATCACGTGAAGGGATTTGCATCTGACCGGAAGATTTCAAATAATCTTATCCAATTTTCTGTAATACCGGGATTCAGCGGCGCGGTTTCGAGCTTTCGTTTCATTCTTATTGGAATCGCGAATCGAATCGAAACCGAAAGACGAAGAAAGGAAAATAATAATCTCCTTTCCAATTCCCGGAGAGGTTCCGCGAAGTGTGCTACTTACCAGAGGAATTTTCCTGTAACCAGCGCAACGGGGAAGAAAGTCTCGGTGACTTAGCTCAACGAGAGAAAATGAAAATAGGGGGGTAGGAGAAAAGAAAGACTAGTAGAGTTAACAGGAAGAGGGTCGGGCACGGTGAAAAGTTTCAGAGAAACGAAATGACAATGAAGGGACGAACGAGACGACCACGCGGACCAAGAGAAACCAGAGGAAAAATCAACGAATACGTACAGCAAGAAAAGAGGAAAAATTCTGGCGTAGCGCAAAACAGAGCAAACAGCCCGGAGAAGAAAGCTGGGGCAAAAGGAACAGGCGACACTCGAGGCTCAGTTTTCACGGTAGCGATGGACTCAAGTATGTCGCAAGTAGGTTCGAACATTAACATTACATTAGTTGGAAAATTCGTAGCGGAGGTTAACGAAGATTTAACTAGATTCACACTTTCTGCCATCTATAAACTTTTCATGAAAGCAAGAATAAGTTGAAAAACAAGTTTTCTACCATTTTCATGAATAGTAAAGTATCCATATATTTATGAGCAAACTGCCGATTTTTATGGAAATTCACATCTCTGAAAATATAATTAACAAAATAGCAGCTCGGTAGAAAATTGTTCTATTTACCAAGTGTTACAGAAAATACTATACCTCGAATATTTCATACATTTTTTTCCTATTACGCGGACTTTGTTCTTTAAAATTTCCTGTAAATCCATTAAAATCTCCAATCTACTTACTATCATACGTTTTGAACTTGATTCCATCGCTATCTCTTAGCATGGCCAGCAGCTTCGTAAACTCGTTTTTCTCGTAACCTCCAGCACGTCATAGTCTACCATAGTATTCAACGTGCTACACTACTCGGACGGCTTCAAAAGACAGAAGACTTTCGTGATCTTCTTTTATTAAGAGTCTACCGCCTCGACTGCAACGATTTACAGCCTCTTCTTTCCCTTACTCCTCCTTTTTTTCCACTCTGCCGAATGAAGAGACTCGGGACGAGGTCTTTCCATTTTCTTCCTTTCTCGCGCAACTTCGTGTTTTCTCTTACGTTGCTCTCGCGAGAAACCTTAATCATGCCAGGTAATGCCGCGAAACACGATGTACGTAATACACGTGGCGTATTATGACGGATCGTTGCAGGCTGTATCACGTTTCCCTTCTATAGCCTTAAGCCGCGTATTTAAGGAAGGTAGGCGATCGATAAAAACGTATGACTTGCATGAACATTGTTCCATCTAGAACAAAAGAATACGCGCAGTCGTGGCTCGTAGCACGATCGCAGAGGAAGGCTACTATCGAGTTATAATCGTACAATTTTAGGAGATTAATGAATTTTAATTTCTTCCACGCTCAATCGTAACACGTGGGCATGATGGCCTGGTTGCTTCCAGAGGCCAGAGAGGTCACGTTAGCGTTACGCGCTGTTTTCAAATGGCATTGAAAACGTCGACGAGTTCTAGGAGAAACAAAATTTCAATCAAAGCGAAAGGTCATGCAACTTTGACCTAACAGTCAACATGTTAAAGCAATACCTACAACGTACGTGTTTTAAAAATTCATACGATGCTCTAGAAAAATTCTAAAAACATTACATGGCGGAAGTCGTGTCCAACTATATACGTACAAACTATATACGTCTCGAACAAAATCCTCGCTTCTAATTTTTAAATGCACAGTTGCATATATAGCGTACTGTATGTAACGACATACAGTAGCTACAAAAAGTATATTGGCATGTAACATCTTGTAACGGAGCGTCTGCTTATCAGGTTCTGTATTTTTTCCATAAGATTCTATTTTTTGTAGTCATACGAATGTATGTACCATTAAATGATACAATATTTAATACACCCAAACTTAATTAATATATAAATGTTATAACGAGCCACGATATTGTGCCAATAATTTCTCTAGCCATTGTATGTATCTATCTATCTAACGTAACGCCACGTGTAGCGCCTTTCTCGTTGGTTCGACTGGGTACTGCAATTTCCAGCGAACAGAGAGAGAAAGCAGGCAAACACGGAACCGCGGTTCTATAGACGTAGAGTTATCAATTCCCGAGCGGCGTACGCGCGTTATATATTTCATTCTTCCGGGTATAAGAGATCGATCCGTATTGTCGGTGTAGCTGCTGTGTTCGTTGGTATCGTTGCAGTTAACGTGAACGTCAACGTCAACGTTGTCAGCCTCTCGCTGGTGCATCGTATCTTGTCCAAGTTTGTGCACCGGTGATGATGCCAAAGCGATCAGCTAGAATTTCGATGCGCTGCATACGTTTTGCATAAACGCTGACTTCCGTTAGGGACGCCGCGTATCAATTTAACGCCCCGTTATATCGGCGACGCTGTCACCGGTGAAATATCAACGATTAATATTTTCCTTCTACCAAAGTACGTGTATATAGCGGCTACAAAAAGTATCGTAGTATTAAAAGTATATATATATTATTTTATTACATAGATCGAGGATTACATATTGATATGTATAACAATTTATGATCCTCGACTGCTTTACGAGAAACCTTTTGATTATAGGTTTCAATATCGAAAGTCTTGAAATATATTAGCTGCGTTTCAGGTTAGGCAAAATTGTTGCACGTTCAAAGCTCACCTTTTAACCGCGCGATTCGAAATATTTCGTACGCGGTCCACACGTGCCTCCTCATCAGGCCTTGCACGAGATATTCGCTGAGAGCAATTTACTGATCGCAATATTGCATAGGCGGCGAGCCAGTTATGAATTTATAATATTAGTTTAATATTCGGTTATACAGGGAATTTGACGCATTTAAAATCAAAATGTTTTCTGTTAAAATGTCATCGACCCAAATTCTGATAATAAGTACCAAAGCTGAAATATATTTTCCATAGTTATTTTACTAAAGTTGGAAACAATTACCATTACATTAATACTAATTAAAATGTTCGAATATAAGTTTTATTTTTTAATGAACGAAGTTTCCTCTACAAAGTGATACTATTGAAAAGTAGCAGCATTAACTTAATAATCGTTGCTGGCTTTGATATCAGTTCTATTTTACCTGCTAAAAAATATTTTACTGTTAACACGTAGCTCTCGTTAATGAAAGTTACACACTGGCATAGAATAGTTGTATCGCTTTAATAGTATGAATATACTCAAAGTTGCAAGCGAGTATGTTTGCTTGAAACAGCGAAAATGTTAAGCCTATGATAATTACTTGTACTTTAAACTTATAATTAAACAGTTACGCTCTGAAAATCGGGCAAACTGTGTATTTGTACGTTATTTAGAGGAAAATTGCTTGATGTAAATATATATATATATATATATATATATATTAATTACAATTTAAATTTAAATTTCTCTTTACTGTTGAATGTAAGGAAGGTTTGTTATATTATTAAATAGAAACGTTTTGTAATTTTTCTATAATCTCTCTATGAAATTTTTTCTACAATTTTTCGATCGTTGCATAATAGGTATCATATTCTATTATATATATATTAAAATAATTAAAATAATTCATCTTAATTTTATTCTTAAAATTATAATTATATTATATACTAAATTGAAAAAACTTCAACAGAAATTAAAGAATATTTTTTTCTATTTGCAATATCTTATTTCAACGTTTTACTGCGATTGAGTGAAACAAGAGACGGCAAGAGTACATATATTACGCAAGACGAAATAATAAAAATAAGCACATAGGTCGTTAAAGTCTTGTTATATTCTATCAAAAGTTATCGATCATGAAGTTACTGATTTTAACATTTTCGAAGATCGTGCCTCAGAACTCACCGCTAGAAATTTCGCGTGAAATTTGATCGTTACTATAAAAGTAGCAGATATAATATTTTCGTGTATACCGTAGATTTTAGAATGATCTATTGTAGATAGTTATCGAATTCGGAAAGTCCGCATCAATCACGTGACCGGAGCTCGAGAGCAAATCGCGAAGTGGCGCAACGTGCATTGATTCGTGACGATGTAGGGGTGTACAGGGGTGAACGGTATGTCGATGCATTCCCTAGGTACGCGTATCGATCATTCCAGAAGGTGTCCTCGTTATTGTGTGACGCCGATCTTCGAAATTGACCGGCTCTGGTGCACACGTCTGGAATAACAGAGAAACGTGAGAAACGCGTGTGTGTACATACACACCGTTACTGAAAAGTATCAGAGCACTTGCTTATCTTTGACAGAATGCATTTTAATTACAACATTACGAAAGATTCAAATGAAAATCGTTCTATTTATTCTTTATAACCAATAGAGTTACGTGTAGTATCAAGTAAAATACTAAGCTACGTCAAGTACTAATTAAATTGCATACGTAAACAATTTCTTTATTGCTAATTGTATGTAGAATAATTTGAGGAATCAACAAAATCTTCTACAAAATTGAGTCATACGGGATGTATCTAAACATAAAAGTTTTCCATGGTAAGTGTTTAAATACTTTCATGAAACGGTATGCGAGTACACTCAGCAGCATGATCCACATTCGACCGACATTGTTGTTCCCGCTTCGTTCGAAATCCGTCGCACGCTTGGGAAACGGTTACGAAACAATTGTTTTCTTACCGCGTCTTGTACGGCTTGTAGATTCATTTCCCGATAATTATTATTATTATCCCGGCGAGCTAAGTATGACGGGGCTGTCCCAGTTATGCCAGGTGTATCGTGGTTAACGAGAAAGAGAAAGAACGTGGATTTGTCGCCGACCTTGTTTCGTGACTCGTCACATGGATTAGTAGAATTGTGCTACTATTGTTAAATTGATTCTTTTGTGAGACTGACAATGAGAGAGAACAGCGAATGTACTACTTACTTTCTAATTATTTTCCATGCTACGGGAATATTGCCTTTTGGAGATTTTTGATTTAATACAATTTTCAATAAAAATTGTCTGTTACACATTGAAACATAGAAGAGGAACGTGTTGCTAATTGTAAAAATATCCGAAATATCGTTATTAAAATTTAGTTGAAAGTTAATATGGCGAATATACGTCAAAGTGACAGTATTATTTAATGGAGAAATACCAGACTTGGAAATTTCTCAAACAATTCTCCTGTGTAGTAATCTTTATTTCTTATGTAAGAATGTGAACTATTTCATAAGCAGAGTATACCCTTTCACTCATAGCAGGGAAACATATCTCACAGGAATTTTTAATCAATTCTAGTTCCAAACGCCAGACGAGGTATTATATTTGAATGGAGAAATTCTTTTAAACTTACACATTTTTCTTTACTTCTTTTCAACATCCTTCTCGTCATACGTTGACAAACATGTGTATTAGGTTATCCGAAAAGTGTCTTTCTTTTACAGACACGTCTTTTACAACAACCCATCTTTATACAAACATGAAACCTAATCTATCGAACGTTGTGATCTTTATTTTGATAAAACAAAATGGATCATACATAATTCGATAAAACAATATAAAATGGAAAATGTTGTGCATCCATTATTTCCTTATAAAAGGAAAGAAACTTTTCGGATGACCTAATACTTTATTTCTCATACTTTGTTACTTTTATTTTAGTCATAGGTGCATAAATATTCTACAGTCCTAATCAAATATCCTTAGCTATCTGCTAGCAGTAACGTATTTTCTCATATCTGTATCGTAAATATGGAAATACAACCTAACCCAACCTAACCCCAAATAGTACCATGATAGTAGATATCACAGAGAATGCATATAAGAAAGAAACAGTTAGGTTAGAATTTTCCAGAATTCTCTTAGGAAGAATCCCCTAGTAGCAAGTGTAGCGACACCAGCACACATTCTTCTTCAGTGCACATAGTCTACCGACTATGTATACCGTATCACCTATCTTCTCCATAGTTTGCCCAGCAAAACGCTTCGTTTGGACAACTCTGTTGCGGAAGCGTTATCCCGTTATTCAAATGCACGCGTTGCTCGACTCCCTTCGTGTATCCGCGCCGACGATAATACCGTTGTACCCCTCACTTACCATTCATATAGTATCAAGCTTACCCTCCGCGTCCCGGAAACCAGCCGCATAAGGTGTCAGCGGACGCGCCAGCCTGTAGAGATCACGGCCAAGCGGTTCTAATTGCGATTCCGAATATTCAGAAGCTGTTGAGCCATCGTTACGAAGCTTTCAGCATGAAAATCAATTACACTTTCTCATGACTGAGAATGGCAACTAGAAAAATGTTTAATTATAAGAGTTCATGCTGCAACAACATAACTCACAATTTTCAGTTGTTTCTTATTTGATTTTATATATATAGATATGTAGTACGAAGCATGGGAACGTACTAATAATATAAATGTAATGTAAAATTTTCGTGTTATGTTATTGTTGCAACAAATAAGCGATACCTGTCCTTGCGCGATGTTCGTATGGAAAGCAGCTCGAGACGTCTGGTCCGAATACAAGTGACTCCATTGTTCCCCATAGTGTGTACATACGTAGTATATGTACGTACTCACGTAGATTTTTCACTACACCCAGGAACGACCGTTGCATTTTTCAAAGGGTATCGTCTTCAGGACGATGGCTGGATGACGAGACGGACTGAAACAAAACAGAGACTGAAACGTTTTCGTCAATGTCTCATGTTTTGTTTAGAGAGTGGTTTAGCAATTTAGACACGGAGCGATGGCGATCATTTTCGTTTTAATAAAATATTCCTTGGAGAACACTGATCAGCATACATCTGCAACGTAACTTGAAGGTTTATTAACTTAGAACAATGTTTGGTTGAAACAGAACAATTTCAACAGTGTCTCTGTATCCGAACGGATAATATAAATCAGCCTTAACAGGGTGACGCGGTTAAACGGTCAGCGACGTATCGCTGGGATTTACTATCGTCGCGACGATCGAAATCCCTGTTTCGAAAATGGTTTCGTGGCCGGATAACGTAATGGCGGTGCACAGATTCATGTGTGCGAGTACGTGACACGTGAAGAGATTGTGAATTGCACACCTACAAGCATTTTTTGTACAAGGAGAATTTTAATTTTCTCGATTCGAAATATTCAATTTGAATCTAAATGAAATTTAAATTGAAAACATCGCTTTGAATGTTGTCAATCTGGTAAGTCTAATTTGCGTTCTAACATTGCCAACAATTATCGCATTCGTTTGCGAACTTTTTAGAGTCTCTGTGAAACGTAAGATAGGTTTAATATAATAGCCAGAGATGAAGGTTTTACAGTCCCATTATCTTGCTTTCCTACCAAGCTCATGCATATGATAATTGCGTTTCAAAAATATTCGATTACTATGTTATGTGAGAAGGTTACTACGAATTGTACATATTCGAAAGAGTTGAACTAATTTTAAAATATTTTACCTTCAATAATGAAAATTTTCATCTATTTGAAATCTCTTTGCTAATTAATAAAATACGTAATATCTCGATAATGTATTTTAAAATAACATCTTGATAAAATAATTTCTTCGTATGTTAATTTCTTCATATGAAGAACAAGAATTCCTCATCGAAATAAACGCGTTCCATATAGCCTACAAAAATGCGGGACATTTTTTCAAATGAAATTAGTACTACACCGGGGCTTGACAAATACTTTTTAATAACAGCCGGCGCCTGAGGAATTCTTTCGGCGTGCATTACGTTCAAGAACAGACATACTAACGACATTACGTTTCATAACTGGGAAAATGCTGGATTAGAACACAACCCAATTCCTTCAAATCTTTTTGCATTGAACTTTATGCGAAAACTAATGAAAAGCTATATATAACTCTCTAGAAAAACTTAATAAAAAACGAAGTCAACGATAAGTCTCTTCAAATTATGTATGAATATTTTATAAACAATCATGAAATTTTTAAGTGTTACTTACTCAGTCAAAGTACCCAAGTAGGATAGTCATGAGTGTACCCTTAGTAATGTATTTTGATTTGGATCAATATCTCAATTGGTTCTGAAGATACAGCACTGTAAACTATAATAGACTTATCAAAATGTATAGAACTATGAATGGCATCTTACACTGGTCTGTCCTACATTTTTTCTAGGAGATGCGTATGCTTAGTGGATAGTAGTAATAGCAACGAAAAAATAAAAAATGTAGGCACTGTCTGTTACTGGCTGGAGTGCTATTAACGAGGTTGTGATTTATGCATGACGGATTGCGAGTGAGATGTCCGAGCATGCGAGAGATACAACGATAATCATTGAAAAATTCGGTTCTCTTCAAACGATGATACGTCAGCAATGGCAGGTAGGATCGAAATGAAACGGAAAGCACTTTGCAAGGAAAGATTTACTCTTTCTAGCGACTCTAACTGGGCTTAAAGATCTTCATTAATTTTGTAGCAATAATTATTGAAACTCTTTGCAGTTTCAATAGGTATACTTGAGATTTATTGGGATAAATGCAGGCATTGAAAGAAATATTTACCTTTAGTTTTTAACAAAATTCTGTTGGAACTTCTGTTTCGTTTAAGATAACACCTGTTTCTGTGAAATTCTTATGAAAAGAAACGTTAAATCTTAGAAACTTCTTTAAAAAGTGCTCTCATGAAACAGATATTTTATAATCTGTATCAAAAGTTTCATGGAAACAAGTTATTTTAGAACGTGTATTAAAAAAGGTTCCATAAGATAAATAAAAGTAGCAAAGTATTAGGTACTAGTTTTATTTAACGATATAATATCGAATTATTTATATGTTTATCTAATAGAAGATATGAAAATCATAAGGTAAGTAATTAACAGTTTTATAAGAAGTATCGAGCAGAAAAAAGAACTTGACTAACTGAAATATATAAAAACTCTCTTATATAATATATATATATATATATAGTATATTATGTATATTTTTATAATAGTATATATGGGTATATATCTACGGAACATTATACTATTTAATCTTTCTTTACCGTAGCTTTCCAACTGTTCATTTCAAAAAGAAACGCAAACAAATTTTGAACTTTATTACAAATAAATTCCATATCTGCAATATCAAATTAACTGCGGTAGTTATTTAGTATTATTCATTGAATAGTATATGGTATTTGTTCCAATAACTTAGAACTTTTTTATTATTGATGAACAAAATATCTGTTGGTGTTACAGAAAAATTGTTATTTTTATATTTTATGAGTTTTATTCAAATTAAAACTTTTATTTTCAAGAACTTTTCTTTATCTGTTCTCATCAAAACTTATAATGTGAGAACATTTTCTACAGAAGTTCTACGGTCCACGTTTTAAATAGAGCCTATTAAAAAGTTCCATGACTCTTTCAATCCCTGGATAAATATCTTCTTTTAACAATATAGCTTATGATGGTGTTATTAATAATTATTACAAACTAAGTGTTAATTATTGTCTCACTGAACATCGAGCCCCATTAGTATAATGAATAATTGAATTGAAATGTTACTTATTATAATGGGTAGTTGAATGTTTAAATACTTGTGCGATCTTTGCAAAATATTTACTTGGACT
This sequence comes from Bombus affinis, assembly GCF_024516045.1. Classification (NCBI taxonomy): domain Eukaryota; kingdom Metazoa; phylum Arthropoda; class Insecta; order Hymenoptera; family Apidae; genus Bombus; species Bombus affinis. The sequence continues at coordinate 3,985,804 of NC_066349.1, read as the reverse complement.
AAATATCTCTTCATTTATTTGAAATCTCTTTGCTAATTAATAAAATACGTAATATCTCGATAATGTATTTTAAAATATTCACATGCATTTCTACATGCATTTTTAAATTTGTTTCAAACTTCACCACTATGCGATAGTCAAGTCCCATAATAGTGCTAATGAAATTTCGAAATGTTTTGTATATCACGCATGAAACATTCATAAAATGTGTCTACAAGTGTTCGAGTACTTTCGTAATTCTGTGCACAGAATCTCTCCAACTTCAGTCTCTCTTCTCTTCCTTATATATTTGTGTGTATGTGTGTGTACCTTCTCCTCGAAAGTGCGAAGAAATCCGGAAAGACGTTTAGCGTAACTGCCATTTAATCCGGAGATCGGTGCCGGTAGCGTGTGCCGGTATGCACGGCATCTCGTTGAAAGTTTCTCGCGCTCGAGACTCGAGTGGAAGCGCAGCGTGCGCTTTTTTATCGCGCAGCGGAGGACGCGGTCGATCCTTCTGGTCTAGCGAGTTTCGCGTTGCGAAACCCCTTTTCGCGGCTGGTCGATCGCAGGCCTCTTCCAGCTAAGAGTCTGAAACTCGCAGCCAGACGCGCCCCAAACCACGCCATTTACGATCCTTTCGCCAAGGAAACCCGCTGCAACTCCACGAGGCCGCCTAAGACGGCTCGAAACTTGCCCTTAAAGTCTCTCTCGCTACACCAGCGACGTCTATACATATTTTATTCGACCATGTATACACTTCCAACCCCTGGGCCCTCGCTGCCACTTTGCATGCAACCTGAAACCGTCAGCTTGCGTTCTTTGGCCAATCTGGTCAGATTTTTCTCAGCAATAGTTTAACCTATCAAGGATCAACAACATTTCGCTGCGGCAATTAATACAAAATAATAAATCAAAAATAATTCTATACAGCATGAAGAATATTATTATATATAATTGTATTTAATTTTATACGGTATATTTGTTAACATTTATATTTGGATACGATATACAGAATTACTTGAATTCATACAGCATGAAGAATATCCGGTAAAAGATTTATTATAGATTATATATATCTATAATTAACGAAACTACAGTTAGATAACGTTATAAAAGCGAATGTGATTAATTCGATGGTAAGTTGGATGTATGTCATCGCGAGTGCACTTAAAACGCGTTTCTTCTCATAAAGAAACAAGTCTTCTAGAAGTAATTGAGAAATCTACGAAGTTTCGTAACAAACCCAGGGATTTAACGTTATAACGATTAATATTCCTGAAACGTTCGAGAAACCAACAAAGACGTGCTTAATACTAAAGTCGAGTGAGACTAGAGAAATTGGCAGTATAAAATAGATTGACGACATATTGTATCTTTAAATTGGTCCTGTACAATACGTTCTTCTCTTGCGATCTTCGCGTACTATGATTTTACTATAAATCAACTAAAATGTCCAGATACTTGCTAGCAACTTCAATTCGAATTTGTAAGTATATTGAACTTGATTATAAGTCGTATCGAACTTGTAGCTATCGCTGATGCCAAGAGTCATGATTTTCTCAGTTTTTTCACTGCAGGCGATAGATGTTCGAAGATTTCCTCGTTTCAGAGCAATCTGCTCTCTGATTGGTCGACGCAAGGGCTGATTCGAGTGGGGAACGCTTACGTATTTCGAGGTAGAAGTTTCGTTAACGCGAGTTGATACTCCCGTGGGGTGTATATCTGACTTTCTTTGAAGTTTCGTGGCTGCGGAGTTTCAATCGCTACTTGATTTTCACGAGGCGAAGTAGTGGTTTGATCGTTGCCGGATTTTGTTCGGATTGATTAGAATTGGATCTGTTGATTGATGTGTAAAGTACATCAAGACGATCGAGATCGATGAAGCTAATTGGAATTGATGGTTATTCTAGACGTTCCATTGGAAGCAAATGGTAGAACATGGTCTGAAAAAGATATGATTCAGACAAAACAAGACAGACCCTCTTCCTGATATTTATGAAATTCATATTTTTTATACAAATAAAGAAGAAAAGCTCGAATGAAAGAATATTTTATTTTCTAAAGATAAAAATATCTACTTTATATATTCTTATATTACATCATAAACGCATAAATATTTACAGTTTGATGATTAAAAGCGTGATATTTTAGTATGTATAATGTATGTAAATAATATCAGCTGTTTAAAGATTAAATTAAGACAGCTGTTCGGGATTTTGGATGGTCCACAGTTTGTAGTACGGGCGGCACATTTGTTATTTTTTGCACAGTTGCAATTTACCGCACTGTATATTGTATGATTTACAACTCGGACCTCATCGAGAGGTTACTTGACATCTTAAGCACTCGACTGATCTTCTTAACAGTAAATCACGTGGCATAAACCTAGGCACCCGATGAAACTGGACAATGGACCAAGGACGATGGCGTCAACTGGACGTTGCGTTATGCACTCTCGACCATGTACGCACAAAACGCTCCACATGCGGGACGCCCATGACAGTTCGATAGTTACAGGATTGGGCAGAAACAAAATCCCACTTTACAGATAACGTTGACTAAAATACACTCCCTAGACTGGCAGTTAGAATATGAGCACCGGGAGGCGCTACAAAAGATGGCAGTCTCATCACGCACTCACCCAAGTGTAAACTCTGTTACTTACAGTTCATACTCTTTCATTTATGCTAAATATACTGAATAAATAAGTTAAAATAAACCTATTAAACACAAGCTTATTCGATATCTTGATCTCCACCTTGAGCGCTAATATCATTCAAGTTTCGCGATCTCGACCGAACAGTTGCCACCTAGTTGGTAGGTCGCAGCAAGGGTAATTTTAATAAAATAAGAAAGTATAAATAGTATTAAAAATAGAACCCTAAACAAATGTCATTATTGATTTATTAATTGTTAAATATGTTAGGCCTGTCTAGTTAGACGCGGAATTAAATTGGTAGGAACTTTAAAGCCACTGTAACGCTTATGAATGCACAGCTCGCAAACACTGTACGGTACAGTTTCAAAGCTTTCAGATGCTATAACACCTACTGCAAACGATGAATGCCGAGAATAGACGGTTTAAATAAACCAGCACTCGTTGTGTGTCTGTAGAAGATATTCTGAATCAGCTTTAATGTCGTACGATACTTTCAAAACAAAAAGGAGATTGCAACCGGATGAAGGAGACATTTGCATGAACGGAGAGGAGTTTCGTATGAAACTTCCTTTCATCGTTGAATTTTAAAGAAACTTTATTTTAGCATTCGCTAATATTATACTGCCGCTTAGGTAATTAATCAAACCATTTATGTATATATAGCATCTAGGTTATTCAAACTTTTTAGTCATTCAGTAAACGAGCTGGTGATCTGGTAGGCTGATATTAAATATAGTTCTTATCAAATTTTATAATAAAATTTTACTTTACCCTTTATTCTTCTCTCTATATATTTATACCAAATTTAATAAAATTCAATATCCATACAAAAATATCATTTTATTATTTTATTTACCGTGTCTATTATTAGTAACTGTTTAATTGATGGCTTATAATCAGTAACTTGTAGGCAAGAATCTACCTCATTATTTTTTTATTCTTTTAACTTTCAACTTTTCTCTGCTGCTTGTAGCCGAACACCAGAGATTTTTCTCATTTTTCGTAAATAGTTTCCAGCGACCGTGTAAATAGAAAAATGGCAAAAATGGTGACGATGACCCGTAAGTCACATTAAGATTTCAGATTCGCCTTGTGAAAACGAATGGTCCCGGTGAAATTAGCTGAGCATCGCGTAAGGATGTCTCTATAGCTTCGTAATTGATGTTGGTTTTATTCTTTGCTCCTCCGCCTGCTGCTTCGAGACGGAAATTTTAAACCGTTTAAGGGCAACATCACCAGATTGCCTCGTTCTTCTAACTCGGGTAAACGATATCGAAGGATTCGAACAGTGGAATAAGTTATTCGATCGTTGTTTTGCTTCGCTGTCGGATGCTGTCGATTGGGAAACGAAGCGATACTTTCTTCTTTATTTGTATTGAATACGAGCGGTACGTGTGTTTGAAATGTAAGATAGATATTATACGGTCCGTCAAAAAAGTCTACATACGTATATCTATTAAATTTTGCATCACATTTTGTATCAATTCTGTACATTATGCAAATTGACATTATGCAAACATTAAGAAATATAAAAACAATATTCTATACTCGTAATTTATTTATGAAAATTGATTATTATTAGCCTGCTGAATTTTATAGATTTATGGAAAATTGAACGCAATGCAAAAATACATAAAACGTCAAAAGTGCGGTATTTATTAGGTAAAATAAATTCCTAGATAAAATAAGTTCTCTTTCAGTCGTTTTCATAAAATTATTAATTTGTATAAACATCCGTAATTTATTAATTTTGAACGAGTATGTGAGTGTCTCGTGACTAAAAATTCTATAGAATAAGAGATCCAATAGGACGAGAAATAAGAGTGCAGTAATGTGTAAGTACACGGAACGCGTGTCACATGCAAAACACAAATACGGGACGAGTGAAAGCGTTCGTCTCGGTGTTAATTGGCTTTCTTGGAGTTGCTCCGTTCCTCCTTCCTCTCTCCACAAAGAAAGATCCCTCGCGTAATGGATCCATTTTTATTCCTTTTTCTCTGTCAGTTTGTTCCATTCGCCTCTTCTCTCGTCTCATTTGGTGCACACGCGACCACTCGATTGCATACGGTGCTCAAGAGACGAGAGATCTGACCGGAAATAAGTTTCGTCCGCTAGCTCGTTTCGAACCGGGTGGTATCGTTAAAACTGTTCGCCGAGCAGAAAGACGCGAACATATCGTCAAATGGATAATTGAATTGCAGCGAGGAGGGGTGCGTATCGTTCTGCTCCAAGTCACCATGGAAGAAACCAAGAGAGAAACGAACAAGTCCGAGGAACAGGGTAATCGGGGCCGTGCACTCGAATGGGAATCGTCAGCGAGAATGGATCGATGAGTCTCGATTGTGACTATAGAAAGCATTTGAACGTAGCCGTATTTTCCAACGAAACGTTTTTTTCATTAGATCACGGTAATTTCTCCTGACCCATTCGATATATATATATATCCGAAGATTAAAATTTTAATTTTTATTTTTATTTTCTATATATATGTATATAATAAAACAGTGGAGTATTTTTCTTCTAATCTAAATAATATTTAGTAATAAACTAAATAATATTTAAAATATATTTTATGGCGGTGGAGATAAAAAGTATTAGTAGATTTTTAATCCTTTGGAGGCGAACTCGCGATTTCAAGTTCGCACTGTTAGAATTAAAAGATATATATATATATATATATAGTTCGTCTTCGAAGGATTAGAAATCTTCTAATACTTTTTATCTCCGCCGCTATAAAATATTTTCGCGCGGTTTGACGATGAATTTGGCACGAAATGCGAAAACAACCGGTAACTGGCGACAACGAGAGATTAGAACAACGAGTGCGAGGTAGGTAGATTGCGAAAGAATGCCGATAAAGCTTACAAATTTCAGTGTTATCTTTGGAACGCAATATTCAGCCGCTTCTTGGTTAGGCGATATTGGTTAGCGCTAAATTATGGCCCCAATGCGGTAGACACCAAGCGCGCTCCGTTCCCCCGCCAAGTTTATTTTGGGTCATTCAGCCACGATTTACGTTGACGTCCGTTGTGTGGAGGGACGATAAATTCATGGTGCGGAGCAAGGATCCCTGGAAAACGCCGAAGGAAAATCCTCGACGGATTGTAGCTCGTGTTTCCAGCTTCGTGCGAACCTTCGTTAACTCGTCTTTTCGGTACAGTACGGCAATTGACTTCATTTGTCACGTTTCTGATTTGAGAAGAGTATTTTTGTCAGAAATTAGTTTCGAAACGATCGTAGACGACAATGATGAACACAATATGTTAGATCGCATTAAATATATATTTTGTGAATTTATATATTAATATAGAATGGTTATCAAAGGGTATTTGCATATCCTTATATTTATTATAGCATTTACATACTAATTGATTAACTTGAAGTGTATTAAATTCTGAATCATTTAACATCTGACAGTTTCACGTGACTGTGAAAATTAAATGTAAAACTCGATAAAAAGTCTTTCCATTGAAGGAACGTTTCGCTTCATACCTTTCGTAGTCATAGTATATTGAACGCCACTTTTTAAAATAAAATGTTAACCACGCAATTCTCTCGAAATATAAAATGTACATGCATATTTAATTTAATTTCCATACTTTGGCTTTGCCCCCTGGAATTGTTTAAAATTATTTTCCTAAGTTTTCTAAACTTCTTCAACTTTTTCTAATTCTTTTGTTCCTTTTTCTATATTCTACATAACACAATGGAAACACTTGTTTAAGGGAAAGTCGTGCAGTACCGACTTAACCTGATTAAATCAGAATTTAAAAAACGAATTTGTAGTATAAATGAAACTTAATAAAAGGAGACAAATTAATTTTGTGAAATTCGATTATAAAAATTGATAATCGACAAGAGCATAAATGTTGTAATTTGTAGGAAACGAAAAATTATCGTCCAGTAGTACCGACCAATTATTTAATTAGTGAATTTTTCGGTCTAAATGATCAATAATGTTAAAAGAGAAACATTTAGGTGTGAGAATACATATTTTTATTCTAATTTTATTTTCAAATATATCACAAGTAAAATAATTAATATTTTCTTGGCCTGCGCATTCGACGTATGCCCAGCTTTCACATTCGTCATTTTTGGAATATCAAAAGCTTTATCGGCCTGTCTCTGGATCATTTTATTTTCCAAAAGTTCAAGCTAACGTTCATGTTCTAGTCTGTCCAGTTTCCTTTTCCCTCTTTTGAGATTTCAAACATTTTTCTGCGCGAGAAAGTAGAAGAAATATTAAATGAACATCTAATTTAATTTCAGTTGCTGGTAGATTGAACTGAGCAGATAAAAAGAATTTGGTCTGTACTAATTGACGACTGATTAATCGGTATTTGACAACAAACACGTGGAAATATTCTATATAATGTATATAATACATAATGTTTATAATGTATATAAAAAAATTGCAAAACTGATCTGATAAATTATACTAAAATATTTTTAAAAAACACATTTGCTTACCTGAGAAACAAAATATCAGAAGAAAATAACTTTCAACGCTGGGAATATCAATGTGTAACGCGTCAAGGCAACGAAAATAATGGAATAAACGATAATTCTGAAATATGTTACACAGAATCATTATATTTATTTTTTATTCAAATAAAAGTGCTAATATCTGGTGGTAAAAGACAGAATTAATTTTGCTCGATATTGTACGCCGGTTTCTACTACACGACTCTCCCCTATACCGTGCCTTTTTAATAGCAAAATGAAAACACTTATCCTATCTTGAATTTTTATTAATAAAACGCAACCGCTTGCATCTTGACCTTCTGTTTAATAATCTCGAATCGTTGGAAGCACTTGTTATATGTTTAATACGTAGAACAGAAGTTTTATACCCAGTTAACAGAATAAATGGTGCTTATCCCGTACAACGAACCCTTTCCGAGTTTTTACGTGAAACTGGGGCCAGAGTGGATTTGAAAAATGTTTCAAAGGTAACTAAAAGCGTTATTTTTAAGCAAGCCGCGGTTGGAGATTAGAGAGTTGCGAAGCTTCCCGATCGATGAAGGGGAATTGGGAAAAGTGAATTACAAAGCGTGTGTCCCATTTTCGTGTTTTTATTTTTCACGGTACGTTAGCTATTGTTCGAGGGAGTAGAGTTCTCGAAAGTGAAGGATTTTTATGGAATTTTATTTTTTTAATACAATTTCACTTCTCATTGAAAGAGAAGGAATATACCTTTAAAATAAAACAGCGCAATACAAAACAAAGGAATCCCTGACTTACAAGATTTCGTTTAACTTTAGGCTCAATCTCAAGAGAACAGGTTTTTACTCTTTTGTTTAATTTAAATAAAGAATGAAATATTTCTGGGTAATAGTCGGTGACCAATGTACGATTATTTCCTAATTAGGCTAATTTCTCAAAGCTCTTATCCAAATTCGAAACAATGGAATTTGAATACAAAATATATCACAGGTTTCGAAATTGTATTTCTGCGACAAAGATTCGATATGTAATATTTTATATTCTGCAGCCATAGTAACAAAAAGGGAAAGTACGATATTTTCCTTTTGAAACTTATTTTGCTTGAAACAACAAAGAATCATAGTACGTTTGTCTACAAATTGTCTAAAAAAAAAAAAAAGAGAAAAGAAAACAAGCTGCTATTTCTCTGCAGAGTCGGTCGAGTCGCTTGTCTTCGCGCATCAATGAACTTTTAATATATCTCTAATCTTACCTTTGAAAATATTATTTAGATCAGAACAAATTACAGAATAGTAAGAGCTTTTAACTTCTGGTTAAATTCGGTACCTTGCAGGCGAATTATTTTCCTCTTTTTTTTTTTTGTCACTATTGGTAAACATCCTGTTACGACCGTTCGCGGCGAGACGCCGTCGCGAGGAAAACGCTCCAGTAAGAGGCGTAAATTGTCGCTACGATTTGTATAATCGACGCCGCGAATTAGTCGTTCCCCTGTTTCGGATTAAGATAACAGAGGTAGTTTAATGAATTTAACACTGTATTAACAGGTTAATATAGTTTGTATATTTAATAACAATTTAATAACAATTTAATAACAATGAAGCGACACACATTATTTGGTGATAAATAATGTCAATGTGTTACAGAAGTTGCCTCAACTTTGTGATATCTCTCGATATGTTCGTTAGACTTAGCGACTTTATTCATCAGACCTCTCAACGTATGCTGTTTGAATCTTCAAAAGAGACTGATTCTTCACCGATCATTTCTTTGCTTCTCGGGGAGACGACTCCTCCTACGCTCGGATCATGCTACCGTTCGCGCCTATGATCACGTATGCCACCTTCTTTGTGTGGATGCAATAACGGTCCGAAATCGACGTTTCTCGAACTCGCTGCTTGGTGACAACTATGCGCTCGTCGATACATTGTATGTTTTCCGTCGGGCAGATAAGACGATCTACCTGTGACACTGTAGGACCGCGAGTGACGGTTAGAAATATGACCTATACTGAGCCTCGTGGCGTAACACATCCAACATCCGCGTGACGCAGCGCACACCGTCTCACAGAACAGTCGATGCAGTACAGGAAACTGTAGTACAGACAACGTACGGAACTCGTCGTTGCCGGTAATCGCAAAATACCCGGACACATAAAAAATTTTCGTTTGTCCCATGGAAATTATCTTCCGCCCGCATCCGATAGAATTAGCGGTCACTTCTCCGAGTCTGAACTAATATAAGCGAACTAGGCGTATCCTACAAATTTGCCTACGTAACAAGACCCAGTTTATTCATCTTTTTACCTTTTCACGGCGACATTTCTCAGATTCCCTGCCGCAGAGAAAATTTCGCAGCCCAATATTCGGGGCGACAATTCTCACAGCGTGCAATTTACATCGAAATCGTAGCGTGACGCATGTCTGTCGCATTGTCGAGACCGATACTAATGGCTGAGAGAACCGCAGGTACAAAGATGGTGTTCGCCTCTTATTCGTGTGCAAGGCTAGCAAGAACGCACCACGCGAAAGGTACACTTCCGCGGAAGTTTCCCGAGGGACGAGGACGCGCGGTCGCCATTACATGTTCCAGACGTAACATCGTTTTCCCTTTGTCGTCTCTTTCCCTCTCTTACTCTGTATTTTCTTGTTCCTGCCGCGGCATGCAATTTTCCGCGTCCGTCGGAATTTTATGACCCCGGGGTTACGAGGATAATACGATGCTCCTTTTCCTTCTTTTTTTTCATTATTCCATCTTTTTTCTTCTCTTTCGCGGTCTCTTTCCTTTTTAATTCTTCCCCTTTTTACACGGGTCCTCCTTCTTTTTCCTTTTTTGTATTTTTACCAATGGATTCGTCTCTTCTCGTTTTGCCAGGTTAAGGAGCGAGGAGAGTTGAGAATACAAGATGTTTGGAGAAGTTTCAATAACGTGGCGACCATTCAGAGAAAACATAGCTCGCGGACATCGAATCAGGAAAACTCGAAGCTGTCCGTTCTTTGCCATTTTTCTAGACAAATTTGTTGGAAGATTAGGCAAGCGAGAACACCGAAGAGACTTTGGAATTAACATATAATGACAGACATTTAATAACAGACTCGAAACTTGCGTCTCTTGAGTCTATAAGAACCTCTTTTTACGCTTCACGATGAAGTCTGTGATTTATTCTTGGTAAATTTCTTCGTCTCCATCCCATCCACGTTGTGTTACTTCGATGATAATCAGAATTCTGTGACGCGATTCGTTCTGCCTGTTCTCCTTCCCTTTCCGCCTTCGTTCACGACCGGTGCCCCCAAAAACCAGAGACATTCGCTAGTTTCTACAGCATGTTGCTCGTTAAATTCCTAACTCGTTGTTCCCCTGTTCTCTTTCATCCCTTTCCATCTTGAGGTCTTATCGATTCTAAATCACATCGTGGCGGACGTAATAAGAAAAAATGGGAAAAAGAAGCGGCGTATTTTATCGATTTGCAACGCATCTGGTAAATACGATTCTGACTATTACACTCCGGATTTTTATGTATTTATATAAAACTTAAAGATAGAAAAATTCATAGAGATTCACAAATTATCGATTGCACAATTTGTTGCATAAATTAGAAAGTTACAAACTTAGAACGTTAAATATACGATTTTTTTTTGTATGAGTGTTCCATAGTTATTTGCAGTTGCTAATTTAGTTACGATTTTAATTCATTCTTTGCAAGTCACGTAAGGCGGAAGATATTAACGAAGCTCTGTTTTCTCGTTTCAGGTGAGTTTCTGCACGAGAGTAACGTAAAACCCGGCTAGTACGTGAGTAATATCCACGTATCACGTTTATATTAGTTCCTACCTAATGGCTCGAGTCGAGAAATACGATATTTCCCGTGATATTTCAAATATCACAATGCTGCCTAATTAAATGAAGTACCGAAGCCTGTAATATCGTAGTTGTGTCTCTATCTACGTCTAATGTAATTCTCACTCGCTGCATTGAAATACTAGGATGGCTGATCCTCCTTCTCATCGATATCAAACACGCAACAAACTGATTGTCACGCGTACAATCTGTGGAACAGGTTTGATTAATATTTAGTCGTTTTAATTCTATATGAATATTTCGTCACAGGTATCAAATCATTATCTGTCTGACATTTTATAAATATTCTACTGGATGGCGAAATTATTTATGTTTTTATTTCACAATTATTTCAATATGATTTTTTGACATTAATCTATTGATAAATGAAAGGACATTCACGAAATATTTTAAATAATGCTAGTAATTATAAAATATTGTCGCGGAAATTGATTACAATTTGTTACGATACAACGATATATTGTATCGTAGCATTTTAGATAATATTTACTGATTTCATGTATTATAAAAGCTAAGATAAATATTATTAATTTCAATTAAATTTACATATTTTCCTTTCATGTTGATTTGTTTCTTAAACATACTTCTGCAAATATTAGGAATGTAAGAACACGATTAATGTTGTATATACGAGGATGGAGAAAGACGATTTTATTTTCGTAAAAATTTTGATATGAATAAACGATTATCTGCCGTGGTTTCTCCATATTGTTTAGATGATTAATAGAAATCCTTCGTGAATGTAATCTTTACTATATTAAAGTTTCGCAGCCGCGCGAAAAAAATTTGCATTTAATTAGATGCTTGGCGTAACCTCGCCAAAGTTATTCGCAACGTTAATTTCCCGCTTCATTTAACACCATCCCGATAGAACAGTTTTAAGAAAATCAGCATTAAACCGCTCGAGTCATTGACTTCTCGCATAATTTCCAAGGAACTTCTTGATCGGAACTGCACAATCGAAAAATTGCGTTGCAAACTTTTATTTAAGTTTGCATGACCTACACTTACTAATTTGATAGTTAATAATTTCGAGCTTTTGCATTTCTGGATTTCTTATTTTCATTCATTTTATCTCGTCTCCTTCTCCAATTCTAATAATTAACGTTTATTTTTAATTAACGAACTTGTAATTAATAATTACAGAGTATTTCAGAAGACGAAGTTGCAAAAGAAAAAAATGAGATAACGATACTGAGATACAAATAACAATACCCAATACAGATAACAAGCGAGATACATAGATGAAGAAGAACAAAACAAAAATAATAAGATGGAATATACAAATGGCGGTGCTGCGAACTGATAGTTTGAAAGAAGCTAAAGACGTAGAAAAGAAGTCGATGGTATTGCAGTAGCAATTATAGGTTAGCAGTTATGTATAAGTGGATAAATATTAAGACAATAAAAGCCATTTGGCATAATTAGTTTGATAGGATTCAGATTTAAAGAGAGTGGAATTTCTAGGGAGACGAGTTGGAATGTAGAAACGTAATTCGTATAAAATATTCGGGGAGGTGATCAGCAATTTTACATATTTTATTCGCTTTATAAATTATAATCTCGTCAGAAAAACTTTGCCAATGAATAAAAATAAAAGAATCCTATAAATGTTCTTCGCCAATCCACTAATAGAATTCGCTGAAATTTGCATAATATGGAAATTAAGTGACATCAAATGTTTTCCTCGTCTATTTACAGCTCAACACAGAAAAGTAAAAAAATCAGTAGTTTGAAAATGTCAAGCACCTCTGAAGCTCACATTTCGTACTATTTGAAAAAAAGCGACGTAAAACTTATGTACTCATCGGGTATACGAATTTAAAAGATACCCTTGTATTAAAATCTAATTTACAAATTTATAGAAAATGCAGTTGAAAGAATCGAATTAGAAACGTATTATTATTTATAATAAAAGCCCGATGTTATTTTAATCTGTTTTAATTATCGCTAGAAATTTGAAGTTTAATTAAAATTCAAATATTCCTGCGTTTCGCCGCCCAATGATTAATTAATTTAATCCTCAAATATGATAAACACATATTGATCGAATACGAACGAAAAGTCGAACGATAATTTTCCCTGTTATCAAATAGTAATTTTTCAACGGAATTTTCACATGAAATTTCCGACATGGTAAATCGACGGGTTGTAATTTAATTTCGACAATTCAATTTCCATCGATTCTGTAACTTGCAAAAATATGAATGCGTGAGGGAATAAGGGACGAAAGAAAAATAGATGGAGCGAAAGAGAGAAATAACAAAGGGTGATGGTAAACCAGGAAACAGATAATCCTATTGAAAGAATCAGGAAAGCAAATAAAGAGAAACGTTACATTCGTTAAATTAGCCGCAGACATGAAAACGTATTTGTTTTTAAGAGTAGCTACGTTGTGAAAGCTCTTTCAGCCTTTTGATCTCTGTTATCTTTCTTCAACGTGTTAATAAAAATTAGAGTATACGTAATAACAATTTCACTGTAAAATATATTTTCATGAAAATAATGAAAATTATGAGAAAGATATACGCTCCTTCTTTTCATGTTCCAGTACATAGTACATTCTTAGTTTCAAATTATTTTCATAAATCGTTAGGGTACAATTTTTTAAAAATCATTGTCAAACATAGTAATACAATTCTTAAATGATTTCGTACGATTTACAGAGATAGCTGAAAGCGTTCGTTAGGAGAAAATTCAGAAGAAAGGAGAGAACTCGTTGAGAATTTCGTATAAAACACTGGGAGTTGCGAGGAAGATACAGTGTGGCTAAAAAACAAGGGTTCAGTTTTTCTGATAAACGGTGAAGCTGCGGTTGATTAATAGTTTGATGTCGTAATGCACGAAAACTCTTCTTTTTCTCTCCTCCATCTCTATCCCACTTCTACTTTTTCTTTCTTCTTTCCTTCCATATCGATGCCAAGATACGTGAAAACAAAGTATACCTTAATTTGTTCGGGGGAAAAAATTAATTTTTCAAGACGTTGTCAAATATTACAGTTATCCTAGCCTCGGTGATGATTTATGAGGCTTCTATTAAAATGATTTATCACGTTAGGGAATTGTCCAGCTCTGACTACGTCCAACTAGAATCAGGATATCTCAGGATTAATCCTAATTTTATGCACTGCGTTTGTACTCGCTTAATGGTGGATATAGCAACGAGTGTCACATTAATCGCTTGAGAATTAAATATCACGCACGAGTGTCATATTTTATCATCGTGATTGATAAATTGATGCTCGCGCATGTTTCTCTTTCTTCGCAACAACACAAGAATGTACAGTAGAATTTTAATTTTTGTTCGATGCATTTCAATCTTTTTTAGCAAAATATCTATGACAGTAATCATGCAAATACTATGAGTGTAATGATATTATACAACTTTTATTATACCGTGAATTTGTAATACCAGTGCGTTGAATTTGTAGTACATTGAATCCGGCAAAAGGAAATAATATCAAAAACGAAAAATGATTCGAGTAACCCTATGGTAATATTATACCAGCGATATTATATAGGAACTGATAAAATAAACTGAAATAAAGTGATATATGTACATTATCGAATTATAATAATTACATTCAGACGTAATATTCTCGGAAATATTAACATTAATCGAGCAAACTTTCCTTTTGACAAGTAGAAATTATTTTATCCTCGTAGAAAACTCTGATTGTCAAGCTGTCAATGCGACATATTCTACCGTTCATCATGTCAGTAATAACGAAGTAATTTGTTTTCAAATTTAGTTGGCTCAAAAATGATTCATAACCGAATTAAATACAAGGTAAGTTGTAGGTACTTGACTTGATTTAAATAACCTTGTCCTATAAAATATCGATTACTCTACAATGACAAGAAAATTGGAAATCATGAAGCCAGTACATCGCTTAATCAGAATGCGGAAATGTTCGTTCCACTTCGAAATAACATTCTGATTCCAGTGAAAAGATTAATACTGAATTTTATGAACTTTCCGATAGCTGGTCAGAATCTTGTTACTATAGTACATGTGGACAGGGCTAATTCGAATGTCAGACTCGTGATACGGTTACGATTTGTCACGATAATGCGAGAAAATAATGGAAAACTCGCATCTTCTTCTTCCACCGGTTCAAATGTCCTTCTCTTTCTCGTTTTACTTCGAAAATTATTCGGTGGAACGAAATCCGCTGCTGGTATTACGATGGAAATTACGAAGTTTCGCAATGCATGGGAGAAAAGAACAGACGCGTTGCCCCTTTTTTATCGAATTTCTCGCCACTCGTTAAAAGGTGCATAATATGTTACGTATATTCCTGGCGGAGAATTTTGCATTATTTAAAACTTGGTAACTTGAGGTCCATGGATTAACCTATTTCCAAATTGCTATCTCAATTTTTATTTCACTTCACTTTATTTAATATTTCACCTCGCTCCTTTTGAACCATTATTATTACAGACTGGTTTATTACTAGATACTCTTTCCTTTTTAGAAGTTCGTTATTGTTAAAAGTTAATACGGTTAAAAGTGTTAGATGCTTTACGTTTAAAACGTGTTTAAAATGAAATTCATGAATGATGTACGTTCTGAATTAAGGATTATTAATATTATCCAGAATATGGAGCATTACAATCGCAGCTTGCAAATTGTTCATTCTTAATAGATCCCTTTTTTTCTCAGCGTTTATCAAATATATGTAATAAACTACAAAAATAATGTTCAGTATTTTCAACTAGCTTTTTCACATTCGTAAAATCAATAAATATACACAAAGCGCAGTGAACGATTTAGATTATCAGAGGTACGATTGCTTTCGATCAAAATCGTACAAAACATAGTTACAATAAAGGTTGACAGACACCACTTGCAACAGTTATCACAATCTTCAAACCTGAAATTCATTGAAAAAATTATCCTGAAATATAAATTTGTTTCTAGAATCAGGTAGAATAAAAATATTTCGTAATTGCCTTTTTCAATTTTATTTGACAAATATACGATAGAAAAAATGTTTGGAAGCAATTTCATACTTAGAAGGATAGTTTCGGTGGATGGTGTACAGTCTGCGTGTGGCAAGATATTTCGCGCTTTATTCGAACGTGGAACCTCCCCGTAAATTGCTTAGTTTACGACGCATTAAGTATCCGCGATTTTCCTTGCTGAAAAATCGAGCGTTAAGGAAAGCTGCAGGGCTGCAGGAAATTCTATAACTCGCCGTAAGAGCTGTACCAACCGGGAAAAAGGGGAGCCCCGCTGGCACGTTGAAAATTTCCCCCGTCGCACAGCAGAAAATTTGCGACTCTGTCGCAATTGCGGAACGGAAATGGGATAAATTCGACCGGACTTTTTCCACCGATGTCCATGAAATATAGTACAGCTATCTCGAAATATACAGCCTAAATCTAAAACGCGCACGATGGCTTTCGCACTATCGTGAAATTAATTTACGATACATACGAAAAAATCCTTTATCGTTTCTAAAATCTTCAATTTATTAAAATTCAATTTGAATTGCATTGAACACATGACGTATTCACGAGCAAAGTAAGATCGATCTTTAATTAAAATTTGCGAGTGATTCGCAATATTTTTTTTGCTTTTGAATAGAAATTGCCGATATGTATGTCATACATTTATCGAAAGCGGTGAATTTCGTAGAATTAAAATTTCGTAAGAATTACAGGAAGATTCAATAGTTCTGCTCGAACAATCGTTGTTAACATTTTCTCTATGCCTTTGAAATCTTCCAAAAGTGTTCCAACGAGAAATTTATTATTTCTTTGAAAATCGTACAATGATAAAACTTTCCGTATTTCGTTTCCACGCTATATATTTAAATATCTGAATTGCATAACTAACAATGTCACAATGTTTTGCTTCCAGGAAATCTGCATATCTGAACGTTTAAAATAAAACACGTCGAGCAAGTTAGGGAAATTTAGAAAATTAGAATGTATAAAAAAAGCGAATGTTTTATTCGAGATATATACTAGTTCGTATTATCACAAATTTATGCCACGATTACCTTATCTGAGACTTATTTATTTATGGTGGTGGACATTTTGTGTTAAAGGAGTACGATACACGAAAGATAGTCATAACATACATGCATAATTAGTATTCTCGCACGTAGTTGTTATACTTCTAGTGAAAGAAACGAAATTAACGATAAGCTACAATATTAGGCTAGATATGTAGTAGAAGTTGTTCTACTTTGTTTTGTCTTGTGTATTCTATCTTTGTGCTAGAAATGTTAACCATTTTAAATATGACTGAATAGTCTATCCGCAGTTTACTTATTTATTTGTCGTATTTCAATTTTATTTTTTTATTATATTTCAATAAGAATAAATATTCGTCCATAAAACATTTCACACTAAT
Organism: Bombus affinis; assembly: GCF_024516045.1. Classification (NCBI taxonomy): domain Eukaryota; kingdom Metazoa; phylum Arthropoda; class Insecta; order Hymenoptera; family Apidae; genus Bombus; species Bombus affinis. The sequence continues at coordinate 3,968,495 of NC_066349.1, read as the reverse complement.
ATTCACGTGATTCAAATTTGTTCAACTACATTACGATGACGTCAAACAAAAATAAACAGATACGATAATTCTGGAACACTGGTTTTATTAAAATCAAAAAATAGGAAAGAGAAAATAAAAAGCAGAAACACACATTTTCATACGAAATGACTAAGAAGTTATTTCAAGTCGGAAATTTCCAGCGAATCGTTTTCTACAAAGACGACGAAAGAGGTCAGCGAGAAAGTAGAAAAGTCCCACGTCCTACATCCTGAGGTCTCGCACTACTTACGTCGGTCCACTCGACACGTAATAAAAATTCAACTTACCCCCGGTGTCGTGATTTCCAGGCCAGATCTTCGTACAATTTCAGTTCGAATAGCTGTTCTAACAGTCAAGACGTTAGCAATACTCAGTTTTAAGCCAGCTTTATTTAAGCTCCGGTTTAAGTCGTGAGTTCCTTGTTATTTTTGTGTTTCATATTTTCTATAGCTATTTTTCCCATACTTCGTTTCAGTTTCGCTCGTAGTTAGGAGAACTCGAGAATCAACCGAGAGTAGAAAGTTTGTTATTACACGTTAACACGTTCCCTGTCAAGTTTGTTTGAGAATTCAACTAACTCTTCACCGGTCAGCGTTCAATCACCAACAATTGAATTTTCGTGCACTTCACTCTATAAAAGAGAAATGAGGATGCGGATACGACATTCTTCACTCTTCGTTTGAATTCGTTTCTTCTTCCTTTTTCCTTTTTTTTTTTTTATTTTTTTATTTTTTGTATTAGTTATGGAGATACGGAGATAGATACACGGTTTTACCCTGTCGGATGATTTTGTATAACACGTAGATGGAAAGAAGTCTCGTGAGACGATACAGGAGCAAGGAAGGTAATGCTCTCTATCGATCACCGTCACGCAATGTTACATTATTCTTTCTTTTTTTTCTTGTATATGTGACATTTTACGACCAATACGCGCGCGTCAGCTTTACGATTGTGTTGAATGTGTAAAGAAACAACGAATCAGACCCGCATTTCTTCTACACGAATTCTTTTCATCTTCGCACAGTACATGTCTCTCTGGTATAGAACGTTAAAAGACCATCTTTGTGATAATATCACTTGGTTTCGTGTTGTATGCATACTTGCTCATTGATTGTTGTAATCATACGCTTTTAGTAATCATAAGGAGCGTCCACACGATCAATATGTACGTAGTAACAATCGCTCGTCTTAACACAGGAGAATTATGTTTCGCAACCGAACATTTAACTAAATAATAAAATATTCACTAAACGATAACGTATGGTTTTGTATGGCTTTTTATGGTTTACGTGGCCTATACCCCTTCCTCTTCGCTTTAAAACATGTGACTAAAGGCCTGCTGAACGGCACTGCTCTGAACTCTAAACTCTAGAGTTATAGACGATCAATATACCAAACTTATACTCTGTTTTGATGACGTCAAGTAAGTAAAAGAAAAGATCGTATAAAGTTACGTCCACAGATGCTTTATAGAAGTGTTAGAAGCGTACAAAAATTTGCATTAATTGTCTTGACAAGTTGACAGTTATAACAAATTTTCGAAATTCCTGCATACTGCAAGAATGCAGGCTTCCATTCGTCGAACTACCGATCGCCCAACTATTTCGAATGTTCCTGACGTTGTAGAAATAGCAGTAAATGCGTTTCCGTCTGTCTGCGATTCTGTATAACGAGTCTTAAGAACAACTTTCTTGGAAATCTTTAAACCCTTAAAACTCTTCAATAAAGCACTTTCCAACATCTTTAGACAAACTCCTTTTACCTACTTCACCTTATTAACACGAGTACTAGTACAAGTTTTGTCCCGACTTTTTCGAACACTTCGTATATTGTCAATACAACATTGAAAATCTTGAACATTGGCGATAATATTTACGATATTGTCGAATATTGTCCTTTACAGTCTGTGTTTTCTTCAACACCGTGAATACGGAACTGTACTCCTGTGAGCATCAGATCAGGTTCTCACAGAATTTTAACTCGAATGAGCATCTTAATAGTTTTCCTTGGTAGCGCGTATTGAAACGTTTTGAGACGATTAAATGTTAATGGTTCTCGGTCGAACAGGAGGAAGGAAGAGCAATTGTGAGGAAGTAGATGTGTCTCTCGAGTGAATTCGATAATGCTGATCCACGAAACGATCGAAACTATTTAGGATGAATTATTCTCGTTTTTCTTTTCTTTTCTCTCCTTTTACTCTTTAATTCTATTGCAACGAAATAAGTCAAAGGGGCAGGGGCGAGGGATTAAAGTATTTCGTTAAATTGGTTTCCAAGGGTGAAGCTTTTTAACTTCGTTGCATTACGCGGCTTTTTTCGGTTTTTGGTTTTAAAAGTTGAAAATCGCTGTTCGATAACGTTTGAAAAGATTTACCGTGTTGCGCTATTAATGCAACGTGTATACTTAAGTATTTCAATAATTTCGAAGTGAAAAATTTCGAAAATTGTCTTAACCTTTCTAAAACTATTTCTGAAAATATTTTCTTATCTTCCATCCATAATTTTCGTGATTGCTTTTTCAACAAACTTTTCGTCCCTTTTAGCAACGAATTATTTTAAGTTTCTATTGTTTGTATCTAAAATGTGTAATTAAAAAAGTTTCTCAAAGCTTGAAATAAATTATAGATACATTTGTATCTTGTTTTTTATTGACGATTTATGAACGTTTCTTTTTAATTGCTGCGTTTAACGTGCAATTATTTGTTTCAATTTAGAAACTCACTAATTGGCAGAAGTTTATAACAAATCATTCCCGCTCCATCAAAATACAAAACAGAAGCTAATATCGTCTATCTGAAATACTATGAAATCACTTTTCGATGATTCCTAAAAAATTCGTTCGATTAATTTTCGCATAAATGTTCTAGTTTCTTAGCAATCATACAGCAATAAGCTGTCTAGTGATTCTTGTAATCAATGAAATTTCATCGTCCTTTCTGTAGTGTTGTTCAAATTACCAATATAGACACAGCATTCTGGAAATGTAATAAACACGAGGACTTAGAAAACGCGTAAACCTGAAATCGCGTAAAATTCGACAGAATTTTCTAAATAGAATTTCAAAGTACGTAGACTTTTTAACCGTTATTCGTAGTAGTAGCAGAATCAAAACGTTTAGATAGAGTTAATTATAGTCACAGTGTCAAGAGACACCGCGTAGAGGACACAAGGTAGGTATAACAGAATGAAGAATTAAACAGTATGGTACATACAACGCATGTAAGCTCCTCAGGACCAGAACACACACGCATTAATAAACCACAATAGTCAACGGTCATCTGTATTCGTCATTTTACACAGTTGCAAGCAATGAAAGGAGTGTATACGTCATCATCCAGCGACATCCACGGTCAACGACGATCCTAATATGTTACTTCACTCGAAAAAATTGGAGATTAATTTCTTTTATAGAACCTCAAGTAGGGCATTATAAATTTGCAATATAAAAAACAAACCATCAAGGTATTACATCGTAGTATTATAAATTGAAAGAAAAATTGGGAACTGTATTGTTATATTGAATTTTTAATCCTTTAAAACGTACTGTTCCATTATTCTTTAGTCATTATAATATTAGTTTAGTATATTAGCAATTTTTGTAAATTTTAGACCAAATCTGTAATTATCCCTGCTTCCATATTATCGGCGAAAATTTTTTCAAAATTCTGCAGAAAACTGAAAGAGAAAGAAAGACAAGAAAACGAATAAAGAGTACATAGATTGCAAGGATTGACGATCGCAACAAATTTAATTCTTTCCCCTTCTCCCACAACCCTGACGTTTTGGCAATGTTCGCATGAAATACGCGGAGTTGAAATTTTTTCAAATTCACAACGCCATCAAATTTGTTATTGTAACCGCGAGAAAAAGTTGGTTACCGAAGTTTTCCCGGGGCCATGACTTTTACTGAAATTGAGCTCCGCGGAGAGTAATTGAAACGTACGAGTGGATCGCCCACGAAAAAGCTTTTCCTAATTAACATTCTGTCTGTTCTCTGCTATACATACAAAACATGGCAATTGAAGCGGATCGCGGTTTCGCAACAACGTGCGAAAGCATTATTAAACCAGAGAGCACCACTATAGTTTACCGCTTATGGTTAGTGCTTTATATTTCCAAACACTTTTATTTCGGTTTGTTTCATTTAGTTGATGAATATGTGCCTTAAAATTGATGTCATAAATTTCAGAACAGCTCGAGTCCAATCAATATTTCGAATAGATCAGTTTTTTGTTCATCATCTTCAATTCATTATTATTAATTGTACATCTTCAGTGTCTTCATATTACGCTATACTATATCATACTAACATTAGTAACGTTTATATAATATTACTCCACATGAACGAACTTATTGCACAATCTAGTATTTTATTGCTTTTTAATTTCGCTTCTTTGTTCCTTTGTGACAATTAATTTTTGTCGTTAACAAGTACTCCTCTCTAGTGTTCATTCTATTGTCAAACCATTAATCAAAGTGAAATATGATTTCGAATAATATTGAGTTGGTTGAATTTATTGAACCAGCTCCATTGTTTCAAACGATATAAAATTCTGTCACATAAAAAATATTTGTGACTATTGTTTATGTACAGAAATAAAATTTGAAAAATATACTGTAGACCTATAGGTTTTATTATATCATAGAGATTTTATTACATGTATAGAGAATATTTTTGTATATTTATGGAGTTCGGTTTTGTACGCAGACGATTGTTCAATATTAATAATGTTCAGATAGAGATGTTTTATTAAATTATACTGGTACGTATTATTAGGTTTAATTCGCATTATTATTGCCAGAAGTGGCAATAATAAATCTTAAAGTTAATATGTAGAAAATTTGGTACACCATTACTTTATTCAGTCTTTCACTATTGAAAGATAAATTTTTTTAAGTATTTTTTATATGTTAAGTTAAAAATTTAATTTCTAATAATAAAAAAAAATTAAATGTGTAGAGACATAATTATTCTATTAAAAGTTACAATACATACTTGTTTAGAAATGGTACATTTTTATAACAGAAAATGGAATAACTTGTTAGCATATTAAAATAAACTGACTTTAGTTTGTAGAAAATTTTTGATTTTTCAATTAAAATGAAATGTGATCTGGAACCCAATCAAGTTTCATTGGAAATATGTTTAAAAAGTGATTAAAATGTTCATCGCTGAAAATAAATATGGCCTTATAGTAAGCGTATTTTAAAGTAAATTAATTTTTGATATTCTAAAATGTGATTTTTATTTATTGCAGTATTTTCAATGTGTCGGTTAAAATGAAATCTGATATAAAATCCGATGAAGTGTCATATTGTTAAAGACAAGAACGTAATGTTTGATATCTAAACTTAAAGTCAAATGATCTTTTTCTAAATCTACAAAATCTTTTATTCTATTTACGTTGAGTTCAAATTTCGATTGCATTCGCAACTTTTACCACTTAATTCTCTAGTTTCTTGCCACGCGATATCGTTTTAATAGAAAGAATACATTCGCTTTGCCAAGTATTCTTGGACAAAGTAATTTGAGACATTCATTCGCCGCAATTCTTTTCAGAGAATAAACTCAGACAGAATAATTCTCGCTACAGTAGACCGTACTTCACGCCTCAATTAGGTTGTAAAGTGAAACCTACCTTGTAGTATGGATCCGCATATCTCTAAAGTAAACGATTTTACACGACACATAACACACAAACGTGACAATCCTCTGGTATAGAAGAAAAGAATGGTGTTGAAGAGAAGATAGAGGCTGAATGTGCGGATACATGCATTTTCGAATATATTTCAAACTTCACTACCACGATTATGACAATCGTGTTTCATTACGATTGAGTTATGGAGAATCAAAGGGATGCAAGTGACATCTTTTTTGGTAGCAAATTTTGGTAAAATTGTGAAAATTAAGTTATGTTTATCGTTTGACACATGTTTTCATTTTTACTTTACTCTACGCGAATAAAAATATATATTTTTCGATTGGCTTTACATTTTTCCAACATGAAACTGTTGATGAAATTTAGAAACGTTTTATAAGAACATTTAATACATCAAGTTTTCTAAGTAGTCAAATACTTTTGCGTTACCGTATATAGTGCAGTGTAAAGAAGATTCTATATAGAGCATCGTGTTTCTATCAAAATCGCTAACGCTTGTATGTATATGTGAGCGTGGCGACGCGTCGCGTCGTCTCGTCTAGGAAATACGCAATAGCGAGAAATTCAATAGCCGCAACGATCTTCCGAGTTGAAGTGTCATCGCCTTCTATAGAAACCGCGTGTAGAGAGCAAAGAAGGGCTGTAGGATCGCGTCTCTTTTGATGTCGTAGCATGTTTCGTTCCGTGCAATAACTGCGCACTGTACAGGCTCCTTTGTTACGTGACCCTGAAACAAGATACCTATCCTCCAGCGGATCATCAATTAAATTAGTCTCGTGCATAGACTCGAATCGTGCTTCCCCTTCCTGTCGGTAACCGTATCTTTAACTATCTTGATTTTGATAAGAAACGATATATATATAATATACTGGTTGGGAAAATAACGACATTATCTCTTTCACTTTGGATTAAAATGGTGGTATGCTGCAATGATTATGTCATAAAATTAAGAAAAAAATAATTTCTTGTGGATTTTGTGTATAATTATTTACGTATTGGTTAATGGATACTCTCCATACGGTAGATTTTACAATAGGAAATACATACATAACGAACCAGTTATCTTCGTGATAATTATAAATCTTAATAATTTGTAGCTTTAATTCAGTTAATTAACAAAGGTACAAATAAACGAATCCAGTCTGCAATGATTACGTATGTACCTATGTATGTAATACAGTGTAGTGAACATGTTGAAAATCTACAGTAATAGAAAAACGAGAATTACAAATCGTGGTGAAAAACACATGTCCCAAGAAAAGCCTAAAAGCCTAAAATCTTATTCAATACCACCTAATGACAAAATCCGCGATCACTTAGTAGTCAACACAATGCTTTCGTAGAAAATTAATAAATCTGTGTCGACATCTGTAATTTAAATCTACATGTATTTTTCATGCAGCCAACGATAAACAGTGGAAATTAAAATAACACCGCGTGCCATTGAATTCTCGAAGCACACAACGACCACGTTACGTATTTTAATTCTAATTCGGTTCTACGTGCATAATGCTTTTTCGTCGATGACCATGCGTACAATTCTCGCAAGCTGCTACATCGAACAGTCAATTAAGGTGAAACGTATAGATCACGATGGATCGTCGTAGAATGGACGACGCCTCCGTTGGCGAGAAGCTTTTGAACCGACACAGAGAAAGAGGAGTGCTCGTGACACTTGGTGCAGCGCACTTAACGCGTGTTGTGCATTACAGTGCAATAAACTGTCACGGAATCCTTTGTCGAGTCTCGATCGAAGAGGCAAATAGTCGATCGCTAGGTGTGCAACTATATTCGAGCAATCGAAACAGGTGAACGAGCACGTAGCGAATAACCGGGTGACTCGCGTGTCCCGTTTTACCTATAAGAGCAACAGGTACGTTACAGACGGTAGAAAGCCACGCTTAAACGCGTATTCGGATTAATCGAGAAGTTTTGCTGATTCAACGTTATTCGTACGAGTCAAGAGATTTTCGGTCCGCTTTACTTTCGATTATCGAACCATTGACATACGATGCTCAGGAATATTCGACCGGATTGTTGTTTCATCGTATTGATATAATTTTTGGTAGCATTGGATCGTATTCAGATATATAGAAAGCTTACCGATAATTATTTTTGATGATGTATTTGCTAAACAAAATATTGTTTATTCGCGAGATGTTTCTATCTGGCATAATTTTTTTTTTAATTGGTTATTAATGAGTTGTTTCTATTTGGTATAATTTGATACAAACTTGTCTGCTTTTTATTATCAGAAAGCTTTTAGCATTCTATTTTTGATGAAGTTTTCTTATTTGATATAAACTGTAAATTTACAATTTCATACATTTTTGTATAAAATTATTAAAATACACCTATCAGCATCATATATAATAATTTGTTCAGCTTTTATTTCTTGAAAATATTAAGCTGCGAATAGTATTCTTTCACGTGGTTATTCTTTTGGCGGCTAATTCATTTTTTGATTTTGAAACATATGTAAGAACTGGCCTAGAACTTTCGAGCAGAGATATAAATATATAATAATGTTATGTAAATATTCAATTTAAAAACCTTGCTCAATGTAAATCATTAAATTTTCCTTTAATCTTTCAATGAAGTTATTTGAAATAACACTAACAAAGTCATTTACGTTTTCTTACTGCCTGCTTAATGAAGAAGCAATTGTCACTTATTTGATAAACACAACTAATATCTAATAATTACAAATTTTCGAATGCCATGTATAACAATGGTTGTCAAAGTGTCAAGCAGACTAGGAGCATCAATGGCATCAATTCCGGAGCATTTACTCAGTAGCGATTGTGTTTCGTACTTGATCAATTTAATCCATCTAATTGGATTAGCGTGATGGAATTGCGCGACTGTGTCGTCGAGGACACCCCGTGAATTATCGCAGCATCGAACAATTTCGTAATGGAAGTTCGCGATGTTTTCTGCGGTCAGCTTTGACGAGGTTAATTACATTTCGAGTCGACCACGTTGCGGTTCGATGAAGTTGTTGCCCGGTTATTTTCACGCTCTGTTCGGTAGATAATTTAATTTAACGTGCTTCCCGAGCACTCTTTTTTTAGCTAATGAAAATATATTTGACGAAGAATCTTTGCTAGCTCTCTGTATACATGAGAGTAATTTAATTAATATATTGACGAAAAGAAAAATGACTTTCAATTTTATACGTTTCGTTGTATCTCCGTTATAAAAACACAAAAACAAATATGTTTTTATTATTTATTTTATTCATAAACGATATGTGTTTCTATTATTGATAATTAATAACGGTGTTGTACTCAGCGCTCATAAACAGTCAATCTTGAGATACAGAAAATTTTTCCAATCGTACCAATAATAAATCTTCTACTAATTTTCTTACTAATTCGAAATCCAATTAGTTGAAATTGGTGCATGTTTCGTTCTAGTTGTATGAATTTATCAATTTCGTTAATTCGCGCCGTTGTTTTTTACATAGAATAGAACGATCGAGTTACCATACACGCTATTTTCCTTTTTTACGTTGTATCGCGATAACATTTTACCCTAGGCTGCCCTTTTATCAGCGAAATCTCGTTGGTTGTGTGTGATCGACATGCCTGAGAAAAGGAAGCCTGAGTCTCTCACACAGAAAAGCAACAGGTTTGCTGGTTTCTGCCTATAAGAAAGCACATCCCTCAAGGAACAGCTATCACTCAAAAAGACGTTTTCTCTGTAAGCAAAGATCTTGAATTAAATATCCCAGATTCCCCTCCAAAACATGCGCATTTCGCTCGAAACCATTTCAATGGTCAACTATAACTATCGTAATTCGTTCGATAGTCTCTATATATAACTCCACGGTTGTTATTTCTAGGAATTCATTAATATCTCTTTTTAAAAATTATCTTGTCACGATAGGAATACCGAAGATTATTTATGATATATAAGGATTCTTTCGCGAGCATTAGTTGCCTATTCCTTCCTTTAATCCATACCATCGGTCTAACAAAAATCGTCTTCTCCGTATCTTCACATTGTTACATCCGACCACGATAGTCCTGTTCCCCCAAACCGTGACTCTCTCCTCGCCACTCTCATAAAAGTCGATATCTAACCGCCTGTTGCACCGTCTCCTTCCTAAGAAAGTCGTGGAAGGGACTCATGGTCACGAGAAACAAGCTTTCTACGTAAAAAACGATCCTCTGGAGCAGGGATTGTGGCCAAATTGGAAGAACAATTCTACGATTTTCATTCGATAGCCCAATTTCAGATAAAAAACGAGAAAGAACACATCTGATTATTTTAATTGACTTTAACGTAGGTTTGTTGTGAAGGTGAATATTTTGATCAAGATCAACATATCTGGAACATTAAATGTAGCAAGATCCTGCATGGGTTTCCCATTAGTGAAATTATTCAGAATGTGTTTAGACAGTGATTGGTCTTAAATTCTTTTTGAATGCCGACTCGCCATGCATCGAATAAAAGGCAATTTAGGTCCAAATTCAAATTTCGATTTTTTACGATTTATCCATGCATATTTTAATTTATTACAATAATGTTATGGTTCTTTTTATAAATAGTCTATGAAAATGCAAATAGTTAATAAATTTACTGCAACTATTGTATATAAATTCTGTTATTAAATTGTCTTCCATAAATAAACATATAATAACATAAATATAATCAATATAATGTAAATAGGTGCCTATATAATGTGACACATATCGAAGATACATCTATTCGTAACAGATCGTCGCTGATTTACAGAAAAAATTATTAAAAATTGCAGGGCAGGTGGAGGTAATTAATTCTTTCGCTATCTTTTGCAGCATACATGTACGCATATTTTCACTAAAAATCATGAGGGAGTTTTGAGGATTATTTTTGTAAAATCCCAATTAAAGCCACCAAAATCTACGTTACTAATTTCGTTTCAAAAAAGTGGGAAGAAAATAGAAAAAACGATTGAAATAAAAAGTGTTTATCTTCGATAACAAACTCCATTTGGAATAATAAAAGATATGTCGCTTGTATAAATAGGTACGTTAATTCAATTGGAAGGTGGACTTACACTGAAATGTGTGATTTGTGATAAAAGTTGTTCTTTTTTTTATTTTTGCCCCATTTTGTCGCACTATACGAAATGTACAGATATTTTGACGCACTTTGTAGCAAATATTAAAATTTATTCTAAGAAGATGTTTATACATATTGATATGCGCCATTAAAAAAGAAAAGACAAGACCTTGCACTTCCGTGGCGGCGCATCTTTTAGAAATAAGTTCGTGGAACGTTCAGACGATCGATATTATTACTAATATTTAGGGTTTTAAACATTGTCGTACATAAGTTAGCGTTTAGACGATCGGTACATACATAACATGTATATATTGCGAATACAATATTGAGAATCTCAAATATTGACAATGTAATACTGATCGTCTGAACGTTCCTTTAGAAAAATGTAGTAAAATATTCGCCGTTCTGCGACTGCTCAACAATTCGGAAATCGAACACGCAAATGCTGCAGGTATTTTGGTTGTGAAAACGATGCACGTTGTAGGTATGCCACGTTTCAACGTTAATAATCCAATCATTGTTTCCACGGAACATCGGCTTGTTATATAATTCAGTTTAATTCCAATGGTAGGCAGCTAATAAGCGACAATGATTAGCCCTTCGTGCGGTGTTTTACGGTTCACTGTATTTTAAGGCCGCGTTTACACATGATGAACAATGTACGTACATAAAACAATGAATTACACGTATTCGAATATGTAGCGAATTGAACTGCGTGGATTTTTCTTTCCAGCTAATTAATATACTATGTTTTGGTCATAAAATAAGGCCAGAATCAGAAAATCAATGAATATACACTTGCTATTGTTTTCTCCTGCGATCTTCATCTTTTTTACCAGTCTATTTATACCTTTAACTGAATATCCATTTACACCCCAAATCATCAAAATGAAAGTCGATTAACTCCTATGTAATATATCCGAAATTCAAATTCATGAATCTACTATTGCATAGTAATTTGCTTCCTGCTTCCGTTCAATGTCGCATCTATTATCGCTGAATATTCGCTGTACTCTAACGAGCAAATTTCAATTTAACTCGTATTTTGCGCTTATAATGCTAAACATCATAATGGCTAGTTACGATACGCGGAAACAAAATGCCGATGCAGAACTGGCAACTCGTTATATAGGGCTGGATAGCGTGTATGTGCGATTGGCAACAAAATGTTCCGCTACCCGTTAAGCTGATCAGAATGGCGCGATTCAATTCGCGCGAATTACTTCCTACAACACGTGAATCGCGCAATGTCACGTGTCGACAAATGTTTCTGGAATTTCATTAAGAACATTTCAGTTGGTTACGTCACAGCGTTTTAATTGTTGATAATACGTGTATAACTTGACTATCAGATACTTAACCATATTGTGCGTTTAAATCGAGATTTGCATTGTACTAGTATTACATTTTACTGATTGCAATATCGTGATACCATTTTATATACACAGTTGGATACTCACGATCGAATAACGATTTATTTTCTACCAGCTTTAAATTAATACTAAATAAGTGTCTATACATACCTATTTGTATTTCTAGTTTCTCCGTTAATTAATTATTAATTATATCTCATTTCACAGCTTATTTACGATTTCAAGACAAAGTCGTAAGCAAAAGATCTCAATTAAATTTAGAGAAAATAGTCCATCTGACAGATAGATATTTTGGCAAATTTCCCTCTCGAACAAATTTTCATTTATTCCATTTAAGAGCAAAACAACGACAAAGTACGAGTTGCGGAAGAAATAGGGATGAAGAGGTAGGATGGGAGAGGAGACGCGATAATTCGCGCAATGAGTTATGGGATCGTGATAGCTCCGCTAGATTAATAATAAAAACGCGTCAGACTGCGTACACGGGTTGGCGTTTTTACGAGTGAAATCATTCGGTCGCATAACGAGATTACGGGTCGTATAGCAGAGCGTCCATAACTCGATTAAGTAAACTCACAGACAGACGACAGAAAGCACGACGAGTTCTTCGTGTTCTTTGGGCCACGTCATACTTTACCTCTATACTTCACGCAAAAACGATGCCCTGCTGCTTATAAATAGCTAGACAATTTGGTCGATTTCTAGAAATGTTAGATTGTAAAGAGATTTTTAAATATCTAAAAATAAGATAACAATCGATAATCTCTTTTTTTTATTGTAATGTCACTCGGTGGCTAAGGCAGGTATATAATATCTGAAACTGGAACAATTTGATAGGTTCAGAGATATGTCTCTATGTTTTGTAAAAATAGATAATAAATCAATTAAATTTTTCAAACGTTCGATAAGGTAGAGAAATGTTAAATATATGTTAAACGAAAAAAGAGTTACCCTTCAAGCAACTGATTATTGAATTTTATAATTGTTTATTATGTTCTTTCCCTGTGATTTTTATGTGCATTTCATCGACTCGAGGCATCAGTGTAGATGTCAATAGAAATTGCGTTTTTGGTTTCCTTCGATAAATCGGATACACAAAGTTGGACGAGTATATGTATATTGCTGTGACTATTATATTTCGTGCTTTGTATCTACTGCCTACCAACGTGGAAGAAGTCATCCTCAGCATGCTGGAAAAGTGTATAGTCGAGTTATGAAGATTGAGTTTAAAAGGTTTGAATTTAAGGAGTGGTTTTTATCGGCCACGCGAATTATTCGTTTAAATTGAAGATCGTGTATTGGAGGCGAATCGATACTCTCCACTTAGCAGTATGCATCGATGCATCAACGATGGCCGTTTTCAGTGCAGCGTACCGCTTAAACCGGTAATTATCGTAATGGTCATTAAGCGTGCGAACAAATAACGTTCGTTATCGGGATTTCAGGACACGTGTATCAGCGAACGTGATACAACATTAGACTGGTTTGACAATTTCCGTGTTCTGTTTACGTAATGCTCTACTCGAGTGTCTGTGGTTGCATTAACGTTATGAAACAACAGCTCTTTGTGAGGACGTGTTCATTGCAAATGTCCCCCGTTTCTGCATTATCGATACCAGAAGAATTTTAACGAAACCTCTTCCCTTTGTTCGCGCTTGCTTTACGTATAGTTTCATTGAAATTACAATAGAAACAGATTACAATACGTTAGAACAGCACAAGTCCACCGATTAATATTTCTAGAGAATAAGTTTCTTTGTTGGTCCTCTTTAACTGATTATTAATCTTATTGATCTTTCCTGTTTGTGTATCACGTACATCTTCATTACGTTTATATTTTGAATATTGTCGGTGATTGAATATTATTAGAAAACATGATTGTTAGGAATGCATGAAGTATGATTGAACATTTCTAGGAAAAGGTCTAAGTAAGTTACTAGTCTTCTACTAAAGGTCTAAGAAGTTACTAGTACAGTATCGAAAAATGGACTTGCGCTGTTTTGGAATTTGTAGCTTTGTTGCTACGTCCCACGCTGAACTTTTCGTTCAAACCATTTGGAATTTCAATAGAGCAAATGTCAACCATGTGTTTGTTAAAACAATTCCTTAAGAATTACATTTATTGCTTTGATGTCTAATACATCTCAAACAATACACCCTTTTCTTCATTTTTTGTTGTTTGCAGTATTAAAAAAATTGCAAGGCATAAGCAAAACTATTAATCGTAATAACGTGGAGCGTATACGGCCCACGCGGCTTGAACGGAAGGTAACCAAAAATCGGTGCGGTACGGTTTATAGTCTATCCTTCTAATATCATCCATCAAGATGATCAAGATTCATGATTGCAGCCTTTTGCGCAACACTGTGCACAATAGCAAGATTATCGATTCACACAGATTGAAAATGACGGAAAAATATCGTTATCCGGATCTCATATGCAGATTCACTCGAAATACATGGTGACAGCCGAGGGTCTGTCAGAACAAATGACACAGGATCCTCGTGCAAACATTCGCGCGTCCACGTAGTCCGAAAATGTTCACGGATCTCCAGGTGTTCGTGTTTCATAAATCGGGGAAAATCGCAATTTCTCATCGCATTTCCATAGATCTCGTGTTCCACGTCCGACAAATTGCTGGGCGTCGGTCAGCGTACGTACACGTAACGCTGACGGAGGAAAATTATGAAATCCGGCTGGAATTTAAACGCAGCGACCGCGTGAGCATCCACTGCGACACGTATTAATCGTCCACGGGCTCTTCATCGAACTGGCCACAGGGAAAATTCACCGACCATGTGCCATCGCACGGAAACTTAGGCAACACGCCCTGACAACCGACGTCTGTCGTTATTGCGTTTGTCACGAGCTTGCTGTGTCTGCTCGCTGATACGATTGTCACGGTTTGGATAGTTTTTCAAGATGCTGTTTGGTGAGGTGCCAAAAGATGGTTAAGAGAGATTATATCGCCCGCTTGTCGCAGCGGTCATATCATTGACCTCGAAGTTCATGTGCCTATAAATAACTATAATAATAATAATGGTAATAATAATAACAATATCATATTTTAAGCAATAATAATAACATATTTTAAGCAAGACCAAATTTATTGCATCATTTTCAATGTTTGTTGTTTATATGTGGTTTATATAATATTCCAGCAACTCTCAACATTTCTACTAATTGATTTACATCTCATTCTGTTACTCCTTAAAATTCAAAACGATGATGGATCTATATACCATTCAGAATCAGGGCAAAGATATACAAACATAAACCTTTTACTTGGAGCTGCTACGTCCAGCAAAAACGCTTAATTTTCCAGGTTCCATTAGTCACCGGAAAAGTTGGCCTTTTTTAGTCCTATTTAGAACGTGCTTAAGAATAAAACCAATGAGACCAATCGCAATTCTAAAAAGAGCACTCGCTGGATATTGGATTTTCTATAAAAAATCAAGTACTTTCCATCAAACGAAATTAGCTATTAACTCTTTAAAGCTCAAAACTCTCAGTTATTATATAAAAATTGCAAAATTCATGTATTCCGTTATATTGCGTTGTTTCGAATTTAATACCTACGTTATTAACGTCGTTATTAGATTATTAATGTTATTGGCATCGTTGTTTGCCAAGCATTTCAATTATATCTTTAACATTTTTCTAAAACATTAAAAATCTCCTTGTCTGCTGAAATGAAAACAAGATTGAAATATGAAAATTGTTATCCTTATTAAAGAATTGATCGTCAGTCGAAGTTTCTCCGTTGTTCGTAAAGTCGTTGGAAAATACAAAAGCGAAAATTCCATTGAGTGAATCAAATTGCAGAAGGTTAGCAAGATAAATGGAAGTTCCGATTAACTAAGAGAGAAAACGGTATTATTTAGGAAGTTATCGCGTATAAATTCGTGTATTATTCGTGTATTATTACGTCGCCGGTGTTAAGCCACGTAGCGTCGTCGCTCGATTAATTAGCGTTAGACAACGATGTATGAATTATGCTACTTTCTGAGTCATTGGTCTCACTGGGAAGCGTGTCGTTATTAAGCTCTACTCCCTCTTCCCCCTTCTGCCTCTCTCTCTCTCTCTCTCTCTCTTCCGCTCTCTCTCTCTCTCTTCCGCTCTCTCTCTCTCTCTCTCTCTCTCTCTCTCTCTCTCTCTCTCTCTCTCTCTCTCTCTCTCCTTGCTTCTCATCGTTAAATGTTGTTATGCAAAGCGAGGTTCTCCACGCGTTAACGAAAGTTAATGAAAGTATGGCCAAGAGTTGAGAAATGGTTCGAAAGTAATTTCTGAAGGAAATGCAAGTTGCTTTATATTGCTAGCTGAGTTCTAAAGATGCAATATTTTCTAATTATCAGAGAAGGTAATAAAACAAATCGTTTATTATGTGGAAAGATTTTTCGCGTTTTATATCAATTTCTATATGAATGAATCTAAATACTTGGAAATAAATACATTTGCGAATATTAATAATGGTATTTAATTTGTTATTTCAAAAAATATTATTAATCTTTAATACTAGAACTACTGATAGTTAACATAAAACTGTTTCTATCAAAACCAGTCAAAGTAACTGGTATTTAAAAAATACGTAATAATAGAATATTTTTACATTTATTGATTTATTATTTTCTTACAGAAGGAATTCCATGTTATGTAGTACATTTTTGGTATTATTAATCCATCTGGGACCATGATTCCTAAACAAGAGTTGACACATTTATAAAGTTATAGAACCAGTCAATTTGACTGGTGTGGTAATTCTAGTGTTAATATTTAATTTATAATATTAATTATATTTAATATTTGTATAAACAGCTAATATAAATTAAAGAAGTATCGAATTTTATTACACGCAGGAATTTTGTTACAGTGTTGGCCGTATCAGGTTTTATAATTGCAGATTCTGGACAAAATGATAATTCGCAAATATTTTATTAATCCTCGAATAATTTACTTGATTTTGCCCCAAGTGTCCCAATACTTATGACACTTTCTGTTTTAATAATGCTTAATACAATTATTTCTAATAATTATTTATACCTCCACAGATTCGTCCAAACACGACGAATCCAACGAACCAGAACTTCGTGACAGAAACGTAATTTAAAGTTGTTGAAATTTTTCGACCTGCATTCAGATCGTGAATATCACGGTGACAAGTACGAAGATTACTAAATTTCGTAATTTCAGGACGACGTGGCATCCTTCCATCCGTAGCTCTGCATTTGTTCTATAGCATTACCATCAACGTTTAAAGCATTTCAAAGAACCAAGAAATTAAAAAAAAAATT
This sequence comes from Bombus affinis, assembly GCF_024516045.1. Lineage (NCBI taxonomy): Eukaryota > Metazoa > Arthropoda > Insecta > Hymenoptera > Apidae > Bombus > Bombus affinis. Next base: position 3,951,096 of record NC_066349.1, on the reverse strand, counting down.
AAATTTCGACACTGCCACAAGTTATAATTATTTTCAGTTTACTTAGATCTATGTAATAACATTTGAAATTACGATAAAATTGTCATCCTTCAGATATTTTATAATGATAACAATATATATAATATCACAGTTGCGTGAGAATGCACCAAATTAAAAGAGATAAAAGGAAGAAGCAGATTCTTTCGAAATATCGATTGACTTCTGTTGTTTAGGAGCTCGTAAACGTTACCAAACTTTACGTTTCTAGACGTCTCAGGGTAGTTCGCCCCTTTAAATTTCGTGGAGGAAAAGTCAGTGGATTGCGTTTGAAAGAAGAAAGTTCAGTGTGCATTGACAGGAAGACAATATAACGGAAACACTTCCACTTTTCGCTTTTTCGTGCTCTTTCCCTTTTTCGCGATTTTCCGCCCGGCAACTTCCACCCGTCAATGTACATCATTCTCCTACTTACACGTCTCTCGGAAGACTACAGTGCAACGACGCTTGTGGGAAATTCGTTGGCGAGGAAGTGTAACGTCTCTAAGTTATTCTAGAAACGTAAACTTGTCGTTCGAAACTTTCTTGACACTTCTTTACCGTCATTTTCACTAGCCCGGTACTTACGACCTCTTATACATGTTAAGTAAGTGCCCATATGAAAAACCTAGAATCAGATTCTACTTTTTAATAAGAAACTTGTCTAAACCAACTTTATTTACATATTCGAAACGAGGGAGAACTGTCTTGAAATGTAACTCACCAAAGTGATCCTTTATTCAAAGTGTTGTTGTAAAAGTCTCAGTTATGTACTTTGCCATATATAGAGTCACTCGTTCGTTGCACAGTTTCACACGACATGCCTCGAAAAGAAATATACCTTCTGATCTCGACTGAAGCAGGTTAATCTGACGAGAGGCTCTCGAAAGGAATCCGAGACAGTGTGTAGTCATTCTTCCGGGCACGAAAGCTCCGACGATGGGTAGAGCAAGGAGAGTAAAAGTAAAATCGTCGCACGGTTTTCCAGTCCGTTTACGCGACAAAAGAAACTGTTGCCCTCGAGCTACTCCGTGTCCGAAGGAAGACGAGAACTCGGGCTTTCTTGAATTGGTTACGTGGAACCCGAGAAAAGACGTTACTTTACGTAAAATCGTCCACGAAGAAAAAGGACGCAGCGAGTTCGATATATCGATGGCCACTGTGTCTTTCTTTAGCTTTTTTTTTCTTTTTTCCTTTTTGTTTCTTATCTTTTTTCTCCCTTCTCTGGTTCGACTACGACGAAAAATTTCAATCTCTGCGTGCAGCTGACAGGGGACGATCGAATAAAATTCTGTTGATAAATTCTTAAGGTACATTGATTTGTAGAAACATTCTATCTCTTATTGCATTGATTTATAAAGAATTTTTGTGTTCGCGATGAAACTTCATATTGTACTTTGTACGGATTTCACGCAATGAGCAGTATATAGCACTTTTGTGTAGTATTTGTTCGTGCCATGTTGTTTTTTGAATGAAATCCTTCAAAGAACATTATCGTCGCGTAATTCGCTTGTACAAAATGAATTTCGAGCCTGCATCCATTTAGGAATGTTGCGCAAACTCTGTTGTTACCGAATTCCTTTCGCGTACATCAACTCGTATTTGAACGCCGTGAGAGTTGTTGCTGCAAATTTGAAACGCAGTGAATCCAACAAACTTGCATTGATCGAAGAATTAAAAATTGTACCTACACTGTAGAAACGTACAAATCACTAATTTAATGGAGAATATCAATTGAATTTTTTCAAAAGATGGTTTAATAAAAAAAAAATAAATAAATTATAAAATAACCACAAATAAATCATTATTTTGTATCTTTGTCGTAACATGAAAATATAAAGCATGTAGTATCTTACTATTATCTGATATTTTTCATTTCTCCAGGATATAATATTTCAATCTTTTAAAGAAAGAATGTCTGACCTTTGTCTATTTCGCGATTTTCGTTCTGTATATCTAGATGGGCTGTCACACGTCTGTAACAATTATATATTCCATGCTATATATCGAACATCAGTTTGTAACTTATGCTATAAAACTATAAACCATCCTCGTTTTCTCAGTCTGACATTTGAAAAAGAAAAAACAGTCGCAGATGCACGAGTCTCGAGCTGCACTTTTGCAAGGTTACAATCGCAGATCGGGACACATAAACAATAGTGTAATTCGTTGTGGATCGACACTCGCGCTTCTCTTGTCCTTTTTTCAACGGGATTCCAATCTGCGTTTCGCGTCCTCTCATCGCTTACCTGTCCACGCGCGGTGCTGCGTACGCTTCTAGCAATTTGTATCCATGAAATACGATGCAGCCGTTATAACTTACCGTGAACGAGTCGGTTTTATTGCTCGTGTATGTTCGTTGTATTTTCTCGCTACTTTCCACGCCCAGTTTCTCATTTCACAGAAAGTCATCCCGGGGTCCAGAAATGCGCGCAAACTCCTGCAGAACAAGAAATTGCGCAAGAAAGCTTCGTTTCTGTTCGTGATTGGTCTGTTACGAATGGAAAGGTTAGTGCACTGTTTGGATGGATTGGTTTGTTTGTGCAGATACATTTGTTTCTTTTACGTCTTGTGTGAGAACTCTTGCACAATAAGTTGCACAGTGATCCAGCAACCCTTAAAATGACGAAGAATTAATTAAACACAGCCGGATCCGATAATTTTGTGCTTTATTTTGCTAAAAAATTTTGCTTACATCATGCAATTATTAAAACTACCACGCCGTAATTCCATTTAAAACTTATATAATTATTTCGTAGAAAATTTCCAAATTTCATATTAGTTATACTACTTGCTATTAAATAAGCAATGAAGAAATATCATAAAACAACAACAAGAAATAGGATATAGCCAATAAAAATGAAGCCACTTCTTTTTTTATGAAAATCTTCAAATTAGATTTACTCAATTTTAGATGATTGAATGTTGGTAGCTTTCAGCATAACTTGGCCCAATTATTACATTTGGAATTTCGCAAGATATAAGATATATGTATACGCGTGTGACTAAATTCAAAATCGAGAAACAACTTTTAGTCTTTTTACAAAAGTATCTTAGAATCAGGTATCTACTGATTGATTGTATTAAAAAATTCTCTACATGCAAGGAGTTAGGTTGCTCGTATATTATCTGCAGACACATTTCTTATTTCCTTGACAAGTTACAGATAGAATGAACCCTCGCTCAAGTTGATCAACTTCCTGCCAGTACTCCCATTTTTATTTCCGATAATTGATGACGTGCTACGTAAGCTGGAAACGCCCTCAGGAGTCCTCCTTCCCTATTGCACTTGTTGCCATAAATTCGATTGTCTATTCTATATCGTATCCTCGAACACTTGCAGTTAAAAAAAAACACTGACTATGAATATTATACATGAATATTACATATACAAACAGTCAGAAAAGTCTGTACATATATAATCACATCGCTTAAATTCGGAAGCAATATTTCTGACAACAAAATTTACATAACAGTTTATACAGTTTATTACATTTATTACATGTATTACGTTTTTATCAATTATAACTGTTCTTTTTTTTAATCGTCGTGTCTTTCTACTGCTTATTCTTTGAACTTTCTTTTATCCTCCACTGTAGAACTTCATGATCGATTCCGTATCTGTAAAGGATGTGCATGCTGCTTTCATCGAAAATTTGATATGAAAGCTACGCTCAATTTCGCCGCACATATAGTTGCCCATTAAACGTTTCGTCTCCATCTTTTTGGACCGCAATCCTCTTGAAACCACTTCGATCGCCGGCGAAAGAGAAAATCCCGTTTCCTGCGAAATTTTAAATGCTATCGCATAAAGAAATTGCTTTTGGTAAATCCTTGCCAATAAACGGCACACTCAGCCCTTGGTATTGGTAAATTTGAAAACGGTGGCGAGAGTGGCATCTAATAACAGCGGCAGCGTGGCTCGTATGCAAATGTAAGGGAGAAGTAAATTTCTGCTTTAATCTAAAGCAATCAGTTCGTTCCTTTCCTCTCCATAGCAAAGGCAGAACGTTGAACGCTGTGAGCACGTGTACACCCTGTTTGTTGGATCGAAACACGAATTTCTCGGTTTATTTTCACGATTCTGTAACGGTTGAACTCGCCCTCTTTGCCTGGAACGCGTGTTGCAAAATGGACGGCTGGACCTTGTTACATTATTTCCGTTTAAATCTCCATGGCTTGCAGAAATTGACTGAAAGTTATTTTGTGGCAATGTTGAATGTTGTGGCAGAAAGTTTAGTGGTAAAGTTGATATCTAATAAATGTCATATATTATTTATTTCTGCGTGGAATTTCCGACTACTGTCTATTTGTATTAGAATTGCTAATCGTAAGACTTCTCGCTTTTTACATTTCGAACTTTCACGATGATTAGATGACGTGATTCTGTATTTTTCGGTCCTGACCTTTCGTCAACATTCCAGTTCTCTTGTTTTACTAAAATACCTGGATGTTCGTAATATAATTAACGTTTATTTCTATCGCGACAGGATTATGATTATGTATGTATGTTTATTTGTTTTTATTATACTATTTTAATTATAATTATTTATATACAACATATTGGAGAATACATTAAACGTAAATATTAATGATATTCGTAAAATATTTTCAATTAATACGCGGAAGTAAACCGAGACGGATCTTTTAGTAGAACTTGAAATTTTTCACCGTTCGTGTAACTAAAGAGTAGTTGAAAAAGATGGCAAATTTAAACACGAAAGTATATTTGACTAAAAGAAGCTTATTTACTAGCGTGAAACGGTAAATTTATTGACATAATATAACTATATAATTTCTCTGGCATTTTATGGCATCTCTTCGGTTAAGGAAATATTCCAGGAGTGTTAACAGACAGTTTGTACTACCACATTATAGATTCATTATAATCAACATTACATTTGTAGGGAGAAGACAAATTTTTATTTAATTTCTTAAAGACAGACATTACATTTATGAATTTAATTCGTTTAAAACCAACATTCTTTTTAAATACAATTTCTTCGAACGGAACACTATTTTTCATGTTCACTTCCCTCACAAAAAATTCTACCCTATTTGAATCACATTCTTTTTAATTATACCTACTACAATTTGAAAACTACTCAGTATAGATTACAAAACACGCGAAACTAATTGCGCTGCGCTATTCTACAAAATCAAATTAAACCAAAATCATCAAAGTGATCAACAATTGTCGCCATAATTAGGCGGTGAGTTCGGTCTATCTATCTTCAACGAACGATCTACTACATAAACTGCTCACGGCTGTTTTTGGCAAACTTTCCTGTGGTCAACGTGAAAATGAAAATTATTCGCAGTCTGGTGACAGTTTGCTAACAAATAGCTCGTTATTCGAACACGTAGCAAAATAAATCAAAGTTCCGCGCGCTTTTCCTCGTTTAATGACTTCTCGTTCGCCATTAACGGTAACAAGTTGCAAACAAAGCTACGCTTAATTAGGCGAACTCGATAAATTATTATCGATTGGCTTCTGTGAAACAGGAACATTTGGCTATTTCTTATTTCACTAGTGGGTAACGAGCAACAGTGTAATCAGGGAGCATCCTTTAATTTACACGGTAAACTCTCTGTGAATGGAGTCGTCGGTAAAATTGATATTTTAAAGGGTTGGTCAAGGAACACAGATCCTTTCTATAGTGTTTGTACACATTTGTTCTGGTCGTTTGTTCCCGGTTGCTGTTCCACTGCACTAAAATGTAATTAGGAATTTGTTGAAAACAGATTTTCTATAAAATTATTGTTCTATGTTTCGTCTATTTAGAATATGGAATTGATTTCCCTTTTGAAAATCTAATATTTCGAATTGAATTTTAATATTTCCTTTTGCTACCAAATATGTAATATACTAGATTATTATTATTAAGTTTATTTTATTATTAGATTATTAGATTTTTATTTCTATTATTTCTTTTTATTATTTATTTCTATTATTAGATTATTAGTCTATAAATGTTGGTGCATTTATAACAATTTTATTGTACAAGGATAAATGAAGCAATGCATAAAGCGTCAAAAGTAAACAACACGTGGAATATTCGGTTGCCACAGAAACTGAAACACATTTTTATACAAAAGAAGTTTTTACAATTGCAGATTTATATAAAATTGGATTTTTTTGGTTTTACACTCAATTCTAATTTATGATCTCATTGTCAGCTTGGCTTTATTTTCGATTGAAAATCGCGAATTTTCATGTGCTATAGGAAACAGGAACGATATTACGAATGTTTTACTGCAGTGTACTACAGAACAATAAATCGTATTTCCTTGGGAACAATGAACGCAGAATCTGAATTGTATTAATGTTTCGTTCCATAATTATGTTTATGTAAGCACTTATTGTTCTAATATAATTTATTCGGTGCAATAATTTTGTCTTTACGATATCACATTTTCTTTTACAAAGCTTCCCATATTTCAATTTCTTTGATACCGATCGGCGATGATATATCTTTCATAAAATTATTATAATGGTAAAATTTGAATATAATAGTAGACTTATAGAACATTATATTATATCGTTAATTTCGTTGAGGATATATTTAGAACATATATAATATTCATTGTGTAATACTCATTAATTATTCTTGTTTCATCTAAATTAATAGCACGGGCAAATATTTCTATTAGAATTTAATATATGTATTTCATGGAAATAATCTCATTGTGAATTTCTGTAATTCAGCAGATGTGTCATTAAGTTGTTACATTATAAATGTAACTTTGCGACAACAAAACATTCGAAAATTATCGTTGCGCGTATCAGGAATAAGTTTAATCAGGAAGAAAGAAAAGAAAATAATTTTCTTAAAAGTAAGAAAGAAATGTGATTTTTCGATCATTTTTTTTCAGTAGCAAGCAGTTATTTTATTTTCACAATATTTAATTTTCGCACGTATTCTATATTACACTTTCATCTACTATTCGCGATATTATTTGATTCTGTAACATATTAATTAGCAATTTCAAAGCGTTTTATTATATTCAGAAAAATCACGTATTTATAACGTGATTAAAAATTCCCCGACGCAGATTAGAAAACAGAAATAAAATCAGCCGTATTGTTCTACAAAATTGCTTTCTTCTCATTCTAATACGTAATAATTGTCATTAAAACGCTTCTTTCGTTCATTACGTTATATGACGAACAATGAAATTCAAATAAGATTCATATTCCAAGTTACTAAATTTATTTCAAACATAATAAAAACCAGTTTTTGATAATTCTTAACTCTTAGCCATTAATCACGGTGTTAACACCTTCTACATACATGTATATTCTTTATATATATTCGTGCTAAAAAATAATATTCCTTGTACACCATAAAAATAACGCTCATAAGTTCGCCTTCTTCGTTTTTCAAACTCGCCAGGAGATTCTGTAGAACATACGTCCCCCGGTCATGGGGACTTTTCTCGACTGCCAAAACAATTTAATTTAGTTTAACGTGCTTTGAATTTCGTTACCGTACTTACGTCCGAGTTTCATTGTCGACGTCGGGCACGGTCAAAAGTCTCGCCGTGCGGAATTTACCGGATAAAGTGGTTAGTTTGTGAGTCCGGCTGCTTCTTCCGTCAAAAACTGCTGCACCTCGAGAGTAGAATACCCGAACGAACACGTACGAGCCACAAATTCGTAGCAGCTCTCGCATCGTTGCGATACATTACGAGGATGTTGGGAGATGATTGCACGAACGCTCAATTTCAACACTAAACGCGAACAATGAATAGTTGTGAATAAAAATGATCATTTACCGCTGTCTTCCCCTGTTTTTTTTTTTTTGCCTTTTTCTTTTTTCTTTTTTTCTTTTAGCAAATTATGAACTTGTTGTATTCCGTCCTTTTGAAAAATTCTTTGCTATTTCTGATGGGACCTTCATCAATTTTTTAGTGCACTTGCTAACTGCTTTGCATATTTGATAATTTTATTTTAAAATTAAGAATTTTTATGATGGAATTTTATTAAGAATTATTAAGAATTTAATTAGTAATTTGTTAAATTTAATAATATTTCCTATGCTTACAAATTTATTATTAATTATTAATTTAGTGTAATTTTGTGAGACCGCATTAGGCAAATGAAGAACATTAATTCAAATTTCATATGTACAAATTTAATAACTTCCCCTATTTTTCTATATATCTACTAGTCTCACAAATATGGTTTCCTTTGATTCGGAAAATTTAATTAAAAACGCGTCAACAATGCGGTGGAAATGAAAGAAGATTCCCGTGAATGTAATACAAAGGGAGCTTTTGCAACGCACCTTATAAATAATGACAGAATACGTAATACTATGAAATCATAACGTGTAATAGGCGGTGTGCGCGCTCGAACACTTGCGGTTGTGATAAGGTTGACAAAGGAAATGAGTTGCAGGCAAGACAAATTGATTACCAAATGGACTATATGAATTTATTGGATGCTTGACTATTAAGGGACTGTCCCTTCTAGATATGATACAAAATACTTACTGTTATGTCGTGTCCGACGATCAGATCGCGACCTTTGAACTTCGTAAGACGCAGATGAACCGTGCTCTACGACTGACTGTGTGTAACTGACTGTCGTGTTCGGCAAGTGGATCACGACTGTTGAACTTTGTAAGACACAGATGAACCGTGCTCTACTACTGACTGGTTAAATCTGCCCGTCGTATCCGGCTGTCCACCACCTGGGGGTTTCGTAAGGCGGGGGCACAACCTTAATCTTGATAACTACTCCTTGACGTCTCCGCCCTTCGTGTGTGATGGCCCTTGGTTCTCGTAAGATAAAAAACAACAGTTACTGACGACTAATTTCTCGCATCTGCCTAGCTGTTGATCGCTTAAGATGACGGTGTGAAGGATAAAAGTTTTCTTCTTTTCGCGAATAGTTTATGACACTGTTGGCCCTTCAAGAGTTTTCGGGTCAAGACCACTCTTAGGACCTATTCAGCAGTGTCATAAATCCTTACTTTTTCAATGGTCTTGAACAGACGGAGATATATCTCTGCTCGAGATAGTCTTAGTTACATTAGCTTCAAAATTGACAAAAATTAGGTATCTAATAAAGACGTTGAGGAATTGTATTTTTTACAATAAAAAGGGTATAAGCTGCTATATAAAGCAGTATTAACGATTCTATTAGAACATGCATGTAATTTAAAATTCATAATCTATATGAAAATATGAGAATTTTATTTAAATTTTCTAAGCAATAATGTATAATAGATATAAAGATATTCCTTTTTCATCACGCTCATTTAAAAGATATCATCTTGCATATTTAATGAAGTAAGTCTCCATACGTTAAAAAATTGGCTCCCTAACAAAGGAATTATTGACTCGTTAAATTCTACTCTGAATTTTAGACCACCCTGTATATCATCGTCAAAAGCAGAGCTGATGTAACGAGCTTCCTTAGTGCTCAAGCAATAGGAGAAACTTTCGGCACAAGATTTCGTGCTTTTCGCCTTCTTCGATATATATAGTATACTTGGTCTCTCTTTTCCCCAGTCTCGTTGAAACGTGACCTTTTGAAACGAAATCGCGAACAAATGGCACCGTAATATCATAGACATCGACGACCCATTTCGTTCATTTATCGTGGCTGATTTTCCTGCTCGTTATTCCTCGTGAAAGTGGGAACGCCACTTGTTACGGCTTGTTTCGTGCATCAGTATGCTAAATATGTATGTCGAATTATAAAGGCTTTGACCCGAAGCTCTTTTAATGGCAAGATCTTTCACGATCGTGACCCATTTTTTTTATAAAGAGCGTGAATGAAAATCTGGCTTTTTATGTTTCTTTTCTTTTTTTCTTCTTTTATTACATCCGTACGTATGTATATTTCGCGGGGATTAGTTAAACTGCGTTCCAAAGTTCATAGATTCTATTTCTTTTGAAGGTTATGCTTCGTCGACTTTGAGATTAAAGATGATAGTTACATATGCGTTTTAAATTGTTGATATTAATATTTATGGATTAATCAGGTTGATGTTAGTGATTCGCAATAATTTCAATAGCTATTTAATAATTGTTAATATTAATGATTTAGATTAATAGAGCAACGATTCATGATCATTCCGTAACTATTAATAGTAACTTTAATAATTTGTCATATGAATTATAATATATTAATGCTAAATTGTGCAGATGCAAGTTATTAATCTTCAATATGCGAATAAAATAATGATTGTCAAATTTTTAAAAAATGTCCTGTTATAAGATACTTGTTCTTGTAATTTTATATTAGTCAAATAAGATCTAATAGATAGATTTTATCCGCGTGAAAACAAAATGAACCTATTTACCGAATTTCTGCGAAATTTTCATTCAACTCGACATTCACGTGGGTATCTCCACAGTTTATACACATCGAATTTTGCATCCCCCGGGGGAGAACGAAGTTTCTTCCGTCGGCCTGATGTCCGTTTTCCGCGTGGAAAGGCGCGGTCCACGGACTTGCAAAGTGCATAAAAGTTGCTGAAAAACTTGCCGGTTATGTCGAAAGTTTCGCCAGTAATGAAATTCCATGTTCGAGACTGAGAGGCTGAACTCTTCTGGTCGTCGATCAGCTTTGCCCTCCGTCATTCATGTTGCCTCGCGCTCCCTTGAAAGCGTCAACCATTTGCACCGTGTATAGCGTTGGCGCGAGGGATGGAATGTGGTTGTGAAACTCGCGTGATCGACGATGTGGTAAGTTGTTACATCGTGTGACGTAGATGAGGTTCTTCTTTTAGCACGTGAAACACGTAGGACTCGGTTAATATGGAAGATGCGAAAGCACAGTAACCTTTTATCAAGATATTGACAGATTGCATAGTTCTTGAGATAGTGCATTAGGTATTACGATTTGATGGTGAAGCTTTCTGATTTCATTCTTCCACAAAACAATGTTGTAATTTGCCTGCGATTTTAAAATTTCGAAAATTACAGTTGCAGATATAATTTGTACGTACGCGGAAAATATAAAGTAATCTTAATTTTTTCGCTTGTTTCAAGTGAGTTTGAAGTATAATTCTACGGTTTGAAACTTCCCTTAGTATTATGTGAAGTGAACCTGTTCATGTAAGTAATTTTCGCATGTTTAATTCTTCATTTTTCATTAACGACCATCTTTGTTTTATATAAAAGCTTGTTCTTTTTCTCTCCCTTAATCTGTCTGAAAGCTAAGACCAAGGAAGATCGGAGATAGTATAGAAATAACCGCATAATACAAAGAGAAGCAACATAATCAACTTGCACCCATAGTTTTCGTTTTCTTACAATGTTACTTTCTTTTTTACCTTCTCGACTTTTTATAATGCCCCGCGAAAGAATGTACAGTTGCATCCTGGAATAATCATACGGCACGATAAGAAAAGTAGCTTTATATGTTTCGAGCCAACATCTTTGCTCACTGTTACAACAGCAATTTTCATTCAGATGTCTCGAATGTTTAGGTATCAACTTCAATGTTTTTCGCAATTCCCTCGGTTACCTTTATTACAACTAATTTTAAACACTGTATAAATACAGAATTTAGAGATTAATAGTTTACGAATTATCCTAATCTGCCTTACAAAGGATAATTTAACCTATCTTGAAAATTGGTCTCGGTCCATGAAAGTTCGTGTAGTCTTGTTCTGAATATTCACAATGTTTTTTCCATTCCCAAAACTACCCTTCTCTTTGCTACTAAAAAATCTCGGACCAAATTTCCTGATATCGAAGACAATGGTAGCAAAGAGAACCTAAATATGCAAAAGCATGGAGGAATGCGAGTTCAGATCTAAATTCGGTAATTACGTCCTCACCCTTAACTTAACAAGCTTCTTTGAACGAGGCTTAGGCTTACAAATGCTTGGGTCGCTGACTAGACACCGAAACTAGCCAAGATCAGTGAATAATTTCACGATCACGGTGGCGACGACGAATTTTCACGAAAAAGCACAGCGCGCATTGCTTCTGGCGTATACTACTTGTATAAGCTCTAACATCCCGTATACAGTGCGTTTCAAAAATATAGGGTGAAGTAGAGTTATGTAAATTAAGCTTCAACTGATATTCTGTGCATTTCGTCAAATTAGAATTTCTCACAAATGCATAAGTATCCTACTTATGAAATCGTACTTGAAAATTACTACGTCACGTTAGAAATAAACGTATGTAGAACTTTACTGTAATTTCTTTTTCTTTCTTACCTAACCCCAACCTAACCCCTTTCTCACGTATCTTTTCTTAGTAAACTTTGCAAAAATAATAAAAGTATTCATAAAAATATCTACCCTATTAATCCTACGAATATAGTGCGACGATGTACAAAAGTTCCTTACTTGACAAAGATAACAGGAACAAAAGGAACTGGTATATGTGTGAAACGCTCTGTAGGAAGTTAACCCCAACCTAACCCCTTTCTCTCGTACCTTTTCTTAGTAAACCTTGCAGAAATGATAAAAGTATTCATAAAAATATTTATCCTATTAATCCTACGAATATAGCGTGACGATGTACGAAGGTTTCTTACTTGACAAAGATAACAGGAACAAAAGGAATTGGTATATGTGTGAAACGCTCTGTAGAAATCGTGAAGTAGTATTGGTACATAGGTACTGGTACGGCAGTAGTGGTGCCGACCATAAATGGTACTTCGCGTTTCTACATTTAAAATGAGCCTCGCTTTGCATAATTGTACGCCGATCTCCGTGCACGTACGTTTCACTAATACATTTCCGTGACACGGTTCTTCTTCGTTCCTGCGTTTCCCCTTTGCCTCGGATATCTGGAACAGAAGTAGTGGTAGGATCAGTTTCAATGTGTGCTTACACAATATCCAAGATTCATTTAACAGAATTCGTATACTACTTACTCAAATATACATATAACAGTTCATTCAATATATTTGCCAAGTATTAATTAGGTTCGTAATTTCTTGGGGTTTTGGACTTTTTTAATTACGGTGTTTCCGAATTCTAAAATTCCGAACGCTGGTATTAACTATAGTAACATTAATACTAATAATCGGCTAGTGGTTGTCGCCTATTGCGATCTTATCTTGGTATAGAAATTTTTTGTATAATATGTTGCTTTCAGTTGCTCTTCTTCTTTCATCTTACTTTGGTTACTAGCAGCATTTTCGGGTATTCCCTTGTAATATGAAAATTATGCACTACAGTGTGAACATTTCTAGAATGTATGCTCTTTGATTTCAAGTTCATAATTATCGCATATTGCACATCGCACCGTTTCCCTAATCCCATAAAATGTGTTGTTCCTGCTACTTAAGCTAATTTACAATTTTCGATAGTTGAAATCTTGAAATAATTGGGGTTTTGGAACTTCGGAAACTTGGAATCTTCGGTTAATGTTTAAGGTAGGTGATCCACTTCGTTGCTTTTTCTCGTCGATTGACTTTTTCGTTCCTTTGTTTTTAAGTTTCCCTTTTTTATCTAAATTTCCGTGGAGATACGTAGGTATACATTTTTTTCCTGTTGGTGACGTTGATGTTGACCGAGCGGAGTTGGATGACATAGCGGTTTAAAGACTGAATGCAAAATGTTTGAGGGAATTTGTTTTATCCGCGTGCTCCGGTGGTGTGTTTCGGTGAAATGCTATTTGTAGTCAGCTTGGAAAATTCTCTGCAATTTTACTCGTGCATTTTTTCCTCCCTCGTTGTTTTCGTTTTTGAGACGGATCTCCATTTTTTTTTTTTTTTCGTTTTCTCCTTTCCCTTGCTTTGCTTTGTCATGAATTTTATCCGCGCGCTGCGTTGAATTATGAATTACAATCGCTGCCGAGTTAAACATTGGACGAAGGAATATCTCAAATTGTAAATATACGGTAGAATGCTGTAACGAAGAGTACGGTTGCGCTTCGTACAATTGAGTGCACAGTGCACACTGTATGCTGAATGACGATTGCAATTGGTTAGTCTGTGTCGACTAATTCACTGCCATTGAGAGTTATTTTCATTCTTTCGAGTGTGTGTAATACGAAAGTATCTTTATATATTGTACAATAAATTAATATATAATATACCAAAATTATATAGTATATATTATGATAAGTGTTTCAATATTTTATATATTTATAATAAATTTCCTTGAAAACAAATATCTGTATTCTTAGAAAACATTTACTATGTCATTTAATCTTTTTGTGAAAAATCATGTTAAAATATAGTAAAATAGAGAATGATTAATCATACAACTACTAGTAGATATTATTGTGATTTAAGAATCAAATAGAGATTTGTTTCATTTACCATTATGATTATATTTTACATATGTATATACATCGTATCTCTGAATATTACTCAGTTTTGAATATGCATAAAAATTCCTTTTTTTATAGATATTTTGTAACATTACGTGTATTTTGTGCACTTTTGCACCTTTAAATATTCCATAAATGCATGAACATCCACAGTCTTCCTCAGCTAAATTACGTTTTAATCTCGAAATCAACTGAGGCACGCTTTGCTCAAATTTCCCCCAAAAAGACAACTCGTCGCACATGTCCCCTGTTTAAGTTAGGTCTCATCGCTCTCGAATAATTGCTATACTATTTCTGTGGACTCGTTTGACATCCGCCATCAAATCAGTTATACGATATTAATTCCACGTGCTGCGGGAAGAAACAAAATGTTCCTCTTTCTGCTTTATATCCAGTGCACGTCCGCAAGTAACATCAAAAATCAGCTTTGAGCGGTAACGAACTAAACATTTTGTCTTTGTAGACATGTACAGAGTGTCCTATGACAAGATTCAACGTGGAAAGATAAGTCGACAGTATGAAATTTTTCATACAAAGCTTCACTACCGATGGTCGAACCTTCAAAGCATTTTTAACAATAATCCAACTATTTTCTTAGAGGTATATTAACTATTAAATTGTCTACCATTATCGTTAACATTCTCAACCGTTAAAAATTAAAAATTCCTCCTTATATCTGTGAAAATCAGATTCTTCCCGGATACCAAGCAGTATAATAATGGCAATTTATCAAATTACCAAGAACATTCTTCAATTCTGATGATGATAGAAGTATCCACATTTATAGTTAAGAGTTAACACATATGTATTCAGTTAGTTTTTTCAAACATACATTTTATCTATTTACATGTAAAACTACCGTTTCTCTGCTTGTGCCATAATTTACAGAACACCCTGTATATTGTAAACACATACAGGAAACGCGATAGTAGAGAAATCACACGACTGAAAAAAGATACGGCAACGAAAAGGTTCTTTTACGGCGAGACAGAGAAACGGGTTAAAAAAAATGGCAGAGAAAAGACAGCAAAGGGAGAGAACGGGAAAGCGGAAACACCGAAAGAGTTTCTGGCTGTGACTCGACTCGCGTTTTAGTTTCGTCTGGATGTCTGCGACCACGAAAGAGTGGCAGCAGACGTTGTTAAATACGCGGATGTATTTCGTCGCGTGAATCATTAATCGAGCGACGACTTCGCTGATAATAACACGCCCTGCTCGCTGTAGGATAGAAATCGAGGTACGGTGAAGAAGGAGGCGTTTGAAATTTTCCTCTTGGATCCATAAGGGGGAAGATAGGATACAGAGAATTGACTGAGATATGTGATGAAGTTGCGCGCGAGATTAATTAGAATTCCCTATCTAGTGATATTGTTACACCACGCGACAAAAAGATGGCAAAAACTTAATGGTTTCACAATTTGTACATCTATATATATATTTTTTTTTTTTTGTTATGTAACACAATCTATTAATATAGAAAATAAAAAGAAAGAAAGATTTATTGTTTGAATATTTGTAAATATAATAATTCAAATATACTTGCTTTCGATTGATCTATATATTTTTCTGTTTGGTATTATATTGGGTTCGCAACTAAGTGATGAGGATTTTGTTAATACCATCTAATGACAAAATCCGCAATAACTTAGTTGCCAACCCAATGCATTTCTCCGGGTTGTATAGCAAATTCTGAATAATTTTTCGCCTCCGATGTAAAATATATGAGGCCTTTGATACCCAGTATTTACATACTTCTCTTTCTTTAAAGAGGGAGTGTATTTTCTCCTTTAATATAAAAGTCAGTGTGCCATTTTTTAATTACCAAGATAAAAGAAAGCTTTTTCTTCATTTTTATTTACCGAAAAAAGTTCGTACGTCAAACGACGTCCACGTCAAATTGGACATTGACCGGTTTCGCCCAGTTGTTTTCTTCTTTGTTCTTTCTTCCTCGATGATTTTTCTTTCGGTAAATTATTATCGATTATTGCGCGAGTTCATTTACAAACATATGAAAGTGGATTTAGCAAATCACGCGTGGCAAAGCGAACGTTTAAGCGAGGTGGAAAAAAACTAGAAAATTGGCGATTTGATTCTCTTTATGTCGACATTTTAGAGCAGCTCCGTATGTACAAACACGCGTCATATCCGCTAGTTTTGAACGTTATTTCTGTTTGGAACGGATTACATAGGAGATCCGTCGACAAATTTTTTCAAAGGATCTCGACCGTTTCCCAGGTTAACTTGCATGGATTTTTTAATTTTGCAGCAATGTTTTCCGACTTTTTTTGAATTATGCCTCAACTTAACGCTTCAAAAATTTTAATATCATCCCTAGCGTAATAAACAACCAAGTTCTGAAAAAATATAAATAGACATTTGAAATAACAAAAAAGGAATACAGATTCATAATCTAAAAACTATCACCTATTTCATACTGAAAAATCCATTATTATTTATAGTTACTAGTTAAATCACTAATTCCATCGAATAATTTCCTTCTAAATATTATATTACAATTGTATCGTAAATAAATAATTAAATTGTACCATTTAAAGACAATCATTGCTATTACTATCACTCAGAAGCCAAACTGATTAACTCCGTAAAATAAAAAGTAGAGAAAAGAGATGATCTTACAACCTCAGTTTCTAAAATTTTCCTACCAATTTGCGAACAAACGGATTTTACACCGCGATATATTTAAGATGTAACTTTTATTGTAAAAAAACTGTTTACGTCTTTCTGAATTTTCTACCAACTTGTGGAGCTAATCAGTCTCGCAACTGAAAAAGAAATGATACTGTAGGTAAGGTAACTAAACACAGAAAAATGTATTATAATTTTATTTGTTAAGAAATCTTCAACAAATGATTCTAGTTATTTTTATATGTATTAATTATTAGCGCTATTAATGTCTTCATAAATAATCGCCTCGATTTGTCTTTATAATGTGTATACTAATAACGTTTGACGGATGGCATATATCTTCTTCCGTTATTGACCTGTCACAGGGATATAATAATAAAAACTAAACTATAGATATAGTAAAATTGATGATCTTCCTGTTTGAAATTTTTTTATGTCTTGCATTGAATTCTGTGTCTTTGTTGAATTTTATATAGTACAGTTCTAATCTTTCTAGTTTAATCCATTGCATCTAAAGCCAGTTAACCGGCATTCCTGTAACTATTTTCTTTCTGTGAGCGATGAAGTGTTCGAATGGTTTCGTAGTAAGGGGTATGATTCATCTTAGTTTTCTCGAACTAAAACTTCTGAACATATATTGCGGGATATTAAATATTAAACCATTAGATTCCGTCATAATGACAATTGCCAGCCATGTTTAACATTAAACAACAGATACAAACAATACCAATAGCAATACAACGTGATTATTTAAAAAAAATTAATTGTCCAGCTTCAATCGTAGAAAATCAACCAAACTTGATCACAATGGCTTGCAACGTATGTCAATGGTTACTGCTATGATTGGAATAGAAGCTATGCATAATTACGCCATTTTTTAATAGCAAGTGAATTTATGGATATGGAACGTCGTTTGTTTGTCTATACGTCGCATGTTCAAACGAAGAAACCGAGAAATTTACAAAATGTAGACACGAACAGTTTGGCCTCCGAATGGTTCATTATATTGGAAAATATCATTATTTTAATTGGCTAACGAAGACTCTCTTACATCATAAATAACAGAGAGATCAACGATGTAAATTTAAATTATCTATGTAAGAGATCGTGTAAAAATGAAGATAATAACATGGTTATACAACTCTAATACGCACTACAAAATTATGCAGAGAAAAATAACTGTAATAAGCAAAGGCATCCTTGAGTAAGTCTAATTAAATACGTAAGACATTATCGCGAAAGTAAGGATCGTCTGCTACGATGCATTTAGCGCGATGTTACGCAAACGAGAAACTGCAAATTCTTCCAAGGACACTCTTCCACTTCGTCCTCTCGTTTTCCTCGACTATTCCACGCAGTAACTGGTTCGGTTACGCTCTGAAAATTGCATCCGATCGATCCGTGTTTTTTTGTCAATGTTCCTGAATAGCCAAATAGAATGCTCGCAAAGTTACGTGTTGTTAGATTAAACATAGTGGAATCGATAGTGGTTAGGTATACCGAGCGTGTAAAACAGTTTATCTTTCTGATTTAATAAATATTTTAATGCAGGATTCTCGAATATTTTTCTATATTTTCACTGCTTAATCGTAATAACCATATACTAATTGTCCCATAGTTTAAGCCAAATTTCATATAAATATCATTTACATTTCGTTCTCTCATAAAGATCATCTAAATTTCTATTAAAAAGTTATATTACTCTGATTATCGAATAAGACTTAAACTCTTGGACGCTAGTGTACGTATAACTTTTTATTGGCATTATTAAATAAGTATTAGTATAGAATATTCAAAAATATATAGTTCCATCAAAACAATAAAGTTGACCTGTATAATATGTCCTCTACGTTTCTATCTACAAAAATATCACTGACAAATTATGTTCTCTTGGAAATACCTTACGATATCATCTATAGTTTTGGAGATATTTGTAGGGATCGATTCAAATAGCACATCCTGTATATCAATAAACATGTGTGTATGTAAATAAAATAGATGCATCGTATTTTTCAATCGAACAAGCGAAAGGTTAAAAAGTTATATTTATATGTCTATGTCCTTGTAAATTAAAAAAAATTAAAAAATATCTATTATAAAATTGTAATTCATTTAATCTAGGATGAAAAGAGCAAATAAATCAAGCTGTGTAACACATTTTAGTCAAACGAAATTAATCGAAATTTGTCTGGATTTCCTTTTCAATTCGATTTCAATTGAAATCGTATAGAATGATCGAAAGTAATTTTGTTGGTGAATGAAATTTTTTTAAATACATAATCCTTAATCAACTCTGATTTGTATTCGTCGGAAAACTTGGAATTACAAATGAAACGAAATGCTGCAGCAGATAAATTTGTAAATCCAATGACACCCCGATCAATGAATTGGCACTGACCCGTTGAGCAAAGTATTACCGCGTACCGTTTGATTGAATCATTTCAGTTAGTTATATGGCAGAACATGGAATTAAATATTTCCAAAAATCCTACATGTCTGTAATTGCACTTTCACCCGAAATTAAGAATATCGACAATAAATGAAATTTTTAGGAAGAGAGAAAGAAATGTCATAAAATTAGTAATTGCTAAAACTTCTGTGTATTATCAAATTTTTGTACGATAGTACGTGATAACTATAAATGGGTTGTAAACGCATAGGCAATTTGCCAAATTCATTATCATCGCAGACATTCATTAAACTGGAACGTGAATGCAACTATTTATCAAATTTGAAACTTCAATTATAGCCGTGTTGCAGGGTAATATTCTAACAGTTGTATGATTTAATACGCGGCCGCCGCAAATTCGAACATGAATTCTGGGCTTAGAACATCGTTACATACCTTATGCATAGCATAATGTGTTTTTTGTTTTCGTAATTTGCCACAAGAAACTTTAGAGGAAACATTTACAGCATTTCCTAATTGTAAGCCGCCGTTAAACCACACGCATGTCATATTAGTTTCGTAAATTATGGCGCAGAATTTGACTATAACTTTGTCAAATTTTAAGTTGTAATTCGTCGTGAGATATTTATTAAATTATAAGTTAGATTAAAAAATGCTTATATTTATTTACTATTTCTAGATCTATTTTTAATATAACAATCTAACATGTAAAGTATACCTAATGATCATTATCTGATAAAATGAGAGTCGAAGTTAGTGAAAATATCGAAATTTCTCCAAAGTAAAATCCATAAAACGTTTCACGCGATCGATAACACGTAGTATTTAATATAAATTTTGTAAACTGAACTACTATTTATAGATATATTTGTTTACGGGTACATTTATAGATATATTTGTAAATTAAGACTACACAGTCCTCAAGATTGTCCACTTCAAAAAAACGAGTCTTCACTTTGTTATACTCTCTTGGGATGTATCAGGCAGCTACGTAATAAATTGGAATTGTGACTTGGTTCTTAGCTCCCCGTTTCCAGGAAAAATAGATTTTCTTCGCGACTTACCTGCATGCTGTCTTTATTGTCAATTTGTCGTCAGATATCAATCTCACGTTCAATTAATTGCATTTAAAGTCTTCTTTTATATATGAGACGAGTATTTGGAAAAGAAAATTGTTATTAATAATTAAGAATTTATCAATTTAATAGTCGTCAGTTTCGAAAACATATGTTTAGAGTATAAAAATGAACTAATTTTGTTATTATAGTTTGTTTGAAATTCTTGAGAAACAATAATATAATATTAGGTCATCCCATAAGTTCGTACCGACTTTTGTGTATACATTTCATATGTCGATTTATAAACATACGGCGATAAGGGACCAATGCACTTGAAAAATGGGAAGAAGTTGTACAACGAGAGGGGGATTACATTTTTTCACGAAACTGAAAGGTATGTAAACAATCTTAACATATATAACCGCTCGAAAAACGGAACGAACTTATGGGATGACCTAATACATGAACATGAACAAGTATCGATCAAAGACATGACATTTCCGAGTTCTTATTTAACTAATTACTAGCATTCATAACTTGAGACACAAAATTAATCTGTTCTAACAGCTTACTATACCTGTATAATGTGCTAATTAATGTATCTTATTTAGGGCAATGGATTTTCAGCCATTGGACGAACGATTTAATTAGCAACGTCAAATAGATTTGTTAAATCCGATTTCTCTTAATACGACAGTCATGAACCGTTAGCGGAAAATGAGTTCTTTTTGATCTGAACAAATCGTACTGCAGCGTGTCGAGGCTCGCCACGAACGTAGAACCAAGAGATTCCTGAAACTTTCCAGGTTTCTCGCGTAATCCTCTTGTTGTTGACTTGATGAAGTCTTTTGTTCGGTATAATTAGTTAATCGGCAACCGGCTCGATTCTTCCGGAATCTCAAGGACTAATTACACAATATGGCAAGAAAAATACTGCAAAACCAGCTACATATTTCTATATTCTTCTTTCTTTTTACATAGCGAATTTTCGGAATATTGAAACCAATAGATATTGTATTATATTACTTATTTTGTATGAATATTTATTTTAATAATAAACACACTTAATATATGAAAGTTTCACGAAGACACGTAATAATAAATAAAACGAACGAGAAAGTAATAAAGGTAATAGTTTGAATAAATACGATGAATACAGCAATCTGGTAGAAAATTATACGAAATTCTGTTTTTAAAAGAGTAAGAAGAAGCATATACTATACTATACTAGAGAAGATTTCAGAGAAGCAGTATGAAAAACAATATTATTCTAAGTAATAAAATAAATGAATTTAATATTCGACGAAGAAAAACCTATCCCAAGTTATTTATCACTTATATATTTTTCAGCCAAAGAGGAGTTTTCTTGGTCACGCGAATCATTAGTCACCGGAATCGATTACAGATGTCATCGTTCCGCTACGTGAAATTATTACCAGGAGAAAACGATGCTTTTTCCATGCACCCTAATTCGTCTTTTTCTCGTTCGTTGGATAGAAATTGGATCGCCCCTTTCTTTCCAATTCCCGGCACGGTCAACCAGAGAAACCAATCGGGGTAAAACAATGATTACTAAGTCAGATTTTTTTCCTTTCATCGATTCCAAGTGGGAATCATTAACCATCGTCTCGATCCCACTTTCCTCATGAAACGATGGTTTTATGTTCCTGGAAACGTCATCGCCTACATCAATCTCCCCCTTAATGACCCTCGTTTTCCTCGTGACCTGCTCTTTTACGTCAAACCATAGAATAAGATAACATTCGAGATCCATTCGCGAATTAAGAACGAATGGCAATGGTATTATCATCAAATTATCATCATGTCGGTATATTTGGAAATTTGATTACATAAATGTAATTGGATAGATAACATAGAAAATATTTGTGTGTGTGTGTGTGTGTTTATACTTTGTACGTAAATTTACATATATTTTATACTTAACTTATACTTAACTGTCATGACACCAATCGTGCTTTATGGTGTACGTGTTAAGCAGAGTTCGTAAGTAAGCCGAACTTTGACACAGTGTCGAGTTTACTCGAGTCACATCACACGTATCCTTTGTTATATGAGTCAACTTCCGTGTTAGTCACGTGCGTTCGTGGTTATTCTACTGAATTTCTACTGTAACGAAAAGACGAAGAATTGCTCGTCATAAGGGCGACATTTAAATGTAGAAGTATCTTTTCAGATAATATTCCAGAAGAAAGCTTTGAAAGCATTAGGTTTTTTCATCAGTAATTTCGTATCTATATACGTGAATTTAATACCTAGAAATTTCATCGCATTTATTTACGAATAATACACGTTTCCTGTTATTTTCTGCAACTATGTTCCTAATATTGTAACATGTAATATTATAAATTATAAATAAAAACCAATGCGAATTCATTCGGCGGAAAAGTTGTTAAATTTTCACAGAAAGCCTCGCAATTTTTGTTTTCCATTGAATCAGATTTATTTGCTGCTTCATTTTTCGTGAACCATAAAACATGTAACTCTTAGATATAAACTATATCAAAGTGAAGAGCCAAGAAGATGTTATACTATGTCAATAATAGAATCTAGAACAATGTGAAAGTAACTCCCCCTTGCATAACATTTTCTAAACTATCAAAAAATATAATCTTTCAAAGCTTTTGAAATTCTCTAATATGACTCTTTCAATAAACCAGATTCTATTTTAGTAAAAGTATTAGATTATTATAATAAAGTTTTTATTACGTTCAGTTACGTATCGTATAATTTTTCACAAGTGGCAACATTAAAAAAGTTCAACTCCTTTTTGTGTTTTCCATATTTTTCGTGAATAAAGTGTACTCAAAAATTTGAAATAACAGAACAAGAGGATTCACGATATTACTAATCCTATAATATGTGCAACAATATGTAGAAAATTACAACGCTACTTATTAAGTTTTACTTGCAGAGTATAATTAATTATTATGTACAATATTCTATTATATCCATGATATTATATTCCACTATAGTGTTTTATTATAAAATTACAATGGTTCTATTGATTTTTTGAGAGAGACATTTCTAAAGATGATTTGCAAATGAATGGTCGAAAGTGGAACATCTCGTAACAAACTGTTTAATTCGATAGTAGTTACGACTCGCTTCTCGAGCACTTGACTACTTAAATTTAGCGATCTGTTAGTTGAACGAATAGGCGAGAGAATGTTATTCCGTTGCTAGGGCCAACTCATCACCGCGGTGCACCGTCCCTGGAAATTGAACGAAAAGTTCGATCGATCGAGAACAACGAAATTTGCAAGTTTCGCCCCATCTAGTAGAAGTTTACCTTCGATCAAGTTTCGGACGTAGAAATAGATTATGGTTCTTCTACAAGAAATGTCATGTAAGTTTTCGATTTTCCGAGTAAGATTCTCCGACCAATTTCCTAATGTATCTTTCTATCGTTGACATTAGCAGTGGCTATTTGAAAACACTGTATCCCCTAAATTACTATAATCTTTCTTTACTTTGGTAATTTCGTCAAAACACTTCGCTCCCAATGCCAATGATGAGAATTCAGAAAATTTAAAAATGTAGAGGTTGATATTTTAAAAGATTCGGAGATGCAAAAGAAAAAAAATTGAATTAGACAATAGAATTTTCAACCAACATTCCTGAGGCCATGTTCGCACTAACGACGAAACTGTCGCTTCAGTAATTAATTATACAACGACGTTAGCTCTTGCTCGCATCAACCAAAAGTTTAATCTCCTTCTTCTAATAATCCTAGTTTGGTCGTAGTGGCCTGTGAATTTATTAAAAACAAAAACTCGAATATTTTTAAAACTCTGGAAGTATAAAACTCGATATTATTTAAATAGATAAAGCGATTCGTGTTCTTTTGTTGATTCGATATTGTCTTTTTCATTATATCTGGGTTTCTGGAGCATCTATTCGCGCATAAAATACGCGAAATTGTCCTGTCATTAATCTATTTCGACGTGGGGATCTCGGTTCTTATTGTATCTCTGCTTTATTGTATATCATTAATAACACTGATGAAAAACACTTGATTACCGTATACAGCGACGACTTTCCAGAAATTATTGCGCTTCAGGCGGTAATCTTCGTTCCAGACTATACAACTTTATTAATTGTAGAACACTTTTTAACCCTCTTTCGATGCGTTAATGTTTAATTTTTTCTGATTGTTGATTTTCTGAATTTTATACAATTAAGCACTGAGATAAGATTTAATTTGAATTAACGCACTCTGTTCTATTGGAATTTGAAATGATAAAACCTCTTTCGACGAAAGAAATTAAAATTAAATGGAAAATAATTGATTTTTCGAATAATCAGCACCATAATCAATATTTTGAGGAATAATATTCAGCTTTAATCTGAACTATGAATGCGCATTATTCTTCATTTTTTATTTCGACGTAAAATATCGGTAACAAGTATCTGAGTATGTCATTTAAATGCAAAATAAACTGTAAGCACGTGATTATACATACATAACGAGAGAACATTTATACCCTTTTGCAAATATTTCAATAAATGTGCCAAAACTGTACATTTTGCAACACATCAGCCGAAAAGTGTTCCATTTTATGCACATGTAAAAATACAAGGTATAAACAACCACTTTTCTGCCCCTAATGGACTCTTTATGAGTGCATTCGGGAAAGCCGCATTTTAGAAAGCCATTTATTTGACAAAAGCTGTGACCCTGTTTTTGCAAAAATACTTGCAAAACACCTTAACCTTCATTTACAGTTGTAATCCAGCGACATAAAAAAGTCTGGAATAGTTCTGTTGGAGGTGTTTCATACACACACACACGCACGCGCGCGCGCGCGCACACACACACACTCACACTCTCTCTTTCCCTCTCTAATCCTCTCTCCTAGTTCTATAAAAGTTAAATTTCGAATGTCGTTTATTTACAATATGTTCAATCAATGAAATTCACAAGTTCTCTGTCAACTCTAAAAGTGATTGTTTTCTGTATAGTATCAAATATGGAAATAGCATATACATTTGAATCTATCAGGGACTTTATAGTAATAACGTAAATCCGTAGGGTAAATCAGGCGATCGATTCTGGAAAATCGAGTTTATTTTGGGAATAATTGAATTAAATACAATAACAATTAATAACAAATCTACTACAAATTCTACCTAGAGAATTGAGAATCGTTTCCTCTCGTGATTTATTCTATTCAGGGAATGATTGCCGGTAGAACAAAGCAAAAGTAAAGATGTCGGCTGGCGTGTAGTTTGAATTCTATAGTCTATCTATATATATATATTTTAGCTGAATTAATAAATCTGGATTCCAATCTGAATTGAAGCGTGAATCCAGATTAGAATTGAAATTGAAATGTACACCTGTTTAATCAATCACATCAGATTTTCCAGAAAGGAAAGATTAAAGTTCGTATAACTGATATACTTCGAGTTTATCCACAGGTAAAGACAATTATTTAATATGATGATCTATCACAGTCGGGGGTTGACATAATTGCGTTGCCAGTCGTCTTCCTCTTCTTCCCTGGCTATCTTTACTCGTTATCTTATACATTACACAGATGCATCCATCACACTTTCATTATTTTTCTTTTATAATTCAAATACAGTATCTTGTTCAATTTATCATAACAGAGTGCTTATACCAATACATATTAAATTTATATTTCTACGAACACAGCGGAAGAAATTCGTAAACTCCATACGGAAGCTGAACGTAAAAGCGGATGGAAATCTTCAATTTTAAATTACTCCAGTTAATTATCGCCGTTCTCCATATTGATAATCGCAAGTTAATTGGTCATTAGTAAAATTAACAGCATTACTTTAATGCGTTGCGGTAACAATATTTTAACGTTAGTGTTGTACGCTGTACTGCATGGATCGATAGAGGATTGATCGATGCGGATGCTATGTAACAACAGCTCTAACTACTAACTGAACTACTATTGATAGATTCCTTCTCTCTAAGCCTGTTATTCCATTCGAGTGACATATTCGACTATTCTGATACACGTCGCCATTGTCAATCGAACACGAAACTTAAAGACTCGCGTCATACTGACGACTGTAATACTTCAGTTTCGTCTAACAATAAAATTGAAAATATCATTGTATTGTTAAATATTACGGTAGAATCGAGGAAATTTTTTGCAAATGTATATATTTATACAAAAAATTAGATTTGGAACAGAATTTTATAGAAACCCAGCGTTTCTTTTGGTCAAATAATTGAATTATTTTCTCATTTCGCAAATATAAGAAAAACAAGATTCTTTAAAAGACATTATGATTATCAGTTCAGTAACATTAATAACGCTCAATTTTACAAGATTGTTTAAACATTTTGATTTATAGACGTTTCCTCTGAAAATCTCCTCAATCGACTTTTGTGTTATTAGATTCAAAGGTGGAAAGATATTGTTAAAAATATCGAAAAAATAGGAGGTAGAAAACATCTGACGAGATTGAAAGAAATATATGGCTAACGTATAAATCTAGAAGATAACAGAAAGAGAAAACGAACAAAAGATCTGAAGCGGTTAAAACGAAAAGGAAAACCATCAATTGTAGAGCACGGTAAAACAAGAAAACGAAGGAGAAAATAAAATTAAAGAAAGACCTTGGCAAGATTCTTGGGAAGAAAATCTGTACATTTTACTTTGCGAAAGAAAAAGGTACAGAAAAGTCGTTTAGGATGCTATTTATGATACAGTACAAATCGATAGACCATTAACCTCAACACTTCCGTTATTGACGCACGCGTTGCGAAACAACGCTTACGAATGTTTCACCCATTGTTGACCAATATTGCTGTCCTAACTGTCGGGTTTTTGTTTTTGTTTATTTGTTGCTGCTGCACATTCGTCAATCAATCTTTCATGCAAATTTTTTTCATTTATTTAACTTTGCCAATTTTTCCTACGAATATTATTTATACATTCATCATCATTATATTTTCAACATCGATGGATAACCACCTTTTTTTAAAAATGCGTTAAAAAATGTATAGGAAATTTTAAAATACAAAGATACATATAATACTGGAAAATATACTATATCCAATGTACATGTTACAGTTTAATATGTACAAGTAAATTTAGTAATTAGTAATTAGTAAAATAATTATCTTCTTTCGAATTGTATTCACGAAAATATAAATTTACATAAATATCCGCAATCCAGTAATAACCCAAGTATAAAGATAATTACAGGAGAATTATGCTGTATTCTCATGAAATATAACGAAACGCGTATAAAAAATTTTTTAATTAAAGTTATGTGACAATCTGAAAATGAAAATATGACGTCTTTAAATGAAAATATCTTTTTAAATAATTTTAGAACATTGTTCGACGGTAATTTATGAATAAATATTTCAAAAATACGAGCGATCAAAGCGTCGATGTAAAAATATAAGAAGGTTCGAAGAATGAAAGAATTTTAATCTCGAAACGTAATCTAACAGGAAACGCAGATTCTAGTTCGTTTTAAGACGATGTTGGCGGATTGTCGGCGAAAATAGGAGCGTGAGAACGCCGATGAAGATTTTCTGCCCGGTTTGCTGAATTTTGCATACTCGTTCTACGAATCCTCCGTGCACGGAGCTTAGATGTGCAACGCAGGAATGCCGCGCCCTTAATTTCATGAAACTGCCTTCATAATCTCCTTGTTTACCCATTTTCAAAATTCGACATCTTTGTTGTTGTAATATGTTATTGAGAAGCGCAGCAACTTCGAATTCTCTCGAGTTTCATTTGGAATTTTCGAGTTCTCTTGATTTCCAAAGGATGGGCTAAATTAATCCAAGCAAAGAGGCTAGAAAGATTTCTTTCGTCAATAAGGAGAAAAATTTGTGTGGTGTATAATTTGAACGTTCATTTGCAACTCTTTTGTTTTCCTATGTAAAGTTTCTAGAATTTCTTCTTTATCGATCTTATCTCGTGAATTTGACGAATTGTTTGCGAATTTTTATATGAAGTTTTGTAATTGCTAATATATTTAAAAGTATAATAGAACTTGCCTTATGCAAACACCAATTATCCGAATACCCTAATATCCAAACGTTCTATTATCCGAGTATAACATTTACCAGTAACAGTTGCTCTTTCCGTTTCAAATATCTACACATTTTATCACTTCGATAGAGTGAATTCTGATTATAAGAATTTACTATGAAACTAATGATGTGCTAACTGAGGGAACAAAAGACGACAAAATTAAAAAAAAAACTGGAAAGTGATGTAAATGCAACAGAATGAACAAAAATACACAGTATTGAGAAAACCACGATTATAAACGTTAAAAAGCAAGAACATAATATGGAAATTATCTAAAGCACGTAGTAATTACTCTAATGCTGACAACAGTAGAGAAACCTTAAATATACTGACGCAATGAAACGGTTTCATTGTGATAAAGACGATAATAATGCCGATTTTATACAAACAAAAATAGCAAAGGAAAGTGATGATGGAGAGGTGTCTTTTTCTCCATGTCGAAGCATTCATGGCATTCAAAGGAAGGCTTCGATGATTCGAAGTACAAAAAGAATGTAACTCTATGCAGTTACATACACAGGGTGTAAAAAGTATTCGTATACCAATCAATTTCGAACAGAACTTTGTGAAATTGTTGTTTATTAACTAATTTTTTTATAAACAATGGATATGTATATATTCCGGAAAATTTCTAGAATAGATACGATGAAAATATAATTAGTTACTTGCATCACTTGCAAAAGAAAAGAACACAAGATTGACAGAAGTATGCACGCATTAAGTATTCACATAGTTCGTGAATTTCCAAAAATTCATAAAAAGAACGCAAGTTAAATGAATTTAACAATCTAAAATTAAAGCATACAGTTGATTAATATTTTGCAAGATATCTTTCTGACTTTATAATTGCTGCAGCTCTTTTAGGCATTGAATTGACTGAATTCGTTGTTGTGCGTAGCGAGTACTTGTTTCCCTCTTTCACATTTTTTAAAGTCTTCTTTTCAAGAAATTTCACGTTTTCTAATTTGACGTTCCAAGTAATCTCACAAGTGTTCTATAGGTTTGATATCCAAAGATTGCAGGAGTTTCAAAATACGTTATTATATCACGCAGTATTATTGCATTACATCAGTATAATTTCTCGTATTGTACACAGTATACTTTGAATCACCTTATGGTGTGTGAAAACGAAATTATCTTTACCCATCTTTTCTGCACTGGAACAAAATGTATTTTGAAATGTCAATATAGACCCTGTGGTTCATTATTGCACCGATGAATTGTAATTGCAATGAGTGATCTCAGTTCTTTATTTTTTTTCCTTTTTCTTCAAGTGTCGTACAATGTGCATCAGACCTGAAAATATTAAATATCCCTTCGCCTGCGAAAGGATATTTTCCACGGGTTACTCAACCGTGAAACCCTTGATTTCGTACAAAACTACGCACAGTACTAATAGATACACCAATATTTAAACTATTTTTAAGGTATTCAGTTATTTTTATTGTACTTATTTCTGGACTTCGTTTTATCATCTTGATAATAACTCGGCCAGTATACTGATTAATTTTCCGTGGACGTCCACTTCTTGAGTTATTTTGCAGTCTTTTTTGTACTCCATACCTATCAATTATACTTTGTATAGTAGAACGAGGTCTGCTTACAATTTGTGAAATTTCTGCAAAACTTTTACACTGATTATGCAAATTAGTAATCATTTTTCTTTCCTCTATCGTAGTTTCCGCACGTTTACGTCCCATTTTTCCACGATGATTCTGAACAGTTCGAAATTATAACTGCTACTGGTGCCCATAACGTTTCCAAACATACTGGCGATATCAATCATGATTATGAAACAATGATATGATGCGTTTACAGTATAAACTGTCCTGCAAGCAGTTCGGAATAAGAACTGTACAAACATCTATCGCTTTTATATTTCTGTCGATCTTTTGTTTCTTCTTAATTTCACAAGTTATACAAGTAATTAATTCTTCTTTTCGATTACATCTATTCCAAAGATTTCCCAAAATATGAATACACTCATTGTCTATAAGAAATTATTTAATAAACAACAATATCACGAAGTCTTCTTTGAAATTAATACGAATACTTTCTGCTCCCAGCGTATGTAGAATTGATCCATAAATATTTCAATCATCAATATTTCTCAATCAAATATTTCTATCAATTAATCTTAATCTTCACTCGAATAAATGAAATTTCATATCAGAAAATTTCGTTATCCAAATCGAGTTTCGTCTCCCTATTAGTTTGAACAACGAAGACTCTACTGTATGTACGGTACAATATGAATAGCTGGTTTCTCCTTTGCACCGTTGATACCGACTCAGTGCAAGTTAAAAAAAAAAAAAAAAAAATTGGAAAAGGAAAGCGAAGCTTCTGAGTACGGTCCACTTTGCATGGATCAGAAGAAACGTCTCTGCGTGGCATTTCGAAGGTCCACCACGTCGCTCGTGGCGCGAGCTGATTCTTAAGTGGCTAAGCAGAAGCAGATACTTTGTGCACCTGTGTATACATATATACGTATTTATACAAGGTGTTCCAGTAAGCATGGTATTGTCAACAAGGGGCGATTTTACGTGAAAAAACGAATCGAAAATATAAAATGCATATCTTTGCGTGCAAAGCCAAAGAAAGTAGAGTGTTGAGGACGTGTGTTGAGAGAGTAGACTGTCGAATTATAGGTGTTCAAGTAAGGATTGCCACACAATATGTATACTTGATCAATTTGTGAATTTCACTTTCTCAAAATTGAAGCCCCATACGACAAAATTTTTCTCTTTATTCTTGACTTATTCTTTTGTGTGGCATCTCCTCCTTATTGATTATATCACAATTAGGGAAACACCCTGTATATTTACTTCTGTACCGTGAAATAACGTTGCGAACGTCTCCTTACGGTTCGATGAACTTTTTAACGGAAAACGAAGATCTCTAAGGACGTATATATAAGAATACAAGTCAAAGGCAGGTGGATATGTGGTCGAAGCAGAAGATCCGTGCAAAGAAAGAAAAAAACAAAAAACTGCTACGTCTCGAAGCAAAGTATTGTCTTTTAACAAATGGATGCCCTGATATCCTTATCCGATACAAAGACAGGGCGTTGAATTATTGGAATCGCTCGAGCTTTCTAAAGCTCGTAAATTCATTGAGCAGTGGTCGAGTGAATTGCTGTTTCTAGTAATCGGTGTTTCACCACGAGATACTCGAGAAAATATTTGGTTGCGGACGCGCACCAGGCTTCTTACAACAGCCCATTCGTATGGATACAGGAAGATTGCTCATCCAGACACATAATGGCTGTATATGCTGTGAAATAAAAAGTTGTGAGAAAAAAAACAAATAGTAAATGTTGTTTCACGCAACAAAACTTTAATTGCACGCATTCTCTTCAAAATATCATATATTTAACACGTTCAAACCGGCGTGACCCGTCAGTGAGCCATAATCTGCGTTTCTATCTGGCGGCGTGGGTCATCAGTGGATCACACATTATTTTTACCATTAAGTGGCCTAACCCACTGGCGATTCACGCCATTTATGTTTCCGATTTCAATTTATAAAAATGCAATTTAACGAAAATTGGA
Source organism: Bombus affinis (assembly GCF_024516045.1). Classification (NCBI taxonomy): domain Eukaryota; kingdom Metazoa; phylum Arthropoda; class Insecta; order Hymenoptera; family Apidae; genus Bombus; species Bombus affinis. The sequence goes on along the minus strand of NC_066349.1, from coordinate 3,919,094 downwards.
ATAAAGTGCAAATATTATTGAAGAAGACGCGTATGAAAAAGCACGGCGGCTTGAACATGTTAATCAAAGTAACTTTCATACCATTCAATATACTTTCTCAACGGCTATTTTGTCTAATTATTTCAAATTTCTAGGTATTATCAATTTTAGAATTCGGAAAGTCTTAGAACGGGAAACATGAGTCTCCAATTACCAACATTCACATATATTCTGCTGAATTCTAAGGATCCGACGATAAAATAATTCTGGACGATAAAGTAATTAAGAAATAAAAGAAAAAGAAACGTAACAAAGATGAAAAGAGGAAATAGTCACTGAATGCCAAAGCTGAGCTGAGTTTAATTAGTAACAACATTAACAACATTCGAAGCTAGTAACGTGTCAACAAAGAGCGATTAGTAGTTACCAACGAACTGCATGATCAATGCTCTCAGTTACGCGACAAAGTCCACGGAAGTTTAACTATTACACAGGCTCGTTAATTACGTGTGTGTGTGCGTTCCTCGTAGAAGAGGTGCAAGAACACGTGTTCTTGTTAACGTTAAGATTAGTTAGCTAGAAACGAAGTAGCAAGTTTACTTCCGTACTTTGACCAGGCAGCAACGCGATCAGCTAACATTCTAACGGTAGATCATAGGAAACGACACATGCGTCGCCTCGTGTTCTCTTAATTAACCAAATCTCATTACGTTCCTCTTTAATCGAGCAATTTCACCGAATTACACGACAACTTAATTCTATTTTTCTAGTTAACTCGAGAAACTTCCACTGTTTCTCGTTTATTTTCCTCTGTTCTTCTAGATGGCATTATTTCTTTCTTAGACAAATTTCGATTGCAGTTCGGTACAGCTAATTACGTACTATCAACCTTTTCCAAAACGAAGTAGAAAATAGAATTGACTTCTCGATGAATCAATCGATACTTTTGTCGAGTGATTAACCGATAATCTTTTCCTAAATTTTAAATAAATCCAAGTTCCTAGAGAGAAATTTATTGCATTAGCGTGATGTAGCTGGTTCTAATTAATCCTCCGTTCTGTGAGGTAAGATTCGAGTTAAAATTCAATTTAATGATGACAGCAAATCGTGTTTGTTACGTTTGAGGTATAATGTGCGCTAGGAATATGATTTGATAACGTAAGAGGTTAGATTAATCTGTTCCTAATAACATTCTATAGACAATCTACTGCTACTTGTTAATAATGTTTCAGGCTAATTTGCTCCGGTGTTCATTAGCGTGATGCGCAGAATAGAGTTATCTGTGCATGGCAGCCCAACTCAACATTATTGCGTCGCTTGAGTACAAGATTTATGAACGCTCGTTTTAAACCCTATTGGACACGTATTATTCCATACTTGACATCATTTATTCCATACTTGACTACGAGCATTTGACGATTTCAACTGGAAAGAGGAACACGAACCCACGAATCTCTAATCTTTCGTAACCGTCTTCCATATACAATCTCTCTATATCTCTTCGTATAGATCATTTTTCACCACGACGGACCAAATACACGTTTTCGACAAATTTCCCCCAAGATCTCGCATTTGTTACCGATTCGATAGATCGAACGATATAGCGGCCGGTGAACCAAGAGAAGCAAGATCTTGGTGGCGAACGATAACTTGATCGAAGATAGCCCTGGCGGTTCGATCCAGCTCTGGCTACGTGTAACTCATCCATAACCCGGGTCCAAAGCTAAGCACGTGCCCCGTATAAGCAAATAACTAGACGAGATTCGGATATAAAGCTGGCTTCACGCGACAATCCCCAATCGATCGAAGGAGATTGTTCGAGGAAGCATTGTCTCTTAAGAGCTTCGGCCACCAGGTTGGATTGATTACGTAACCCGACCCGTAACCTGTAAGCCCCCCAGGCTTTAACCTTCGCCGACCGGATCGCGAGCTTTGCACGCTGGAGTTTGATGGAACATCGGGATTAAGCAACCATTGTGTAGAATAGCTCGCGCGGACACCGATGGATCGTGCAAACATATCGAATCCAAAGTGACGCGTAGCGTCAGTGAAAGATAGGGAATAGAAAAAAAACTAAAATGTTCGGGTATCGTTTGTTAGAGAAAAAAAGATTTGGGGTTGGAAAACTGGGACTGAAATATGCCAGCGAAGAAAATTGCAAATAAAGCGATACGATACAACGCGATTGGTTTTCAGGATTCCCAAACCTATTGGTTCGCAAAATTCACAAATTTCCCTAAACAGTCTTTATTTTAAAATACCTTATAATCCGAAGTTGCCAATTTTGTTGTCCTCTCGTCACAACTGGAAGTGTCAGCAATCATACTTGTAAATAATAGTACTCGTAACCCAAAGTGTTTCATCGCTTTTATTCTTGCAAATTAACCAAACATTTCAAATATGTAATAAATATAAAGCAGCTAGAAAAAGCGCTGTATGTACAGCATTATATTTACTGTTGCATTTGCACACTACCTGATTAAGTCCAAATATATTAGATTTCGTGTTATTCGATAGCGCTTTCGTACGACCACAAAAATTGTATAGTATGAAAATAAAATATAGAACTTGCTAAAAAGAAAAAAACATTCTATTGAAAAATAAGGATACGTGCCAATATTTTTGTAATCACAATGTAACGAATAAAATCTTCAGAAAGGGGGAGAAGAACGGTCATCGATCGAAGTGTGCGTTAATAGGGACAGCACAGTGTCACTATAATTTACGGGAAAGACTGGACTAGAAAGAGAGATAGCCAGACAGATTGCTGGGTATTCTTGGCATTACGATGTCACGGCAACGTCCAATTAGCGTTCGTTAGGCGGTCCCAGCCACCAAGTGCGATCTCAACGAGAGAGTAATTAACGGTATTAGCCGAACGAGCACGATCGAGAGAAGTCCCCGGATCGCTGCAAGTCGAATAATAGAGCTTACGTTAGCAGCACCGTAAGCCACTTATAACTGGTCCCATGGCGAGTCATTTAAGTGGTCCACTCTGTTCAGAGAGATGCGTCCCCCATTGTCAAGGGGGTATTTATTGTTAGCTTCTGTTCTGTGTGATTGCTTGTTGCTCATGAAGTGTCGCGTGTCTGTTAAAACGTGTTTACATTACAGTGGATACTGTAGTGATCAAGCGATTATGGAGTAATTGGTATAATAAATTCTTATTAACAATCGTACGACTACTTTAAATCTGTAGCTTCGAGACAAATGAAATTTACTTAGTAATTTCAGTGATTTTCTTTTTTTTTTTTAGTTACCTTGCTATAAATTATTCCTGTGTACTTGTTACTCGAAATTTGCTTGCACCGTCCCTAAGAATTTGCATGTTATGAGATGTTGCATGTATGCTGATGGGCTGAAACTCTTCAGACACGTGCTGTACATTACCATGAAGTGCTTTTCTCTTTCATTTAATGGATAATTACAATGTTATATTACCTCGAGTTTCGAACTATCATTCTACGTTCTTTCTAACTCAATTTCACTCCCTCGTAGATACAATATTACTACTATAAATTGTGTCGTATAGAATTCGAATTATATTAGGTCATCCCATAAGTTCGTTCCATTTTTCGAGCGGTTATATATGTTAAGATTGTTTACATACCTTTCAGTTTCATGAAAAAATGTAATCCCCTTCTCGTTGTACAACTTCTTCCCATTTTTCAAGTGCATTGGTCCCTTATCACCGTATGTTTATAAATCGACACATGAAATGTATACACAAAAGTCGGCACGAACTTATGGGATGACCTAATACTTCAACTATTTATAGGAAGAAATTCGATACTCTGTAGAAGGAAACTAATTGCAATATTTACACAAGTAATGATTGACAATATGCCAGATTAGTCTAAATGACATTATTCAATCTAGAAGCAGCTCAACGAAATATTAATTGTCGATGTATACGTATATTGTACGATTCACGATAAATATCAAAATACTTCATCGGATAAGAAAGTTCTTCGCGCGACGTAAATACGAAAAAGAAACGCTTCTTTTCCTATTTATTCGTGGATTTTCTAGGAGTTCATAAATGATCCGATAACCGAAAGTAGGCACGTTTTGGAATAGAAACGTGTCTATGCAAGACTTTCTTCATCTCGGCCAAGCTGTTCCAGAAACAAGTCGCATGCAGATAGTCGTGGGAAGAACGTTATCTGCAGAAATAAGAGCAAATAATCGAGAATGGAGGGAAAAAACTTGGACCAAGAAGATTGTATCGGTTGAAAGTTTTTCGAAACGAAACGCACCTGGAAGCTAGTAAGAAAGAATTGAACGCGTAGCTCCATTATTGGAACAAATGAAGCGTGTCATGATATTTCTTTAAAAGTGGATTAGTATCGAACTTTTCTTCTCGTGTATAACAAACAAATTTCCAAAGGACTCGAAGTTATTCTTGTGTTTCGTTGCGTGTTTCGCAAAATGAAGACCACAGCTTTTATTTACTACAGCATTTCATACGATCTTCTAGAGAATCTAAGAGTAGGTGAAAAAGAAGGAAGATAAGATAGGAAAAAGTATTCTTTGTTATGTACGTTGCATAAAAAATTGTGAAAAATATGATTTCTAAATTTTTATAATACGCTACTATTTTATATTTTATTATTACTTTATACAAATCTATGTATCTATAGCATCTGCTATCATTATGATTTTTGTTGTTTGGGAATTAAGAGACACTATCTTTGTCATAAACTGAATAAGTGGTATTGGATAATGCGTGGTATATGCGGTATTGGTAATACGAATTAGTTCTATTACATTTTGTCATGTACATGAATTTCAGTAATATTACGAATCTTATTATTTCTCCTCTTGAATGGTATTAAGATCTGTTTCCATGACAACCAAAAACGAGTTTTCGTATAAAACAAACGCAGCCTGGGAAATTTCTCGTAGAATTCACCTGTACCTCGAAGCTCATAGATTGAAGAGCTAAACTCCGTTTGGTATACAATGCCGTTTAAAAGTTAGAAGAACAGTTGATGATTGAGCGCAGGTAGATTGAATATTTCTGTACCATGTTACCATTAGCGCTATTAAATGTTAAATATCTTCTTATACATTGTTTGACTGTAAAAATTTATATTTGCACCATGTAATATTGTGCTTGAACATTTTACGTACATTTTATATCTAGCATCGGAAAAGTAAAAAAACTTTTACGACGAAGAAGCTAAATAAATTTAAACACACTTCTTGGGTATTCGTCGTTTTATCACCGTATAAAAGAGTTAATAACCACCTACATTTCCACATTCAATATATACATTACTCTTGCTATACCAGCAATGAATATTTTCCAAGCCTTAAACCAACGTATCGCGTCGTAAAGCTTCCTCGTGTCCCAAAACTCATTCAAAATTAATTGACGTCGTTTAAACGCGTCGGCATACGGCTTTTTACCATCGCTATCCCCACTTGACGAGGTAAAGATATGATAAACTATTTCTTTTTAATATATTTCAGTCAGCAGAATATTTGAATCAACCTAAACAATTTATCTTGAAACTCGCAAAATTTGATTAAAAATTTAGAAATCTATCAATTTTAAAATCTTAGATCTTTAGAATTTTAGAATCTTAGAACTTTAGAATCCTAGAATTTCGAAAGTTTAAAATTTTTCAGTCTTGAAATGTAAGATTTGAGAGAATTAGGAGTTCCACAATTTGACTATTCAGAGATTCAAGAAATTTGAACAATTTCAATCAACTTATCACCAAATAATACTTAATATTCTGTCTTATTAGTCTACACTCATCGGCCAATAGAAATTTTTATTTTCTCGGTACAGAATAATTTCAGCTTATTCCGCGGAAAATTGACAGTTGAACGTTACTCCAACTCGTGAACAAATAAATTGAACGTTATAACAAGTATCAACGTTTCTTTACATCGTAAATATCTTCTTTTTCGCGAATACGCTCTACTGTAGCGTAAATACGCTCTTTGTAGCATCCACCGCCTATTTTCCCTAACTAGCGATAAAACAGCACTTGACTCCGTCAGGTGTTAACGTTTGCTGTGTGAACCACGGAATGATCCTCGTGAGAGCGCAAGGGCGAGGAATCGTAAGAGACCAAAGAACGGATCGGTTTCTGCCTTGTCCTGCCATTTGTAAAAGAAATTCAACGATTCTGCGCTATTTAGCTAAACGCGACGCGTAACGAATCGGTTTACAGACTCTTCGTGACCGGGTTTCCATTTTCTTATACTCGTACGCTCTAAGCTTTCTAACCACCTTCGTTTCGACCATCGAAGAAAATCGAGAAAAATAGAATGTACAGAGGAACAGTGAGCGCGAATGAAAATTTCATTTAACAACTAGACAAACGATAATATGCAGACGTAATCTATTGGTGAAAAATGTCCACAGACATTAATTTTCACGCTTTAAGCGCATCAAACCCACAACGAGCCACACTTCACCGAAAAATGCTACTTTTCTTAATACCGATGATTATTCTCGTCAATTAGAAAGACAAAGAGCTACCTTTTTTTTTATCGAAAATCGGTTGATTAACCGTCGGTAATCTCGATCGAAAGTTACAATGCACGTTGTGCAAGATGAATACTTTGCTACAATAGGGGCCAGGGACTTATTATGCATTGTACCATGCGTTTAATTATACGGTTGCCCGTGCGACGTTAATCCCAGGCTTAACGAGAAGACAATCGGGCCAAGGCTCGCTTTAGTTCTCTTTATACCTGAATAGTCTCGCAATTCGCGTCGTTTGCATGTGAATTTCTATATTGGAATAAAACTTCCTTGTCCGACATTCTGCGCAATACGGTCGTTAGCTTGGTCGTTGTTAATCAGCCTGGTAACTACGACACCTATATATACGGTGTTCTATACCTTTTCAGTGTGTTCTATGAGTAAAAATAAGGCTAAGATGTCGTGCAACGAAAAGCCTAGAAATCCTTCATTAAGAAGTTAGAGGAAAAATATCTGGTATTTTAATCTTATTTTTGCGTACAGAATGCGTTGGTTTTAATGGAAAAATATATCGAGACACCTTAGAGGGAGAGAGAGAGAGAGAGAGAGAGTTGTTGAAATCGATGAGACTAAACCCGCACCGTCTATATACCTCCAGTTTGAATACCGCCGCAAATCGATATGCAAGTGTATTACTATTGTTGCAAAGATTCCGATGTGAACGACTTGATGCGTAAATGCCAGTCATATTGTTTCGCTGAAACGGTACATATTCGAGCAATCAATTCGATCAGCGTATCGGAAACTGGCTGCCCGGGATCCCCCAGTCCTGATAACAGAACATCAGAGATGTTGAAGATGCTATGCCAGATTTTTATACGCATTTAGGGGCGAGTATTTCCCCCTTTTGTGAGTTAGTTTAATAATAAGTACACGTAGGAAATAATTCTTTAGAATACAGTTTCGAAATCTTGTTAGCGTTTAACCAATACTCAACTACGTACTCTTTTAAAGTTCGTATCATTCAGTAGTACTTTCGTACGGCTAAGGAAACTTGATACTCTGATACTGTCTGTAAAACGAAATATTGAATCTGACAAAAAGAAGCTTCGTTGGAAAATAAGGATAATGCAAGTACTTTGTATAACCACATTGCAAGTATCTTATCCGTATTGTAAGTATTTATGTCGGATTTCCACCCTTCATAGAGAAAAGAGCAATTCACGTGATTGAAGCAGTGACGCTACAGGTCAGGTTTACTTTTAGTTTTGTTTCGTCTTGTCCTGCACTATAGTATCACGTTTTGTCGTATCGTGTCACATGTTGTGTAATGTCGTGTCATGCATCGTGTCGTATTCTGTCGTGTCATGTCATGTACTGTCCTATCGTGTGCTATCTGGTATCACATTATGTGCTGCGTCGCATTATGTCACGTCACTTTTAGTTCTGCTCCGCTCTCCTGTACTTTTAAGGATACTGCCTTATTAAACGATCCTTATATCAGATATAAAACCTTGTATGGAAGGTTTTTCCGTCGTATCTTTATTATTGACAAATTAATCGTCGTTTCGTATATATCGTAGAATCTCGTGTGAACATACCTGGCTTTATGAATTCACAGATGAATCTCGAAATTTTTTTATGAAAGCTCACTACTAATGTTTCAGGAAAAAGATGTATCTCGTTCCATTTGAAATTCTAGACGTTTTTCTTTAAGACTTAAGATATTATTACAGTCAGTCAGTATGTAGTAGTATCACAATTGCTGGCGAATTCAGATGATTTGGTGTAAGAAAATATATTATAAATTTTCATATAATTATTACAATTATTAAATAATTTAACGCTTCTATTATTATTTATTTAACGCTACTTATTACTATTCGATCTAGAAAAAAATACCGCAATGACAACTTCATAAGTATAATTACATACTTTGATCATTTTTCCTTCAATAATTAATAAACATTTAATAAATAATTAAATACTGTAATAATTATAAATTGATACGTAATGATCTTTATGTTTAAATTGATACAAATCCGAATTTGCTTATGTGTATTTTAAATTTTTTAAATTCGATCAAATAATCTTTCCTTTCCGATCTTCCACACTTTGTCTCTTCTTTTCAACGGGATTAAATTTGTTCAGTTTGATACAGCCAAGAAGAACAGACACGTAGAATGCGTAAAATAATTTAACTAGACACGCATTTTAAGCAAAATATCACCAATATTCGTGGTTACCGTAGTCAACTTCAATTACAACTTTCATGTATATGGTATTGCATCGGCCACGTTTGAATTTTGCTAACAGAGTTCCTATTGTCACGGATGACTATTGTTATCGACGTGACCACCGTAGAGAATTAACGGGATTCCGAGTTCACCATACCAGTATAATATCGAGTGTTCAACGATGCACGCTGTACTTGTTGTCGGACCGTTGTTGAAACGTCTCTACATATCCAGTTTCCGCGTCAAGATTTCGAGCACGGTATCACATTAACGTGTAAATAATTCATCTCGCTTTCACAGGAATTGTACTCCAAATTATCGACGTGCGCGTATTAAATTGGATAACTAAGGAACACATGGTAGGATCTTGATCATGTAATAAATTTTGGAAAAGAAACGAAAAATCGGGGTATCATGAGTTATCTTTCTATACAACAACATTATCCTCCTACATAGAAATATTTAAAAGCTAAATTTTGTATCCAGACGCACGACGTTATTCTTTTCTTTGAACAAGAGGAATAACAAGTTAAAAATAAGTAATAATACAATTTGAGTGAAGTTTTTAGTTGTCATTGTTACAGAGAACGGACAACATAATGTTTCTAAACTTTTTATCTGACACAATGTTACAGTAGCGAGTATCTAAAACTGGCTTAAATAGTTACAAAAAATGTTGTGTGTAAAGGAGGATTCGACAAATAACATTTGTGATTAGAATCATATAAACATCTTAGAGTTCGCGTTAGAATTTTTATCTTCGAAGAAAAATCGATCGATGACGTTATATCAGGGAAATTGTATATAAAATGCAAATTGTGTACTCGTGTGCCGCTACAGTGAAAGAAAAAGAAGGGAAGCAAAGGTTTATCGCGGAAAAAAGTTGTAAATTCATGCTGAAATTTCTAACAGATCCGTGTTAAAGAATCTATGTCTAAGAAGTTGGTGTTTTCTTTGATGAACTTCATCATGCTGCTAATCTTCCATCAATCACTTTTAAACCTATACGCTCACATAAACCCACGTAAACTTACAAACACAGTTCTGAAGTAAGTCGCACGAGGATGGAGTCGGTACAGGTGATGTAAATTTACGGGGTGACGGTGGACACGAGGACAAAGCGCATAATTCTCTCGGTCGTATACGTGCTCGTCCGTGTACATGCGTTTACTCTTCGAAGTTGCGCGCACGAGCATCGTACGCACGTGCGTGACCGACAATGAGAACCAGCTCGGCCGCTAGCTTGGCCAAAGCAAGGTCAACCTGCGCGGCCACCGTGGTAACGAGCCGAGTATTAAGCGACTGATTTATTATCTCGAGCACGGCGAATTTGCGAAACACGCTTTGCACGTTCGCGCCTCCAACTTCGTTAAATACGCCATAGGTCTGCCTTCAATTAGCGAATTTTCACGTTTGCACGCTCGCGCCTAAGTCATCGAATTTAATCGTTCTTGGTTCACTAGTTTAACTTTGAGAAGATAGAACTTCGAGCTGTTACGCGAATGACGAAGACAAGCTTCGCCTAAGTTTATCGTGTTGGCCAAATGTTGTCAAAATAGTAACGTACAGTGCAATTGGTCAAGTTGAAAGCGTGGAGATGGGGATAAATTTTCGAACATAACTTTCTCAACAAGGAAGCCCCAAACATAAAATTGTTAATTCTATATCTTCGACTTATTTTTTCGCAAGAAATACACTCACATAAACCCGTGTCGATCGTACCACTTCTTCTGAAACACCTTGTATGTTACCCCATCGGAATCATCGTTATTGAAATTCCTAATAAATAGATAAATTAATAATCTGACAAACTTGTTAGTAATCATAAAATTGAATTAACTATTATAAAATTGAATCAACTGATCTTACTAAAATCGCTAATTATAGAATACAAAACATTCCCATAAAACGTGTAAAAATTCATCGATCGGAAGTCTAAAACATCGGAGAAAATATAAACCTGTTTGAAAAAAGAGACTTGTAATTTTACTGTCTAAAAACGATACATACTATTATACAGCAGCTAATACAATTTTGTTTCACGATATCTTTCTATATCTCCAAGCGTTTTAAGGATTTAACTTGTCTTAGTTGCATGAGACAGGTTGTACGTCAGGAGGACACGTGGAAGAAGTACGACATTGTACGTGGCGTGACGTAGATGCTGTCGAGTCGTCTTTTCTTGATAGAACTACAGGTGACCAGACCCGTTGGCAGCACGTTGTACGGGAATTTCTTATTGAGATATCGTCCAGAGGAATTTCTACAAGGAATAAATCTAGGTGAGATAGGGTGAGTGGTGGGTGACACATGTGACATGCTTCGGGACAGTTCTTTTGTGTGGCCAAGAGGACATGTAAGGAGAATTCAAAGCAGATCGATATAAGGAATGTTTCGTAGTACATTTAAAATATTTCGGAGGTCATAAAATAACGATTACAAACATTACTTCTGAACATTTTTAACTCGTTTACGAAAGAAGTTTACGTAAAAAATACGTTATACGTGCTCGAGAACTAAGAGCATAAATTCAGCCTAATTATAACATAGCAAAATAATACTAAGCGATAAAATATATCAGTTCGATTTCTCACGTACTGGTAGACTCATAAATAGGTTGCTGAGTCCGAGTTATCGATGCATCGTATATCGCTGTTGTAATACCACGTAATACCATAACACACTTACTGTATCAATTAAGATCATGATAATGATAATATCTACGAAGCTCGTTGATGCAGTGACTGTCGTATTAATTGTTACTACAATGCACATCATAAAGCATACCTATTAGGATAACGATCGTAAACTCCACTTAACCACCGATAGTGAATATTCAAAGACGATAAAACAGACACGTTTTACTGGCCCCATTGTATTAAAGTGTTTCTAAATTTCTATTCCATTCGAACTAACATTTAAACACTATGTCTAAATACCTTTGCTTCTCTCTTTTCTTCATGAAAATAGCATGAAACGAGGACAATTGCGATTAAAGCGGAAAGGAGGACGATATATTCGGAAAATTAGATTCAAAACTAAGTGTTGACATAGTATGTATCGACTCCAATCAATTCATCTTAGATACCGAAGTGTCTGAGCTTTGGTAATCAGAGCTCAGTCAGGAATCAATTACGTAACATCCATCGAAGTATTCAGATTTCCATGGTTTCATCTTGATTTGGAGCTTAGTTAAGCAGCTTTCAATGTCTGAATTTCCCAAACTTCGCTCCAATCGTTAACATGGAGCTTGACACAACTACCGTACGACAAACACAGTCAAACAATAATGTTTGATTATCTTATATTTATTTTCCCTAAAGGATTGTTTATAGATACATCTTCATTAAGTCTGAATTTTTAACGATATTAAAACGTATCATCTTTCTCCTAAAAAGATTGGTAAAATGGTAAAGTCACGTTGTTTTAGAAATTAGTATTTTATTAAAATATATATTTTTAATCGATTTATTAAACAATGTTTGTTAAACTTAATCGTAAACCCAAATTTCACTTTCATTGACAAATAGTGGTTTGTAGTGGTTTGTAGGCTTTTCAATGTACTCGATACTTTTCTGTATGAAATTTTCAAACTATGTATGTCGACCTGAATTCGTTATTGTGAACTAAGTATCCAAAACGAAGTTACTCAAACAATTCCACTAAATAGTACGAAGGAAACGTAAATACAATCTCGTAAAGAGAATGATAACAAGTGTAAACAAATGACGAGATTATTGCCAAGAAACGGGTCGTAGACGAAAGAATAAAGTCCAGTAGCGACATTAAAGAGCGTAAAATTCGTAATCCACACATTCAAAATTGTTGTTAAGGGATCAGTGTACCGGACAATGCACGAGGCAACACGTGAGACCAAACATTGGCGAGAAGCCAAAACTAATTACAGCGACCTCTGTTCTCTCTTTCTCTTACCGTTTAGAGGAGCTGCTAACTTAGACACAGTCATCGTCCACGTTTCTAAGTAAGTAGCCTGCCCTTGAAGCTAAAGTTTGGCTTGTAGCATTGCTACTTCTGGGTACTTGAGCTTATTGATTAGAATATAAATATTAGGTTGTCCGAAAAGTGTTTTTCTTCTACAGACACGTCTTTTACAGGTCTTTTAACGATGCATCTTTATAGAAACATGAAACCTAATCTGTCAAACGTTGTGATCTTTATCTTGATAGAACAAAATGGATCATACGTAATTCGATAAAATAATATAACACGAAAAATGTTGTGCATTCATTATTTCCTTAAAAACGGAAGAAACTTTTCGAACGACCTAATAACATAAGAATATCGACGAATAATCGATTAAATCTAATTCATGAATTTTGTGACCGAAATGATTCATGATAATACATATTGATGGTTACCAAATAGTTGAGTTAAACATTGGGAGTTCCTATAAATCAGCAATGGCATAAAAATATTATCGTTTGATAACCAAGTAAACGATCAAACTCGCAAAGTATATTATATCGATATCTTTCTGCAATTGATATTTTTTAGAATCTAAATTTTCTAGACGTTTAATTTCTCTTCCCTAACGTTACACGACTCTCGAGAATACTTGGCTTCGTGCGCACCTTTACATATGCTTTGCTCAGAAAGTGAATATAGAGGGAGAAAATGGTTGGAAAAATAATATAACGTTACAGGAACATGGGACTGTGTATACTTTCAAACGGAAGTCGTATGACTTTTCCATTTGTTATTGTGAATATGGCTGTAGCTTTTCATTTGTGTTCCCTTGGATTGAAGTATCAAAAATATCCACGCTTTTCCAAACCGAGGAAACTAAAAAGGGGACCTTATAAAAGACCACCTTACGATTATTCTTCGACATTCTGTGCTTAATTTTTGTTTACTCAGAGAAACTTGTTTTTCTAAACGAAGTTCGATGGAAAAGATTTAGGATTATTCTGAGGTCGATCGATTTATATTGAAATGTAATAAACGGCATTAGCGAATTCAAAAAAACCAGCTTAAAATTTTGTATCATCCTAAGAAACACGACGAATTTTCTGTTATACTAGAAGAGAAATTTTTTATTTAATTCTAATATTTTACACTCTGGTATCACACGAGATTCCTATTGACGCGAAAATTACCATTAAAACCAACTGTTACCCTTATTTTCACAATCATTCGCTCATCCGTGTATCCAACTCGCGCCATAAAAATCTCGCAACAATTATTCCAGCTTCTTTCCTCGTAAATCTTGTTGAAGACGCGTAAGCGCGAAATAGAAGGAGGGAAAAGAAGCTGGAGGGTTGCTCTGATAGTCTGGTAATATCGGTAAAATATTAAAGTACCTACGGAAAGACGTCTTCGCCCCAAGGCTGGCACACCGAAGAAAAGTCCATAAATAGGGTTTTTACGGGGCACCCGCAAGCTATCAGCGAAATTTAGTCCGAGGAATCTCTTACAGCCGGAATCAGATACCTAGGAAAAGTGAAAATCGGATCCGATGGGAGGCTCTCCGACGCGAGATTCAATTGTAAGTCCTCTGTCCCTGAAGAGAAGCCATAAAGTTGCCATGCTGGTCTGCTTGCGAACACGTTGCCTTGTACGCGTTTGCACGTCGACGAAGATCCGTGCAAGCTGCCGCGAGACGCAGAACTTTCGTTTCCGCTGACGTGCACAGACACGCGACATCTTGTAGGAGGGAGGGTGTGTATGGGTGTGGCTGTGTGTTTCTTTATATACAGGGTGTACTGTCTTAATCTTCTGCACTGAGGTTCCTAACTGACTGATCGTTCTTTCGTTACTCGTGAAAATTCCTGCATATATAATACGAAATTTGGCTTTATGTCAAGCTTTTTACCTTGAAACGTGTACTTCTATTTGTTTAAATCTATTGTTTCAATCTATTGAGAATTCAGATACGTATCTCGACGGATGATTTTTCTTTTTTGAGAATTCAGATATTGACTTAGGATACACGTGAAATGAACACATTTACGACATCGTGCGCTATCCGAGTTACAAACGTTAACATTAAACAAAGAACAACATGAGTAGAACTTTTGAGTAGAAACGTACCAACTTCTTCCAATTTCTATTCTTCTTTTCGAATTTTGCTTATAAAAAGCCACTCCAAAATTATGCCTATTAATTAATATTTAGATTATCGATGGTCCTAATGATCAAAATTAATAGAACACCCAGTAGATGGCGAGACAGTAGCTGTAGAGGGTAAAGGAAATTACGAGGAAAGCGCGAGAATTCTGTATGTATGAAAGCTTGACGGAGTCTTCTAGTAACGCGTTCTCAAGTTATGCTAGTGTTGATTTACGCACTCACCGAGGATGCCGCGGTTCCTGCGTCTCTTGACTTAGCAGTATAATCATCTGTTCGTGGAGGAATGTCGTTCTGCGGAATGGAATGCAGCATCGAGATGCGAATGACATAAAACAGAGAGAATGAGAGCAAACTGTTTGGATTAACGTTTGATGGATTTCAAACTGTTTTTCAATTTAATCAAAATGAATGGAAGACATTAAACATGCTGAGCGTTCGGGTATAGGTATAAAGAGACGATGATATTTCATATTTTTGAAAAAATATGATGGACTTTTGCAATATCGCTCGTTCGCTGTAATAATCACGTAATGCAAAATGTGCAGTTTTTTGGTTAAGAGAAAAGCTGATAGCTTTTAGTACTTTTTACGAGTTACGTCCTATAAATGAGCCTCCGAAACTTAACACACGAACAGCGCTACTGCGTTTTTATGTTTGCTGCTATCAGTTCACTTCAACGATGATGTATTCAGTTGTATCGTTATGATATTACAATAGCCGTGAAGTTCATTAAAGTTACTAAAAGTGTGTCGTATCCTGCGCTATTGCTATAAAGGTAATTATAACTTGCTTCTTTTTTTAATCATTTTAATAAAGTATTATTTCAACTTACCACTTTATCGGTAAAATAATACGCGTGACTCCTGTTGAAACTTTTTCAAACGATAACCAGGAAATATCAAATAAATCTAGATTGTGGAGTGAATTTCGCACGGAGAGTGCGATAACTCAGAATGAGGATAGTTTCAAAAGTAAAATGTGAATTTATCAAACTAAATGACAATATCATAATAGTTTTGTACAAGTTCGACATCTCATTATACCGATTTGATATTTTAGTGTGTAATGTTAGTATGATATTATACTACGTGATAGCTAATTTCTGTTAGATGATAGTACGTACTCAATTTAGAGTTTGTAGAGTCTGATAGAAAGCATGATCTTTGCTACTCGATAAGATAACGCACAGAATGGGATGCATTTCCACATTCGGCTATCTCGTGCTCATCCTAATGGCATACATAAAGCAATCATAGTGAATAATTTATTCGACTGATATCCAGCTTTATAATATCGAATTTTTATGCATAAATGGACAAAATTATTTTTCACAGGATTACAGTAGTATCAACGTCGAATGTTCAAGCATACAGTATAAAATATACCAAAAACTTTTAAAATTTATATTTGATCGTAAAACGCGTACGATTTGCATTTTATAGGTTTTTTTCACCACTTACTTTTTTACGTAGGATTGCCTTCTTGCCGCTTGTATCAAGATTCTCAGGACATCCTCCATATATATACCAAAATTTGGCCAGGCTTTTTTTCAAACATTTTGCGCTGCAGTAGGAAATTCGCGTAAACACTCGGATGCATCGCGATTATTTGCATACGCCGTCTCGCGGTGCGTAACAACCACTTTCCATTACACGTTCTCGCGATCGTTATCGGCATATTACGATAGTATCACGAAGGCTTACGGTACATTATGTCGTCATTTGCTGAAACGCTCGTATATTCAGGAAACAAATTGAGCTTGTTTGCTGGTACATGTTCCCTCGAATGTCTCGCGTCCCTTCCAAGAAACGATTTCGTTCTCAAGATATGCATTTCCCATGATTTCACGCCATGTAGTGATAAAGTTGTACATTGATTTATTAACAATAGTAAAATAAGAAGCTACAACGATTACGAGAAATATTTGTGCGTACTCATATTTTCCAATTCAGCGTCCTTTTTTTCCCTTTTTTTCAGCTTGTATATGTATATTTCACTTTTCATAGTACAAAATTTTCGTATTCATAAAATAAATCCAATGACACTTGTTCTATAAAAGTATGAGGTGATAGCATCGGAAATTCAGACACCGATAAACATTTCCCAGTTCATCGTGGCCGTTAGAAGAGGTATTTTTACGAGGAGCGTCTTAAAATCACTGCAGGCTAAGTTGAGAGTTGTTCTCCCAAAAGAGTACTTCAGTTCGCAACAGAAACCAGTCAGTCGGTGCTTACCGCGACTACATTAGTGTAATTCTTGGTGGCACGAGACAAACGCTAGATAAACTGAAATAGAAAGGAATCTGAAGGAATAAAAGGATCATAATCCAAGCTAGCGATATCATAGATCATTTTATTTCGCACGCTTCGTTTCAAAGTTCTTTATTTCTTTCGAATATGAAAGTACGTGAATAATTATTACATTGTTCATTATCATTTACTTTATTTTGCGCTACTTTATGTAAGAATCTAAACGTGCCTCGAATAAATTGGCAAATAAGTAAAAAATAAATAAATCTTCAGAAACAACATAATCATTAACGGAAACGCGAAACTTCAAATTATTCTATGATGCAATAAAAAATTATTACATTGATAGAAATGTCTAATCCTAACGAGTCGGCGCTTCTTATTTCTTAACGCGCCTGACGTATGCTTTCGTGAAATGATACAGCAAGCTACGAGGAACCGCAGCCACGCGTCGATAACGCTAAATGGTAAAACGCACAGCAAACTTCATTAATGACACGGAGTTACCGGTTACGGCACGATATTATTAACAATAACCTACATCGTATCGCGTCCGGTACGCTTAAAATTCACCTCCCGGTTCAATGTGCACGCGACTGCTTTATCGCTGTTATGACTAAACGACTCTTAGCACCAAACGAAACACCCACGGTGTTATAAACGAGCTGAAACCGCGTGAATTCACGTATCAACCGAATCCACGTATTACATTAACGAATTACTCTCGATCGATGTTTGCCGGGTTTAGATTAATTTCTGACTCTCGCGGATTACCCAGAAATTCTCGAGATTCATGCTATTTCAACTATCATCTTTCTTTATTCTACTTCTCTTTTGTTGTATTAACTAAAAGATTGCAAGTTTTAAATTATATTATTGTTACAGCAAATGAGCGACATTTTTTTCAAAAATATATAATTTTTCATTAATTATAATTTTTCAAAAATATCAAATATCTTTTATCTCTTTATGCATGTGATTGCTCCAAATGTTTAATATTTACGTTTTGTATAGCCTTGCATTTATTTGCAATATCTCATTTGTCATTCGTTCCACGTATATTATTCGTTCATTACGAATAATAAAAATCGATAATACACAAAAAACAATGAGCATCGTGATGTGTCCGGAGATTGTTTATCGTATCACTCGCCTGACGAAAGCAATTCATTCGAAAAATATTTGAAATAAAGTTTATTTTCATGTTACAGAAACCGTAACTTGAAATCAAATAAAACATATAATAATACGTAACAGTACTAAAATAATAATCTGAATATATTAATAATACGTCACGTTGCAAAAGAGAAAAGACCTCGGTGAATTGAAACTTTTAAACTTATATCATTGTTTCCGAAGTCATGAACAATCCTTGATTGTTACGTCGTGGTTAATTTTCGAATCGATTAGTTACGATATGAAACTTTGTCCTGATATAAACTTTTGCCTTTGCTAAACGTATCCTCTAATTATTCAAGAAACGTTTGCTATGATCTCTGACTTCTGCTCATTTATGTATTTACTTTTGAAAATTTCTATCGTTTTACAATCTCAGAGATTTTCGACACAAACTTCTTTTCAAAAAAATACTTATCTCTCGTTCCAATCTAAATAAATTTGATCATTGGATCATCGATGGCGACCATTCTTCGTAAAAGAAAAATTGCTCCTCTTTCGTTCAAAAATGTTTTTTCCACCTTCTTTTTTTCTCCTTTAAAATCATGTCACGTGATCGCAGTAAAATACGTATAAGTACTCACACGTTTTTCGTGACCCCTATATAGCGATCGATTATCCTCGACAGATATATTAGACAGTCGTTTCCTCGAGGATTCCGGTTGTGCCAGTGAATGTGCACGCATCAATCGACGTGACGAAGTGGTGTGGTACATAAATTGAACGAAAACCAACAATGTCCGTCAGCTATAGTCGAGTCGTCACGCACCGCCGTGAATTATGGACTCGTTTTTCCCGATGTTGTTCGCCAAAGCGATTATGATGACACGGTCGACGCGACCGGTCATATCCTCCGTGTTTTATGATCTAAATGCGAAAGGATTGTCATGGCCGTATTCACGGCAAACAAATCATCGACCGCGCGATTTGACCGTCACATTGGCTTCCCGAATTATCCAGCCGCCTTCACACACGCCATCCCGTTGATTTTCATGCTTTATAACAGACAGGATAAATTATTCGATGGACAGCAGAGCTGAACAATGTTCGACGTTGAAGCAGGCTAAGACACTGAGTG
Source organism: Bombus affinis (assembly GCF_024516045.1). Taxonomy (NCBI): domain Eukaryota; kingdom Metazoa; phylum Arthropoda; class Insecta; order Hymenoptera; family Apidae; genus Bombus; species Bombus affinis. The sequence goes on along the minus strand of NC_066349.1, from coordinate 3,899,837 downwards.
GATTTCGGTGCAATGTTTGAATAATCGTAATGTGCTTTTAACATTCGAACAACCAATCTCTAATCGCTTGTTAAATATGACATGTAAGTATACTTAACACAGAGAAGGCTTGTTCGAAACTGTATATTAAGGTAAAACAAGTAAAGAAACTATGTATAATAGATATATAATAATATATAATAAATACCAGATATGCATTTATATCATAGAATCTGCGTAACTCTCACTGTATGTGAAAAAAGTGGAGTACAACAATTTTTCAAGAATTTATTTGTTCTGTTCAAATCTATTTTCATTGAGATTTTTTTGCAAAAATTGTATATTGCATTGAAAATACTCTATGCCCAATGTAAATATTTTTATAGTAGCAATAATTTCTAATTTCTGTTAGTCGTAAAATTTCATTAATGATGCAATTGTGCAAAAGGACTCTGAACTAATTACGCGCAATATATTCCTTACCAACGTGATACGAGCTAAATTTTGTATGAAAGTAAGTTATTGCTTTATTACAGTCGTGTCTTGAATTTAATGGTGGAAAATGAAGAACGTCATGCGAGAAGAAATATTTATATAAATCTTTCCGTAATCCAACTTGGAGTTAATTCTAAATTCTTGTAGATGCAATCAGTTTTAGAGAAAGTAAATGGTAAAACTGTTGCTTATAATGTGATAAAAAATAATGTCGTTTATTAATATTACCAACAAAAGAAAAAATTCCCTGAATGAAATATCGAATATGTACGATAATTAAAATAAGTTGATTAAAGGTGAACACTTTTTTTATTGTAAATATGCATGTACCTAATTAATTTCAATTACACTAAATTAAAATGGTGTTAATTGGTTCAACCATGTATTGTAACAAGTATTGACAGAAAGCAAATGTTAAAATGTGAAAAATATTTCTATTTAATCATCTCTTCTAATTTTTCTTTTTTTTTTATTTTTGTTTCATGACGAAGATTAAAGATATTATAAAAATTCATTTGAACTCGGATATTGATTGTATTTGCACCGTTTCCTAGTTCATTTTACGTTTAAATCGCTTGTTACGCAATTTATGTCAGTTCCATAAAATACTAAATACATTGGTAAGCTGGTTAATACTCGAATGTAGAAAGTAATAAACGTGAAATATGTCTGCGTGCGTCGGGATTGACCCAGTCTCCACCATCTAAGGGTTAAAATTAGAAGAATCAGAGAAGAAAGACATTAGGAACAAACGGTTTTTCTCGTTCCAAAGAACCGTAGATTTCTCCTAGAATAATGGGAGAAGAACTTTTGATACTACATAAGATCTTATCGCGTGGCAAACCGCGGAAGGATCGTAATCCTGATATAAGTGAACCATGGACTGTGTTAGGTACCACAGAATCGTATTCTATCTGCTTTGAACCACCTCGAATCCCCAGAGACTAATTTCTTTCATGTTTTTCCAATCCAAGGACTGAAAAGCAATTTTTACCTTTCAAAAAAATTTAATCTTCTCTATGTGTATGATATCTACGATATCAGAGACAAAGAACACCTATCAACTTTTTATAGGAAATATTCATAATTTCGAGAGACGTCTGATAAAATGTAACTATTTTAGTAGTTTTAGCGCAATTTAATTAGGCGATATAAATTAGGCGAATAGTAAGATCAATTTTCTTTGAAAATGAATGTTGAAAAATATCAGATGTGTCACTATTAAGAATTTTCATATTGCTTTTATTGCTTATACATATCCTGTAAAAGTAATTGTAAAAAATGTAAATGAAAGAGTTCAGATTTATAATACGATGGACGAACGTTTACATCTTACAGATAAATATTTGTATGAAGAGAATCTTGGCATTGGGTTTGTTTCGGATTTACAAGGTATAATTATTACTTAATTCGAAAATTTTCTTCACCGTTGAAATTTTTACTTGATTAATCGATTAAATCATTACTTCCATAAGTATGCGATAGATTTCGGTACTTGTGTTAACCACGACTACTACTACTAGGCAAGAGGACAATCGGTATAAGTCGCTTTAACGTCATGTCAGGTTTATGTTTTGTTGTTTGTTACTTAAAAAATAATTGTACGCTGTTTTATGTACACCATTAGTGAAAAAAATGAAAATACGCGTTCTTTGTTATTAGAAAATTACCTTTTTTCCGGTAATGGATCCGATTATTTATCTGATAACGAGGAAAATTTATCTGATCGCGATGATGGTAAGCGAAATGAAAACTTTAGAAAGATTTGCTCGATGTTCTTCAAAACTTACTCTACCTAGAGCGTGAAAGAAATGAAAAAGAAGCACATGTTTGATCTACTACGTTATATTTCGCATTACCACTCATTTTGCCAAAGTTTGTCTACAATACAATTAAATATAAAATAAGATGAACCTTGATGCAGGGAATGGCAAGTAAAGTCATAATTCAGACAAATACATAGTTTGATTCATTAAAATTTTTCAGTTGACATTTGACATAACTCACAATTCTTTGATTCAACCTGATTTTTCTTAAACAACCATGGCGGCTTTTTTTCATTTCTTTAGCAGTTCAGTTCATCTATATCTTATTTTGTAATAAAACTCGTCTGTTTATATCTTTACTAGCATCGTCATTTTCTTTACAAACTAATCCTTAAAAACCTTATTTATCTCGGCTTTAATGCTAATGGCCCTACAATGATCGGCTTCTGAACACTTCAATTACATACTGCACACCGAGCTTGATCCCATCGCTAGAAGCAACGCCTCGGTTCCTTCTGTTCTAATGGGATGAGATTTATGTGTCTATCTTGCCAGCTGTCAAGGGAGCATCCCTAAGAGGCCGCTGCGTTCTCCGATTCCAAAGGAACGCTCTCAGTTTTCAGGCTCAAAGCGATAAATAAATCCGCGTGTTTTATTGTGTGACTCGAAGGCTCAAAAGGAAAATTCAATGCGGATGAGGAAGGGAGAGACTCGACGACCTCTTTTACCGCTCTTTGCTCGCGCGTTGGAAGCGCTTCCAACGAGGAGAATTAAGAAGGAATATTTTGCGGAGGCTCGGATATTTTGTCCTGGCAAGTCTTTCATCAAATTTTATAGTCACTACACCGCTGGCATTTCCAACGAAATTTTTATCCCCGATGGATCCACGGCTTTTCGGATCAAACAAATGAATTTATGCTCGCCATTTTCGCACAGAGCTTTCTCTTCACGCTTTTAGACGAAAATTCGGAACGATTTAACTCGTATTATTAGACTCTTATGCGTATGATTAGGTTTGCGAAGAATTAAGAATGCTTCTACGTAACACGAAGTTCAAAAATCTATGTATCTATATGTCAATTAATGAGCACTGAAACCTGAGATGTTTACGTATCTTATTAGGTTGTTGAGAAAATTCATAACGGAAGCTAATAAAAAATTAATTACTAATCGACGTACTAATACTAACATTACTAATTAATCAGTATACGAATGCTATGATAAATACAATAGAGTGGCAACATTTACCGTAGTCACTGTACTCGCGGTGTGTTTAATCCGATTAATATAAAGCAGTTGGTTCCTTTTAAAAAAGGCTCGAAGACGAAGGTCCAAAGAATGTGAAAAAAAGATGTAGCGAATAAAATACATGGTCGTGTAAAAAGGACTTGGTCGTCTGAGAATTTTCTCTATTACGTTCTCCCGCTGTTATCGTGCCCGGACATTCGTCACGTGGCAATTAACACTGTGGAATATGATGACGCGAGCTGGAGGTGCTGGCTCGTGCTCGTTAATTTGTTTACCCGAGCCGAAATTAAAAAGCATATATTTAGTAACCGTTCCCTAATTAAAATACATAACTCAGCCGCTGACGAGGAGGAAGAGATCATGCGTTGATACATATTTATGACCCAATTACGTCCACGACGCGTACCGGTTGTCCATGAACTAGCGTTTGCCGGGACCGCCCTCTCTGCCGCAGCGGGGAGTTTATTTCACAAAAAAAAAAAAGAAAAAGGAGAAAAGGGGCACGGTTTGTTCACCATGGAGGAAACAGACCGGCAAATTACTCCTTGCTGCCGCTTAATTCGCGGTGCATCGCAGCGGGAAGGGGAGAAAAAAGGGAAGATAGATTGGGAATGGTTTACAAGGCCGAACGACGTTCAGGAGGAATTTCGCTGTATGCTCGATTTTGAAATAGCACAGAGGGTATTGTTTAGAATGTTTCACTGACTCTAAAATAACATGCGTATTTACCGTACCGATATGAAACAATAGAGAGGTGATCTTGTGGCGTATTAAAGTTTGTAAATTAACGAACTTCAGAAAAACTACTTGAATTTCAAATGCTGACTCGTCGGGCAAACATGTGTAGCGAAAATCAATGAAAATAGATTATATAGAGAATAGAAGTTTTTATAACAAGAATTTCATAGAAAATACCTGTTGCTAAAGTTCTAAGAAAGAGCACGATATAATAGAATTTCTTACTGTTTTATATCAAATGCAAATTATTTTAATAATATTTAGGTGATTCATCGAACATTCGATTTTCCGAAACGAAACAATCGAAGTGGTAAACGAAGTGCAACCTTTTGTTCGTCGGTCCCCTTTTCCCGAGATTGGTTACGAGTAATATTACGCAATTTCACTTGTTCGCACGAAATCAAATTTGTTACGAGGTATCAATAGAGGAATTCATCTCCCCTATACATATACTGCTCTTGTTTGAAAGTTAACAATGGTCTTGTCAAGTCCGCATTTAATGTTATTGACAGTCGTGTGTCTACTATTATATTTCATATTTCGTGTCCAACACTGGTCGAAAAAAGTTCATAGCATAAATTGCTTTCGTTTCAAAGCAACTTCATCGAAATACGAATAATGAACCGAATAATAAAACAATATCGTTTAATATTAAATCTTTCGCAATATTTACAACGAAAATTCTTTCGCTTCATGTACTTATGTACAAGTGTGAGAGTGTAAAAATATTGTAATATTTTTATATTCTCTGAAATCATACGTATAAATGGAAGAAAACAAAAGTTTTTATAATCTGCTGCCCTGTTTATAAACTTATTTCCTTTATTTTTGTAAATTGTGTTTATTTATAAACCCTTGTCATTGAACTATCACGCTCCTTTTAGATAAGGTATCGTTAATAATCTCTTACGACTTTCATTAGGGAAAATTCAGATTAAATTCCAGCCCCCTAAAGACGCCAGAAGAACTTAATCCAGTGGATCTTAAAATCCTTTTCCCTTTGCTGCCAGCAGTAAGAATAACTGATTAATTAAATGCCGTATTATGCAACGAAACTGGATAGAAATACGAATTAATTTCGAATATGAATGTTTAACACGTTAATATGATTAGTCTGCTAATAATAACATACTTTGTACATGTACCTATAAAGTATGAAGTTAAATGATACGATAATTGTACGAAAATTTTTAAATATATTTTTGAATATTAATCGTCAATCAACTTTTCGATCGTTAATTAATTTTCTTACAGAACATGTCTAATGTTTGCGGAATTGTGCAAAATGGTCGAGGAATCTGTTCCACGTGCCATAATCCTTTTGTTTCTAACTCAACGATACGTAAAATTTTCGCTTCGTTTATGGTAAACGAAACGGTATTCTATGTATTATGCGATTGTGAAAACCTCGATGACTTACGTTTTTACGGCTGAAAATCGTTATCTACTTTGAAAACTCTATCAACCATTTCGCTATTCTATGTAGGATGCATTACGTGGCTCGCGGTTATGATCGATCATCCGAACGTAAAGTCGTGCTTCTTGAAAATGTTCTATAGAGAGTTTATTTGACCATAAATCGGAAAAGTAATCGCCATAAGAAGCGCGCACAGCTATTGCAAATATTTTAAATGCCGCGGTCGATCATCTGGATCCATCGTTCTCTCGTGAGAAATTTTGGAAGCGCTATGTACAAAGAAAGACATTGCTTATCATTTAAAAAGTGTTCAGTTTCGACGAATATCAAGTTAGCAGGTTTACGTAAGTATTCGAATACTTGTTGGTACTCTTTACGAATACATTGGCTCATGAAGATATTCGAATACACAGAAAACTTTGATACCCATATTGTAGTATCGTGGACAGATGGCCTAAGAAATATTCATAAACAACATTGCAAAAAAGCCTAAGTGCCGTCAGGCCAAAAGGATCTGGAAACTTCAATGGGCCGAGCGGCTCATCAATGTTTTTTTTTTTTATTATTTAATTTATACGTCACAATTTGTTCAGCTGGACATTTGGTAAATTTTTCTAGTTTAATTGCTAAATAACATGTGGATGGCTACCCCCAGCCGGATACCATCTTCAAGTTTGACTATTTTATTTCTTTAGTGAGATCAGTGGAGTGTTTTCTTTTTAGTTTTCTTTCTATGAGAGTTATGCTCGTTTCAGCAGCCAGCTGGTTTGGATGTGTTGCCGTTCTTTCCTAACCCATCAATGTGTCGTCGGTCCTTCAGTCGAATAGTTACGCAGAAAAAAGGCCTACATGACCACGACCGTGGACGGTTGCGGAACACGTACGTGGTAGGGTTATGAGAAAAGACAAAGGGATACTTAAGGGAGAAAGACGAATTAACGGGGAGTTGTTAACTAAGAGTCGAGTTGTGAGGAGTCGAGAGTTGAGTCAAGAGAGAGCTTCCGAGTTGTTATGAGTTGTAAACTATTAGTTGTGAGTTGTAAATTATCTATTTAGTTGTCTTAGTTATAACACATTACTGCATTTAGTTCACGTTAAATAACCAGTGTTTCCTGTTTATTTCATTCTAAATCTATCTATCAATAAACTTATCATATACGATAGAAATCATTAGAAACCCTAACTTCTAATAAATACTCTGAATAAATTTCTGAATAAATAAAATCCTATAATATTGTACGCGTTGTATATAGATCTCGCTTTCATACGCATTAAATGCATCGTGCATAAAGTAAACACAGGCAAAAAATCTGACGGGTTATCAAGATCGAATCGTTTGCATTGGCGTTTCATCTTGACAATATTTTCCAAGTGATCCGAGAGACACTAAATCCTAGTATGTATCTCCGATCCAGCGGATAACGGTGTTCCTTAGCATTTCTTTAGTCCATCCACTTACCTAGGGGAAATCAATAATTCATCGAAGCCTTTGAGCTTCGCTGTAGCCTCTGTTGGCTACCAACGAAAAGGATACAAACGTTGAAAAAGAAAATCCAGACAACTAAGAGGCGCAGCAGGATAGAAGTGAGCATTCAGATTCGATGATTATTATCAAAGGAGAGAAGACGGATAGATAGTGGAGCAGCCACGAGATGGCGAACGAAAGGGAAGGCAACGACGAGAAACGCCGACAGAGATAGGAAAATAGTACTTTCGAGCAGTCGTGATCCCGAAGGGGCCTGGCTCAATTAGCAAAACCGTTACTTCCGCGAAACGAGCTTCGTTCCTAGGAAGGCGGAACTTGCGGATGATAGGGAAGACGTCGTGGCAACAGCGTCTTTCCTTTCCTAGCATCTTGTATTTTCTGTTTCGATTTCTCTCCTCTCCGTATACGGGGTATCAGCCAAGATTAAATGTAAAAAAAGAAAAACACTTGGAAAATATGGAGCGAAATATTTTCATAGGGCGCCCCGTTTCCGAGTGAATGAAATTTGAACAATGTACAAGTCCAAATTCTGTTTGCCTTAAAACGAAGTTTTCAGTGGAAAAAATGTTATTCTACGTTTTTCATTTATTTTCGCATGCAGAATAACCTCCTACTGACTGTTTACTCGTATCCAGTCGATAATTGGCCAAAATTATATAGACTAAGCAAAATCTAAAACAAATTTCATTTTCTTGGAAACAAGACCCGCTTGTTGCTTTTTCGTTCTCGACTTATCTTTACGTGTGGAATAACCTTCTGCGGATTGTTTCTTCGTAGTCAATAATTAATCATGTTCTTGCAAGGTTATCACGATTCGAAACGGTCAGACTCATTTAAAATCATGACTCTTCAGTTGTGTGATTGTTGGAGTGAATTTGTGACGTATCATCGCCAATAGTGTATGATATAAAAGTCCTATAAAAATAGATTTGGCGCAAAGAATACATCGTAACTTTCTTCTCGTCCACGTAACAACGCCAGATAACCGAAGAACGCGAAGCAGCATGGATACGTAACGATCCTCAGGATCCATCTCGTTACACTGAGAAGTCAGTCGTAAAACACGTGTGTATGTGTGTATCTATGCACGCTGCTACATAGTAGAGCCACGAAACCGAAAGTATGTGCGACACTCGCCCGAAGCCATGTTCTAGATCGGAGAGATGCGTAGCGATACGCAACGACCCTCTACGGATTTCTCTCTCCTACGCTTTAAACGAAACTGTATTCGCTTCCGTTACGATACGCGGCACAATGGACCCATTACGGGACACCAGAAACACGTTCCGTTTCGCTCGGTCCATTATCGGGGATTGTATCCCGGACGAAGCGTGTGTGAGCGCATACAAGTGTGCGAGCTCTGTGTTTTTTAATCTCGTTCCGCGAGAGAACGGTATGAGTATGTTCGTGTAACGCGCGCAGCTTTTTCTCCCGGCTTGAAAGAATCCTAGAATCCCTGATGGACGCCGGATAAATTTGTTAACGCTTAAGCGAGCCGTTTCCATCGCGCCGTGACTGTTCACGATCATTTTTTTTTTTTTTTTTTTTTTTTGCGGAAAGACATGGAACAGATTGTGGAATGAGTTTTGGATGAGGTGGACGTTGAGTATTTCGGGGAAACAAAGGTTATTTTGGATTTTACACTACGAAGGGCAAGTGAAAATGACGAATTACAAGCAGAAGCGATCAGTGCCGAGATCGAACTGTTGACGAAGAAGGGGTGCAGCTTGTTTTGCATCACGTGGTTCGTCTCCAATGCTGATTTGCTCCTTTTTCAACTTTTGTTATTCATCCACGCACCTTACACTTGTCAATGGTGTCGATAGTTCGTTACACCAATCCTCGTTTTTCCTTTCCACTGTTACTTTTCATTTCAACGAGAGCTCGTGAAACAGGCTGGTTCTCAGAACGTCTTGATCTGATCGTGTCTGTTGAACGTCGAGTGGATATCAAATATTTCAGTGGGCTCGTCCAAACGAGGCCAGTCAGAAATTAATGGTTCGTTATAATTGCAGACTTGTTTAACTTGCAGCGTGATTTAGGCAAGACAGGTGAAACGGAACCGTATCAGCCTGAATTGTGAACAAGGATAGAGATTGTAAATCGTAATAGCTAGTGATAGGACTTGTAAGTTCGAATCAAATTTAATATTCAATGTTCATTTTACAAGGTTCATTTCCATGGTTCGGATACTACTAGATAGGCGACGATGCATGTACACCTGCCAAGTATTCGATCTTTAAGCTGGCTTCGAACCTCGGAACGAGAATTCTCAAAATTTAATTTTCCAATTTATTTGGGAATTTTGGAGTTTCCGAATATCGTCGAAAATTTCCACCCCTTATTAGTTTCTTAATCTCATAGCGTAAGTACGCGATTAATACCAAATGTTCGAGATATAAATAACTTACTTTCGTAAGATCATTAATCGAAAAAAGATAAACTGCCACTAGTTTCCAAAAGTTTTCATCTGGAAAGAAGCTCGCTCTTCTTTATCGTTGTCGGTAAACCCGAGACTCAGACCTGAAGCCAAGATTGATAACTTTCCCTTACAGAGATACTCATCTTGAATCTAGAAATGAAATATTTTGCCACGCCAGAGCTTACTCCGTCGCTTTTATCCTTTCCTCGTCTTTTTCTTTTTTTGGTTCACAGTTTTCCATTCGATCGTCGCCGAGAAACGTACTCTCGATTTCCGGCAATAGACATACGAGAACGTGTTCGCAGGAGCACGTTGCGAAAAGCAAATGGATATTTGATCACGGTGTCGCGTTCGCGTCGTCGATAAAACCGGAAGCACGCGGCAAAAGGAAATCCATTGATGTCGAGTGGTCAGCATTTTTCGAATCGTACCAATCCATACATTTTCGCAACTTTCCATTTTTACACGGAGCAATCCATTTCCGATCAAGTGCTTCCCTTCGGTTCGTGTTTTGAGAAGATATACCAGCATTTCGACTTTGTTTAACGAATTACCAGCTTATCCTATTCCCCCTTTCGTATCACGTTCATTGAAAAACATTATTATTTTCGATAGCATGTAATGGTTTTCATCGGTATTTTAGTGTACTTGCTGGTTACTTTGGCGAGCAAATGGCAGCTACTTTATACAGATAGGGATATGTTACCTTTTAATGAAATATATACAAATAGCAAAGAATATAAATTCGACAGTTTTATAGAACTTACATCGACCGTCGTAAGTTAGTCAAACGTATACCACAGGTCTAAAGGGTTTATTAGATTTCATTTAAGGTCGAAGATACAAATCTCTTCGAAGGCCCGAAATTTAAGTTAACACACACATCAAGTTAATAGTAATACGTTACAAATATCAAACCGTACAAAATAAATTTTCTTCTTCCAAGAATTTTTTAGAAGAAAATGATCCATACGTATAGGGGATTATTGTTTATTGTTTACAATTTGTTTTCCTTTATTGAATATAATATCATGCTGACCAAACAACAAATTCTGTAAATTTCCATTAAAACAATATTTTTAAAACTCGAACGTATTGAAATGTTGTATTCATTTAATAGAAATTTGTTAAACTTTACGATACGTATTTTTTTATGAAATATTTCGATAAATTTTAGATCACACAGTAACATAGCGACATCGACGATTTCTGCGAAATCAAAAGCTGGAACATAAAAAAACTTCGTTCTGAAATCTCGATTTGTTTGTATACGAGAAATCACTCTATGGTCGATTGCATCGTCCTCGCAGCAATACCCGACGTAATTGTCTTTTAAAACGCATACAGCGTGAAATGTGTGCGATGAAAAAGAATTTGCATTGAAATTCAACGAAACGTTCTAAACGGCAGGAATTTAAACGCCTCCCATCTCTCGAGCGTAATCTTCAATGACGATAACTTGAACCTTCGCGTCGTTAACTTGCAGATAAGCGAATTAACGTGTCCGAGGTACTTTGGTAATTACCGTCTCTAATGATATGTTTTCGAACAAATGCAATAGTCGATAGCGAATTAGCTAAAAATTCTAAAATTCTGAAATAAATCTTTTTGAAAAGTAAAATTTCGCGACTAGGCTGCATAACGTGCAGTTACAAATCTGTAACAGCAACTTCCTTTTCCGAATGATCAAGCGATTAACGTTCGCCCAGATTTCACCTGTTATTTTCATTGGCGAACAATGAACGTGGAGCAGCGGGGCAGAGAGTCACGTTGGGTCCACCATCAAAGGAGGAAAACTAAATTATCTGGAGTAATTCACTCCGATCGGCGACGAAATTGTGTCTCGTCTGCAGAGATTGCACGGGGACATGGAGCGACAAAGACGCGCGGCGAGCGAAAGAGAAGGAGAAAAAGGCACGGAATGGAAAGTAGAGAATTGGAGGACAGATAGACGACCAATGAACGGACAAACACTGAGGCGGGAATTGAAAGACAGAGGGAAATAATAGATTTCGCTTTGTTACGTTACGGATTGTACGAGTAAAAGGGGCCAAAGGGCTGATTAAGAGAAAGTACGTAGGTCGACGCCCTTCGATTTTAGAGTGAAACACGAGTGTCAACAGTTCGCTGTTAGGAATGCGAGAAAAGGAAAGAAATATAGAAAGGACAAAGGAGTAAAAGAGAAAGGGGGGCGGGTGGAGAGGTTGGGGAAGGTCGAAGAGCTGGCCGAAACGCCGTCAACGAGATTAAAATTAATTTCACCACGTTGCACCCCGATGAAAAGGATTCATTGCTTCGTACGGCCTTTGAAGCATGAAAAGCCAATAATTCCTGGCTATAGGAAAATGCATTTCGCGTTCTATCGGCTCCTGGAATTCAGAACGATACGTGGAACGTACAAGGTCTTGATGGATTTTAATGTTACCCCTCTTCATCTGTTTTAGCCTTTGGTTGCTTGATTATGAGAATTGGCTCCAACAAGTACGGTATCTTGTTACATCAATTTCGCCTTTTATGTGACGTTCTTACTGTTTACGACGATTCGAAACGTTCGAGAAACTTATGTCATTTAAATGAAGTTTGGACGTTGATCGATAAATGATAATCTTCTCATTCGTGTTTCTTATATGTAGATCTTGAAAATTCGAGATTTCCATGGTCATGTTTAATGCAGTGATACATAGAACCATGCTTCGGTCAGTTTATACAGTTTCTACAGTCCGTCAATCCGTGAAAGAGGATAACAGGCTCGTTAACACGAAGCCTGAACCTCGACAGGATTACAGTTCATAAATCTAGCTAGTCAAACATGTCTCGATGAATGAAATACGACTTTGAATAGAAGATGTCTCAGCTTGTCAAGCGTTGAGCTATTATTAAACTTGTCGAAACTAAGAAACGCCATTTGCAAACAATGGTAACGTAATATGAATTCGTAATTTTTCATCCGTTGAAGCAATCATCCTTGATCATAATTATACCGAATTATATTGAACTGAACCATATCCCAATTATATTGGCCGTAATGGTTGATATGAAATCAATTTTATATACTCTATATTATTATATACTATAATCAATGTATACATAAAGAAATTTTACGGACGTTGCATTTTACCGAAAACAAAAATATTAGGTACAGTTTCTTAACAAGATACGAATGGGAAGACAGAGACAACGAATGAGGATAGTAACGACGTCAATCAATGTTAAAAATGTTTCTTGAGCGTTTCAAATATTTCTTCTCTCTTATTGTGCACGGCATTCGGACGTAGAATACGAGAATAACGTAGAATCGATACATGGTATAGGAAACCGATTCATCAGCCTTCAGAGCCATTTCAGGCTATTCAATTCCAGATATGTTAGATTTTTGTTAATATGAAGGATTTGAGGAAACTTGTTATAATGCATATAAATTGTCAGTATATAATACAACGACTATTAGAAGATTTTGAATTGCTAAAATAAATATAGAAGGTTTTATTATAAAAAAAGGTTGTAGATACACTTCGTGATTAATAATATTAATAAAATAATTAATAATTATGATTATGATTATTATCGTAAATTATTTATTGTCTTGCAAATAATTTCTATGAAATTGTTCTATATACTCCGGATCGTTATATCACACAAATATGTGATCTTGACTGATCTTCATTTTCTTGATAATTTTAATTAATGACTTGCTTTTCTACGCAATCAGCAAGTGTGTTAATATTTACAAACGGATGTATTATAACGGATGTAAGTTACTATAATAAAATATTGTTCGTGATTGCTTGATAGTTGGATATTGATCAAATATTAGGATATTTCGTCTCTTCGTTGTTGTATTTGTACCACTTAGTAAAATTCTAAAATTATTATTAAAATTACAAAATGCGTAAAATATAATAAAATCATCATTATTAAAATTTTAAAATAAATGAGAAGCTATGAAAATGTGGTCCCATAAATTTCTCTATTCAGATTACTCGTGATAATTCAACCACTATACGTCATTCAATCGAATGACTAGAAGGAAGAAAAAAGGGAAAGAACGAAAAAGCTAGGAGAACAGGCGATCTTTTCAACGTAGATGCGAAAGACGTTCACTCAATTATTGTCGAAAGAGATTTAACGAGGTCAATTTCTAAATTAGACGCCGCGAGCTAAAGCACAGCCAATCGTATTTCTCCGCGGACATTTTGATCAATTGACAAGGATCGATTCGACTGTACGTGGGCGCATTTTAGAAGCTCTAGTTGAGGTATCGCGACACCTGCATCGTTTTTCCCGGAAATTTTAATCGCCCAGGCATCCGCGAGTGCTCACGGCGATTTTAATTAACGGCTATACAAAATCGAGCGTGCACCAGATCCACATACGTGTAAACACATGGAAGAGTTTGATAAATTTCTGGTTGTAAAGCTGCTTAAAAAAGGTGGAAAGGATCGACGCATTCAAAACGATCATCTCGATGCCAATCGAGTGCGTTTTGTTCGAAATAAATTTCGAAAATGTGCTTTAGGATTACGCAAGTGGAAGCGAGGAACGATTAAGTAGGTGATAGTTAAGGGATGATATGCATCAACCACTTTGCTTTATGAATATCCATTGTCGTGCCTGTTTCCGTTAATTTTCCTACTCCGATATCACGTAAATGAAGATATTTGGTTTTTCTTATAGAATTTTCTATTTCTTTATATTTTTGTTGGACAGTCACTCGAGAGAATGAAGCTAAGCTATTAGCATGCTGAGATGCTTGACGATTTTATAACATGGGGCGGTAATTTTGTTTATCTAAAGTGTCTTTTGCATTTTTAATGACGCACGATAATAGGTTGCGAAGGAGTTGTGCAATATCGTGAAGAAGGAGCATTATGGTCTTCTTAATCTTCCTAAGTGAAATTGCTCCGCTTTTCGTATGATGAGTTTGCAGGTTGAGAAACCTGTGTTTTGTTATTTGCAGATTTATTCTTTCGCTATTATGTTCGCTCATGCTAATAGTCGTCTTCTCATTATTAAGTGGCAAAGTGATCTCGTATTATAATATTAAAAATCTAAAATATGTGCATTTTTTTATCTAACAATTTATCGTTGAAAGTATTATTCTTTATAGCAGCAAAAATAAATTCGTAATGTTTTTCATTAAAAAAATATATTATCGATTAAAATGTATTATCAAACCAAAGAATATATTCTTTATACTGGAAATAGCACACCTATCATAATATAATAAATGCGTGATCGCACATCATAGTTTGTCTGAACACATATAGGGGTATTCTACTTACCGCGTCAACGAATTAGTGTTCTATACAGAGTAACTATAATTTCACTCACAAGTTTAGCCAATAAATATTGCTTAAAGAAGATCCTAGTTATAGAATAATAATGAATAATTCTAAGAGTAAGAAATAGTTTTAAATAATTCTAAATTATTCCTCAAAAGATTTAATAAAGATATAAAAAATCCGAAGATCTCTTAATATCAAGAATATTTAATTGACTTGACACAGTGTAAGTCACTGTATATAATATAAGAATCAAAGATATCTAATGATATATAAAAAAAATCAAGAAAAGATGATACATAATGTCAAATGAATGAAAAATGTAACCAAGAATGTGAACGTAATCAAGAATGTGCGATTGTAATGAAATTTTACCATAGAAATTGCAATACAAATAACATTAGTATAAATTATATTGTATAACAATATATATAAACGAGTATTTATATTATATTAATAATAAGATATAAT
The DNA here is from genome assembly GCF_024516045.1 of Bombus affinis. Classification (NCBI taxonomy): domain Eukaryota; kingdom Metazoa; phylum Arthropoda; class Insecta; order Hymenoptera; family Apidae; genus Bombus; species Bombus affinis. The sequence continues at coordinate 3,884,533 of NC_066349.1, read as the reverse complement.
AATAATAATATATTATATCAAATATATTAGTCAAATATCATTACATTATCAGATATATTAATAATAATATTATATCATCTTTGTAATAAGAAATACATATATAATCGAATTATCCTATTATATAATAATTTTTGGTGACATTTTATTTCGTAGCCAGCGTGAAATCATTTCATCAATAGCCAGACTTGGCTTGTCGAATGTGGAACGTACCTATTTGATTGAAATGCATTTGATTGATACTGATCATTTTGATATTAAATTGGAAGGATATTTTATGGTACTGCAGTAATAACGCTGACTGTTATTAGTAATTTTGTTTTTCTGTTTTTCACTTTAATTTCCTTTGTACGCGTCACTGACAATTTTCATTCTAACCTGCACAAATTAAATGGAACATTGATACACAATATTAAATAGAAAATGTACAGGCTATCAGTATGAAAGACATTTTTAAAAAGCATAAAAACAACAAGATTGTAAATTTAAATGAAATTATATAACATAAAATAATAATAGCAATAAAAACATTTATTTTCTAATATTCTTGGTACAACCAAGACATAATGCACTAAAATTTTAAACGAATTTTAATAAAAACAAATTGTTCCCGTATTGAGTATAAAATTAAATGTAAATAATGCTTATTGACAGAATTAGATAGATTTGTCATCTTTTTTTTAGGAATTGTTTACTTTCCAACCATCTTAGCCGTCGAACAACATGAAGATCGCAAAAGTTGTGAAAAAATATTGTTTATTCGTCAATACAAAAATAAGCTTACTTCTAAAAATAATGGTGCAATTAAAGTAATTCATTTGCCTAGACCAATAAGATTTTCAGCTTGACACCAGAGAGTGAGACAGACGGCGCAATTAACGAGATGTAAAGATAAATCGTGAACTATCGGTTCCTTTATTTCCGTCTGTATTTAAAGATATTCAAAGATTTATTATTCCGTTCTTTCGAGGCAAACTTTTTGTCCTTCCGCATTGTGATTTGTGGACCATTACCCCTACCATCCCCCAATTCTATCCTCTCTCTGTCTTTCTCTTTCTCTTTCTCTCTCTTCCACTCACTCTTTTTCAGTTTTATGCTTGCCTGTCGCATGATTGCTCAAAAAGAATGGACAGTCGGCATTTGAGAAGAGTCCGATTCTCGGTCGAAGCCCGAAGGCTCTTCCGGGTTATTCATTACGAGGTCAGCGACTAAAATCACCCCTTTCTTTCAACCCTTTTTTCACTTCGACCCCTATCACCCTTCGAAGCCATGAACCTCTTTGTTTTTCTATTATTTGAAAGTCCAAGAAAATTCCATGTCTTGTCATTCTTCTCTAGCATTTTCTTGCGCCGGAATGAGATGAAAAATTGAGTTCCGGGGTTAGTGCATATAATAATGTGCTAAAAGAAAGTGAAACGAAGGAAATTTATGTACATACGAAAGTGTTGTTTAAATGCTTATATTTTTTCTTATAATTATGCGTTGTTGCGTGATAACGATTCGAACTACAGAATTCAGAGAATGTGATATTTCGTTGAAGATATATTGATTTCATTCGATAATAATATACAATATTTGATAGATATTAATTCACTCCAGTGCACACGATTTTTGAATAAATTTCTGTTGGCGAGCATTTCGATATAGCGACAAGTAGCTGCCAAGTGGCCACATTGACACATTTTTCATGAATTACGAAGACACGCACGGTACATGTTTTTAACTTTACCGTACACTTGTTTTACCGTACAGTCTCCTTTATTTTCTTAATGAGCCTCTTAACGAGTCACTCCAACCATTAGCTTAATTGCTATAATACCAATTAGGATATTTCTAACGAACAACAGGAAGTGAACTCGTCTCTGGAAAGACTGTCGAACGGCTCGCGGAAAATGTTTCGTGCTTTCATTGCACGGGTCGACGAGTTGCGCTTAAACGGTGTTGAACGGAGGCATAAAAGTCTCTCTTGCGAGCCTTCTTATTTGAATTTCTAACGCCGGTGTTACGGATCATTTGCCATTTCACTGGCAGAAATTTCTTGGATATCTCTTTCTCTCGGCCTCTCTTTTCCCTCTCCACCTACTTGTTCGCGTTCTCGAAGCAACGAAGGTTCCAAATAAGACGAGCATCAACTTCGTTCCAAGCCACGCCACGTCGAAGTAATCCCGTCGAGATTGCAGTTAAATTCCATTTGTTTCGTTCTCAGTACGGATTCTAGGCTCTGCTTATTAAAGGCAATTCTTTCTTCCTGTATACTTACCTTTGAATGATAAAGATTCAGGTGTATTGTATCATAGATTGCAAAACGGCCACGGCTGATTTATGATTGATATGTTTCACCGATGCTTTAGTAACGTAATCAATGCAAGTAAACTACTTTTAGGAAAATTATTCCATTGTGTATAATATGATGATGGCTGAATATGGATTATCAGTGGATATGGTTTTGTGGTCAGTCGTTGACGTAGTTGACATGTTGACATGTTTAGAATCACAAGATAGGTATGTTTCTGTTTCATCGGGCTACAATTTCCCTTGTATTTGCTACAAGCTAAATAATTCGGTGTCTGACAAACGTGAACAGAAAATATTCAATGCCAAAACCAATTCCGATCTGTTATGCCAAAACCTGTTCCGATCTCTGGATTTAATTTTTAAAAAATTAGTGCTTCAATCTTCGTAAGATCAATGTAGCTTATCGGAATAAATTAATTCTATAAACTCAAATATAACAGTCCACTTTTGCTATCAATGCAGTAACACTTTGCGGACTGGAGACGCAAATTCGCGTATTACATATTTCATGTAAATAAATTAATAGAAATGATTAATATTAATAATAAATTATTAATGAAATTAATAATAATAATCAATATATTAGATATAATATTGGTCGCTCGGAAAGTTCGTTCTGATTTTCAAGGAATTTAATAAAATAATAAATTTTCTTTAGTACCTCTCCATCGGGAAAATTGTTTTCAAGCATATCACACTAAAAAACGTCACTAGAAGTATCTTTAAATATGCTCATTGATTTTTAATAAAATATTATGCTTCTTAAATGTTGCTTGGAAAATTCGTTCTGATTTCTAAGGAATTTGGTTGACATAAAAGATCATATTGAAAAGTTTTTCGCCAAAAAATCGGAGAAGTTCTGGAAGAATGAAATATTTAAATGAAATATTTGCGTGAAAGATAGAGAAAGGTTGCGGAACAAAATGGTACCTGTATAATTCAATAAGTATATATCGAACCGAAATGTAGATAGGAACGAACTTTCCCAGTGACTTTTTGAATCCTTTCAATCGCTTTAAAAATACGCGAGAATTCAGACTATACGCTTGCCAAATCGTACAGTCCTCAAAGTGTTAATTATGGAATAAAGTGAATGATCTACATATGTAGAAATTTATTCACCGATTTTCAAAAGGAATTAATAGAAATATATTCCTCTTCGAAATTAATAAAATATTATTTTATAATATTAATATTATTTAAATAATATTAAATACATCTCATATGTACTTTTGTTTCAAGTTATTTCAGCCTCTGTTCAATAATACGAGTTCAGAATTTCATAAAGAAATAGTATATTTGCGAAGATATATCATCGTATTATATTTACAAAGTAGAGTAAATATGAAGGAAACTGCTTCTGTGCTATGAAGGAAATTATTTGCAGTTCACTGTGAATCTCTTGTCAATGTAAGAATTCTATGTAGACGATAGTATTCTGCGAAATATCGATATATGTAAATGATTTTATTGTTCGAGAAGCGTTTGACGCTTCGGAATCGATCACTTTATTGAAAAAAATTGTACATTTTTCAATTCTCCGTAAACAAACTGATACATTGACGAACTAACAAAATTTTATCTTTGCACTTCTTTTCTTTGATTTTCTATTCTTTATCTTTCCTAAAGTCTAGCGTTTATCTCGATAAACGATCGTATGACGTAATAAAGACATGGATAAGTACTGCAATTTTTTTTAAATTTTTTAATAATCTAAATAATGTTATTTTTTTTATATATAAAAGACACAACGTTAAAATTAAACAAATAAAAAAATATACAATCACAATGATTTTGAACAATCAATGCAAAATACCTAAGAGATTAGAGAATAATTTTCGCAACCAGAAGTTTTCATATAATATATAAAAGCAATATCGTAAAGCTTTCAAAACTGTACAGAAGACAGGTTACTTTGATTTATGAAGCATATAAATGTTTGATCACCGAATGTCGGTATTTTAAAGTTTATAGCACTCGACACCGTCGGGTTGGCGATTTCATTAATTGCCTAAATTTTCCGAGGAATTCTGATCAAGCATCCTTCGCAAGAAGTACTTCACTGGCGCACCTCTCCATCTTAATTACCTAATTTGATTTCACTCTGCAAACTCATCGAAGACCAGAATACTTCATGTCCGATTTACGTTTCGTCCGTTTTATTAACGAATGTAGTAATCGTTTAACTTATACTTCTAGTTGATATTCTATTCTAACGAACTTTTACACACATATCCTTTGCAACTAACAAATTGTATATTCTAATTGCATCATATTAACCGTTTAGATTTTATGTCGAAAAGTCCCAGTACATTTGAACGCTACGGACGACTGACGGTATTTTGTATTTCATTGTTATCTTCTCAATAATTTTTATTGAACAAAACATACAATATTTATAAATTAAATAGTACGGATATATAATAATATAGATGTATTTCATAAAAACAACAAATATGACGAGCGCTATTACGCTGCTTGTTTCTCTTCGCAATCGATTAAGACAAGCATTACCGTGCTGTTCGGGATTTTTCGACCCTGTTTTTTCAAAGACCCCTGGGACTCAAACGGTTAAAGTACATCCGCTTAGCCATCAAATGATATAGTATCGTAAATTATCTCTATAGAAAATACCCGTTACCATGAAAAAGTACTTGACATAATACTAATGTAAGAAGGTCTTGAAATTGTTAATGTAATAAATTGTTCGTAGGAATGTTATTTTTTAATGCCCAACAATGTGTGCGCGAAGTATAAAATCCGTAAGAAACATGTTACAATCTGTACACGTTTCTACAGGCATTCAGCCTTAAATTAACACACACGTATTCGGACGTGTATGAAAGGTATCCAAGGGCGTTAATTGCGTTAACATCGATTGTTTGGCGCGACGAAATTAGAACGGCGGGTCGGTTCGACGCGGCGCGTTCTCCGCTCGCAACCTCAATGGCGTCGAACGTTCAATTTTCGTAAAATACAATCGATTAGGTCGCGACAAGGATAGTGGACCCAATGCATCAACGAGGTTAGCAGCCATGACAGCGCCCACGCGCTTAGAGACACAGCTCAATTCCATGATAGGAAGTCGGACGTTAATAATAGCGCTCGTTAATATTCGATCGGCGAGCAGCGCCGGTTACACGCGTCCTGTCTGCCGCTAATCGCTGGCCTATTATCTCGGTAGCCCGAAGCCTCTGCGACCTGTCTCCTCCTTCTGGTTGCTACCAAACCGCCTCCGCTTCCGCTTCCACAGTCCTTCACCTCCTATCTGTTCTCCGAGAGCAGCAGAGAGGCTGTTTACCTTGGTCATGCCGTATTTGACTGTATTATGAATAGTTTTAGTTAGAATTTTTTGTTTTTGAAGTGGCAGATTATATTGCGTTGGCAACTAAGTGATTGCGGATTTTGTCATTACCACCTAATTTTACTGTCAATCTAATAGATCTGCAGAAAGTCTATCTACAAAAAGGAAGATGTTTTTTTAATAAAAAGAAAATAAAGTTTAGGATATAGATGCATCAAAATTGAAAATTTCAAATGTTACAACTTAGCATATATATTATACATGCAGCAGAGTTTGATATAATTTTTTCGCGTGCGGTTGAAAGAATGAGATTTACCTATAGTTTGATGGCTTTTGAAGTTTCATATTAAAGAACACAGAACAAGTACGACGTGGTGTTACAGTGTATAATCTCGTTTGTTCCAAGGATGTAAGGCTGCAGTATGTAACATTTCATCACTAACACTACCTTGTTTGTAAACCGTGTTAATTATCAAAGTTAAAAATTTAATTAAATCTCTCATGTAGAACGGGATTTTAAAGACTTCTCTTTTATAATTTTAGAATTTTCCGTCGAATAGGGTGGACAATCAAATAATTTGTAATTTATATAACGTATGATTTATGTCATTACGAAACTTTATACTGTTGTAAAAAAATATGTTACAATACTGGCAATTTCGTGATTCGTGTCTTCAGTAAAATCGTAAAGTTTAATAATACATCCAAGTAGAATATTGAAATGAAATATTTCAAGGTAGATACAAACATCTTAATGAATATTTATCTTTGGATTATCAGTAAGTATAATAAACGATATCACTAAGTAAAAAATATAGGAACGTTTAATATAATGAAGTTTAGTTACAGCTTATTAGCAACTATTATAATATTTAAACGCTCTAATGAATATTTAACTACGTACTATTTATTCGCTAAAAGTCCTACAGTTTATATTTATAAATTCCCTGTATAATGTAATTTTTCATCTCAAATATTTGAACGTACATTTAATTCAGTTTCTAAAGGAACGTTGAATGAAAACTATAATCAATTAAAACTCAAAATGAAGCGAAACTCCTTCACAATACGAGATCACGTAATTAGCCTTTTATTTTTATCCTTCGACTTTTAATTTCTCGACTAATTACATTTTACTGTGCGATATTATTATGCTGAGTCTCACGTCCTCCGAAAGGACCCAATAATGGTAATCTACTGTATATTCGTGGTTCGAAGACCGGAATTATCTTCGGTATCGTCTTTATTGTTCTTTTCATATACGAAACCGATCGATCCTAATTGACTCTTTTAAAAGCGGGTCTTAGTGTAGTAAAAAAATAATATCGCGTTTAAAACGGTGCAATCTTTTTGTTCGATAGATACGAAGAACGCAAAGTTTTATTTAAATCGCCTGATAAAGATGTTTATAATTATTCTTATCAGGTAATTAATACATTATACAAATAGCAAAGTTGTTTGTTTTCATGACTCGCGTAAAATATGTGCTCTTTTATTGCTAAATTAATATTATTATGCAGAATATTAACATAATAAATATATGATAATGGGTTCAATATGGTAATTCGAAATAATGGAATATGTGAAACGATCATACGTGCTATGCGAATTCCGTTCGTCTAGGTAGAAAGGAGATTTAAATCGAGTCGTGTGGTTGGCAGCGACGTCGTATTCCCGTTACAAATGTTGAAGTAGGACAAATGTGCTTTTAGGAGTTTCTGAATCGCGGAATAACCGCGATTCTAGCAGAAAATATTAATAACATGGAATACAAATACGGGACACGATAAATGAACCGAGTATACTGTGCGCCAGTCACGAAGATGAGGTAGGAGATACGAGATACGACAACGACGAATGGAAGCACTGGCTTGCTCGTAATGATAAAAATAATTCAACGATTCTTCCTAGTTAACTCTTTTCTTTGTACTTTCGTAATTGCGGAGAAAAATTGGGAAAGCGATATCGAAAATGTCTAAATGTTATAGATAGGTTTAAAAATATTATTTTTTACTCATGAAAAATCATACATTCAAAGGTTAAATAATTATGTTTCGTCGATGTAATTATCGTTGCGCTATAACAAAACGTTTTTCATTTGAGTGATCGAAACTTTCGTTTTGGAGTTTTGGAAAAGAAAAAGGGAAGCTTGCTTAAACTCCGACCTTATGACTGATTTTACATTTCTGTTTTGCAATCTGTTAAGTACTATAGCGCAAAATGAAGGAACGATGAATCGTTTCTAAAGGCAGAATACTCTAGATAAATTGTTCAGTTTCATTAAAATGAGTGGCAGACAAGACTTTACTCCTGTCTTATGTTATTAATTTACTAATAACTATAATGTAATTACCATAATTATATTCTATATACTATAATGAAATACTTGGTATTAATATTGCAACGTTACGATTTGAATTGAGATGAAAATCGATTCCATGAAAGACGAGGAGGAGGAATTGTGGAAGAGAATGAATTATTAATAACCGAAGAGAAAGGAAGGAAATGAAGAATAATTGAAACATGGAATACAAAAGTGAGAAACCAGCGACTGAATTAGCATATAAATAAATAGCTAGGATTGTTTAAAAGTTAAAACTTGTAAGGAGATTACAAATTTACTTGACAATAACGGCATCGGATCTTTAAATATTCATCATTAAACCACGATAAACTAGGCAGAAAATATAACAAACAATAGATATCTTGAAAATTTACAAATTATCGATGAGATAATAATAATGCAAGACACTTGAAATTCGAACAAAAACCACATGATATTAAATAAATCTTGATCGCACATCGGAATGAATTTCGGACATTTTAACGCCAAAATCAACCGATTTAACGATTAATCCAGAATTAAAAACGACCCATTTTATGTTGAAGAGAATGAAAAAATAGGACGAAAGCCCATTAAAGTTTGAATCCTTCAGACTTGCTATTTCGCCGCGGATTATTTACGAATTTCAATTGTGGAACAATGGCAGCGATTTGTTTGCTTGAATTTTTTCGAGCATGCTACGCCTCGTTCAAAAGGGGTAGCTTTGTTATCCCGGTGAATTCGAGGTATGTATCTCGGCTGACAACAATGAGAAAAGTCGAAAACGCAGTACGCGAAAATCTCTCAGAGTCTCGCTGCCACGAGAATCGTCTATTCCTGGTTCGTGGAACGAGTATCATTCGCAAGCTCTTTTCTTCTCCGTGTCAGGACTTACATACGTGTCCATTCCTCCAGAATTGGAAGCGTGTTAACCTTCATTCTTCGTATATTAGTGACACACCGCTACGCGCATTCAAGGCCCTCGCATGGCGATTCCAGAGAAGACACGAAAGGTTTCTGGATCCTATTGTTCAGGTATTAGAAGCGTTTTCACGCAACCTGCTGGCATAAGATCTTCATGAAACGAGCCTTCTTCTGTTTTACCCTGTCTACCTCTGTAATTGTTCTGTTTAACGTAAAAATTACGAAAAAAGAAAAGATGATCGACGACTTCAATCATTTGATATAGATGGTTCTTAATTTTGCTTACTCGACGAAAAACTAATGAAACATTGCATATCATAATTACGTAGATCGGAAACTGTTAGGAGTTGGACAATTTTTACGACCAAAGGATAATATCGAATATAACACTTCTAATCTATCCATATTTTGCATAATTGTTTGAAATTTGTAGATGTAAACATTTCATGAAAATGGACCAACATATTATAACGAATGTTAACAAGATATGATGTCTTTTATTATATTTTTTAAACAAATAAATTTTTAGAAATATTGTGTACATTCCACGTTCTTTGTTTAAAAACAAGCAATTTTTATCCATTCATCATATCCCGATTTAATACCGTTTAAATACGAGGAGCTATTATAATACTAATAAATGCGTATTTTGTGGACCAACGAAGATATTAGAATAGATAATTCTCTTTTGCAAGCAACATATTCAAAGAACGAGACTGTACAATTCTATTAGAATAGGATGCTATCTGTTCCATTGTTAAGAGCTTGGTGCTTTCGTGTTTCCGTTTCTCGATTCAACCATATTTCTTTTACGTTCGTGGGAAACGTTTGTCGTTGTTGCTCTTGTAATTCACGTGCTGTCGTGAATCAGACGGACGGGGCTCGTAATTAATGTTACGATGGATGAAGTAAGGCCAGAGAGAAGCGAATATTGCGGAAAAACCAGCGTAAAATATAAATTCGATACAAGGAAGCATCCACGATACGTAAACATGTCCTTTTTTTATTTATGTATATATACATATATATTGCAATATAGAAAATAAGTATATATTGCAAATATATGAAGGGAAAAGGGGCAACGTCAATTTTAACGAATTTTGAGTTTAACATTTTTTTCATATTCCTGTTTATGCTCTTTATCACTGGCTATGTCGTATTAATTTGAATAAAAACTTCCTGAGTTTTACAATAGTCACAAGAAATTAAGGTGTACAACGTACTTCTTTTTTCCTACGGTTTAACGTATTATATATTACTTAAAATTATAAATAAAAATTGAAGAACGAAACGTTTTATTTTCATGTGATATGTATGAGAAAACATAAAGCTGTGACATTATATATTGAAAGATAAATGTTTGTTTACTGAGAAATGCCAAAAACTTGGCATTCCCCCGTCTCCTGTGGATCCTTCGTACATCGACTCAGTTAAATTTATAAAATCATCGGCTGATGTTGTCGAAAACAATGATACGGATATAATTTTCACGTATGTATATCGAAAGTTTTATATAGATGATAACTTTACAATCTTACAAATTTTGAAACTGTTACAATCTCTAGCGAATATTGTTTCTACTTTTCAACTGTTACAACTGATGTATCAAAATATTGCGTTAACTCTACATCTCTTTTTACTTTATGTAATAATATCTAACCATAATTTTTTCCTTAAAACCATACCAATTTTATTAAAACTTTTGCTTTAAAGGATCTCGATTAAATATTTCGATAAAAATTCAGTCTGCATTCATAGAACAAAAGAAAAAGAGAGGTGGAAGCGATTCAACTGTGCATACATTCGAGAATAATTCGAAGAATTCTGCTTGGCGAACGAAAGAATGTCTCGGCGTAACTTTCTTCGGTTGAATTCAATTTTATTTACCTTGGCGTTTAATATCCGACCGCGGGGATCGACACAGCTTAACCGGTTCAGCGTAAGGACAGACCTAGGGTAAGAGAAGCTCGAAGGGGGTAAAGCTCGGGGCGAGGAATCTCGACGGAGGACCGAGAATCTCGCGGCACAACTTATTTCACAAGCATACATCTCGTTGCTCTTGAAACCCGGACACGGGTCCACGTAAATTCTTCGCGAAAGCCATGCATCGTCAGAAATTAACCACGGAGAATCTACTGGAAATGTACAGACTGCTTATAAGATGTTTCATCCAGTCTTGCAGGAAAAAGAATGAGTTGGATGCATAAAATCTAGAACAGCACAAGTCGACTTTACGAGACACCGTGTAAGCTATTGATATAACTGGATTTCAGTTTACTGGAAACTATTGCTTCGCTTATTAATAACTAGACTATGAATTTTTATACATTTCAGATAAATTGGAAAATCTATACCAATATATTATAAAAGATTCGAAGTTGAGTATACATTACAATTCGTCGATTTCATTTCTTTGGTTCTGTTCGTAAAAATATGAACGCTATCCAAATCCGCAATATATTAATATAAGGAAAATAAATAATATACATTTTGCAAAAGATAGTTTTAACGGTGTTTTTAGTAAAATGATATATTGAATTTGTTCTGATTAAACATGAAGAATGTGGCTTTTGTAAAGAAGAAAAATGAAGATGGATATGATAGATAAATCTACCGTTGTTAACGAGGGATGTGTACACTGCATTACAGCTGATATAAAGGGTTGTTTCGACGAGACGAATTTAATTTATCATTTAAAAAAAAGAAATAAAATCTAATGATAAACAGTCGCAAATGAAAATATTTTACATGCTATTATTATGGATTATTTAAGAGGGCACGTTATCAATCTGTACAGTACCACTCTTTGAAAAGAAGAAATTTGAAACGAATATTGAATAGAAAAATTGAGCAACAAGTAAAAAATGAATTAATTCTTTCATATTCAGTGTTGCACATATGTACTCTGCTTTTTAATACCATTATTATTATGAAAAGAAAGTTCGGTTTCTTGCCACTTTTCCATGCAGTTTTTTACAGTTTTATGGAATTTGGAGGAATTCATGCATTTATAACGTATATTCCTTTACAAATCTTGGAAATTTCTTTTGTGTTTTCGGTTTGTAAAGTGAATAAAATTTTTTACACCTTGATGGAACAATCTTTCAATAATGCTAACGATTTGTTTCAATACTCGCATTATTTTACTGTTCGACCCTGAATGAATTAACCAATTCTAAATGACACACAATTTACAATCTTTTACATTCTGTTACCTATATCCAACACATTGAAAATTTTCATTTAAAGAATAATTTAAAAGATTCTCAAGGCTCTATCGACATAGTAGAGACTCAAGATTATAAAAGCAACTCATTTCAGTCACCATATTTTCATTAGCTTTTGAAACTCGCTACGTATGTAGTGTCTCGATAAAAGACTCGAAAAGGCCGATGAAAATCAAAGCCACAATCTTCAAAGACTGCCTTAATCTGATCAGAGATAACGAAACGCGGATGAAAGGCGTCGCACGTGATGAATCTTATCTTTAAGTACGTATGTACATACATAGCAGCAATCGCTTTCTAGAAAAACCCCTTTTGTAAAGTAACTGAACACAACCACGTTTCAGCGATATTCATACATACGCTGGCTTATGAAAATATTTTAACCCTTAGAGTGCTGTGGGCGCATATAGGCGTCTGGCGAAAGCTATCGGTGTAAGCTAAGGATATATATATGCGTTTTCTGTAAGTGCCCGGCATGGACTAAGGACGCATGTATGCGTCTTTCAATTTTTCCGAACACCTACGTAGAAGTAATATTATTACGTTTGTGTGAGATAAATATAAATGCATCCCTTAGTAACGGCAGTAAACAAATGCCGATAATGTCTCGTTATAACAGTTGTCTACCTGTTTCGCGGACAGTCGCATCTAGTTATCAAGAAGAAAATGTATTGTTTGTGTGAAAAATAAGGGAATGCAGAAAATGCGATGTCGGATTATGTATCGATAATTGTTTTGAAATTTTGCACACACAACTGAATTATTAACTTGTGTTATATTTACTAAATTTAGTTTTCTAGTTTATTGTTTTCTAGTTTATTACCCAAATTCTAGTTAACTGTAAATGTCAATGTTTATAATAAATAATTAAAAATAGCTAAAAAATAACGCTCTTGATCATTTAATCTCGTACAAAAGAATTACTATAACTTATTACGATTTGCGCTTTGAATAGTCAATCAACAGAGTTCAGTCTAACGAAAAAGTATTTCGTCCACAGCGATCGTCAGCGCTAGACGCGCGCTGTCCGTACGGACCGCATAGGCCGCGAGTATTCAGCACTCAAAGGGTTAAAGATAACTTTCATGTTTACATCGTATGTATTATATAAGACACTTCGAAATTTCATTAGCACATAATGGTCAAATTTAAAACCAATTCTGCGTTTTCAAACTGTGCAAAAAATGTATAAAAATACATACAGAGGATCTAGTTCCTATTAATTAAAATTATTAGTACGAACGCGTTGGTTTTCTTCATAATCATCGCGATTATCGACGGTACTAGCGAACAACGAAATAATTATCACGTGGAGAAATTGCTGTAGCGCCCGAGCGTCTCCTATCCTCGCCCTTTTTCCATTTTCCATTATCTTCGTCTTCCCCTTTTTCGTCGTTTCATTCAGTCTCTCGTTCTCTCTCGATCTTTCGTTGCAGCAAGCTGGAACGTCGATCCGAGGCGCCCCTTTCAGACGTCACCGGCTAATTATCGGGTTGATCGAGCAGCGCCAACTTCGCGTCTGCCATTCAGCTCGTTCAGAGCGTCGCGTCGTGTCGCGTCGCGACGATCCCCGGCGTTACGTAGCTGTCCAAGCTAACGCGCTGATACGTTTCACGAATGGATGGAACGCAAACGGCGAATGAGTGAAACGCGGCACGACGATGAATAAAACAGGGCTCGGTCGGTCTCCATGTCGAGCTCCTATAATTAAAATCTTTAATTACCGATGCGCCGAGAGGGCAAGTGACATATCGAGTGCCCGACAGAGGAAATTTAGAAACTCAGGCGGTTGAACTTTCGTAACCTGACGATATTTTCCAGTAAAAAAAGTACATAGAATTATAATTTAATAAAATTTTGTCCTTAGGAGGATAGAGGAGATTCTTACAATATTTGATTCATTTTGCCATGTTATGTAATATACTCAATATTTGATATATTTGTCTTTTATAATCCAATGCTACTTTATAATGTAACTATATAAATTTGTAATCTAATATGCAGACAGATTCTTCTTGCAGAATATTTTTAATTCTTTTCGATCTTCCACCGTTTTAAAACTGTAGCTTGCCCTAATTGTGTGAGGCACTCTGTACAACATAATACAAAGATAAGTAATATAACAATCCAAAAGGACATTCGTATCAATTGCAACCGTTGCTTACCTGCTAACTCGATATTTTCATCGGTCGCAAACCCGTGCAAGAAACGTTTCAAATGCAACCACGACGAATATATCCTGTACCGAGGCAAGCTATGTATGAATTTGTGGATTCCCGGCTCTCACCCTTCGCGTTTGAGGTTACAATAGACTGGAACCGGCATCGATAGTTATCACATGCCGAGTCGTTGACCGGGAAGAGCTTGTTTTCCACTGATATGACTCCCTCGTTTGCGCGTTAAACGAACCGCATACGCGGTTTCCAATTTTTTTCTCTCTTTCATCCGTTTTTCTCTGTTCCTCTAGTTTCCCTCTTGTGACTGAGTTCGATCGATGAAATTGCAAATGCACGCGTAAAAACTGCCTGATGAGCAACCGACGAACCGAAACGATTCGACTGTCAGGTTGCAGCTCAAACCTATTGGTTCGCGGCTCTACAACCCAAACAAATTCCATTGGACAATAATTGCCGCTAATTTACGCTAATTTCTCTTGCTTTCCGAACTATTTTCTATCTTCACCTCGCCCTGTCGGTTTCTATCAATTTTTTCTTCCCATCCTGTCTTTTATCAGTATACGGACGTGTCTGTTTTCGTTAATGCTTTGTTTAGATAGATTTTTATGCAGATTCCTATTTTTGAGAATATAATTAAGACACGTACAGACTATAGAAAATTGTTTTACCTACCAAGTATTATAAAAAGCATAATATTTTGAGTATTTTATATATTTTTTCACATTATACGCGTTCCGTGCATTTTTGCACTTTGAAATTTCCTGTAGATGCATCAAAATCCGCATAGTGACAATCGATAAAAGTTAAAATTTTAATAGGAACACGAAAAATTAACACAGGACGTACGTGGATGTCTCATTGAACATGTAAAAGTGAATATCTGATCGACGATTACTTTGAATATGTAAATATTTAACGTACGCGTTCAACGTACGAGGATCGAAAGGTGTCTAATTTGCTCGAACATTAAGCACTATCTGATCTGTACTTTTCTCAGAATCTTGTAGAAATTGTCGGATATTTCTTTCGGAGAAGACAATACGTTTGACATCGATATCGATACGAACTTGCAAGTAACTAATTTAAAGTTATTAGTGAGCTAGTTCCGAAGATAGGACCTATAGAAGGTGTATTAGATGTCGCGAGATTAGAGAAGTGGGATCTCGAGACTAATAATGCTTAGTCAAACTCATTGAAACTTCGATTTATATTTTATTTAACCGATACACTAAGGCTCCTAAGATACAAACCAATAACGGGCAAAATCTACTTCTAATACTATCGTGTATGCCCCGATAGAATAATATCATAGGACAAATCGCAGTTAGATAATCTTCCCACTAGGACAATTTGCTATTACCTTATTTGCCTCATAACAAGCATTAACTAATATTTCTTACCATATAACTAATATTTTACGTATGACCAACAGTGGTTCTAAGAAATATAACATTCAAATAACATTTAGCTAGAATTTTACTGCTTCTAATAATTTATTTTATTATACATTTTAGTTTCTATAGTTTATATATTACTTTATATACTAGTTTGAAGTCTAAACGCAGCACTGTGTAATTTTAAAGTTTAGTATTAGCTTTTAGCATCTAACATTTTCCCTTCGCACAAGATGAAAGCATTCTACGTAACCTTGATTACGACTACGTATTTCATAGCAACGCATATGATTCACACAAGCTGTACAGATTTGTGTGATTTCAGCGATTGTTTTCCAAGGAAGCTTCGTAATTGAACAGTAGGTGCGTGTATGCATTCCCGTTCATTCACAAAGCCTCCAAGACGTTTAGGTTTGGGAATAAGGGGTTGGAGCGCGAGAGAAATTATGCAGCACCGTCAGATGATGCCGATTAGCAATTCTCTTGCTCTCACAATTTTCTGACGGCGTTGCACGAACACTATTCTACCGTATTTCCAAGTCTGTGAGTATTCGAAGAACATAATCGTACCAGACACCAACTTCTTACACATTTCTTTTACAAATAACGGTTCGTAAATTTGCTCGTCGAACTTATAATTTAACGCTGAATCGAGACAGAGCAATTCCGCAAACTCCATCCGCCATTTCATGCTGATTGTGTCTACCTCAAGATGTACATAACTCGCTATATAGTGTGTGTACGCGCATACAGTCTGTTTCTCTTCGAGCTCGAAATCTCTGGAGGTCGAAACGTTACGTTCGTTAGTCGATTTTCTCAGGATGCTGAGTTATAGGATTGCGCGGGAAGTTTCCCAATTAGGACGCGCTATTTTGCACGTCGTGACACGAACGAAATAAAGTACCTAATTTCCATGGAAAGTTCATGATATTGAAATAAACGACACTCGATTGCATCTAAGCGGACCCTTATCGAAATTTCGTTCTTTAGCTTTCGTCAAATCAAGCTTACACGTTACACTTTTATCTTTCAGGTGAAACCGAGTATCTATATTTTTATTGGAAACTCACGATAGTGAATATATATTCCACAATATGTACGCAAGAGTATTAAAGTACGCACGGTATGCTAATAAATTAGTTTCCTCTCGCGAAACATTTTTTAACGTCAATCAAGTGGCTTTCCTACTTCGTGTAAAAAAGAGAAAATGCACATGTGATAAACGATCATTTGTTGTGTGTTCGTGGTGACGGACTTATTTATGCTTTAATTGTATGTACGATAATTAACATCGGGAATCATGCACGCTGTTACTGGGATGAAATTTGAAATAAAAAAGAAAAGTGTAAGCAAACGAGTAGCTAATTCGAATCCCTTTGCATTGTCAGCCGCGTGCTCATCGCACTCCCTTTCTTTTCTTTTTTTTTTTTTTTTTTTTTTTGTTTTTCGTAATGATCGTTTTACTATGACAAAGCAGAAAAGTAATGCAATAATAACAGAGTGGTGCGACAACTAAAACGAACGAAGGTTAACAAAAATAATAATTTTTAACACTAGACTAGAGGCTTCGAGTCGAAGCGCACACAGTCTCAATATTGATCCCTAACTCATTATACTTAGCATGATGCTGTACATAGGTTGTCTTTAGTTGGTTTGCTTTGGTATTGAGAATATGGGCAAATAACACATATTTATGGTAGGTATTTTACGTACTAACTTATGATAAAGTGAGATATAATACATAATGGTAGAATGTAATATAAAGTTTAAAACGACGTGATATGATACAATGAGTAACTATAGTGAAATAAATGCTACGATCTACATGTGTTACGATATATCCTACATCGCTACATAGTGGGATGGTAAAGAGTAGTATAATGGTGAGGTACTTTGTAGTAACATTAGCGCTATGAATGACTCGGATATTTTTTATTTATCGAACTAGCCGTTACATCTCCCTAACGATATTGATACATACGCTGCTTGTGGTTACATCACATATACAAATCTACGTACATATAATAACTTCAATTATTTATATCTTTCAAGTTATCAAATAGGTCCAATAAATTACTACAAAACTAGGTCCAATATTTCACATGTATCGTTAGAGACCTATATGTATACTAAAAACTTGCAAAGCTTCATTAAAATTGAAGTCAACTAATTAAGATCATTCTCTCGTCAGTACCAATCAATGAATTCGCCTTGTGCTGCTTCTGATTTCGAGAATTCGAATTCAAGAGGTGTTTCCCGTTAGTAGACCGTTCCTTTGTGTGCTGAATTAGCACACGCGTAAATCGTTTGTAACTGTTAACACTTTTGCGGTTGCCCGCGGGGCCTTGTTACGCAGTTACACAATTAAGCCAGTTAACGGATGGAAACTAATAGCTGCACGTAGCCCGGGTTCGTCGCTGCCAACTGGTGAAATAATAATCAGAATGGATAGAAGCCGGAGACATCGTCAGCGAATAGTAGCTTGCGATAGCCCAGAATATCATACACGCGGCTCTTTTGTACATTTCGCGTAGACCCACCGTGAACTTCTGTTTTTGGCTGGCTACTGTGCTGCAATGGACTCACTGATAAGTTGATCGAGTTTCGAGAGTTTAAGGTGATTTATTATATGATATTAGAACCTTCATGTTATCAATTACTTTTGTGTTACTTTCTTAGGAGTTGTTGCGGATGTAAAGTTTTCGTAAAATCTGATCGATAGTAATTTTTAAGGGGTAACAAATAATTTATTTCTGGATATGAACATATTTTGGTAACGGAAAAGTTTTATCTGTGTTATTTATTTAATGACATATATTAGTAACGATATTCTACTGTGTTAATGTAACTACGTGAAATAATTTTCTAGTTCTCATATCAGTATTTCACGAGAAACTTATTCGTTGATATTTTGCATAATTACTTTGTATACTATAATTAGCAATGTAGATTTCATTAATAAGATATCTCACCTAAATATAGTACGATAAGACTTTTTAATAATTTAACACAATTTTTATAGCAAAATATAATCGACTTGTATCTTTTGTCCGCAATCATTCATATTTAGGGGATGAAAATGCCTTTAAAGTTAAATATCAATAATATTTTCATATTTCAAGAAGAGATAATCGTAGAATGCTTTAAATTTTCTACTGAAAGTCTGATATTAAAGAAATTTTTGCCAAGACCCTAATATTAACCCCTTAACCTACGATTTACGTTCGAGAATTTTGGGCCGAAAACGTAAACAAGCTCGCGCAGTATTCGAGTCATTCGCACGACTTGTGTAGTAGGATGATCCGTACTATGCCCGTAATATTTACGTTTGGCCCGATCATCTACTACGGGCTATGCCCGTAGTTGTAGGTTAAGGGATTAAATAAGAAAATGTTTGTTGAAAGCCTCAGATCTACTAATTTGAACACACAAAACCATAATTCTCATAATCAAATTGGATCAGACCGATATTATTCATTATCCTGTAAGGATAGAACAGGATCACCCATTAAAAGAATTTGCAAAGGATCAGTATCCCAAAAGAATAGGAGAAAAGGAAGAAAACTAGAAGGAAATATCTGATAGAACATCAATAAGATAAAGAGAGGGAAGCGTAGAAGAATCCAGATATTCCGGAGAATTCAAGCGTAATAAGGGTTGATCTGTCCCGGCTTACTCGTTGGAAATTAGATCCAGTTTAAGACCAGACTTGGCGACTTTTAATTCGGTCCAACTGCCAACCGGGGATTTTTTACTACTCTTACATTAACCAGAGGATTAATGTCCTTTTACCGTTTGTTCGCTGAATCGACGCGTATGTAGATTTTACCAAACATCTTCGTCACTAAACTGTAAATATTTGTTCACATTCAGACTTGTGTGAATACACTTAAAAATGTGGGAAACTAGGTAGAAAATTGTTTTATCTACCAAGCGTTATAAGATTCCAGTATAGTGTTCGGCTATAATGACACTTTTTAGGCCTTTTTGAGGTGCCTGAAGCGGAAAATGAGAGTCGTTTTTCGCGGAAATAAAGCATAAAAGGTCTCAATCAACCTGTTGATGTGTAACACTCTCACGGATTTTGACAACACCTTTTTTAAAATTTTGCACTTTTAACCTACTTATTTATGGCTTACTTCATATGCATTTAAATCGTGAGTATTGTACCAGGTTTGAGTTATTTTTTATTTTTCATTAGACCGCGATTACATGGGGAACGATAGGTGCTGACATTGACATCTACAGCATTGACACTTGTTTTACCGCTTGCCGCTTTGTATGATCACGGTTTTACGCGGAATTCTACAGTTATGTGTTCAGTAGTTAAACGTTCATAACGCCGAATTTTCAAAACCGTCCATTCCCGCGAATAATGGCCCTCATTCTCGCCTTTAGTGACCTAAATTAGTCGCGATAAGACATATTGAGATAAAAAATGTTGCAGTTTGGATATTATACTTTATCCCGTTATAATAAATACCTACTCTACTTCAGATATTTTATATATTTTTGCATATTATTATGTGAGTTCTATGCTTTTTTGCATCTTTGAATTTTCATAAATACATACAAATTCTCGTAAAAATATTCGTCAGAAGGGACAGCGTGGCCAAGGATTAACCCTTTCACATAGTTCGTCGTTTGCTCCTGATCGAGGTAACGAAGCTATAACTCCATGGATCGAATGTTTGGCGGAGAGATCGGAACCTAGCGACTGGTTCCGTTTAACTTTCGGCCAACTTGGAATAACGCAGCCTCGTCGGCTGTTCTTGTATAATATCGCTTCCGTAGTCGAAACCTGAACCAGCATGGGAGCCATGGGGGGATTATAAATTGAGGCTCTCGCGAGGGGAACGGAAGGAAGAAAGCATTAACTTTCGCGAATTCGCGCGTAGAATGGGTTCGTCGAGCGTCGCTGAGATATGGAAGGGAATAAAATCGAAAGGAAAAAGGGAAGAAGGAAGTAGAAGAGTGGAGATGGGATAAAAATGAAAGAGTAGGAGAAGAAACGAGACTAGTGCAGACACACTGTCGTTGGAATCCACGCTCGGTTTCCTGCCAGGGATCCACCGATCCCACCGAACAATGAAAACGATGCGGTAAGTTCCCATTTTTAACGGTCGTTACTGCTGTATTACGATAATGCGAACTGTTCGAAGGCCAACTGGCGACAGACAGGAAGAGCAGAATCTTAATTCACCGTAAAAAATTTGTTCAGAAGGCTGGCGTGTGTTTACAGATATGTTTTCAGAGAATTTTACAGGAAGCCAAAGACAGAGGATAATAGGATGATATAATATGTATAACACGTAAATCTTTATCCTTTTCTGTTTCCTGTTCCTTAAGTTCAATA
Source organism: Bombus affinis (assembly GCF_024516045.1). Lineage (NCBI taxonomy): Eukaryota > Metazoa > Arthropoda > Insecta > Hymenoptera > Apidae > Bombus > Bombus affinis. Next base: position 3,863,536 of record NC_066349.1, on the reverse strand, counting down.
TATATTCGCCAAGTCCTATGTACCCAATTGCAAAAAGGTTATGTGTATTTATCTACATATACAAATACGATATCACTGATATCGCGTTTATTTTTATCAAGAATATGTGAAAGAAATTTTCAAGCTACATTTCTTGGAAATCATTGAAAATCAAACTTGCAAGTTAAAAAGATGGGAATGCTATAAATAATCGAGTAGTATAATCTGTACAAATAATATCGTTAATTACTTTAATTATTTTATTATATGAAGGAGTCTTCTATACGCGTGTATTTATATTTCAATCAAAGATTTCAATCTAAATATAAAAAGAGATAATATAAAGAGAAAGACATCTCTTTCTATTGAAAGAGAGAAAAGAAGATCTTTATGATTAAGTTTTTATAATCTGTATCATAATTTGTTACGTAAATTACTTAATTAAATGGAGAATACATCTACACATGCGTATCTACAAGTTTTCAGTCGAAAATTTCAATCTAAATATAGAAAAAAATAAGAAAATGTAAGAAAAAGATACTTGTTTTTCTACTGCAAAAGGAAAGAAACGTTTTTATAATTAAATTAACTGAATTTAACAATGACAATTTCATTTCATTTCATCTATATTTCATCGTAATAACACGCGAAGAAAGTTTACATGATTAAAATATACATACTCGCACAACAAGCATTATTAATTAAACAAGCGGAACTTGTTAGCGTAAAGAAGTACACACAAAGAGAAACGTAATTCTCTGAAATGGAATTTCATCATAATAATTCTGTGTCATTTTTCATACGTGATTCTATGAGGCTTACCGATTCATACTGAGCACTAATTAAGAGACGAAAGTAACGAACCTCATTGTTAATTCAACGAACTGTGCATCATGCACGTATGATACATACAACAATTTCACGGAACTAGTAGCACCGAAAATTTAATGATTTTGTGCTAACGTTCTTTTTTGTAACGATTCTCTTTTACATTTTTTACGTTTCATCACGCGCCACCTCGGTAAGATATCACGTCTGCGTTAGATTGACAATATTCTGTTCGTCGTAGGAACAAAACTACGATTGTATTTCACATATTTATCGCTCAAACATCCATTATAATTTCCGATACGTATTTTTAACCATACATTATTATAATATTATCCTGAGATAAAATTTTCTGGCGTTGAAGGCCATATACAATAAAAATTGCAGAAACAATCTAAATAATTCAATAACATTATTTTTTTATTGAATTTGTAAATAGTTTAAAAAGATCTGCTCTAACAGTGGCTCTACAGATACTTGTTGTAAGAGACTAGTAACAAAACTAGCATGTAACGCGTTACATTGGCGATTTAATCAAGCGTATAATGAAAACTTCGTCAGAGGTCTGAATGGAAGTTTCGCTCTAAATTAATAAAGCGGCAACCATTTTGAAATGCATGAAAATGTGAATAGCTCGAGTGTACGAACAAAGTTTACAAGTGTGTCCAATGTGAAGAGTTCTGGATAGGATCCAAACCCCTCACTTGAAAAATTCCTTACAAGTTGTTGGAACGAGGAACACGTTGCAATTTTCCGGCAAGTTGATTGGTTTCTCCTTAAGTGCCTCCAAATGCGATGCCAATGAATCGAACGGCTTTTTCGAATAGCGTAAATTATCTAGGGGAACATTTTCACCGCGTAAACGATCTGCATATAATCTTATAGAGTCAATATGAAATTTATGTCCAGCTGGACAAATTGTAAAGTACAAATTAAGTAATAAAAAAAAGAAAATATGAAATTTTGATTGCAACTAATTTCCTCAAAATATTTTCTATTTAATCGAAATAATTTCCATATCGTTGAATATGGTTCTTGTACGACTACTAAATATCTATTATTAAATATCATACCGTAGATAATATTCGACATATTAAACTTACGTGAAACATACTGCTGACATATTCTGCATATTTCTTATACATATTTGTATATTTTATTCGCGGAAATGTCGTATATTTTTTTGCATATTTAACGTACATAATAATTATAACTGTATAAAAAAATGAATTCTTAACTCATTTAAGAAAATCTTATTCTTCACAGTTTTCCAAATAATAATGTACAATTACTGAATCTTCAATACTTGAAATGGGAAATGCGAAAGGATAGCGTTGTTGAGAATAACTGGTTTGTTTCGAGGTTACACTTGATATGTTTCAGCCTACCACACATGACCATTGATGTCGGAAATTGAATCGTAGCTAATTTGATTCGAGTTTGATTCGATCGAAACAATATGCTGAAAAAATATACGAGTTTATTGGATTTCGGTTTTTCCGAATCCTACAATGTTGTGACAGCGAAATTGCAAACTCTTGCGTTTTTCGAATGTTTCCAGAGCGTAATATGTATAATCTAATGTTTCTTACAAAAAACTTTAAAAATAATCAAATATCAGTACCTACGTTTGATATTGTCAGTGTCCACCATTAATATCTTCAGAAAATTACGCGATACTTAATAAGACTTTGACTTGTTTCATAATTTGACAAACATTTCAGAGAACCAACATTATCCTACATTTCTTCAAACTTAATCGTTTTATAACTTATACCAACTATAATCTGTTGCACAATATATACTATGCTGATACCATCATTCATTAGTAAAGTAAAAATTCGCCTGGAAAAATTTTTAAGCGAAAGACATTCGCCAAAAACCAGAATAGTTCATCATTAGTCCCATCAATCACAGTCATTTTTAAAACGATTCTATAGCCCAACAAATGATTCTCAAAACGTCAATAAGGCTGATCAATATTTTATAGAATTTTTAACAGTTTTTGCATAATTACAGCGTATTGAAATGTTATCGCTTGTAGCTATGCGGAAGCCAGTTACCGGAACGCTCTAATTAATCGTGTATACGTACATTTTGTCGCTGGCTGTTCCCATCTAGTCACCATAGTAGCCAGGATAATCGTGGTTGCGGTGAAATCCCGATTTTGCATAAATCCCATTGGCGCATCCTGAATTTCGTTTCTTCCGTCACCTAGGCGAACAACTCTGTAAACTGGGGACAACGTGAATGGCCAGATCAGGATCGAATTTCGATCGCTGTGAACGTCTCACGCATATTTATACGCTATTTTGATAAGACAATTGTCTCACGTTCGCTTTATGTTTCACAAAAAGAGAAGGAAGGTACGAAAAATGTGGTTGACGTGGGTGGATTGTAGTATACGTGACATTGTTTGTGGCCCGATATTCTCATTACATTTTTACGGAAGTTTCTGAAACTTATGTCAACATTGAATAAAGAAAAAAATTCAATTGTTTGTAATTGAACATCAATCGAATTTTAATTTTTTAATTTTATTACCGCATATAATAAATTTCGTTGCAGAATGGAAAATTGTATCCTCCTTGAATACTAACTTTTCCCTTTTAATTTCACTGTCGAATAGATTGAAAATTGTTTTTGATATGCATTGATTGCCAAATATTAAATAGGAATTGATTTTTATCGAACGTGTACAAAAATTAACTTCATTTTATTATCACGACAGGTATTTAGCGAATCCATCAGGAACGTTCAATCATTCGAATTCCATCGATAAATGACACTGCATTGTCTCCTGACACAGATTATTAATAAACATAATTGTTAATAAAATACTGATAAACATGCCAAGATTTCGATCGTATATTAGTTTCATCTATTATAAAATAATTTCACGCATTTGGTCATCCATATGACGATTTATTTTCGTTGCCATTTAACAAGTAACACGCTTATCAACATAACATCGTATTATGCTATGTCAATTACTTGAGTACTTTCAACGTGCAAAAGATTTATTAAATTGTTTTAGCCTCACACGTATATTAACATTACGCAGATATTACGTTCGATTGATATAGCAGCAAATTACTACGTCCAATAATCAAGTAATCGGCTCAATCTCTGAATCGAATACCCATAGAGAACTTATAGAATATAATTAATAGATTAATAAGGACGCGCCGTTTGAAATTGCTGAATCAACTTGGAAACACTAATCGAAAATATTGGGAAATCAAACTGTAAGAAAAATTTCATATGTTACATTACACGCATCGTAAAGATAATGTTGTTGTAAAGCGCTTATTCGCAGATGAACAGTTCACGAACACTGTTCGCAAATAGTGTTCGCAAGATGTCCGCAAACATTTTATGTCTACTCGTGGCGTTACTATGTTTCACAAACGCGTTTGCGAACGATATACAAACGAATGAAAAACAGACGACGAATTAATCGCGAACTGTTTGCGAACATCATATTGGACGTATCTATAGTTAGCGTGGTCAGTCTTTTTTGCGTTTGGAGAGAACAATTTGTGAAAGTGTATCGCCATTTAAACGATTAAGTATGCAATTTTATACGTATTTTCATAAATAAACGAGGGCCAATGAACACCAAGACGCATGGAAATGGAAATGCATAAAATAGAGAAAGTCGTAACCTGATGCGGATTGTTAGTGGCATCGTGGAACGCAACCCTGCGTTCAATTAAAGCGAAATGAAATTCCGGTTTGGAAGCTACGATAGACGGCTGTTAGGTCGTCGCTGAGCCGCACGCGCGCGTCGATTTGATCCGCGCGACGATATCAAAGTAAGTGGAATTACGTGTGGTCAGGATTAAACGCCCCTACTTGAGAAATATTTAATACTTAGACGCGAGTGAATTTCCAGCCGAGCTCGTCGATCGAGCGCGCAAGTGTCGCATCATAGATATTTACTTTGACGAAGGTTGCGTGATTCGACGATTCGTGAAAAAGCTGATCGTTCGAAAACGTTGATTAAAGTTTGATGGCTTGTGAAAACTTGGGGAATTTGTTTTTTATTTGGGAAATTGGTTATACGGTTTTATTGTGAGAGATTGAAAGGATCTACGTGTACATCGGTCTGTAGGGATTTGATGGATGATCGTGGAATTTTGAATTTTTTGGATTTAGAGGATGTACATACATGTAACTCGAGCAAGCTGTAGTTTTTAAATGGTTAGAGATAAAAAAAGAAAAAGGATAATATTACACAGTGGTGCAGAAGATTAATAATATGGAAAAAATGCTGTAATTTTACAAAACTTCATTTGACAAAAATGATGAGTACGTTTAATATATATGTCAGGATAGCTGTTACAAATGTGGTAGATAAAAAATATGATTGTTTTGGTTCAGAAAATTCCTAATAATGAAACTCATTATCTGGATTCGAAGAATTAGCATGACGGATATTATAAACGTCTTATCTACTATACATGTCATCTGCGATAGAATCAGCTTCTGCAGACGGTATCACGATCTCTACGAATCTTTAAATAGCACAAACTCATATTGAAATTCGTTCTTTCATCAGGACGTGATATCAAATTCAATCCTTTAATATAACTGTCGCGAAAGGAAACGTCTTTCACGTTGTCTCGTTCGATGGAATATTGCGTTACGTCCTGCTCGAACCAATCGTCTGGTATAACGAGGCTAACGCGTGATCCTGAAATGTGAACCAATTCGATATCGGTGAAATTAGCGTTTTTCATTAAGTGACTTTCTCGCCAGTAACTCTGATACAGGCAAAAAATTTTGGAGCCACTCGAACCTATCGATCGCTACACAAATTCTTTCCTCATTAGTCCTACATTTGTACAAGAAATTATTCCTTTCTTATTCTACGGTACTTTTATCTGCTGTAACATTATTATAGATCTCGTTTCATTTCTCGGGTTTATCGACGATGGTAGTAGTACTGTTACAAACTCACATTCGATCACGCGATATTTATCTCTGTTTTCACTCTATATAATAATTTTCTCATAAATTCAAATCTTAAGGTCTTATCTATATATTATTTTGTATCTATATGTATATATAATATTTTGTGTTTTAGGTAAGGAAACGATGACCTCTTTAGCTACGGCATAATTCAGTCAGTCGCGTAACTTTGCAATTCACGCACTTGAACGACACTCGGAAAATTAGTACGCATTGAATAATTGGTTTTTCGTAAGTATCTTAATTGCATTATTTATCCTGTTGGGTGTTATATGAATTGTAGCTAATAGAGAAATGTATAGTCACGTAACATTAAATTACATTTCATTGTCTGCACTACAGTAGATACTTCATTACTGTCTATACAACCTACACGCACAATTTCAACAACATTCAATTATTTCTAAATAATTATGCTTCGTTATTATAATATTCTATTATTGAAGTACTGCAACATTCGAGTATTCAAGTATAATACAATACAAGAACTAGATAACCCGATACTTGATAACAATTTCAAATTATTTACAACACGCACAACTGCGGTCTAGAATTTGCTGTAGATATTGATCTTTCTTCTTCGATAATACGCAACTTTTCATGGAAAATCACCATATCGTACGTTATATACGGTTATCGCTATGTAAGGGCCCAACTCGATCGATTGGGCTCCATATACGAGGTCGTAAGTAATTTCCAATAGTCCATTTTGGCAAGGATAACCGTGAATCGATGTGCTTGATAATCATTCAATCCATACGAAATTGCCAGGCAATGATCACTAATCAGTAACGTATTTCGTGTCGCACAAATACAGTTTTGAGCCCGTTAAGGCCAAAATTCAAATTAAGGACAACTCTTTCTAAATTATCTCTTAATACTAGACTGCGAATTTTTGCGTTGGGTAGTAAGGTTGAATCGTTTAAATACGAAACTTTCTCAGCGAATTTTGAATTCTTGTTCTTGCACCATTACAATTTTGACCAATTTCCAATCAATCTACGTACAGATTACGTTAATTTACAAAAAAATATTTTCTCGCTTATCATTTAAGCTTATAATTTAATTAATGTGCAGAGTTTCAGGCCTGAAATTCGAACTCATGTAAAAAAGAATATTTGTTCTTTAATTTTATCTACCTGCTTTGATTTACGATTCTGCAAGAGTTCGCAGAGTAATTTGAACTTTTGCAACTCTGTTAGCCCCTAATGGAGAGTTTGTCAACATTTTCGAAAAAGATTGACAAACTTCTAGCAGATTGCATCGAATAGGTACACGAAATCTCAGCTACAATATCTATTTACTGTACCGAACTACTCTTATTTTCTTCTCTCGTTATTGGTCTCCTTGTATTGGTTCGCTAGAACCAATTACAAAGTTCTACAAAATATCCAATGCATTATTTACTATCGTACTTACCATACGATATATAAGTTTAATATTCCAATCAAGTCCTTTATCTAGTACTCTTATCTTTTCAATTCAATTGAATTTTCAAAAAGTTCCATTTCATATTTCTTGTAGACTTCTAATCTTTCATATCGCGAAATTTATTGCTTAAAGCGGTTGAAATAAAATCCCGAACTGGCAACGAAAAGGCGTCTCCTTCTGGACGTCGTTTTTAAAATCAAAAGCCGATGTATCGGTGCCTCGTTTCCCATTCAATGGTTAACACATCGTACGGCTGGATTCAAGCATCGCGCGAATCGAATCACAAATCTATGTTCCAATTCATTGTAATCCGCGAAAAATACCGAAACTGCTCGCAGATCGACTTTTCCTCGACTGAAAAACTGGTTCGCCATCCGCCCGTTTATATTCCATCTCTTTACGTTTTGTAGTCGTCTCGAGGCACGTAGACGTTCGTCTATAAGTTACATCACCATATTTACAGAAAATAATATTAAGTTTGAAAATAGCTCTGAAATTATTGCAATCTTAATTACGCAATAATTTAATAACCAACTAATTCTATTTTATTCCATACATTGAGTTGTGTAATAAATTCTTTTCAAAGCTGCTTCCATGACGAGTGCTGAAAAAAGATATCTTCTTTATTTGGTTTTACTTTAAAAATGTCTAGAACACATGTTAGATTACTGACAAATGTTTTAATAAATGATATCGATACATGGTATCGACATCGTCGTTCCTCTTCCTCCATACGTCTATCGACGCCTGCAATTGTTTATCAAAACAATTCGAATAATGCTCTCGTAATCTCTGTCTAGTAGACATATATAACACAGTAAAGCGTTGATTATCAGAAGCCCGATTAAAGGAACGATATCTATTATCAAAACGTAGATTAAGAAAAGATTCGATTATGGGAATTTCGATTAACGAAACGTTCGATTATCCGAACGGTGCCGTCTAAGAAGTAAGGAAGAGAAATATATATTTGTATTCAATATGTGTTGCATTTTCTTACCGATTACACTTCCTCTTTTTCTCTAACCATCTTATTATTAGCATTTATAGATTAAATTCTATCGGTAACGTTCATATCACTTACACTCGAAAACATTCGTCGCTTCAGAAACGAGTTTAAGATGCTTCGAAGCGTCAAACATTGGCAAGTAAGAAAAATTGAGAGAAAGATAAGAAACATCGTAACGTCGAAACGGCGTTTACCTCGCCCCAACATACGTAAAATACGTACAAATATATTTTGTAAAAGTTCAACAGTTCTTTTTAATAGAACACGCTAAGCTGACACACTCTCATCTTATAACTAAAAGTAAGCTAAATGAGTAATTGTATTTTGTCTGTGGATCATCTTTTTAATTGCAATAACGTTTCGCAATACAAAAATAAATTTTTGGTCTTCCAAATGAGATTCGAACATATCTAAGTCATAGAATACATAGCGAAAACCTTCTTTATCTTCTCCAAGATATTAATTTCTATCACCAATTGTGATATAGCAAGCTACCGACTTAGTTCGCAAACTAACATACATTGTTTCGTATTAATTCAAGTTTATATTAATTGTACTGTATTGTACTCCAATTGCACTATATACAATATACCTTCAAAATGTATGGATACTATTATTTAAATTTATAACTTGCATTATTGTATTTTACACTTTCTTCCTTTTTTTAATATCCTTATTACGTATTTTGTTAACCGCTAATGACCATAAGAATGCTTGACACGACGTGAAATAAAATTAAAAAAATAAAAAATGAGGATTAGAAGAGAAAAATAGACACCGAAGAAAATTGTTAAATTTTGATTTAAAGGATTTGCACTTGTGTAATACTAATGTATATGCGAGTATCTGCAAAATATTTCACAATAAATGTTCTCTCAAACAGAATCATCCGGTTATTCGAGAAAATTCGATCATCCGAATAGCCATGGTTTTACGGTTTGGTTCGAACAGTCGAGCTTTCGCTGTACTTATGAACAGGACTATATACCTTCACCATCGCACACATACACGTGCAAAAATATTCATTTTCCACTCCGCGAAATCAATCGCGACCGTCGACGCGAAAGTTTGCTTTCCGTCCCCGGATGAAAGCGCCGGGAAATTCGGTATCCTCCACCCATCTCCCTTGCTCCGCGTGTCTCTATTCAAAAGTACCACGTCGACATTCGAGTGTCGTATGACGAACGAATTATGGACGTCCTTTGCGCAAATATTTTCTTCCCGATAAGCGTGAGGGCAAATAGACGGTGCAATTACGCGTTTCAGCTAATGAAGCAATCTCCGCCTCATCCTTGTTATCTCGTTGTATCCGTGAACCGCCAGACAGCATAAGAGAAAGAGAGGCAGGGAGAGAGAGAGAGAGTTAGAGAGCCAGGACGCAGGCGCTGGGATATATCCAACCATCGAGACGACCAAGATTTCCCGCGAGCCCCCTAATATTCAGGGGCACCCAAGAGGCAGGGTGAATAGAGAGAGATGGCCGCCGAGTTGGATTTTGAACGCGAAATTTAATAGGCACTGCGTGTCCCAAGTACCCTGGACTAACGGTTCGGTTATTCTAATAATTAAATTCATTCTCATAACATTGTCCCGTGTGACTCCACGCGGCCATGTCTCTCTGCGTACGCCTTGGACGAAGATGCGACATACTATAAAAAATACGATCGAAAGCCGCACAACCGCAAATATGGTTATTTCCAGTGTATTCAACGATTGACTATTTATAAAGCTCCGTGGAAACTCGTGCAATTAAAACTTGCGATCAATTTTATCAGAGACGCGCGGTTCGTCCGTCGCGGAAGCGATTGAAAAGAAGAAAGGACAAGCGAAGCGAAGGAAGCGTAACGACGATTTCATTCTCCTCGAAGTATTTCATGCGGCCTGCCGCGGTCTGTTCGACCACAAAGCAAGAGGAATTCGTAAGAAAGTTGCCTGGCATTTTCTTAGAATCCTTGAAGTAAGAAACTTCTTACGCGTTGGCGAGGAGACTCAGACGAAAAGGCGGATTCTTCCGCCTTCGTCCTGAACGACTCTCTAATTAGGATCGAACGGTCCGGTAAACTGCTGTGGATGAATTTAATTTTGCAATCTTCCGTGCCAGTGATTTTGGCTCGGCTATCGGTTTGTCTCGCCTTCGAACACAGTCGCTTTTCATGTCTTTATTTGCAACTGGTAATAATAGTTAAGGAAATAAGAAACAGAAGCGAGGAGAAATTCCTTTTTGTAAATATTTACATGGAAAAATATAAACAACTCGGTTTTCAAATAAATCCGTTTATTATTTCATTATCATTTAATAAACATTAAGTAATTTTTTTCATTATTTATTTTAGTGATATTTTTATTTGTTATTTCGAGCTTATAGGAATTTCCTATGAATATATATGTTTAATAATAATATATGTTTTGGACAAAACATTTTGAAATTTTAATAACGCTGCAATTAAACATGTCTATGATGATATTGGTAAAACTTGAAGCGAATCTGAAAATATATATAAAAATTAATTTAGTAATTAAACACATCTATCGTCATTATATTGCTAAAATTGGAAATATATATAGAATTCATAAAAATTTATGCTACCTTTCATCACATAAAACAGAATACAAAATTCAAATCAAAGGTACTCAAAACACTCTATATATGTAATATTCAAACTAAAATCTTGTGAATCACTTAGCCACGTTATTTTCTGTTTACAGAATCGTGAGTATGAAAATAAATTAAATAATTCCTTCTATGTCAATATCTATATCTAGTACATCTATAACAAAAAGAAAAAAAAACTCGTAGGTTTTACGAGACAAAAAGGCGCGTCTCTATCAATTCTAGGCAATTAATCAACGACGCGTGCTGGTAATTGCTTATGTGGAGGGAAACGTTATTGTAGCAAGTAACAATACCTTCAGCACGACAATAATGCACGTCGGGCTGTTTCATGATACTTCCAGCGTATATTTCTATTGCAGCCGCGACACAATCGCTGCTTTTGTGAAAGTGTGGCAGCCTCGAATCAACCTAGCTGCCTGCTATTGCATCAGCTCTCCAACCCGTACGATTTAATTGGTATTTTTTGAACAAAAGTTCTCTTCCACTCGCTAATCGTCATCTGCCGCAAACGCGCCTCTGTTGTTGGTTCGTTTTCGTTCGCCACAGTTATGTGATAAATGTTGCGAATCGTCCTCGCGGTAGCGCTAAGCACTTAGAGCATAAATTCTTAAAATGTTTTGAAAAGTTTTCGGCTGATCGTGTTAAATATTAAAATATAAGACTAGTCTACTTGTACATTCGCAGAGTTTTGCTCGTCAAGGATTTTCCACGAATATATAATGCTAATCGATTAATCGTTCCTTCAGAGGGCAAGGAAAATGTTAAAGTACAACATTAAAATTAAAATATCTTTTAAACTAAACATTTATCGACCCAAGTATCTAATATTCTCTTATGGAGAATTAAAAAATGCATCGAGTGATGTAGAAAAAAATGTATAGTCTTGTCTGAGAAAATAGAGATAACCTTGAAATCTTTAAAATGCCTCGATTTTCGATGCACCATGCGATGCGTCACTCCGACCCATTTAACTTTTTCATTTTTGAAATTTTTGTCTATCTTCTGCCGTTTTAACACTGTGGTTTGTCCTAGTTGCATGATTCACTCTATATAATATTTGTGAAATGGATTATTTCCTGTAGAAATTCTGGTGGAAAATCACTTGGACTATGTTTCTCTTAGTCAACTTCTCTCAAACAACTCTCTGGAGCAGAGTAGATCCATCGTCATGCAAAAACGGCCGCCTTCCAACGAACATGTTCTACTTTTGATCCGTTTCCGCCCGATTCCGACGAGTCAGCGAGAAGTGTCGTAAATCAAACGAACAAAATTTTAAGCATTTCGTCGCCACTTGCAGAAGAAGCATTCACGACTCTGGAACCAAGCACGTTGTAACGCAATGCAGGAAAGTTAAGCAGTTTCGTTCGAAATTCTCGAATTCTCATGGGAAACAACTTCGACAAAAATGAATCGAATGATAGGAACGAAAATGTTTCGTCACTTGAATATCGTCAAGCAAAGGCGAGTTGACTCATCAAATTAATTGCCAACATTTTTGAGGAAATGATTTGTTTATGGGAATGAATTGCGTTCAGGAGTTGAAAACGTACAAAAATTAACATATTATCTTTGTGTAGTTTTAATGTTACAAGAAACAAGTAACAACATATGAAGAAATAAAATTGTATACGATAAGATCATAAATTGTACTAACTTCGAATACGAATAGGGAGATACTTTATAATTAGAAAAATAGAGAGAACTTTGAAATCTTTGAAACTTTTTCACGTAGAGAAGTGAAAATAATACGTACAAACTAATGATTCCAATGAGATTGTTACATTTGTATTAAAAATACAGTAGTATTTCATACACAACAGCTCCAAAACGAAAGAAAAATTGCTTAAAACTTTAGAAAATACCATCTAACGTTTAGATCCATGTTTAGTAGATCCATCTTTGTCATTCATTGTACTAGAACTAGTACTACGAGTACTATCTACCCTAAAAGTTCTGAAATTTTATTATCCTCTATAGTAGCCATCCTGTTCGTTCACCTATCTCCATCTAGCTTTCCTAAGGTATACCTTTTTTCATCCTTCTGACTCTTTTAATATTTCCCCTTATCGACTGCTCATATCGATTTTAATTAAGTCGAATCGATGTTCTCAGCCGCGAACCACCCTGTCTCCGACATGTCGATTTAAGATTGGCGAGGATAGGTACGTTGGATGATCATCCGCACGACGCTTCCTCTCCTACGTTTTATTAGTTGGAGTTGGATATGAACGAGAAAACACCGTTTGCAGAAAAATAATTTAAGTTTGGATGTTTCGATCGGATGTTTTCATATTTGTCGCTATATTCGATCGTTTCGTTTCTTGGATATGCTAAAATATTTCAAAAGCACTATTTCGTAATTTCATTTCACAATTTTTGTTAATACATACGGAATGTCGTTTTGTCGAATAAAATTTCAGTAACGGAAGATTTCTACAAAACAGCATGTGTGTGCCTCTTTTTTCAAAATAATCTTCACATAGTTAAATACATTTTTCCAACAATTAATTGGTTTCACTGTTATTAACGAGTCTAAATTCATAAGAATGATCAATTGTAGAATTGAAAAATTCTTGTAATAGAATTGTGACAATAATTCATCTTCTGTAATAAATAGGATAGTATAATTAAGATTTAGGTGAAGTAAATAGGTTTCATACAAACAGTAAAGATGGATTATTGTTTTTGATATTGAAAGTTATTTCAGGACAATAGTAATAAAAGTTTCATTGCACACCTTAAGAATGGCGTTTATGTGTCTTAAAAGGAGGACGCAGTTAATAACCCGGAATAATATAACTGTTATGAATAGGACGATAAACGTTTTATTATACAAAATATGCAACTGTTAACATGCATTTATTCACGATATAATCTTACAGAACACTCTGTCCTGTTTCTTAAATATATGTCCTTTTGATGGTCGTCCAAGTCGAAAGATACCAAAATCAAATCGATTTTTAAGTTACTTTTAATTAAAGATAAAATTAATTTTTGAATTTCAAAACACTCTTTCATTAGTTACCTTCACCATAAATCATTTTTATTATTTAGATAAAAATGAAAAATTGCAATATTATTAGATTTAACGAATTATGTTAACACTAGATTACGATAACACTGGATTTAATTTATTCTCGTTGTAAACTTTCAAAATAATGTTATAGTAAGATGATTAGTCCATGTTTTCGATGACGCAGTAGCTCTACAAATTGTTGTTCTTGTCTTTCAAAGTGTTTTCATAGAATTTCCTCCGGTTTACTAGAAGGCCAGATTTTCTTGCAACTAGTGCAACAGTACGCAAACGTACTTATGTCAAGCACGATGAAATATTATAATATAACATAGAATAGTTATAAAACTTCTACAGAATCTTACATCGAAATATTTTAACCATTTAACGCGAAAAACTGGAATGTATTACTTATCCATTTAATGCTCGTATATTTCTATATGTAGATTCTTTTAATGGGTATCTGTGAACAGTTTTAGTGTATAAAATAGTTAGTTTACAAAGTTAATTAATTAATTTAATTTTAAACATAATGATAACAATAAATATAATATGCAGTATATTAAAAATCTTATAATTTATGTAGGCATTATAATAGAATGAAATTTAAATAAAAAACATATTATTGTTAAATCGAACAAATCCATAAATCATCAAAAAATTATCAAGTTTGATAAAAAAGAAATAAATCATCGGCAAGAATTTCTCTTTCTGTTTCAATTTCAAGACACCTACTAGAAATCACGTTCTATTAAATTCAGCCTACGGCCGCGAAAACAATCGGAAAGTGTCGCGAAATCGCTTAGATAGGATTCTACATTAGTCATATCGTTTCTCTTCTTTCCACTCGCAAACTCGCGCGGAGAACCCTGAAAAATACGAGTTCGTCGAATCTTTTCGACACGGAAGAACGCAACACGAATCTCAAACCGGCCAGCCAATAAAAATTTACGACAAATCGTTGATAACCTGGCAGTTCTCGTAAATGGTAACACGGTTCGCGGCATTAAAAGAACCACCTCTCTATCTACCTCTCTGTTTCCCCTGCATGCGATATTTTGTACAGATTCTTTTTTTTATTTATATCGCTCATATCCTGCAATAATAATGTGGCTCAGAATTTGCAGTTTACATAAGTGAACTTTCAACAATCATCACGAAAGGAAACTCGGATCCATCATTACACCGATATAGTTTACACCGTTTCCTCTAAAATTGCGATCTTTTTTTTTACTTATTGTCATTTTCGCAGCAAATAAACTATATTTCTTTCTTTTATATTCGAAGGTATTTTTTTACGGCTGACAGCGGTTCGCTTACGTCAGCTGCATTTCTCCACCTAGCAAACCGATTTCAATCGAATGAATCGTAAAGAGTAAAATTGATTTCTGCCCTCTTCCACGTGGATCTGCTCGCTGTACAAGGGAATCGATGCTTCTCAGCGCCCTGAGCGGTGTATACCCTGTTCGAAATCGACGAGTTATCGGAGAGAGACGAGGAAGAGTTAGAGGTGGTACTGAGATGTTTTCGACGGACGAGGGTTTGATGGAATGCTGGTGGTCTTACGCGAAGATTGGTTTCGTTCATCTTTTGTAAGCGGTGGTTGAGTGTCTGTTTATATTATTGTTGTGGGATTCGAGCTCTCGTGTTCTTCGATTATATGGAAATGAAAAATTAAGATACGAAATATTAAATCGAATCTCATTGTTCTTCATCCCTAGTTGTTATAAATGGAGTAAAATAAACGTCAAAATTTTAAAATTCAATCTTGAAATTTGCGTAAAATAATCGAACTTGTGTATGTATTATGAAACGCATAGAGTTTTGACATACTGTGATTATAATTCAAAGAAGTATGCAAAATTTACAAAATGAAAGTGACTGTATAACTAAGCTCTAACAGTTCATTTGCGAATTAATTTTAAATTATTTTTGTTAGCTAATTTCGAAGTTTGTTCGTTTTAAACTTTGGAAGGTATGAGTTCCCAAAAAGTGCTGATTTTCCACTTCGTATTTCTCCACACAATGCCAGCATGCGACCAATTGTTTTGAATTTTCGATGGAATACAAAGCGATAGGGGACTCGTTTAATATTTATCGGTTGAAAGAGGTTCGGTGAAATATTAACGATGAAATATTGCTGCCAACTGTTTCACGTTTTCCGATCATGGACTGTTGTTAAAACGACACGGATGACAGTGAAATCTCGTTTCACGTCCATGTTGAAACTATTACGTTCAGATACATCGTACGTTGTATATTCGCATGAAAAATGAAATATCTATATAACGAACCAACTATTCATGGAACACACAAAATAAATAAATATAATAAATGCAAGTATCAAAAAGGGGGGATTGTGTATAAGATACGGCTAAAACTTTGATTATCGTTTATAATTAGACTATAAGGTATTAGACTATATTAGACTATAAGTTTGCATAAGTACTTTTAGTCTGCGTATCTGCGTTTAAAATGCAACTCGCACTCGCGCACCATATTTTCGAGTAACTGCTAAAATAATCGCTGCAAGTGGAGCGAATTCGGAATCCCCGAAGCACCTTTGGTAAGGAGAATTTCGAAGCCCTTGCTATCTATCCTTCCGGTCCTTTTGCAATCCCCCGAGTGCAAGCGTGCCGCCAGCATTTCCATTTGCATGGATTTACATGCTCGGTAGCCTTGCCAGCGCGTACATACCATGTGTCCATATGTCTATCCTTATTTCGAGACCTTTCGCTCACCGCTGTCAAGACCACGTCGATTTTTCACATTTTTCGAATGATCCACGTGCGATCATAGGTTTTGTTACCTCCCACGATATTCAAATCAAATAAAACTTATCTGACCATATAAGATATATTCAATGCGTTCTGATAATAATTGCTCAATCGAGGAGATCAGTTTAGATGAAAAAATACGTCAAATATACAGAGTGTTTCATTTTAATCTATAGGTACGAAGTACTGGCAAAATACCCGCTGTATGAAAAGATAATATAAACATGACGTATGTGTGCCGGTAATTACGAAACTGATGTAAGTCGTATTACATGTATTTCGTTTCTAGGTATTTAGACTTTTGCGTTCGATCGTATTAAAAAATATATTTTCACTGTGGTATAACATGTTTCGCGGAATATAGGATCTTCCAACGTGAAATTTGTATATCATTGTACAATTTCATGATTAACTTGTTCGAGAATACGTCTCTTAAATACTTCAATGACTTACATCATTTTTAAAATTAATAATATATCCTAGTAATTCACGATAATAGGAAATAATGAATTTTATTAAGAAAACAAATTAAAAATAAACAGATTTATTTACTTAGGTTATATATATATTGTAATTTTGCACAATTAATTATTAATTGTCCTCTGCTTCGATAACATGTTCTGTCTCTGGTATTTAAATGGCTCTAAAATATTCATGATGAATGCAGAATGTAGGGTAGTAGATCCATTACGCCATTATATATTTTTCTTTTGTCACTTGCATATAATGGAGATAAACTGTAAATTATAATATAATTTTGGCCTTCCCCCTTTCAACGAAACATCTACAACATGAAATTCCGCTTTAGAATCCATTCATCTTTTATAAAATATTTTGTACGAGACATTACCATACCCCATACCTGAGCCTTTATTTAACGGCGTAATGCAAAAATATGTAATAATTATTCTTCTTCTGGCAAGTCTCACGACTCATGTACAAAACAACATATGACGACCACGGATAAATATGTAAATGACATCTTCGTGTTGTTTGCATCTCATTTCACATCTATTTGCTAAAAATTCTTCCATGACACAGAAATGTAAGAAAAAAAGCAAGAAAATCACGATGCTTTTCGGGTTCTCGACACACCACTTTCATAATCACCTATACACATATTTCTTTAAATGGAATCGCATAACGTTTAACGTACCGAACGATTCGTTTTGATATCTCTACAAACAATTGTTAACGTATTTATGGTCGTTACTTGCGCATTCGGACTTCTTTCTCGTACAGCCACACTCTCTCACACGCACGCACACTCCTACTGCATTTTGCGCGCGCCTTCTCTTCTTCTCTCCTTCTCTTTTGCGCGCGCACGCTAATATTTCTCACTCATACGCACAGTTGCATTCTCTCACTTGCACCCATTCAGTAACGCGCTTCAACCGCAGCACCTGTGGGGATGGTCAGTGACAGAGCTGACTCAGTGTTTTTTTTTTCACTATTACTAGCCACGTTGTGCGTATTTCCGCATGGGGGAGGGGGCAGGGTGGTAAAGTAGGTCACACCGTTTCCCGGAATTTCGACTGTCATTCAGAGAGTCGTGCGAGCTTTAAAGGCTCGTATCTCGGTGAGCGTTTCGTGTATCGAGGTGGCAAAAAATGCGCTTTATCCTGTTATTTCTTTATAATGAACGGTCCTTTTGACCGTTATATTGTAATTGCAATTGATTTCGGTATTTTTAGGGAAGAATTTGTATTTTTTACAGAGTTTTTCTTCGTACAGATGAAAGTTAAGAAATTTCTTTCCGTATGAACAAGTCGTGCCGAAATCGAAGATTTTTCCTTAATTTTGACGAAGACTGAGTATCGAGGCTCGTTAATACAATGGATAATTAACTGTTTAGATTGTATCGTGATCGCTGTGAAATATATACTTGCGCCAAATATCTTGCAATTTTTATATTATATTTTCAGATTTGTTCCAAACTTGACGAACATAATTACGACAGTCGACTTTCATTACAGCGTCAATGAAATTTCAAAATGTTTCGTATAAAATACGTAATATAATAAAATGTTTATATTCGAACACTTTAGCGAACGGTTGTATAATCCAAACGTAAATACGCTCCAAGATACGCTTTACGTATCAACTTGTACAAAAACTGAAATATCATAGTTCGACCGACGAAGAAAAGCAGTGAAGACGTTTTCCAAGCGAGAAGTCACTGTGGGAAAAACGAACCTACCTACCAAAGAAGTAACCTATAACATCGATTTGTCCGTTTTTCTCTGCTTTCCCTTTTTTTCTGCACTGTGTTTGTAATGGACAAGAAAATTACCGTAATACTCGCGTTAAAACGTCTGTTCCTTGACGTCTGTTGGACATGACGATATATAGACACGTCCTTTTCCTTCCTCTATTTATATGTGATGGCCGGGTGTCAAATCCTTGTTTTCCGTTTCGTTTACCGGAAATTGATTTTCGATCTGGCATTCTGCAGGTGACATGCATCGTGAACATCGTCTCAAGGACGTCCCTTCAAGGAAATTGTCTGCTATCACGCTGCAGGCTATATCGTTCTATCTTGCATGCCCCGCTGAGACTTTGTACCTTCTTTCTCCTACAGAAAGAAGATTCTTGGATACCTTGGGTTTAAGTTCCTTCTATGTTTTTTTCTTCTTTCTTTTTCCTTCCGAGGAAAAATTTATGAAATAGACGGATTATGGACAGAACGATATATCCGAAGAACTCTGTTGACTTGCAGAACTCAAGTATTCGTTAAAAGATAGAGCAACGTCAACTTGTTACGAAGTACACTATGCTGCAACGAAACGATACTTGTAAACTTTCGTAGTTAAATACGATATAATGCTTGGAGTCGTCCCTTCGCTGACAAATAAGCCGTCAAGATAAGGTCAAACACCTATCCAAACACTTCTAGGGATACACACGGTCATCAATCTAAACGTTCAACTGTTTCAAAGACGATATGATCCTACTACCTGCGGGGCAAACTTGCGAAACCTATCAATCAGACGACTTTAAAAATCAACTTTTGATCCCAAGTGAAAAATATATCGTCAGGCATTGAGTAATACGTTTGTTAACGTTCCACGATGTCGATTTTTCATTTTTTGATGCTGGAGATGAAATTCTGTAAAATGAAGAATGTTTGATAAAATTTGTTCGCCTGCGGCTTTTTACGTGAATTCATACCTCTATAATCGCAACTAAAGAAATGGAATTTCCTAAAATAAAAATAAAAATGTAAATTAAATGAAGATTTATCTCATACCGTAAATATTACAACGAGTACTATATTTTAGATATATTATTTTATTTTTGGATATTATGTGCATTTTACGTATCTCTGAATTCTTTAATTTCCTAGAAATTCATATAAATGCACGATCTAGTAACGACAAAATTACCTGATTCCTATTTGTATTTATTAAACACTCTTTTCCTCTTAATTTTTCTTCATCTCTTATTCTTACCCAGTATTTATTGAACAGTTTGCAATTTTTTAGAATACACGTTCATCTCTGTCTAGATATCTCTACTTCGACCTATGCGATATGTGGGAACAATTTTCGTTTTGTTTATAGAAGGAACACGTTGCGTTTGATGCATTTAGAATACGCAGAAGGATGGTAAAATAGACTGGCGAGAAATTCTAGAGCAGGCGCAGATAATTTTCCCTTTGGATATTTCATTTTGTAACAAAGAAACGCTCGAAAAACCGAGAGCAAAACCGCGAATCGTATGGGGAAACGTAGCATTCACTGCAAGTAATTGTCTCTTTATTTTTCGACGCGACTCGTACGTGGACGATTTTACACAATAGACCCGGAGTAGACTCTCGGAACAGCCGTTGCTAGAAAATGATGGAAGCTCGTTGAATTGTCCACGATTTAAGGGGACTTTGTTGATAACACGAGCCGCTGGTTTGGAAGGAAATTCTGCTTTTACAAAACAAAGGTGTGCGTTGACTTGATGGAAGAGCTTTCTTTGTTTCAGTTCCGCTGTTTTACGAATATGTGTGTATTTTAAGCTTGACATTTTTATTATATAACCTTTCTTCTTTTTTCATTCTTTTAATTGATCGCCGCAGTAAGCTAATTAGTGGCCTAATTAATTGAAATTCTAGGTTGAGCATCATTTTTGGAAAACGTTGGTCTGTTTTAGACATTTTAACGATCATAGTGTTCTATTAACATTCTCGTAGAAACGGAATTACTTTACTATTATTATACTCGAAGATCGATAGAGAAATAATTGAAACACATCGCAGGTATAATTATATAAGAAAAATTAAAATTATTCCACGCTTGCAAGATTCAGTTTCATAAATTTACGTAACATTCGTAATATAAATTCCACAAAATCATTACAATCGTTCTTCCATCAACGTTGGCGCGAGAAAGAAAGAGGATTCGAGGGATCGAGCGAGCATCGAGCGAGCATCGAGCTAAAGGTGGATAACAAAATGGTGGAAAGTGTCATAGCGTTCTTCACGCGATCTTTTATCGGTCTCCCGGCAAACGGTTCGCTAACGATCTCTGGCTTTCTCTCTTCCACCCTTTTATCGCCGGAACGGGATCTAATGACCGGAAAAACATGCTTTTCACCGGTGGCGAGACGCGCGTCTCATTCTTATTCCGCTCCGGCTTTGTTCGACAACGGTGTTTTACTCGTGGCTGAATCATCGCGCTTCGCGAATAGAAGAATGGACACGCGGCAAGAAAAGAAGGAAAAACCAGGAAAGTTATAGTAAATGTGTATAGAACACGTTGGTCATTAAATATGAATATTTATACAGCAAGTTTCTCATTTCACTTTTTAGTGCTTATATTGGATCACGAAAGTTTTTCCATAGAAACCATAAAAAATTGTAGATTTACATAGAACATTTTGAAATTTCATTAACAGTGTAATGAGGGACGATTGTGATGATTATATTAGTCTAAGTTGAAACCAATCTGAAAATGTATGTTGAAATTACAAGACATTTATTGCAAACATATATCTAGCAAAAAATTAGTATAAACATTGAATAGTCATCTCAAGCATGTAATAAGTGTTAAACGTGATCCCACTGAATATTTAAGTTTAATAATATAATGGTTAATCGACCGCTTCAATACTTTTCTGATCTCTGCGAAATATATTGTTTCCATTAAATATCTTGTAATTTCTACATTTTAGTTTGATTTCAAATTTTATTTATTAATATACATAGTCATGATAGTCGAGTCTCGTAACACTACTATGTGTTTCCAAATGTTTCCTATAACGTAAATAATATAGGTATTCATAAAAGACGTCTACGAGTATTCGAATATCTATTTTAAAAAAGAAAAAATTGTCTTCTGCATGGTGCAAAGTATCTTCTTATCTGGAAGGTTAAAGGATATTCGTAGTTCTCTGATTTCGTCGATTTCTCGATTTTTCCACGTTATACAGCGTTAAATAGCAAAGCATCGCGGCGAAAGTAGCACAAAATCTCGTCTAACAGTCAGAATTCCAAACCGCAATTTCCTCCGTTTCTACTTTTCTCTGGAATTTTAGCGCTCCTTCTTGCCGTTTCCAACCGTTTCCCTTCCCGGCTGCTTATCTGGTCTCTTCGTGTGGTTTGGACTTCGCTGATTCGAAACAGGGCTCATCGTCAGCTTATTTGGTCCAGTCTCGTTTCAGGGTCGATATTTTCTACTCGTTCGTTGGTCGTACGGAAAAGAAGAGACAGGGAAAAGAAATGATCATGATTCGATGGTTTTCGCTGTGTGCTCGACCGCGTCCCTTCCCTTTATTAGAAATTAGATCGTTCGGTTGGTGAACGATAGAGGGAATTCATCTTAAAATCGTAATAGGTGAGGTGGTTGTTTTGCTAATTGGAAGAATGTTACTGAATCATTTTAATGTAAATTTTAGGAAGACATTGATTTTTATTTTTATTTTTAGAGTTACATTTCGTTTTATATGTCTGAAAATGTTCAATTTAAATTACATATTAAATTAAATAAAATAGTATCACATATTTCAAGTTACATACATGTTTTATGTATTAATACGTACGTGTGTAAAATTTAGTAATTAATGAACTTTCTGCTATTGTAACTGACGTCTCGCAATTTTACTTTTTACTAAGGAACTATAAAATAAAGTAAATTTCTTAATTGCTGTATGTATTGTATACCTAATTTTTCTCTTAAAAATCGTATGGAATGACTGTTCTTGATACAGGGGTTCAATATACTGATACTTAAGCAGTGCAAACGGATTATCGAATAAAATGGGGGCTTCCGTTTCGAGTCTGGATCTAAACGGATGTTCTTTTATGGCGCGGACGATTGATTCCTTTGAATGTTTCTTCTTTTTCCTTCCATTTACTCTTTTTTTCTTTATTTCGTTGAATTGGCTACTTATTCTATTTATTGGATCGCTTCATGTTCATTCTTACTTAAAATTTAATATCGTATAAGAAAAAGAAGAAGAAGAAGAGGAAGAAGAAAAAAAAGAAGAAAAAGCAGTGAATAGATAAGACGATGGATTTTCCTTGCGTTTTATCATGACGAAACAAAAATGTCGTGACACAGTTACACTATATTGTGGAACTTCGTGGAATGAGATTAATCGTTAATTTCTTATTGCTTCTTACGCTACAATGAAAGAACTAAAGTACCAGAATAACCCAGATAAGAGCTGTCCTTCGTATATCAAATTCTGCTTTGACGTAATCCCGAGTGTAAACCTGTACTCAGCATCGATTCAAGACGTGCAACTTTTAAGAACTCTGACACGATCATACTCTACACAATATATAGCTATCAGTGTAATAAATAGGCGCCAATGTGCTTAACTTATCGTAAAAATATAAGTTACAGACGTCTCGTAGATCTACTTTGCCATAAACAATAACTGTCTGAGATCCCACTTTAAATCATTTACTGCAACAATGACATAACTAAAAGTTGAATGAACTTATGGAAGTGAGTATTTGTTTCTTGAGAATTAAATATCAGTCATATACTTAAATAATGAAATTAAGAAACGAATAGAAAGTTGAATTGATCGGTTTGGCTTCTTACATGTTAAAAGGTGAAAGCTTCGTAAATTGAAAAAGCAAACTTCCTTTAAAAACGTTGGAAAATGAAGAAGATCGAATTCGGTTCTTCAGTGACACGTCGTGATTCAATCTCTTCTCTGAACGGTGGATTATCGCACATGTACGGCCACTAGTTTCCTCCGTTAATAATAACCAGATTATCAATGTAATTGACAGGGTAAGATGATCTCGTTCATTCATGTTCGTTAGAAGATGGTAGAGTAGAGCTGAGGCAACGATAAAAGTAACGATACTTATAGCGTTAACACGGTGTAAAGACGTCGGATTACTTTGTAACGAGTTAATGCATTTTTCGTGCCGCTTATTAACGTCGATGACGTTATGGCATGCCACGGCCATAAGCAAATTAATACACGCTACGAGCGCGTCTTAGTATGTGTAAAGGGGTAATTCAAACTAAATATCATTAGCGAGTGTTGTTACACGTTTCGTCAAGCACTATACAAAAAGCTCGAAGAAAACAATATTGATAATTATTAATGGTAGAAAATAATTATTAACTAATACTGTTGCTACAAAAGATATTTGTACGTTACTGTATCTATATACTAGTTAATTAGATCAGAGTATAATAAATCTCACAATGGAAAAACAATTCCTCCGGGAATTTTAACTACAAAAAAGAAAGTGCTTCCAATATCGTAAAAAATTCTAAACTCTGGAAACTACTTCCACAGACACGATCACCGCAGTAAACTGTACCAATTGGCGACTAAAAACTGTGGCAGCGACGCAGTAAAAGAATAACGCAAAGTGGTCAGTATAAAACCGCGCAAGATCCGCTTTCGAACAATTAAATACACCCGCGTTTTCAAAGCTAGAGCAACGTGCGTCGATCAGGATCAATATCACAACGAGACACGATGCATGAAAAAAAAATAAAGGTATCAAAAAGGAAAATCACCCTTTCCTCAAAAAAAAAAAAAGGGGGGGGCGGAAAAAAGCGAATTCATATTCCTGGGAAACGTTTGAAAAGTGCGTTGAATATCGTTCGCTCCTTCCATTTAAAACGATGACCGTCGATGTACAGGGTGTCCAAGTAATTATGATAGAACTGGCAAAGAGGCGCTTCCATGGAAAAAAAAACAAATCGAAAATGTAGAGTAAAATTTTTCCATATTACGCGCAATGCAGCATTTGAACGAGGATTTGAAACAAAGATAAAAAAAATGCATATAACGTGCAGTTTTCCTGAAACTTGATATCAGGAGATCCGATGCGCGTAAAAGTCTGTTTATGAGATTTTTGTTTGAATTTCCTTTACTCGCTGGCAGTTGAATTATCTTGAATATTTCTTTCTTTCTCTAGCCACACACGGTGACGTTTAAATAAATAGTGCCGATGCCAGCAACAATCTTTCCATCGTCATGTCATTTCCCATGTCATGCAGAAATCGTTTATCCTCCCTTCCGTTTTGTCAGATATCGCGCTGACATTCAGTAAAGAACAGAGTTTTTGTGTAACTTCAAAAATTTTCTGGAATAAGCGCGGTTAGACATCCGTTCTTCAACCAAGTCATGATTACGAGTGGATTTCACTAAAAAAAAATAAGAAATATTCAGTGTAGCAGTTTATAACAAAAAGTAATCTAAATAGCACTGTAATACAATAATCTTCCTGATAGAGAACGATGAAAATTACAGAATGATTTGAACAGCTTTTTTTTAAGTTGCTCTTTAAACAATGAAAGAAATTTTTTCATTGGAAATCAAAATTCTACATATCTTTGCTCAAATTCTCCATACCTAAGGTGTAACAAGTACCATCTGACAAGAACTGACGAGCAAAATGTACAATGAATAAGGGAGATAATTTTCGAGTAATTAAGTTCTGATGTACAAACGATTTTTACCAATTCTCTGTCCATCTTGGGGGAATTATTATTTACATCCACATTATGTACGGACTAATGATATCACCGTTGATAAGACAAAATCGAACAATGATTATTTCGATTTTTGTCCACTGTATATCGTATTGTGCGACGCTTCGAGAAAACCGAGTTTGTAGATTTGTTAAGTTTACTTGAACTTGGTTAATTGCAAACTAAACAGCTATAATCGACATCAGTTTAGTCTGCGTGTGAAGATAAGTTAGAAACGTATAATAAGGAAGTAAAGCGCACTATGATAAAATGATATTCTACGTTTTCGATTTACTTTTTCACATAGAATTGCCTCCTTATCGATTGCACCACGGTTAGTGGGACACCGTATGTGGGTATACAATATGTCGCGTTGATATTTTTACTTTTACTGAATACGCTTCGCCCGTGGATTTCGTATCGACAGAAGTGACCTATCACGAGTGCCTCCGCGAAACAACAATGCCGCAGCCAGTTAAGGTCCGTCGCTCATTGCGCCCATTGTTACTGCCATCGCTTTTATGGATCGACAACTGTGAACAAAAAACAAAAAAAGAAGAAAAATACACAAACGGCCCTGCTTTCATTTCCTAACTATTCTTCACTATCACTGCGTTTCTTTTTTTTGGGACAGAGATACCTACAGACAATAGAATTATTGTCGTTCAAGGTTTCAACGGATAGTGAATTCCTCTAAATTAGTTTCGAGTGCCGATAAAAATTAGCAAAATATATGCTTCTACATATGCAATAAAATATATGCATGCTAATATATGCGAAACTAATGATAATTTCTCTATAATAATAACAGGACGAAAGCATCAATTAAGTGAAGCAACTAAATTTACTAAATTTCAACAACAAAATATCATCTATTTATTTATCAGTAGAATTACTTTACAGAGTTACTAGCAAAACCTTGGAAAGAATGGAAAAAGGGTACATTCGAGGGAATGATGTTATCAGAATTAAATTGTTAGACAATTCTTAAACAAAAGAGAAAGTCAGCTAGATGGTTCACCGATGAAGCGGCGTGGTTCGCTTCTCGTTGGTCAGTTCTCGATTCTCGTTTCTCGATGTATCGAACCACACTGCGAGGTAGCAGAAACGCGGCTGCCACGGTATCCGTTGCCTATATCCGGTTTGGCGGAGAGGGTGAGGCCACGATATCGCTGCTACGTGTTCAGCATCGCGGACAGAGGAATCGGTGATCATAGAGCTTTTGCGGTTTTGCGTTCGATGTTAGCCGATGACGAAGTTCCTGTTTTACCCATGTACAAGATCAAACCTATATTCTACCACGTGAGACATCTTGCTCGATTGAACTAATATTATTAGCGATATTTTAAAAGTCACAAGCCACAATTTACTAAACAGCCAAAATTTGTCTACGTATGTTGAAACAAGTTTGACAATAAAACGAATGAAATTTTATGAACTACGAGTTATCCGATTATCATATTTGATACAAGATTGTAGAACTCGTCGCTTGTCAAATCACTAATATCATTAATTGTAATTTCTTGTTGCGAGTTCGTAATTTTTAATTCTTAACACTAATTAGATCGTAGACTTCTAACAGTTTAGATTAGGTTAATTCATTTTCGACCACTCCATTCGAACACGTTTAGGAAATACCGTGTGAGACGTAGAATTAGACATCGAAAGATCCCATAAAAATCTACCAAATCAAAATTAAAAAATAGCGACCGGATGGTATGAAAAGTGGATAGACGTAGCAAGTGCGCAGGTGATTTATCATTGGACGCTGAAACAGGGATTGCATGGTCGTGTACATACAGAGAGAAGGTCACAGTACGTGGTGAACGAGTACAAGCGCAGCATGGGCCGAATATAGGCAGTGTAGCAGATAACGATTAAGTTACCACAGCAACTAAAGGGAAGCCACTAAATCAAACCAGGCAAGAATGCCTTACGATAACCTCCGCATACCGTGGGTCATCGGTCTACTGGTTAACGGACGTCCTTCGTCGAGGCTTTGCTTCCACTATCGTCCTTGGACAACGGCGAATTAAGGTAACATGAGTACCACAGAAGCCCCCGAGTTTAAGGCTTGCGGGTTAGGTTCGGCAACGGAATTTCCGTTAAGTACCGTAGACGTAAGTCTGACCGTCAGAAAATCGCGGTTACGTGACTTCCGAGAAGTTCGTAGGTGAACTGAGAACCCTGAAACGAAGATGACTAAACGAATGACAATTATTAATGATAATCTACTTGGACAACTTGATAACAGAAATGCTATGAGAATCGGCTGATGCGACACTAGCGCCACGTGGACCTTAACTACTAGGGCAAAGTGTACAATGTACATACATATTTATTTATCAATTTATACATTTCTTTAAAGGTAACGGATTTGGGTTTCTCGAATAGGACGCTAGAGTTTGTGTGATTTTAATATCTATCACTTACTGTAGAACCGTCTTTAAACAAATTATTTGCCAGAAATTTTATAATAATTTAAGTTTAGAATTATTTGAAGATGTTATATGAATTTCTTCGGATATCTAAGGAATTTGTTTTAAAACTGCTAGAAATCTGAATCTTTAACAGCGTGCTTCATCTTAGAAGAGATGGTGAGAATTATGAAATTTCAAACAAGTTGTCTGTATGTGCATGTGATACTTTAAATTGATAATAAAGCAGCCTCAAAAGAATTTGAGTGTCTTTGTTTTCGAAAAATTAACGAGTTTCTTATATCGTATTTTATAAATTCTTTTAATATTAATATTACGTTTTTCTTAATATTAAAATCTTGCAATTTATTTTAGTACATTTTTGATTATTTTTGTTTATTATAGTATTCCTGCATATTCTTACAATTTTGCGAATGAAAATTGTAGTAAGAATATTTAAAACATAAGAAATTGCTGCACCAAGAACATAATTTCTCGATTAATTTCTCGAAAACAAAGGACCGTTCGTCCAAATCCTATCGGAACTGTTTTACTATCAACTTAAAGCATCGAATGCATAACCAACTCATGCGAGATTTCATAGTTCTTGCCACCTCCTTGTTAGATAACTTTGGTTGTTTCGTAATTAATTGCTAATGCGCGGTTGTTCATTTTTACTATCGAATGTATTTTTATTGAAATGTTCAAAAAATAATTCGTAAATCAACTTATAACTGGATCAATTATCTCGAAATATTCAATCAAATCGATTATAACGTTCTCTATCTATAGAAAAACTTCCATCCTCCCTTTCTCGTTCTTTCCACCCTTTCATGAATGCTCCATTGGTTCAGTGGAATATCCTTTCGAAATTACTCGATCGTGGAAGCGTAGTCGGTCACAGGAGCAACGCGGGTCGCCGTTAAGAATCCCTCTAGGATCCGCAGATCCGACGAAAGCCTGGCACCGAAGCGTCTTAAATCAGCGCGCAGACCGACGAGAAAACAATATCGGCGTTTCTCAAAGCCGTTTCTCTGCTCTCTCGTGAAATGGATTTCCGTGCACGTTGGGAAATCAAGCCAACAACTTGGTTCTGTGCACGCTACGCCAATGCTTCTCGACATTTTTATTCTCGTCCAGCCGCGGATCGATTGAGACTTGCTAGAAAAACCTTAATGACTTCGCCCTGAAACTGGCCAAGAATTCTTCAAACACTGTTGAAACCTCTAGTGATGGCTTCAAGTAGATACATTGAAAGTACCTTTGAACATTATTCCACATTATACTGGATCAATATGAAACATATTGTAGGTATTGTTATAATTGACTGGATTTCTTGATTTCAATTTAAAAATTGATGATATCTAAGAAGAAATTTTTAAATAAAAAATAGCTAAAAGTAAAAATTTGAAAATGTTAATAACGTACGGCTTTAACGTACAAGAATTCAGAAATTTGAAAATACGATAATACTATTAAGATTCTATTACGCTTGTTAAGTACAATGAGTTATTAAATTAATCATAAGATTATAAATGAATTATATATTGATATATGTATATTGGATTTGGTTTAGATTTGTAAGTAAATATTGAACTTGATCCCATCACTACTGTGGTCAATATACGACAAGTTCGCGAAACCATCGAAAAGAAGGACACGTCAGATTTTGTCGGATAAGCAACGAACAGATCGCGAACTGTCCGAAGATTCTTTGATAGATGCCAATACTATTATATTTTTCTGGCGATCTTTGACAGTCCGACAGTTCTGATCTTCCGCTGGCGATCGCTGGTTACCCTCGGAAACAGTGTCTTTCATGTGTTTTGTGTGAACACTGAAAGAAACTATGGTATACTTAGCGTAAAAAGTTTTGTTGTTTCTTTTGTAAGTTTACTTTTTTAAGTTAACATTTGACAGTAAGAAAATAGTATAGTTTTAGTTTTAGTAGTAAACATAGGAATTTATATAATATTCGAAGTTTTTAAGTTAGGCGTGCAGGAAATAGGAAAGAGACTGTTATTTCGGGAAAAATAGTAAGATAATGGAAATTTTCTGTTTGAAGTCGAAATCTTTTTAATATTAAACTTATTTTCGGAACATTAGAAATTAATATTTTATTTATTTCGTTTTAAAATATGGAACAAAGAATAGAAATGATAACATTTAAATTGGGATTAATATTATAATGGTTCAAAAATATGTTTAATTATTCAACTCATTATTAGAATTTTGTATCTCTACCGAGTGATTGTTTTTAAATTTATGGTAGAAGTATAGTTTTGTTATTTGAAGATAACAAATCTCGAAACGAAGTCGATGGAGTGTAGTGAACCTTGACAGAATATTGATGGATAACTTACAATAGTGCGCGGATGTGCAGCAACACGCAATATCATTTTCAGAAAAACTTCGTCAGCGTCTGAACTTAACTGCTGACGTTTTTCACATAAATCCATAACACGCAAGGTATTATCTAGTTGCGGAAAAAAGGAATTTATAGTTTGCTTATACTAAACTCGAAAAAATTATAATAAGTCAAAAAATTACTCTTTACTGGACGAACATGCAAATTAAGAAAAGAATTGACTTGGAATTATTTATCCGATGATTTACCAGGAATAAAACTCTCCTGATGAACATTCTCGTTATTCAAATATTTTGTCAGAATTTCTGATAAATTATATATATATATATGTATATCTGTTATCGTGGCATAGTTTGACAACCGCTGGAACACACGAATGTTGAAAGAAGACATTTTCATTGTTGTCTTTGGCCCCGTAGTAGCGGTCAATAATATCGAGTTATCAAGCAACCGGTGAAAAGTGAACGGCTATACCTTTTAAAGTGCTCTTTCTCCTCACTCTCAATGATACTCTTCGGTCCATACTACCCGGAAATTGCAAATAAACCTCAAGATCCTTTAAATGTACCATTAGGATCCATTAAGAAACGCGATGAGCACTTTGGAAAGTACATTTCCCGAGAAATTGTCGTTTCAATTTTCAAGCTGGTAGCCATGAATGGGTATAGAGATGAAAAGGATGTGATTTTTATTTGAATTCAGGAGAATTGTCTATTATCCTAGTAATTCAAGAACGAAACAAAAGCTTTATGTTTGTTGGTAGAAACGAGTAAATACAAATTACTATACATGATTGCGACGCTTCATTAAAAAGGAAAGATATGCGTCTATATTTTTTGCAGTCACTGTACGTTATTATTAGAAATTAGAATAATTATGCAAAACTTGTTAACGCTTGGAACAACCACGAAACTAACAGAGGCTGGTTTTGTTTGTTCTCAGATTGGAGCACTGAAGGAATACTTCCTGTTCGCTGACAAACGACTTCATAAGAGATCCCTCTCCAGCAGTGAATCGCATCACAAGACTCTAAGGGATGAACCGAGGGTAAGTGATTCCATCTTTGGCGTGTCAGAAATGGTAAAGGCGGGTACTCATCAAACTTGAACAACTAACACGGGTACAGGTGCGAAATATATAGAAGCAGCGTAATTTCACGGCGTCTGTCATCGTGCCTGGCGCATTGTTTATCTTGGCATTCTAATTTTCTGCCAGCGTAATTCAAATGGTAATATTCTTCGACGTTAAATAATACCCTGCTGTTTTTTTTCGAAGTTGGAAGTTGTTTCATCTCTTGGCGACGGTGTTTGCCTGGTTTATCTTGCGAATGAAAGAAACGATTTAAACAATTTATGAAAATATCGTGAAAACTTTGTTGACACTTGTTACGTTGTAATATATGATATCTTATATTAGGTTGTCCGAAAAATGCCTTTCTTTTACAGACACGTCTTTTATACCAACGCATTTTTATACAAACATGAAATCTACTCTGTCGAATGTTGTGATCTTTATTTTGATAGAACAAAATAGATCATACGTAATTCGATAAAATAATATAAAACGGAAAATGTTATACATCCATTATTTCCTTATAAAGCAAAAACTTTTCTGATATTATATTTTTCAGATGTTTTATATATTTTTGTACGTTATACGCATTCTGCGAATTTTTCCACCTTTAAATTTATCATACACGCATAAAAACCTTCAAACTAATAATCGTACATCGAAAACAGAAAATTTCGTTCTTAAGTGGTAATATTTCAGGTATGAGTAATTTTGCGATTTTTCAATTGAAATCTCTTGATTATCCTGTCGGTTTCATACCGAACTCTTCTAACAGTAACTCGCTACATCGTAACCAACCCATAATACTTA
This sequence comes from Bombus affinis, assembly GCF_024516045.1. Taxonomy (NCBI): domain Eukaryota; kingdom Metazoa; phylum Arthropoda; class Insecta; order Hymenoptera; family Apidae; genus Bombus; species Bombus affinis. The sequence goes on along the minus strand of NC_066349.1, from coordinate 3,831,297 downwards.
TCACGGTAAAAAGTTATAAAAAGGCAGGGAAAAGTCTTAAGCATGGAACGTAGCATTAAAACAGAGAAGTGGCCATCGGATGACCGTCTCAGATCGTCGACGGTGTTCTCGTTCTCTCTTCAGCTAGCAAAAACACGGCGGAATATCGCGCTGTTTCTAGAGATAATATTGTGCTTGCACCATCTTTTCAGCTGCAGCCATTGTCTTTTTCTCGCCGATGAAGCACTTCGATGCGAGATGAAACGCCGCTGAAAAGGTTTATTCCACAAATACGGAACCATTACAGCACACAGTAATGTGTATTTATGACGAAGCTGTAGAAACAATCATCGAATGGATGAAATAACTGAAAGATATCCCGAGGAGCGATTAATCGGGATTTCTCGTTCATTCGATTGATATCCAAACCGATTGTGTTGTTAATGGAAAGTATTTTTCTTTTTTTTTTTTTTTTTGTGAACAACCGAAACAGAAATAGATTTCTCGAAGATAATCAGTCTTAAGTTGGTTTATAGAGTGAAAAAGGATGTTTAATTTTGAAAAAGGAGTTACCTGTGTGGGAATCATTCTGTATTTTTAGTGAAAGATAAAAATAATTAATAACTTGAAAAATATATTTGGTAGAATATCTTTATTTAAAAATGTACTTGCAGACATTTTAGATATTTTAAATTTTTCGAAAGACTCTGTCCTATATTTCCCTACATTTTTATATTCTCTTATTAATTTTTTCTTTAAATAACCATCTAGTTCGACGAATTTTTAAAATTTTCCAAAATTCAAGTGTGATAATGTTCAGGTATACATGACTCAAAGACGACTATTGTAATTGGTTGATTTAATACCAACTCTTATTCAGGACATTTTGTCTTTTTTGTCACATTATCAAAAGTATCTAATCAGCTATTAAAAAATTTATATACCTAGGGTATCTAAATTTATAAAAGTAATATTATATATTTTAATTCATCAAAGTTTGTAAAACCAGAATGTGTTTCCCAATAAAGTGTATAAAAAATGGATTATATCGATCAAGCAACGATGCACTGTAAGAAAGCAGCTTTTACAACAAACAGTTACACATAGCAATTGCACTATCTAAACACTGTAACGTCCTTACCTAGGATCTTCCTCTATATACATACATACATACGTAGCATTTACTCAGCCGTCATGTAAGATTAAGATGGCGTGTTATGTCTAGATTAGTATTACCTATCAACAGTACTTACGCGGTACGCCAGTGATTTACTGGAAACTAGAAATTTATAGGAATTATAACGCCATAGCAAGGTTAGATTAGAAATCCCAAATAGTTAGTATTAAATAAACTACTGTTACAATTCATTCAATTCGTTATTTTATTTTATGCACCTTTTCTCTAAAACACAGCTCAGTTATCTACCTTATCAACTGTGTAAAATCAATCTCACAGTCATTCATTAACCTGATTAATACACGATTGTTTCAGTATAATCATGTATTGATCGGATTTCAAATAAAAATCAGCCGTGTTCATTAATTTGACTTGTACCGTACCGAAAATTGCTGCGGCGTATCGTTACATAAACCAACCAATTATCCAAACTGTTTTATCCCTCAATTTATTCAAACCAACGGAACTTTACTAATAGCCTATAAATCGAATGACTATATTGTGCGTTACGATTACCATCATTCTCGCTTGTTAATTTCAACGTTCTAATCACCCGGTTGAATTCTATTAACTACGTATTTAACTATATACGAACCATTAAAGCCAATATATTTTTACTTAGTAAAGTTCGATGCACTCGTTGATAATCACTAGAATACGGATTCTTATGTGGCTATGGGATATTCGAAAGTGCTAATTACACAAAATACACATAATGTGTAAAAATATATAAAATGTTTAAAATATTCGTTATGAATTTAGTAGATAAAACAAATTTCTGTTTAGTTTATATTTCATTAGTTATGATCATAAAAATTTGAATTAAATTGCTTTGAAAAACGATCAATGTACCTTTTTAAATTCATGAAATATTATTAAATAGCATCTCCGAACGAGTCAACCTCTTCTCTGTATCTTATTACAAATTAAGACGATCAACGTTGCAATTATTTAACTTCTAACGTGCTATGATAATTTAACTTTTTTTATCCATCTTTTTCTATAATAGACTTATATTTTCTATTTTCTCATATATCTATATCCTTTTTGTTTTTTTACAACTACTATTCATTATTATCATTCCTTCTCTCCCTTATATCATAGGTTTTTATATCCGTGATTTTCTAAATCTTTAGAAAAAAAATCTTCCAAATGAAACTTTACAAATGAAATATCTGTGATATAAGTAAATTTATCGAATAATCTCCGTATGAATCCACAGAGTCACGTTTTTACAGCTCTAAATAAATAATTGATTCAAGCTGGAAACAAAGTTAAACATCGGTTAGAAGTTAACAGCGAAACTTTTCGGCGATTGAACGCACGTAACACAGAACGTTTGAAATCTCTACATATTCAGCGTCGCGTTTTTCCAAACATCGGAATGCTACGACCGTGACACTTACGGACACGGAACGTAGACGAATCCTAGGAACTTTTGGCTGCTGGCCAAAATTCAGAGGCCGTGAATTTTCGTGGCGAGGCTTTAGCGTCGATATGAATGAAACGATGACCGCGGCGTCGCGCGTTTCACGCTCCGCTAGGTCGAAGCTCAACCGCGAAAACGGTACTCGTCGATGGTGCCATTTACAAGGCGCCATACGGCCGAATTCGTTTATATTTCGTGGAATTTCCCACCGCCTGCGTATTTTTCCTGTTAAATTGGCGTGGGCTTGCTTAAATGTGCCACGTGTGAACTGTGAATACGCAAAATTCTTAATAGCAGCATACCAATAGACTGGTACTACTGCAGATTGTTAGATCTCAAAGAAATGTAATAGAAGTTCTAGATCAGTGCTTATAAAATATGTCATTTTATACGATAAAACTTTAAGTGCACGTAGTTTCTTTGGAATATCGTATATTTAACCAAAATAATTTACATACATAAACATCCAATATTCTTTCTCCATGAATATGTTTTGTTTCGTTATTCCAGATTTGTGAGGATTATTAGTTTCAGAATTTGAAAAATCTTGGAATGGAACTGTTATGTAATTTCTATGTTCATAAATCTCCGTGAAACAATTTATGCGTTAAAACATTGCTTAGGTGGAATAGGAAATATCTTGAATCTCCTCAAATACCAAATTTATGTCTCCAGAAACTTTCGTGACACTTTTCCCAAATTTAAATTCACATACGAAAATCATACGAATATTTTGATCCTGTATTAATGTTACGAGAATCATGTTTTATATTTTTATTCTAAATCTTCTCATTTAATGAGTACACATGATTTATAGCAAATTTCTCCTTCTTCAATATGGTCGATAATTCACGATTTTTGGAAAACGTACTCAAAAAAGCTATTTAATCTTTCAATATATGAATCAAATAATTCGTATAATTATTGTTCCAAAAACCACATGTATTCTGACTACTACAATATTACCTTAAACCAACAAATTTCTCAAACTCGCCACCGAGAGCAATCAATCGTTATCGATATTTCATTGCATTTAAATGGTATCAAAATTCCATATGAAATCTCATCAAAAGCACACGCGTCGCTAAACGCACAACTCTATTAATCGCTAAAACCGCTAAATTTCATGCGATATGCGAATACCGATCACATCAAGCGAAATAAATTTCAATTCCATTGCCACGATAAATCAATCTTGTTTAACGTTAACGTCACCCCAAGGATACCCACATAAACGTATTTCTTATTCCCTTGAAACTCTTTAGTCTTACAACTCGTCTTTCAAACCAAATCTATTCCAACATCGAACACTTTCTATTCGAACTGAAAATAAGAACTAAAGCAGTCAAATATGTGTTGTCGAGTGCCGCCACATATGTGATTACTCAAAAAATAGAATATATAAAACGAATAAATTTATTTGAAAGTAAAGTTGTTTGCGAATAAACTCCAATTATAAACAAAATTGTGTACTATTTAATTATATCGGAATCGTCGTATGAACAATTCACAACGACTCAGTTAAAAAATTCCGAGTTACCATTTTTGTCTAACTTCTCCCAGCTCGAACAATTACACCAAATGAATTTTAAATTGCCTATCAATCAACAGCAATTGCACCTCGTGTAGTCTTCGAATGTGTCATTTTCGAAAACGTTTCCGAAAGTGACTTTCGGCTTATAGAAGTTTGACGAGCTGTGTTCTAACGCATACCTAGAACCAGGACATGTAACCAAATCAAACATACGCTTCTTGTTCCTTTGAATGTTCTCCAATTCATACCTATACGATATAAAGTCCAAAATCTAAAGAAAGATCTGTTTGTTTTTTCTTTTCTTTCTTTTGTAGGTACGGTGGTTCCAACAGCAACATGAGAAGAAACGCAAGAAGAGGGACTTCGTGCCCACGACGTTCTCGTTCGCCGATTATCCGGCGTTTTTCGATGAGTTTGGACCGCGTTCTAGGCAGGCCACGTTCCATCGACAAAGAAACAGAGGTGTGCCTCTTCAAAACCTGTTCACGGATCCGCTCTTTAAGGAACAGTGGTACCTGGTAAGTGGGCCCTTCGATTTTACTTCCCTGAAACCTCAACCAAAACGAACTACGTGACGAGACTACGTTTCGAGAACATGGCGGACTTAACGATGTACCAGTTATAACGTATTCCGGATTCACTTCGTCCTTCCAATTTGTCGAATCTATATTTCTGTCTACTTTTTGGAACTGAGATTGATATTTCCTAGAAATTTTATCGTTGATAATACATTATGGAAGTATTCTGCTTTAGGATTTCGGATATTTCGAGGATTTTTTTCTGAGGAAATCATAAGGTTTTTGGTCTTGGATTTCTGCACATATATTTACTAGTTAATAAAGAATATTCACTATTTTCTTCAAGAGCGAATGAGTTAGTAAATCGTTTAAAAAGAATTGTTGAAGCAACGTTTTTATTATAATATTCCAAATGTAAGGGCATATATATAAATTTCTGAAACTAACTCGTTTCGGAACCATTTCATTTTCTATGAGTATAAAAAGATACTGATTTTCTTTCTCGAGTTAAAGACAATTAAACAAGACGTAAGCAAACTACGTGTTACTTTTATCGTGAAAAGGAGATAAATTGATATAAATGTTTCATGCCTGTTTCCTTTTCTCCTTCCTTTATTACGTTTCTTACAATTATTATAGGTTTTCTTTTATTTTTGGCGAGTTAATTCGCGGTTCATAGTTTCGTCGTGGTCTTGTTAAATATTCTCTGTACTTCGTTCGGGGAACGCTCCCACTTTTCTTGCATGGCTCGCCTCATTCAATTATCCTCTGTTTAACCGGTTAACAGGCAATCCTTTTTCACCTCCTTTTTCCGCGAACAATCCGTATCGAATTTTCCATTTTCTCGTTTTCAGTGCCGCGACCGAATCGATTCGTAGTTAAAACATTTGCACTCTGTTATTCGGAAAAAATTGCCTTCGTTTAATTTTCTGTTAAACGTTATTCAACTTTTGCGTTCTGTTTTCGAGATATTTGCGTGAAATGTTCACTGTTTATAGCAAGCGTGAAGAAATTTTGTCGATAGAAAATGTGCAAATTGTTAATTGAATTTTACAAGGCTTTTGTAAATAAAACTGCAGATTCATGATTTCGAGTTTGATAAATTAACCATTAAATGACATACAGTGAAGTAATGCAATATTATTACATGAAATAAATAACTTACATGGTGTTTTATCGAAGCACAAAAAATGCGTGTTAATATACTTCACAGAAACATTAGCTGCATAAATTCTCACACATAAGAATTTTCATTATTTAAGAGAAAATAGAATTATATGTATCATTAAAAAAAATTTTAGAAGAAATTGAAAATAAGTGTTGTTTCTATTCAGTGACACAACCAGAATGCGACGAAAATAAAAATAATTGGAAATATATGACGCACAAAGAGGCATAATGTAAAAAATCAAATTATTTCCAGGCCGATATACCGTAGATGTTAAAAATTTCAGTCACTTAACCGTGACAAACCGGCAGAGATATGGTTGCCAAGCAACCGAGCTGAGCGAAAATTTCTCCTCAATTGAAATTCAGTGAATTTCCCGCGAACCTCCCACGCTCGATAAAGGCTACGATTGAGATAAACAGATTAGCGTCAAAGATACGCGAAACATACAAACAACGGTCTGCATTAAGGCAATCGCCGAAACATCGAACGATGCTTGCGTTGGCCATATATACTTTTGCGATGTAATTAATCCGTTGAAATCATAGAAAGTAGAAAAAATAACATTAGAAGAGAGAGATTATATGGAATGCGTAACACATATTCCGAATGAATAAACTTCCGAAAAAATTCATATTTTATGATCAATTATGACTACTTATTGTATTAGGTCATCAGTTCCGTTCTGTTTTTCGAGCGGTTATATATGTTAAGATTGTTTACATACCTTTCAGTTTCATGAAAAAATGTAATCCCCCTCTCGTTGTACAACTTCTTCCCATTTTTCAAGTACATCGGTCCCTTATCGCCGTATGTTTATAAATCGACACATGAAATGTATACACAAAAGTCGGCACAAACTTATGGAATGACCTAATATTATCATGTTAATAATCACGCGACTATTATAACAATTTTGCAACTAAATATTTATCCAATCTCGCTTTAGTACATATAAAACTCGTCTATCATGATTACATTGGTGAATAAACAAATCTGAAAATACATATACGTACATAGAAATTACAAAATACATATTTCACACAGATCGCGAAAGCCAATTATTCATTATATTAATAAATCTCAATGTTTAATAGGATCATATTTAACAATTCTTAGTAGTACGTATATAACGTACATCAAATTTTTACTAAATATGTATTTGCAATCTACATCTCGTAGATTTCTTCTAGAGACATTTTTAGATTGATTTCAAATTTGACGAACTAATTAACCATAATAATTCTGTCTCATTACAGAGCTAGTGAGCTAATGTTTGTTTCACAAACCATCGAAAGATGAATTCTAATGAAGGACATCTGAACAAAATTAGTTGTATTAAACGCGAACGATGAATTGCGGTTTGAAATATACAGATTTGCCGACAAGAAATATACGTGTTGTAGACTGTGGTGAAATAAATGGATGCAATTGGGTAATAACGTATTTTGTCGGAAATGAAATATCACGTTTTCAATACTTGAAATTAATTAACTCCTATAATGGTCGTGCATAAATATCAGCCGGTTCTTTCGTGTACGAAACGCTGTAATAACGGTAAATCACGTTCCGTACGTGTCAGGATGAATGAATTTATTGTTCATACAACGTCGGGACTCTTCGATATAATTCTAATCAAATTTCTGTCTATATGACGAATGGCTGTCGAATGTGGAAGGATAGGAACGACGCGTCTCGTCGATAAAATATCTCTAGACTCTTCTGAATTATGTGTTATACGAAAAATTACTATTGATAAAACTATTGCACGACTTCAAGGCAACCATTACATGGTATGTGTGTTGTTTTATGGGCGAAGACGCGTGGAAGATCAATGAAGGGTGTAATTTTACTTTATGTAAAATGTTATGTATTTTATGTAAAAATTTAAAAAATCCACGAAACTTCGGTAAAACGATATTAATGTTTTATCTCACGTGTCACATTCCTGACACGTAAAACAATCACGAAACTTTTAAGTAATTATCTACTCGAATAACAATCAAACCCTTAATAATGCGTTTTCATCAGACACCTAAATTGGTTCCGAAAGTGTAGCGCTATGAAGCATAACAGATATACCTATCTACAATAAGTGTATAGAGCTATGAATGCCAGCCTGTAGCGATCTGACCTACATTTCTTCCAGGATATGCGTACGCTTAAAGTAGTAATCATAGTAAAAAAGAACGCATACGCTGTCTGACACTGGCCAGCGCACAATTAATGAGGTTGTGATTGGTCAGGGACGCGAGTAGAAGATCCGAATGTGCGACAGAAAAATTCGATTCTCTTCAAACGATGATATCTCAGCAACGGAAAGTTGGATCGAAATGGAACAAATAGTATTTTACAGAGGAAGATATACTCTTTCTGATAGCTCCAACTAACCTTAAAAATTTTTATTAGTTTCTCAACAGTGGTCGATTAAATTTCTAGTAATTTCAATAGTTATTAATCGTGTACGTAAGGTTTATTGGAACAAACATGTATACATATGTAGATGTTGTGTGAAGAGGACGTAGGTCGTGAGGATTAATGATGAGATTACTTATTGTTGTAACCGTCGAATATATTTAAGACAATAAATTAATATACAAACGTAGACGTTAGTCGTTAGTACGAAGTATAAATCGCAAAATAAAATCGCGGAATAAATACTCGTAAATGCTCATCGCGTGACTTGATAGACGCTCGTTAGATACTCGAAGATATACTCTAGATGCTGTTAGATACTCAATATGTACTGTATTTGAACTCATTATGTACTCGCTATGTCTCGCTATGTACTGTCACTCGCGATCGCGTCCGTTTATTTATACTGGTCGGGGGAGAGTCGGAAAATTCAAATTCGTCTTCATTCGACGGTTGCATATAGCGACGACATTGTTTTACACGGAGTTTATTTGTTCTTACATTACTTGTAATCTAACAGTCTTGATACTCCGAGGCAAAACAACAACATGATTTGAATTGTCCTCTGACTCATGTGCCGCTACACATATATTTTCTGAATAATGTCATTTATAATGATATCATTGATCGTTTACACTCTACTCCATGTTAATCAAGAAATAATACTGAACTAATTCCAGAACGGCGGAGCTAAGGATGGTTACGATATGAATCTTGGCCCAGCATGGCAAAAGGGTTACACTGGCAAAGGTGTGGTCGTGTCGATCCTCGACGACGGTATACAGACGAATCATCCGGACCTGGCTTTGAATTATGATCACCAAGCTAGCACAGACATCAATGACAATGACAATGACCCAATGCCAAGAGACAACGGTGACAACAAGCACGGAACACGCTGTGCTGGTGAGGTTGCAGCGGTCGCCTTCAACCAATACTGCGGTGTCGGTGTTGCCTACAATGCAAGCATAGGAGGTAAAAATTTATCAATTTCTCCTTGTTATTAATCACTTAATAGTCTAATAAAACAGTCTGACAACTAGTAAAAAAATTACAAATTTAGATCAAAAAGACGTATAGATTTTTGTGCTCTAAACTACACTTTCATACATGATAAAAAAATGGGAAAAAGACGTATTTTACAACTAACTTTCTCAGTACACTATACAAGTTATGCCAGTACAAAGAATTATATTAGGTATATTAGTTATAAATTTCATACATAGAAAATTATAGAATCGATTAAAATTGTGAGAAGAATCGAGCTACTTGTGCAAAAATTCAAAACCTTCAAGAAGAAAACCTTCAAAAAGGAGATAAAAAGGATGTAAAAGTTTCGCGCTATAAATAACCGTCTAGCTTCCTGCGAACTCCGTTCCAGAATGAAAGCGCAACTGCAGCGAATTAAATTTCATTCGGATACACGATCCTCTTTATTAGATGCGACTTCGCTGTTATTCTATACGAATTGCGATCTCTTTCTCTTTTCTGAGATGTTTTTCTCGAGTTCCAATTCGAAAGGATAGCGAAAATGAAGTTTGACAAATTTCTGGGAAATGATCGTATTTACTTCGGTTTGCAGAATCGAGAATTACGAGATTAAGTTAGGTTAGGTTCCGTGAATATGGTTTAGCACGCGACCGAAGGACATTATTGCATTGGTTTCTAAAATTCGTTTATGCAAACAATTATCATTTGTCAAGAAGAAGAATAAAGACGAGCAATAGATATACTATCAAATTATATAAAAAATAATACAGTGAAACTTCGGTTGTCGAACATAATTGGTTCCGGAAAGATTGTTCGTATATCGATATATTAGAAAATTGAAGAATACTTAATATAAAATGGATTAATCCTTTGCCAAACGACAAATAATTATTTCTTTATACTTTTATAACGGTATTTAATTCATAAAGTCAGATATAGAGACAATAAAAATGCATCAAATTTTACATAAAAAGAACGTGTAAATCCAATAAATATATACTTTAGTAAGAGGAATTCCTTTCCATAAAACCATGGGGTATTGTATGTTAATTAGTTTAAATCCGAGATGTAAACGCCATCCTCATATTTAGGTATAATTTCTCCTTTCATCTCTATTTAACAACTGTCTCTATTTAACTGGATTTAAGAATTTTTTCGGCCCAGTACTAATTTATTTAATAATTATTTATTTAAAAAAGCAATAAAACATAGAACAACGCAGAAGATTATGAAAAGACACTACAAATTCGAATTGAAATGTGCACTGAATGGAGACTGCGACGTGGCGTAACTAATGCTACCCCCACTATGGTACGCGGAGCACGCGATTGCATGCTTGGAAACGAAAATTCTGCGAGGAAATTGATGCGTCTTTTTTTCAGAAAACATGATCGAGATCCGATTTTTTCGGGATGAGATTCCTTTGATAACCGAGCTTTTACTATACAGGTATTTTTAAAAATCAACAAGAAAACAGAAATATTTATTAAAAATAGAATTTCGAAAACTAGTAAACAAATGAAAAGCTATTGTGAAGAAGGGATTGGTTTATTTCAACCGTTTGTAAAGAGAAGAATATTCGTATTGCAGTGGATACTCAATAAACGAGTATTAGTTCTAAAAAAGAGAGAAACATTCATAAAATAACCTGATATTTTTTTATGGAACGTAGAAAAATATTTATTGACGTAGAAGTAGTATTATTGTAGATTATACTATAAGAGTTACATAATATTAGGTCATTCCATAAGTTCGTTTGGTTTTTCGAGCGGTTATATATGTTAAGATTGTTTACATACCTTTCAGTTTCATGAAAAAATATAAGCCCCCTCTCGTTGTACAACTTCTTCCCATTTTTCAAGTGCATTGGTCCCTTATCGCCGTATGTTTATAAATCGACACATGAAATGTATACACAAAAATCGGCACGAACTTATGGGATGACCTAATAGTGATGAAATAATGAAATAATAGTATTGAAAAATACTGATCTGCACAAAAGTTACTTGTTTAATGAAGCAAATATCATAGTACACAGATGCTTTAACAATTTTGTGTAATCAAATTCACCCACGGTATTAATATTATAATTATGCGTTATTCCGCGGATGTTAATTATAATCAAATTATGGATCATCGCGTGCAATTTTCAATTTGCATAACTATTGAAAGCAGCATAATAATGTTTTCTTGGAATTTTATATTTGCTTCAATTGTGTTTATAAAACCATGAAAATGTCAGTTTAATTATAATTCTTCTAGTTTCTATTTTTAGTTTTAATTTTACTGTCATCCATAAATATTTATAATGTATTAATTCTCTGAAGAACTTTTTGCAAGTTATTTATACAATGTAATCTAAAACAGTAGCCCGAATATGGCGCATTTTCCTCGTAAAACAATTTCCGGGTATTCTGTCTGCCGGGTGTTGACACTTGAAACTATCATCTGTTAGGAACTCTGAACAATGGGTCCATTTCAAAATTAACATCACGCACCCTTGCAGACATTTCCTGCACATAAATTTTGCGCCTCCATAGCGTCCACCAATACACATAAACTGTAACATTTCCATCTAATAGTATCTCCAATTTCCAGACAATATGTCTGATTAATTTCATTAAAATTCTTCTTGACCTATTTTTCTAAATTCTCTGTAACTAGAACAATTCTAACGAAAATCTCCAGCTATTCAGTCCCCCGTGATCTTTGTTGTCGTTTTTAATCCATTGATTAAATAATCAATAAATTAATCAAATACATGATGAAAATAGATTTTTTCTTTGAACTTGAACTTGAGTGTATGTATTTCATGTGTATTTTCTTTTCTTTTCTTTCTATTAATTTGTTATTAATTTTCATTTCTCTTTTACAACATTTAGTAATTAATCTCATATAATATAGTTTGTCCTCGCGAAGAGAATGATTTTGAAAAGTTGCTCCTTTGTTGTTAGACTTAATGATACAATTCCTATAAAATGTTTTTTTAAACATAGAGTGCATTTATGAATACACAAAGGGTTAAAATCAACAAAACAATTTCACAAATGATAAAAAAATAATTAATTTCAAAAGACCTTTCCATTATATAATTCCCAAATCAATAAAGGACGCCACAGATACATATTTTATTCGATTAATCTACAAAGTCTCAGTTTAATATTCTTTAACTCCCAAGAGAGCGAGAAAATTTCATCCTCAACGATCTCGTTTACGCCGTTTAATCGCGTTCGAGCAATCACATCTCCATTGGCTTGTTGCGAACATTCTTATCACCAATTCGCGCATTTTGCATTCAATTTACTTCCTTCTTTCACATCCCGCGACGATTACTTAAACGTTACTCATACACCGATATCGACACGCTATTATCGTTATAAATAGTAATGGGCTTAAAATAGATAAATCAAGTTCAATATGTATACTTATAAATACAAATCAAATACAGTTTCATAATACAGTTTACTTTATAAATAAGAATACTAACTTTTCAAAGTAAATTTTACCGTATCATAGTATTACATGATAACGCTAATAAAAAATAAAATCGACTAGGATTTTTCTATTTGAAGACTACAGGAAAATAACGCCATGGTTCACATTTTCCATTCTTCCAGAGCAACAATTTGGAGATTAAACTTTTCACCCTCTAAAACGTCACAAGTCTTTCTTAGAAAAATTGTCCGTTTTTTTGTAATGAATAATTTTCTTCGGATAGCTTTCACAAGTTTCTAGAATTTCACAAGTTTCTAGCTTCATTTCCCATCTATGTCTTTCGAGTAAGTTTTGTAAGCGAATACGTTTCATTATTTCATGGAAGTTCATAATAAAAACGCTACAATCCTATCGAACTCATTACTGTAATGTCAACATTCAAATCTTCTCGCGATTTAAGTCCGTCGCTAGTTATAAGTCGTTTCATCTCGAGAGAATATCGAGTTCCGATAACATTATCGGCCCGTTTCCATTAAAATGCATGTCAACAGCTCCGTGTTCGATTTAACGCGTTCAGAATAACGTATAACAGCGCAACGGCATCGGAGAGACCAGTTTTCCTTCCGATGGAATTTAATGATTAAACTAGAAGAGGAAGAAAGGAAGAGAGAGAAAAGAGGGGGAGAACAGCGTAATTAGAATTCCATAGGGTCTCTACTTTCTTACCGATTAGCCTGTTTTGTTTCTTGGATGGAGGGTCGAAAGCGCGAATTCCATGGAAATCGGCGAACTTGAGGGGTAACGAGAAGGAGAGCTATCTAAAAATACGTTCACACTGTATATACCTATAACAAAACACGTTATATGGCAACATTATATAACATGTTATGGAAACAAAAAAAGGGAATATTATGTAACATTGTTATATAGCGTAGATGCAGTTTAACGAGTTATAGTGACATGATATATAGCAATGTCTCGCTATATCGTGTAGATGCAGCTTAACGCACATACCATCTATGTTCTCAGGCGTGCGAATGCTCGATGGCCCGGTAAACGATGCCGTCGAAGCCAGAGCGCTGGGATTGAATCCTGATCATATCGACATATACAGCGCTTCTTGGGGCCCTGAAGACGATGGCAAAACTGTCGATGGCCCAGGCCCTCTTGCCAGGAGGGCGTTCATCTATGGTGTCACCAGCGTAAGTTGCCTTCACTGTAATTCTTTAATACTTCATCTACCACATACAAATTAAATGTATAGGTAGAAAAACCGGTTAATGCTAGTATAGTTTCTTTCGGAATGATGCGGAAAAAGAGAACACTCTACAAATGAGAAAATAATTGAGTAAATCGACAAGAAAAAATTATTTATATGATACTTCTAATTATAAACCCAGCTATGCTCCTCTCTGTATATTTGTTAGATCTTGATTCTGTAATGGTGTGTTAATCCATGGTGTTCCCATTTGGAAGTATAATACACTTTGTATACTTTGTATAATATGGTTCCAAGTATCAGCACCATGCATTTATGATATGCATTTATGATGGTATGTTATAATATAACAAATGTTACAATAACTATTTATAATGATATGTACTTTATATATACAAAGAGTGCATTATATTCCCAAACAGCAACTCTATGTATTTAAGAGTAAATGCCTCACCACATAGCCCAAACTTCAAAGTCTCAAAAATCATTAAAAATAATGTCAACAGGGTCGCAAAGGCAAAGGTTCCATCTTCGTCTGGGCGTCAGGTAACGGTGGTCGGCACACGGATTCCTGCAACTGCGACGGTTACACGAACAGCATCTTCACCCTCTCCATCTCCAGCGCGACTCAGGGTGGCTACAAACCATGGTACCTCGAAGAATGCAGCTCAACGCTCGCTTCAACTTACTCGTCTGGTACACCAGGCAACGACAAAAGCGTTGCTACGGTAGACATGGACGCGAAACTGAGACCAGATCATATCTGCACGGTGGAGCATACAGGAACATCCGCCTCGGCCCCATTGGCTGCTGGCATCGCTGCTCTAGCACTCGAGGCGAATCCAAGCCTCACGTGGAGGGATATGCAATACCTGGTGGTACTCACCTCGAGATCAGGACCACTCGAAAAGGAACCAGGTTGGATCTTGAATGGAGTGAAGAGAAAGGTCTCCCACAAATTCGGTTACGGGCTCATGGACGCCGGGGCTATGGTGAACCTGGCCGAGCAGTGGACCAACGTGCCGCCTCAACATATCTGCAAGTCCGATGAGATCAACGAGGAAAGGCGTATCGATCCAACCTATGGGTATACGCTCAGTGTGTATATGGATGTAACTGGGTGCGCTGGCTCTTTGAACGAGGTTCGGTTCCTAGAACACGTACAGTGCAAGGTAAGAAACTTGACAGGAACGATACAATAAGATATTTTGAAGCTTATCGTTTATTAATGGCGATTATAGTTATCCGCACGCTTGTTCAATATTAATGGTGGCTATAATCACTCATTATCGCACGCTCATTGTATCTTGCATAATTACCGATGTCCATACACAACCGTTAGAATTTCGCATCACGGACACTTACAAATATATCACAAACGAATTGAATATTTTCAATGAGTACACCAAAGATTCAGGAAACAAACGTATTAAATCAATGCATAGAAAAGAAGAGAGAGACTATTGTCTTATATCTTCATTAACAAGCTATGCATGGAAAAGGAGAATGAGAATTTTGTCTTACATTTTTATTAACAAGATAATGTTATACCCATGCTTGTAATTCTCCATGTATACATGAATAAAGATTCTTCTTTTATGGGGCGATATATTTCAGGATAAGGAAACAAACGATTAGACAAAAAAGAGCATAAAGTGATTGTATGCAAAAATCTGACGGAAGGAAGAGAAAATGCAAGAACGTTTATAATAACATTTATTTTCATTTTATATATATGTAAATGTATATTTTGTTCTGGCTTATGATTCATAAAACGGCTTTAAAAAAAATTTACATTTTAATGATACCGTGAATTCGTCGCTTCTATGGCCGGAAACTTGCAAATGTTCGTACTATTCGTAACACGCGAATTTAAATGATTGTACCATTAAAAATGTATTCAACCGAGTTGAAAGGTATTCTTACGCAAAAAAAAATAATGTATGACGAGAATATTCTCATTTCCGAACAAATCATACTCGCAAACATTATTTTAAAAAATTATTTTTTCCCCGTGCAAAATCTGCTCTATTCAATTTGGTTCGATAATTCCGCATTCCGCGAATATCTAATTGGGTGAATCAATGAAAATAACCACCTGAAATAACTCGTTACCTATTGACTTTGTCAAAAAATATTGGAAATAAAATTTATTATATCCGACTAACCTGTGACAAAAACAACGTAAATACATAAATACCGCTTCGTGACTATCCTTGTCTTTCGTACATTAAAAGTCAAAATATCTGCTAAGTTTACGATTTTGTGGAATATCGCGGAAAATACAAGGGATAAAAAGATCAAAATTAAGTTATTCAACTATATGTATTTACCTGATCAGGCGCCTCGAATACAACAAATTTTATTTCAAATATCTTGTTAAATTCAACACATAATGAGTTATTTCAGATGAACATTCTTATATACATGTACATATAATTGGATATATGTTTGATTTCTTTCTAAATGTAAAGCATAAATGTAATGCAAATGATTTACATAGAATTAACGGTATTTATACTGTATTTTATACTTTAGTACTTTGGAAAGATAACGATATCTAATAATTTTCGATCAGGTGTCTTTGAGGTTCTTCCCACGTGGAAATTTGAGATTACTGCTGACCTCTCCAATGGGTACTACATCGACATTATTGTTTGAGAGGCCACGAGATGTTCTTAGTTCCAGCTTCGATGACTGGCCTTTCCTCAGCGTGCATTTCTGGAGTGAGAAAGCGGACGGCCGATGGACCCTGCAGATCATTAATGCAGGAAATCGGCACGTGAATTCTCCAGGCAAGTAACCGTATCGCTTCAAGATTAAAGTGCTATGCGAATTTATATCATAAATTGGTGTTTATGGTGTTAAGTGTGTCTGATGATTTCATCATTTGATCCATATGTTTGAACAAGATTCTCATTTGGAGGGTTAAAATGTCGATATAAATTAAAATGAGAATTTTTGTCTAATCATGCATTTCAATTTCTATAAATTATAATTTCATTTTTTGTTATATTATCCAATTATATTTTGCCATATATTCATAATTTCGAAAATATATTGAAATTAAAATATAATGAAGAATATATTAAACTTTTTACAACAATAAACGTTAAACATATAGTTTTATAAAAAAAACACGGTTAATAATTATAAAAAGGAGTTTAAAATTGATACACTATGAATATTAGTGTAACTTTTTTTACTAAACGTTCTTTATCACATTATATTTTATTATAAAATATTTAACAGATGGCAACTGTTTTTATCTAAGAGTTACGATAAATAGAAGATATTCTTTTATTTAATTTAATGTTTATTTTTTCAGGAATCGCGTCACTCATGCTATCATCGGACAATTAGATCTAAGGATAAATATATCCAACTAGTGGAGAAATTTTTTAACGGAAATATTTTTTTAACGAAAGAGGGATATAAAAATGAAAAATACTATTAATAACTATACTTGATTATTCAGATTTGCAATACCATATATAACAAAATTAAATTTTTCTAATCTGCAATTATGACAAATATCGACTTTATTATTGAATATTATAATTATAATCTCTACTGTTACAGGGATCCTGAAGAAGTGGCAGTTGATCTTCTACGGAACCGCGACCAACCCGATCAGGATACGGACACGACAATTTAACCCGGTACAAGCGCATTCTTCGTACGCCTCCGCGCATTATCCATTTCCTGTAGACGATGATCCGCTAGCGCTGGGCCATCGCGGCGACGTCGACTTCTTTCCTTCGTCTACCTTTCAGGGTTACCAGGGCTACCCCTATGTCGGAGCTGCATCCAATGTCCAGGCATCAGTGGCAACTTTAGATGGTTCTTCAGCGCCAATCCTGACCAATCGGCTTCCTGGAGATACGTCATCTTCTTTCGATTCGCCATCGTCTTCGTCTCAAGTCGGAGATGACTCGCTGGACACTACTAGAAAGATTCTTCATGACTGCGATCCTCAATGTGATTCTCAGGGATGTTATGGAAAAGGACCCACGCAGTGCATTGCTTGCAAGAATTACCGGTTGGACAAGTAAGCAAGCTCTTTGTGTTTTTGTTACTTGCTTTCTTTTGCATGCTATTTATTGTAATGGACTCATTTTAATACAAATACGTCTTTTGTTTATAAGTATTATCAGATAAAGATAGAAGATAATATAAACTTTAAATGTTGTAGGAAGTTATTAGAGAATTTAAGCATTATTATTTGAGATTTTAAGCTTCCACGATGATTATTAGGTAACATAGGTACATATTTATGGTTTTTCGGATGAATCGCATTGAGCATTGCACTTTGTGCCGACATTTTTTGAAGTAGCATCAGATCTACACTGAAGAAATGACCTGCAAGGTTTTTAAAATGATTTTATCTGATGACATTTTAAAGTAACGTTTTAAATTAGTTAATGGAATTAGTTAAATTAGTTAATTAGCAATTAGTTAACGAGCGTGGAAAGGTTAAATTCAAATTTATTTGTTTTTCAGTAGATATGTTTTAAGTTTCATATACATGTTTTCAAATAAATAATTGATGATTATATATTCAAATTTATTTGTTTAATGAGTAAAAACATTTCAAATATCACATAAATTTTTAAAAATATATAACTGAAAATAACACGTCATACAAAACAGGTTTAATTTCCGACGTATTCTGTGCAAAATGTTCTGTCGCTGGCCAAGAGGAATTTTTACATGTGCTACAATTATAACGCTCGATATTTTCCTCTTTCTATACTTTACATACATCTTTCCGCGTTTGTCCTGCTGAAAAACTTCGGACAAAGGGTTTCACCATTCCAATTAGAAGCAAAAGTATCTTTCGTAAAAAGATAGCGGTAAAAATCTGCAATTTTTCTAAATTACACCGTTCTAAAAATAAGATGTTAAAGAAGAACTTTTAAAACTGCACGCTAGGAACGAAACAATGCACACATACAACGTTATTAAAATTTTTTTACTTTTCCTATATTACCTCATCGTACATCTGTTTTGTAGAAACAGTATTAACTTCTTTATATTTGCATTGCATATCTAATTTTCAAACACCGTTTGTTTGCTTTTTTACAAGGAAGATTTACCTATACGTTTGGCAAATCGAATAAAGTGTGTAATTAACAGGTATGCTTAGCTAGCCTTCGAATACGACTTAGAAGAAGAGATGAAAACATTTAGGACGGTAAGGTGGTAATTAGAGAGAATTTTTGTTTTGAAAAATCGTTATTACAGTACATGCGTGAGTCGATGTCCGCCGAGAAGTTTTCCAAATCAAGGTGGCGTCTGTTGGCCTTGCCATGAATCCTGCGAAATCTGTGCTGGGGCTGGCCAGGATTCTTGTCTCTCCTGCGCACCTGCTCACCTACGAGTTACTGATCTAGCAGTGTGTCTCCAGCAATGTCCGGAAGGATATTACGAGAGTAAGTGTTCTTTCGGTGAAATAAAACCGATTTGGTAAAGTAAAATAATAAATAAAGTAGAAAATTTAGTAAAATAGTTTCAGTTTATTCAATTGAAACTAACTTTTTGAATTGTTTCTAAATTTTCTCGAATTAAAATTAGTAACAGAAATAGAAGATAAAGTTAAAGATCTCATAAATACTAAAGTACGAGGAATAATTTCCGTTGAATTTGAATTAAAATTAACTTAATCCATTTCTTTCTCCTTTTTTTCTTTGTTAATTAAAATTAATTTGGATGAACAACAAAAGATTTTATGCATATAGTCTATTAAAGTATAATTATTCTACTTAAAAGATCTAATCAATAGACTGTAGACGCTGTTTATGCATTGACAGGAAATACAAAAGATTGAATGGAAGCACCATGTGCATTACTCGCAACAAATATATTAAATGACAAAAAATTATAACAAAATCAATCTAAATGAATAGTGATCGGATATTTCCAGATACAGAGAACAGTACATGCGTACCCTGCGAGGCGAATTGCGCCAGTTGCCAGGACAGACCGGACAAATGCACCAGTTGCGAGCATCACCTTGTTATGTACGAAAACAAGTGTTATGCAGCCTGTCCCCTGTACACCTACGAAACACAAGATTACAACTGTGCACCGTGTCATTCCACGTGTGAAACTTGCAATGGCACCGCGGAGAACCAATGCATCTCCTGTCGACCCGGATTGTTTTCTCTGAACGGTACGTAGTCGTCCGGACGTTAATCCTTAAAAACGACACTCGGGTGCAACCGATAACCTAGAAACCTATTTCTCTTGGTAGCTAGGTATCCGTAAGAGGCTCAGTGTTTCGAATAAATCATGCTTTTAAGTTTCATCGATTCATTCTCCATTAGCTATTCTGTTTGAATGGAATAAAAATAAGGAGTACTGGAAGTCGTGGTGGAATTTGTTGTTATGTTTTCTCATAACTAATTGGTCCAAATAAAAATTGACAACAAAATTAGATGTAAAAAATTGTATCTTTCACCTCGATAAATTAATCAAACCACAATTAAATATTAAATCAACCCTTAACTTTTAACTGGTATTATTGAACCATAAAATAAGATGAATAGATTTTATATGAAAGCAATAAACACTTGACATGTTCTTTTAAAAGAATTCGAATGAATTTATTATTTAAGGTGGTATGTGTTGTTCGCGATAGTTGTAGTTGCCGGCTGTAGATGTCGCTGCTGGGTACTGCTAATTATTCTTCTCTTTTGATGCGTAGAAGAAAAATCGGATCACGGGCGCCGGAAATCAAACCCGGGTCCCGAACGTTCGTAACCTAAGGTGCTAACTACTGCGCTGCCGTCGTCCGACACTAGTTAGTGTCGAGTGGTGGTATTTGGCTTGTCGAGTGCCGCCACAGTAGCCCCTTACCAGTGATAACGTTATAGATCTTAATGTGATAAAGCGTCAGCCGATTGTTGTCCTACCCGTGCAGATGTTACGTGATGTCTTCGATATGGCCATGGATACCTCTCGGTACGGTGCGGTCGTTCGTGTACGGCGTTCCGTGTACGGTCGTAGGCCTCTGTTCCTCTCTTTAGTATGACGTGCTGGTGGTGATGGCCATGAACTTTTCGATGGCTACGTCACTCCTGGCTTGGTCATCGTCTCGTATTCTGTCACCTGCTTTGCGCATCGACCGGAGGTGAAGTGTCCAGGTTTGCTGAAGATGGAAGGGCCGTTCCGTGTTCATCGTAGCAGTAGGTCCAGCTCGCATAGCCTTAGATTCGCGATGATGGAAGTCTCGGTAGTGCTATCACGGTCATACCTCTGTTTCGCTGTCGATCACGTCGGGGTCACCAGTTTGAGGTGGTATTTGTTGTCCGTGATAGTTGTAGTTGTTGAGCCTCGTCCGGAGTAATTGTCGCTAGGGGCTGTAGATGTCACAGCTGGGGTACTGCTGATTTTTCCTCCGTTTTTTGGTGCGTGGAAGAAAAATCGGACTCCGGTCGCCGGAATTCGAACCCGGGTTCCAAATGTTCGTAACCTAAGGTGCTAACCACTGCGCTGCCGTCGTCCGACACTAGTTAGTGTCGAGTGGTGGTATTTGGCTTGTCGAGTGCCACCACAATTCTACCTAATATTATAGTCAGCTATAACTCAACGGTACAATTTAAGCTTTTATTTAAAATGAATTTTACAAATCCCAGGATCATGTCGAGCGTCTTGTCCAGCGGGTTATGGAGCGGACAAAAAGCGTCGCGAATGCGTTCCATGTCCACCCGGATGTGCTACCTGCTCCATGTCAACCTGCACAAGCTGCGATGAAGGCTGGAGCTTGAACGAAGAAAGCCTCTGCGCTCCTGAACATCGTGATCGTTGTGATACATCGGAATATTATGAAAATGGCCACTGCAAGCAGTGCCATACTTCGTGTAAAACTTGCGCTGGACCTGGTGAAGATCATTGCGTCTCCTGTCAAACATCGCTACTCCTTCAAGGGAAACGCTGTGTGTATCAGTGCGACGATGGTTATTATTCAATGGCGCAGCCCTCTAGACCCGTCTGCGTACCTTGTTTGCATACTTGCAAAACGTGCGTGTCTCGACTGAACTGCACTGCTTGTCAAGATGGATTGCAGCTTCAGAGTGGAGAGTGCAGGTCCTCTTGTGCTCAGGGGTAAGTTTGCTTTAGAAAAATCAAATATTTTTCCTGTTTTCTTTTATCTTTCATTTCTTGTCTATTCGTTGAGTTTTTATTTTGTTATATATTAGTTTTTGGATAAGGAATTAGCAACTGAGAGATGATCTTCTATCAAACCTAAAACGTTTTTACTAAATTATTATAGAACTTGAAATATTTAAACCCCTTCCTTACAAAGAAATCTAAAATTCTAAAAACTTCTACGATCTTATATAACATGAACGTCGATAAATGTATGAAACGAAAAATCTTGTTTCAACGCAGATATTACAGCGATCGAGGTCAGTGCGCGAAATGCTACCTGTCGTGTAAAACGTGTTCCGGACCCAGAAGAGATCAATGCGTGACCTGCCCTCGTGGTTGGCAACTAGCAGCAGGCGAGTGTCATCCGGAGTGTCCCGAAGGATTCTTCAAATCTAACTTCGGCTGCCAGAAGTGTCACCATTACTGTCGTACCTGCAAAGGTATATAAGAGAAATACCAGCGTGTTTCCGTTTTTTCAAACATGACAAAAAAATTTTCATGAGATATCACGGTTAATTTTGTGTATTAAACAATTGAAATTTATATATGTAAATTTTCATGAAAATTGATAAAAAGCAAAAATTAAGAAAAGTATATCAATTTTTATCGTAATTTTTAAACTGTACTTAAAAGTGAATCTTTTAAGAAGTTTTTATAAGTTAAAAATTGTTAACTGTTATATAAATACTGGATTCTATAGTTGGATATTATCTTTAGCCATTCATTTCTCACTAATTTATTCTTTACCAATGTACGTGTACTATGTATTATTATAAATCAGTTAAAATGTCTGCATATTTATGAGCAGTAGTATATCTCATATAAGTGTGTCTGTGTGAAAGAAAGATTAACGCGTGAATGCATTGCAGGAGAAGGGCCGATGGAATGTACTTCTTGCCCACCCCATTCGATGCTAGAGGGTGGCCTCTGCATGGAATGTCTTGGAGCGCAATACTACGATCCCCTGACGCAGCTCTGTAAAAATTGCCATTCCGATTGTCGAAGATGTACTGGTCCAGGAAAATTTAGTTGCGCGGCGTGTTCGCCACCATTGCATCTGGATAAGTTGAACAATCAGTGCGTTCCTTGCTGCACGGGTAACGAGAAGGGGGCGCTGGCTGAAGAGTGCTGTCTTTGTGATCCGGAAACTGGTAAGAGAAATTAGTCATTATTGGACTGAGGAATATTAAATAACTTAAGAACATAAATTTTCTAAAGTTTAAATTCACGAATATAATTTCGAAATCAGAAAAAAATTCCATGAATGTACGCACTACAATATTAATAATAGCCTAGTACAATTGTGGTAAGGAATTATTAAAAAATCAAATTCAATTTTGAATTGTTTTACAGAATTTTATTTCGCTCAATATGGAATTAATCAGCGTTAATCAGTTAACCAATGTTTTTCTAAACGTTAATACAGGTGGCTGCAGGAACAGCTCACCAGCTGGTAAAAGAAGAGTGCCAGGAACAGAATTTGCCTCGGCTGACACAGCTATTTCTGAAGTGTATGCAAACTACGAAGGAACGACCGATAAAAACGATTCGGCTTCGCTGGCGATAACAGCGACTACGACTATAGCTGTCGCCATTTGTCTCATATCTGTTGCTCTGTTCGCTACCATATTCATCGCTCTTCAGGTATATACCTGATTTATGTTATGTGAAAGTTCAAATCTATCTCTTTATACAATCAATCTATCTATTATATTATTTTCATTCTTAATTCTTGACTAAATACCTTTCCATTAAATTGATCTTTTAAACCAATCAATTTTCAAAAAGCTTCTAAAGTATTAATCATATGCTATTTTATAGTTCTTAAAAATACGTTATAAAACCAGCTCTTGCTGTATTGGAGAACAAACAAAAATCGAAAACAAATTAATAAACGATTTCAATCTTACATTTAAAATATTATTATCCGTTTTGCCATCAGAGAACCGAAATTTTAGATATGCTCTTCAATTTGTAGGCAATGTCAGGAAGGAGAGAAACGAACAAGGGTTACACGCAGCTAGCTGTGAGGGTGGAACCTCCGGACGATGTATACGCGGATGACACGACGGAGCTAATGACCTAAATCCAACTAACCTCGCCGATCCAACCAAACCAGCCATCACGACCTATTGAAAGAAGGTCATTCAGTCTCAAGATCACGAATAAACCAATAACTTACTTACGTGTTGGTTATTAAAAATCTGTGACGATCAAGATTTAAAAGAACCACGTGTTAAGATCGTTCGAAGTGATCCGAGACAAAAGAAACATGCAACAAAGTAACAAGAACAAAATAAAGTAATATGTATCGAAGGAAGAGGAGAAGAAACGAGTGATAAAGAGAAAAAAAAATGAAAAAGTATAAAAATTCGAATGGACAAAATGGCGGAAGAATGACGAAAGGGACAAGAGAAATTCGTTCGAAACGTGATAGTAAAGACACATTTCACTTTTTTTTTGGCACACTGTACGAAGAAAGTGTGACTGTTGTTCGCTATATAATAAAATTGATAGTGCGGTTGTGTGAATGGCGGTGAACAAGGTGTTTAGGTATATTTTTTTGAACGGTCAGGCGCATCGCTGATTTTGTCGAGTGCATAACAGCGCCACGAGTGTATAAACGGCGAATTAACTTTTTAAAAAGCCGGAAGTACTCAATGGTTCGTAGACGAACGACACGAAAAGGGCGACGGACATTATGAAGTGCCTGATTTACAACGCCCTTGACACAGCACCGTTTCGTCTGCCCTTTTTTAGTGCCTACTATCCTGACCGTCACGTCGCACCCAAGGTGGAAATAAGCTTGTGAATCGAAATCGAACAAGTATCGTACTTAAACGATCTATCGAAGATGAATGCGGTGCGTATACTGTGCAACTGACTCGTTCTTGTATTTAATTACGAATATTTTTACGAGTCTCACTGGTATAACTTTTTTGTTTTTATTCTGTTCTTGTAATATTTCTGATGATTTTTCATGTTACATGGTGAAGGGCACTGCGTATTGATTTCAATTTAGAGATAAATGTAATCCGAAGCATCTTAACCTGTTAACCGAGATCACTTAGATTCCTAACCTCGAAGACAACGATCTCCTTATTTGAATGAATATATTTTAATACCGTATTTCATTTCCACTGAAAATAAATTGTATATCTATATTTGAGATAATTAATCTTTGAAGGCTATCATAATTATTCGCAGAAAGTTATTTGCAGCATATTTCTCCTGGATTAAAAAGTGAATAAAGTTGAATTTAACAGAATTAAATATTAGGTGAAGAGTAGAAGAATGGTTATTCACAGTGATTACAAATAATAACATTGTAATAGTATTTATATGGTTTGAAGTTTCAGTGACGATAACCACTGAAGGTTAAAATCAAACTATTTGAAAATTTTTATTGACTCCTAACTTTAAGATTATGGATATGACCCGGTTAACAGATTAAAATAGGTTATGAAAAAATGTTTCATTGGATAATGTGAGTATGAAAGTTGAAGGATAGCAGGTTGACCAAAAGGGGGAGGCGAAAGAAGTAAATAGGAAAGATTATGAATGAAACAGGAGAATAAGGGAATTTGTTTCTCTGTATAAGAAAAAAGAAAGGTTTACATAACTTTCTTCTCGTGTAATGAACAGACTTGACATCCTGTGTCAGAAGCATGTGAACTCAGATTTCTTTGTGATCCAGCATGTGTATCAGTCATTCCGTCGTGAACGAAACAGCCAATTGCGTTTCTTTTGTAACTGTTGTTATTGCTACATTGGCTATGTATTTTTTCTTTGTTTATATAGTATTCTATTATACATTTTCCGCGTTGCTCTAGCATCGTTTGTTTTATTCGTTATTGCAATAAAAAAAGAGAGTGGAAGAGTGAGAAAGGAAGAATGATAAGGAAAAGAGATCATACTCGTTGATGTATCACACACAAAAAGCTTTTTTTTTTAATAAGAAGAAAAAGAGAGCACGAGAGTGTGAAAGAGAGTGAGGAAGAGAGAAAATATGCAAAAAGAACATACGAAAAGAGTCCTCGGTAAATCGGTATCTTTAAGAGCTAATTGTCCGCGCCTACCGTGTGAATATTGAATTTCTTCTCGTGATTTGATATAAAGCTATTATTGTACTTTTATGATGAACGCGATTATAAATATATACATATATACATATACATATACATATATCTATATACATACACATACTCAGGCGTTTAAATATATTTTGAGTTCGTGTTCCCACTAAGATATCATTATTGAGTAATGATTATTGAATATTTTTACCTTCATGCATCGGAAATAATTTATCGGAATACTTCAGAAAATTCATAACGTTCCTTGATGACGTGAAGTTTTATTGTATATTTAGCAAGATTGAAAAGGAATTTTTTATTAATGTGTTGTAAAATAACTGATTAAATATTCTAATTTTCCTAATTTCTTTTCTCGTGGATCTAAAGTTTTGTTAAAATGCTTGTTTTTTTCTCCTGAATACGGAACACGTTAAAGTCAGGCAAACAGTGCCGTTTTGTATCTTCTGATCGTCATTTAAGGTAAGTGCATTCGCTAGGCTCACCAGCAATTACTACCAAGTGCACGGATAACAGACAAACCGACCACGAGACTGAAAGTACATTTGCCGGTAATGGAAAGCAAGCCATTACACTTAATGAAACGTTAAAGAATAAACAGTGAAATGGAATATACACGTTACCGACACAGTCTAACGGTAACCTTTTATGATGCTTCGAGAATCTCATTGTATTTTATAGACTTTGAATGTTTCCTTTTAATGATTGATATTTTTATCTTTTATTATTACTCGTGCTTTTAATTCTCTTCTAATTTTTTACTTTTAATTTCCTTTGGTTATTGACGGTTATTGATGGTTTTTAATTATTCAAATATTAAATTGCTCGAAAAGTTCGTGACTTTTTATTATAAATCTCAATCAAATAATCCAACATCGGGAAAATACTCTTACAATTAGGTAGATGATGTCAAAAATTCGTTAATAAAACAGATTTATTCTTTTTTTTTTGTGATAGAATGTTGAATCTCGTATATCCAAGAAATTTTGAATCCTGACTAGTGTTTGTCTCTGCCTGTCTCGTTCATCAAATATAGTGTGGCTCTTATTATTATCTATCGTGATCTTTACGAAATTTATTCCAAACACATAGATGAAAAAATAAAATACTCTAGAAGCTATTCGAAGGGATTCATTACCAGAAAACATGAACGGTTTTTCAAAAAAGAGACGCATGAAATTATAGACGGCAAAAAGTTTAATTCTTGCTAAATCTTTCTTAACTTTCACTACGAATTTTCCAAACTACCAGATATTGCTGATTTAACTGGCCCGTCTCACCATTTACATCCTAAACGAAATTTCACTCATGAATTTTGTTCAAAGTGAATTTGTATTTTTTCTGGAAAACCTTCTAAACATTTAAACAAATTTTCTAAAAATATAAAAGAATACTATTCGATCGAAGATGATCTAAAGCACACAACAGGGTTACCATGGATATTCGTTTCGACTTTCGATTATAGAATTAATTTTCACCGTTGCTCGTAAAAAGCTGAAATATTCCAAGCACATCATCATAATCGAAGCAGGCGATAAGATTAGGACATCGTGTTTCTTTACGTTTTTCAGTGTACGAAGAAGTTGTTGAAAAAATTGTGGATTATAGCGCGAGAGCAAAGCTGTGATTTATCGAATCGTGCACACTGTCATGATTCACCGTCTGCTGGGTGTCGCCGGTGTTTCGTCATTGGTTCGAAATTTCCGCGCGTATTAATCATCGAAATGCTTGCTGTGACACAACGTCGAATACACTATTTAAAATTGTATATCGCGCACGCACACCATCAGTGCTATATTAATTGTGACACAGTCAACGGAATGGATTTTTGCTCATACGGCAGCGTATTTTTCAACCGTGGGACGCTAACGAATATCGAACGAAATATTTCGTGAACAAATAAAAATTCCCAATGATCGATCGGGCATGCCATCTGATTATGTATTCAGAGTAGTTGAGGTTATGGAACACACGTATGCATTTCCATTTGCATTCTTAACCTTCTGTATTAACTGTTAATAAATAACTTGTCTTAATGCTGTGCAACTGATAAATAATTTTGTATAAATTCTTCCGATTTCTTCTATGTTTGATCGATTGTGCGGAAATGAAGGAAGATGAACGTAAAACTATAGTGGTTGGTATAATTAAAGCGATAGCGTGATAAAATGGTGGCACACAAGCAAACGGGATTTACCTTCACGAATTTACGATATCCGCTTACGGTACGACATCGAAACTGATAAAAGTAGAGATACGCGAATTATCGTCGCCGAATTTATCGGGTATCCGGTTATCTCGATCGACGTATCGACAGACCGTATATTACTATCTTCCACGACGCGAATCGTTGTTTGCTATCTCCGAAATCACTTCTTATGGTCCAATACATTCCAACTTCCGTTATTCTTTTCAATCTTCTCCTAATGAATTCCTTCCTGGTTATTTCGAACTTTATGAGCCTTATACGGAAGGTTCTTTTACAACATAAGCTTCGTTACTTGTTGATAGTTCGTTGTATTGTATAAATTAGGAAGATACAAGTATTGTACGAGCTAAACATTTGTAACAAAAACTAATTCCACTTATATGATAAAATATTCTATTTATACATATATACCATTCCATTCGTTGCATTTATATATCGACCATGTATGATAAATTTGATATGGTATAATTCAAAATAAATACAGGGTGATCACGTATGCAAATTTCAATCAGCAAAATGACAATTTTCTTTTAAGAGTTTTAAATCAGTTATTATATCAGCTTCAAAATTGGATAAGAAATTAAAGATTTAATAAAGATATCAACAAATAAAGATTTTGTTTCATCGTTAATTTTTGTTGCTTTATATTCATTTGTAAAACACTTAATAGATACAATTTTGATTACACGATTTATTACATAGATTAAATAAAGTTGTAGATTTAAAAGCTTAAATGCACGGTTTTGTAAGTGTTTACCATATAAAGGAAACATTCAGTGCCTTTATTTTGCATTTAATCCCAAGAAGATCTAACGAATCGTCATAGTGATTTAACAGCTGTGAATTCTCTATAATTCTATACCACGGCAGAAAGATAAGTCCACATAATCTCTCAGAGCGGAATTTACGAGCTGGATGGCGATAAATCTACGAATTTGACAGTATTATACAGCTGTAAATTAACGACAGTTGACATCTGGTCAGTGGTGAGAAAGAAGACGGGGCAAAAATTTATTACTTCGCGCAGTACATGAATAGATAAATAAAAGAGGAAGCGACAGACTGCATGCAATTGAAGGGTTTATAATCATAACAAAAACGATCCTAGTCTAGATTTGTCTTTTTCCACGAAAACAAAAAATTCTGTTTTTTACTTTTTGTTGGATATATTTAAATTTTTTTAAACAAAACATTCAGTGTGTTACGTTATTTTTGTGACTGTATCTGTAATTATATCGCAGTGAAATTATACATGATTAAATTATGGACTGACTCGTGATACAGCGAGGATAGACTAAATACTGATTTATACTACTTGTAATAAACGATTGAATAGACCTCTGACAGTAGAACAAAGTAATGTATAGCCAAACAAAGTCAATAAATGTATATATCTACTCAGCAAACAGTATAAAGATATAAAAAAGCAAATACACTGTCGATAATATAGATAACTACTACATAATTAATGAAGCATTAAATATTAAAGGCTGAAACATAGGTACATAAATATATTGAATAGCTCCTACAACGAGACGTGTAATGCAAGGGTCAATTTTATCTTATTTATAACAAATATAAACACAACTATGGTTTACATGTAATCATATGTAAGTAAAGAGAATCTCTTCACTTCTGCTGTTTTCGTAGATTTTGATAACTTGTTACCCTAAATGATTAATCTGTGGTGGGAGCACAGATGATTAGGAGAATTTCTTGTGGGAAACTATCTTATCGTCATTCGATAATACAGATACTTATTTTATCTTTTCACTTTGCACAACTTATTAGATATTCGCAATCTTTCATAAAAATTCTGTAGATTCACATTAGTACAGTTTTGAGAATATATTTAATTTTTTTATGAAATATATGGATTATAATGATTTTTTCCTCGAATCATGTATTTATTCACGTGAATTTCTTTAATTTGATCTTATGAAATATATAGATAAGAATTTTGTTTTTCTTTCTACATTAATGTATTTGATACAAATTTTATGTTATGCATTAGTATGGTATGTATTTAATCGTTGATAAATGATTTTATTATTAATCTTCATTAACTACAATCATATCTGTCCAACAGATGGCGTAACATACATCCTCAAGGCGCGCCACCATTCTCAAGAGTGCATTATAGCAAGTGCATTCTCCCATAAAAACAATCGTCTTTATCGCAATCATTTTTAAAAGGGATCGTTTTAATCACTCCCGAGATACCAATCTCTCGGTTATACATGTAATTATATCATTTTGCTTCATTTAAAATAAAAGAACGCCTTAATAAGTAAAGTCAAAAATCAGAAAGTATCACGTAAAAAGATCGATAAAATTCACGTAGTGCAGTGAAACGCAATTTCCATAATGTGTCGAGCACGAAACCAACTACGAACGTGTTTTAACGTATCTACATATCTGATATTTATGGTAATGGGCATCGGTCGTGGAACCAGTTAATGATAAGCGATGGTGAATTATCTTGATGAGTTCTGACTAAACTGGGATTTCTTTGTATACAACGGGGCTGGCTTTTGCTCTTTGTTATAAGGTAAAAACGTTTTCGCAGTATAGAAGATTGTCATATACAGAAGTCGTTGGGCATCCCACGCCACGAAATCTGCAATTAACACAGACTGGTACAGCGCATGAAGCTTTTTGCTCGGTTGTTACAGCGCTCCTTTGTGTTTGAGGTTGATGTTAACTTAGTTTCTTTTTGTTTTAGTGTTTTAATGTAACTACTGAGTTGGTGTTTGTATGAATTTTTGTAAAAATTTTCTAAACAAGAAACTATATTCTAAAATACCTACCTTTAACGTTTTTCCTTTATCTCATCAATCCTTACCATATAAACATATTTACAGTATCAACGTAAATGTGTTTTCCATGTCTGATGCGCCTTTCAGTGGGTGATAGTCTAAAAAATTCTGAAGAAATTCACATAATGTCTTCGTACATTCTTCTCCACATAAAATTTTTAACAAATATACTATATAGTATTAGGTCATCCCATAAGTTCGTGCCGACTTTTGTGTATACATTTCATGTGTCGATTTATAAACATACGGCGATAAGGGACCAATGCACTTGAAAAATGGGAAGAAGTTGTACAACGAGAGGGGGATTACATTTTTTCATGAAACTGAAAGCTATGTAAACAATCTTAACATATATAACCGCTCGAAAAACGGAACGAACTTATGGGATGACCTACTAAATAGTAGAAAATAAAACACATGAAGATTTAGTATTACGAGTTCTGATCAAATTGTCAGATACGAAAGACTCACCTTTCCACACTAAAGATTAAAAATGTTTTTCTTCTATATAGGGGAGGGATTGTAGGTTATTTGGCTATTAGAAAAGAGGGTGTCGACCTGAAAAAGGTTGGGAAACACTGTTCTATACGTTGTCCGACGCGATAGCTGGCAAGTCTCGTGGCAAAGAGGAAAGTCTGGCTAACGAGGGAGCCAAGAACAGCTTACTTGGCGGAGGCAGACCATTTTCGAAAGTTCGCCGAGTTGTGTAACAAACTTTACTCAGGATTGGTGGCCCGAAGGGACGGGTGGGGCTGGCAAAACGCGACAGACAGAGAAAGACCCAAAACCTCCTATATAGAAACATCACTATATACAGGGTGTCGCATACAACTAGATCAAGAAAGATTTATCTAGAATTTTTTAATGTGTGTTTATCTGGACTTTTTGAATTTAAATTTGAAGAAATTTAATAGATTATTGATCTAAGACAATAATTATATAATTTTAAGAAATAAATTGTACTTTATAAAGCAACTAAATTAATCTAAACAATATACAAAATATTCCAATAATTATGCTACATTCGACAAGGGGATGATTCTGCGTGAAAAAATAAGTCGAAGATATAAAATGAAAATTTTTTGTAGAACGCATTCAAAGAAAATGAAATTTTAAAATTAATCTTAAATACGTCTAAATATTATTTTCTTGAAAATGAAATCTCTAACCAACAAATTTTATTCCGCATTTTTCACTCGTTAAGTCTTTACTGATTGTTTACTCGCGTCCAATCCGTAATTAACCAAATGTACATACATACATACAATGTATATACTAAACACATTTTCGAGTTCGATTTTATCGAAAACAGAGCACTATACGAACAAACTTTATTGGATATTTTCGACTTATTTTGTCTCGTACAATCGCCACTTGTCGATTGCATCGTATGCTTACTGGGACACCCTATATAACAACTCGTCGAAGAGAGAAGGACGACGAACTTGTGGAAGGAAGAGAAACAGAACATGAAGCAGTGGGGATAAGGTGAAAGGAAAGGAGAGATAGAGAACAAATGTGTGGTGTGTGGCGTGGAAAGCAATGGAGAAGGGAGCCAACGAGAAGAGATCTCCTCGGAGAGAAGAGATTCAGTTAGGATTCTATATAACCGATCCACCGTTAGACGTCCGACGAAATACGTGCAACTTCGTAATGATAAGCGATATCTTCAGGATGCCTCTGGGAGACCAGGAAACTAGTAGAGGAAAAAAGAATTGGTGTGTCTTGTTTCAGGTATTTTTCTTGACATGAGCGATTATTTGGCCGCGATGAAAATGTTTTCGAAAGAACTGAATTTCAATCCTTGAACTTTGAATAATTATATCATACAAAATTACAACGATTTAAGACATTTAACCCAGCTTTTCCCCAAAATCATGATATTTAAGTTATATCATCGTCGCAGCTTTGCCAATAAAGATTTCATATGTACTTTTGTTCATTCCAAGACGGAACAAAAACGAAAGAAAGTTTTGTGTTGTATTTTATATTCGAACGAAAGGAAGTTGATCTGAGACGCAGAGATAAAGATCAGAAAAAAGAGACCGTACCAACGATAACCGTATTAACCTTTTAAACATGTAATTTGTAATATGTATTATTTATATGTTTGATCGATATGACATTTATTGAAAAATACCAATTGCTTATGATATTAATGAAAATTTAAAGATATCATCAAACTCAATATCAAATTTCATATCGTTTAATAGCACTCTCACATGACCACAAAAATGTGGGAAAACGTGGTCGTTAGAAAATAAGGATTACGTGGCAATACTTTTCGCAGTCGCTATATCATACGTATGTATACCTAACCTGACGGCAAGTTCGCTTTCGGTTCTCCATCAGAATCAGTCACAGTCACATTCCGTCCAAAATGCGTCCGAAGAATGAGAAGGAGTGTCAGAAGGCTGAAATTCGTCGGATCGTCGATCGATATTTTCGTGTATTTGTGCGTGCCGCTTTATCCACGTCGGCATCTTTCTTTGGTTGCTTTTCGACTTGCTCGATCTCCGGTGCGTGGGGTTTAAAACACGTTGAATATCGACCGGTAACACAAAGAGGGAACGATAGAAAGAGACAGGGAGGGCCGTGTAAACGCGTACAAGCCGAGAATGGAAACAACATGGCCGCGGGTGGATCTCCATAACGAGCCCGGTGACTTGCACATTCGACCCAGAACGCATTAGCCGTATTTGCATTTAATTGCCGGTTGTTTGTTTGACGTCCGCGCGACCGACGGAATTAGGAGCATCGGCCAAGCAACTGCAGCCATATCCTGCACGCCCTGTGATCGGACAACGACGCTCAGCAACTCCCATATATCGTCTTTCTCGTACCAATTATATCATTGCTATATTTTTAAATACACGTGTATAATTTAGACTTAAGAAGTAGTAAATGTAATTTCTAACTATTAATTCATGTTGTTATAAGTGTCGATTTTGATGATGTTATAAATCGACCAAAATGTCAGAACACTTACGAGATACATAGGTGTATATTATATTTCAGATTCGTCTTCTACTTCAATAATTATCAACACGTTAACAATTCCATTCGCAATATCTACTACGTCAGCCAAAACCATTTGAACAATTTTCCAGTATAACTAAAACTACGTGAAAAAGAGCCTTTAAAAAGCCCTATACGCGGTCGCTAATCCAGGAATCCATTCCAATCGCCTGGTTCTCAACCAACACCAACAACCATTCCTATCGAGCAACTAGCGTCGCTAGAACGAATCCCAGACTTTTGATGCTTCACGGATATTCCAATTTCCTCCTACAAGATCAACGGGGATAAAGACGGAGCAGACTCTCGAAGGACATCGAATCACAGTCTTCTATTCGATCCACACCGATCGGTAAAGTAAACCTAACCAGAGACGTGCTTCAGCCAGGGTCTTCCTTTTTACCTTTCCCCGTTCGTATCGTAACGCATCTAGGTAAGTCTACAGGAGGCATAGTCCGTGGAAAAGAGAGGAATTATAGGAAAATTTTTATATAAATTACTATATAAGTTGAAATACTCAAAGATGTATACAGCGTTGGTACATATTTGCAGAAAATCAGTCGTTACGTATTTATGGAAACTTTAAAAGTCTAAAAATATGCACAATACACGTATCATACGAAAATGTAAACAAATTTCGAACAGGTGAAAGAAATCTTTATGTATATTTCATTGCGTTAGTTACGTTATAATAAAAGTATGAAATATGTTGCATAAGAATCAGCAGGTTTGTTACGGGTGTTCGTGCAAGTTCACGTACACGTCGAACATGCATCTACATTATGGACCGCGCACGTATATTACCGGGTCAGAATACACCAAGCCGCGGCGTATCGCGCAGAATAGACCAGTGGATTACGGGTTATACACAGTCTGCGGGATTTGAGGGATGTATAGAATCATGGATCTGCGCGTAGCGCCAGTGTGCGTGCCCGCGCACGCGCTTAGTATACGCGTGTGCTATGCTCTCTGGCTCGCGACTCGATTACGGAAGCTGGGAAGAAGCCATCTCGAAAATCCCGGGGGAGACTGATTCGGCAGTCCTGCCTCCTCTCTCTCTCTCTCTCTCTCTTTCTCTCTCTCTCTTTCTCTCTCTCTCTATCTATCTATCTATCCCTTTCTCTGATCCCAGACGTATCATCGAAAAATCGGAAATCAAGAGTTTTAGAATCGAAATCGGGAGGATCTATACTTTTCATCTTCGCATCAAAAGATATTTCCTCGTTTCCACTTAGAGTTAATAGTTTTGATGATTTATATAATCACTTTTGAAGCGGGTGGTTTTGTGAAGTTTCCGATGTCTTACATAATTTTGATTTTGTAAGTAATTTAGATGGAATTCCTCGATTTGATTCGCCAACTATTTTGTTTAATCTTGAGTTTCGGAAGTGTATATCACCCAAATTTTTTTAACGATTCGATTGGTTTCTATTTATAACTAATTTCTTTTATATAAACATTTCTTCGTTATTAAGGTTAATATTTCTAGCAATTTCGTTCTTGAACGTGCCGTTTGTTTTCAGTTCAAAATACATCGAAGGTAAATCGTTGGTAACTTCACGTGATTCATCTATGTTTAATGAACTTCGGACAGAGTTTATAAATCTATCAGTAAATACAAAGATTTGTTAATTTACTCACTACGTACAATGTGTTGAAATTTTTAATTATATATAACGATTCAAGAATTTGTTACACATTTCGCTTCGACTAATTACGACACTAACCAGAAGCAGTTTTATATAGTTCCAATCAAGTCTCATTGATCATTCTCGACGAAGTGAAACCGTGGCGTAATTTGCGTTACTGATCTATGAAAACTCGATCAGAAATTATCTATGAGTAAATACAAGACATTAAATACAGACGTGTGTTGCACATTTAAGCGTAAAGCTGCACGTGGCGGCAACAATATAGAAATCTTGATCCTCGAAACGATTGAGCTGTTCGTCAAGGTACACAAGCACCCTATAAAATCGTGATAGTGATCTCGTTGTATTAAGCCAGCCTGTCACGTGCCTGTGCAACCATCGCTGACCATGTTTCATGACATATGTTTCGATAGCAATAATGTATCATGGATATCTATATCCTTGACGTATAATATACGAACGTTTTTAACGAAGAAATACAATTACTTGTTAGAGTCAGAATAAAGAGGTTTAATTATATGGTTAAAGTATTATCAAACCTGCGCAACAAAATTTTATTAGATGAATGTCAAATTAAGCGATGAAAAGCTTAATTATAGAAATTTTGACTTCATGACATAGTATTTAGATAATTATATGGATACACGAAATATATATTTTGTTGTGTAAACCTAATTTTGTATCTCTGTTGTTTAACACAACGCAAGGCACAAGGTTTTAAGAAAATTATTAATAATTCGCATATTACCCCAAATACTTCGAATATCTTTCAATTGCTTAATTTTTTGAAAAATTCCTTTAAGATCACAGTCTTACTTTTTAAACAGTATCGTTATCGCGAGCTCATCACCGCAGAGGTTGGTCCCTCGAAACAAGTGAATTAAGTCGTACCAACCGGTCTTTCGATAGACGAGAGACCATGGTAGCCTCAACAGGGCATGAGGGCGAGAGGGTAACTTAGCATCGGCATCTTCCGGTTCCGAGAGGAACTACCTAACGAGCGGGGAGACGCTTAGAGACGCTCCGCAGAAATGAAAACGACGGCGGACAGGAGCGGAAACAATTAAATGCTCGCGCTCGAGTGGTCGCATTGTTCCGCGTTCTCTCGCGGCCTCTCGCGATTCGCTGGATTCCTAGACGACGTTTTCGATCGAATCACCACCGTTGGATCCACCTTTGCATCTCTATATGTCCATTTTGCGTGCACATTTGAGACTAGAAATATAATTTCACGAGCTACCGGATAAACTACAGTGAGCGTGTACAAAGTATTTGTATAGCAATCGATTCCCATTAGAACGTTGCATAACTTTTAACAATTATTTTTTAAACAAATGTATTATACGTATTCTCCAAAGCTTCTAGAAAAAAGAAATCGAAAAGAATCTATTAAAAAGCTAATATTTTTTAATAGGAAAATAACCTAACTAAACGTAAACAAAAGAAAAGAAGAAACGAAAAATAAAGAACAAGGAACGATCTGAGTGAGTAGGAGAATGATGCAAACGGCCGTCCGACAATCTAGCCGCCCCGCCACTAACATTATACGTATTTGGCGAATGCAAAACCGTCAATGGAGAGCAAGGGTTAAATTATGTATGCCGCGCATAAACGGGCCGCAGTATGCAAATGTGTACAAAGTGTCTGGAACATTTTGCCAGCCGTTATTCCCTGGCTTATGAAAACCCGACCGCGAGCTGCCAGATCCAACTTCCATAAACGTTTCGTTCTACTTGTATTGCGTTTCGCGAAACCAATACAAAATTTCCCTATCCTTCTAATAGATTTACGTTTTCTGATAAATTTCACGATTTTAAAATTAGCTTCTCGCGAATGGACTGCGAATTTTTATAGAAATTTGTATTTCTATAAAATTCATATTTTTCTGTGGCAATCACAATTCGTCGCTCTTATCAAGCATAATGGTTTCTGTAAAAGTATGCTAATCCATTAATTTTCACCTAAATTCTATCCTTTCGTTAAAAAATTCCAACCTACAAGCCATAACGTATTATAAAACACGTTCAAACCTCTTCCAACATCACTCAGTTGTCTCAAACCTGAACAGTAAAAGGTGAAGCAGCTATGGCCGGATTTCACGCGTCGGGAGGCACACGCGAAACGCGGTATGCAAATGTGTACAAAGCAGCGGGGACATTTTGCAGTTGCTCTCTCTTTTGCGTGCGTCGCGCTTGCACATACGCAAACAGAAACATACACCGTTCTCCAGAGAAACAGGCAGAGGGCCAGCACGTCGTCGTCGACCAGCCCATCGACCGTTCCCCAGGCGTTGCATAGCCCGAGGCGACGAGCCAACGAAAAGTAGTGTTCTACGGCGTATGAATAAAATATTATTTTCGCGCGTACACGCCCGCCGGATGTCGTTTACCGGGGGGACGCCCTCCTGTCCGCGATTAAAGCCGACTTTACGCGGTAAAACAGCGACTAATTAGCTTTGCCAGCGTGTGATATGGGGGAATTGTGAGATACGGGGCTCGTTTGCAGGGGGAGAAGACTTTTAAGGTTGAAATCGAATTTTTAGATTTTTTTGTATTTTAATCTTTAAAGGGCGGAGTGTGAAACGAAACGTCGAAAGTTTCACACGAATATCCGCATCGAAAGGAAGGCGAAAATTATTGAACTTTAAATAGCATTTCTATGTCATACGTAACTCCAGCAATTTTAAGTTTGAATTAGGTTATTTCATTTTGAAAAATATTTAATCTTCTATAAAATATTCTATATCTTATACGATAAATATCATCAATAGTACGTTAGTGATAGGTACTATAAGACATCTGATCTGTTATTAATAAATATAATCTGAAATATTGCAACTACAGAAACTACAGTGATTGATTGAAAAATTGAGAAATATATCGTTGATAAATAAAACATTCAAAATCAATTTTAAAGTTGTTAGACGAGAAGTTTAATTATTAATAATATATATGTAGTAATTTAAAAAGCACATAAACGAAAAGTAAAAGTAAAAGTAAAAGTAAGAGCATAAAGGTAAAAAAAATATACATAATTTAAAAAATATGTTGATCAATCCCAGAATTGGAAAATGCGGTATAATTGGATTTATCCTGCTAAATATGCAGAATCCTATGACACCATATTATGTTACGATAAATTGTAAACTCATATTAATTATATTAAACGACTCGATACATAAAAGAAATAAATACGGATATATAAAATCTCTCGGGGGAGGTCAGTCATAAAAAATATCTTTAAAAAAACGTAATCGTGAACACACACTCAAGTATAGATTTGCGGCATGGCGTGGAATTAGGGTAGATATTCGCGAGTATGCGAAACGAAGGTTTTCACGCAATTTTCTCGACGGAGGCTGAAGTCTCTGTACCTTGTGATGCGGAGAGAAAGAGCCCGGCAAATTTAATTCCCGCTCGCTTTATTTGATCATATTTTATATCGGCTTTTGACGCCGCCCTCGGAAGGCACGCTTTTAAAATACATTACACGTTGGCAGGCCGACGAGGGAGAAGCGCGGAGCGCAGAGATAGCAGACGCGATAAATACGCTACGTTTGAGCAATAATTTTCGCGGCTCTTCCATTAGTCGCTCCTAACGACGTTATTTGCCCTTTCTGCGAGCCTGCTCCTTGCCTAGGATCGCGATCGAAAAACGGCTGAACAAGCGCTACTCGATCGAATTAGTGCAGCTGTCTCTCTTGCCTTCTGTCTTTCTCTGTCATTCGAGATATTATATAGAAGCAAAAATGTCCTCTGTTAATTGCATCGTGTTATATAGCGTCTTGTTACTTGGTGATAATTGTTCGACGATGTCTTTCATTGTAGTGGGAACGACAGGCTTTAATGAAGGTGGTTCAATTGTTTATTTGTGTAGAGTGGATGTTTGGACAATTGATTGGTTGATTCGAATAGAAGTCTCATTTACTTATATATTTATCCGATAACTATCTATTTACACATATCAGAATATGGACGTTTTAAGCAATTTTCAAGTAATATTATTTTAATATACTTTCGACTTAAATAACGACTCGTCTGCGATATAAACTACGATCGTACTACGTCTCTCAATTGAATCAAAAAGTCTAAAATTCGCCTAAACTAGAAACGATCGTACGCGGTATTGTGAACATAGGAAGAAGATGAAGAGCGCGCATGGTACTTCGGGGGTATTTAAAGCGGTACTAGGTGGAAATAGGTAGCAGCAGTCCGTGGGGTGACAGGTATGGGCCAAGCGAGCGCGAGTGACCAAACGAAGCAGCGAGGGGTTGGCCTGGCATTCGTCGGACCATCCGTGTCTACCTCTCGGCAGCCATTAGTCGCACCCTGCAAATTGAGTGGCGCCTGCTAGATACGCGCCTGATTCCATTAAAGACATCAAACGGGCAAAAATTACATCAGCAGCCACCCTCCACTCTACGCGGCTACTGTATTAACCTGGCATGCAGGCATCCTCGCTGAACACACGCGCTTACACATACATATATACGTAGGTACACCTCTATTCAGAAGTATTAGGACATCTGGTGGTTTCGTACGAAACGTGACAATTAATCCAAATCGTTAAGAAATTGATTGATCTATCAGAATTTTATAAACTTGTTAGTCATATAAGTTTCATATTAACAGGTTAATAGTTTCATATACCCTATTTACGTGTGTGGTAAAAATTTGGCGAAAGTATGTTATGTAATTTATTTGCAAAGTACTTTAATTTAAAGCAACTATTAGCATGGTATATGATTCTTAAGAATTTCGTATTAATTATTCTTAAGAACAGCTTCCTACTAATTCTTAGATTTACTTAAATCTTCATAAGTGTTCTAATGCTTATGAAAGCGGTGTACACACGTGTTCATCCGTTTTCCGCCTGTGTCTTCGTGCTACATTCTCGTGTGCCAACGTGTACCATCTCTCTTTCGTTTGCTCTCTTTCTCTTTGCGGAACTAACGCGAGAGCTTGCGTTCAGCGCCTCACACCAGAGACGATCGTTTTTGCTCGCTTCCGGCATCGAAGACCAAAAGAAAATGCTTTCTGTGAACGGCTGAACCAACGAACCTCTGTGAATGCTGAAATCTCTATAATTTTTCGCGTGACTGACACCATGGTTGAGTCACTTCAGGGATGGTGCAGTTAATTAAAGAATACGAAGAAAAGAGGAAGGTTGAAAGGTGCAAAAATGGTTGATAGAAGATTGATTTGTTTCAATGTTTTACCTTCGATCTTATTGTGAACGAGTCAAATGAGTTGCGCTAACAAATATATTCACAGTATCTATTTACATTGTATCTCGAAAATTGTTGACGATCGTTTTTTTTTTCGTATCTAGTTGTAAGCAGAAAATTATGTTCGTACATTCTCAGGCACAATCGTACAAGACAAAACCGCCCTATTAAAAGATCATATTCCAAACACTACTGTTCATAAACTATCGTCTAATCCTTCGAAAAACGCGAAAGCAAGCGAACTTAGAAGAAATAATAATGAAAGTGGCTTTTGCAAATATAGTCGCGAGAAATATGGTGTAGAATATGAGACAGTTAAACGAAAATCGTGTACAATATCTTAGCTTAAGGTAAGAGTTCATGTTTGTTCAATTGAAAATTATTCGATTAATTGTTAAGTTAAGTTAAACACACAGTTAAGTATTACTTAAAGGGTGTTTCTTAAAATAAGTGATAGACATAGAAAGTTTTCTATGGTAAATGTACAGTTATGGCTTCGTGAGCCAATGTCTCTTTACTGTAAAAATGATTATAGAAAATATAAATCCAACAACTATATGCATGTGAAACCTGAAATATACGGTTCTGTACGGGCGAGTTTCTCGTACTTTAGAATACCAAAAACACCCTTCTTCGGCTCTTCGTACGAAAGTCTTAAAACCAACATCGGGACTCTTGGTACCGCTTGGTAAAATATATTACGCTCCGCTCATTATCGCGCTATTCTTCGCGAGCGATCGCGCGGAATGATAGACGAGCAACGAGTGAGTGTATTTAGTCGAACGCTTCGACCTAAATGTTTGACATTAGCGAACGACGAGGGGGATGGCTAGGTAGGTTGGCGTTTTCGCCCTCTAACTGGAAACGTCCCTGCCCCTGCAAATGCGTTTTCACGCCAATTTGTCTCTCCGGAAGCTTTCACGAGTCTTTACGCTTCCCTCTCGATGGTCGCGCGTTTCTCCATGTAACCACGCACAAGCGCGACATTTTGTCGTTCGACATGTATAACGCGTGCCACGCCGATGGCATCGAATGAATCTCGTGGCAGAACAAAATCGCCAATTTCAAGATCGCTCGTTGTTCCTACTCTTCGTCCCTTCTGTCATTTCCTTTTTTCTTATTTTTTTTTCTTTTTAGTAAATGGTACTCTAAACGAATTTTAGAGATTTCATCTTCTATTTTGGCGATTTTTCATCGTAGAAGAGAGAAGAGACTACGAAAGTGAAATTGACTTTGATGGAGTTGGCTTTATTATTGCGTAATATATCTACGTTTGAGTATGTGTTATACAAGACGTACATTATTAGATAATTGAAGCCACGTAATTCTTCACTAAAAACGTGTGATAAAGATCTACGTCTGGAAGGACTGTCCAAGATCTGAATTTTATTTCTACATCTGACACTTCACTTCACTTGTAGATTATTTGTTTCTCCATAAAGTTGTGTATTGTAATATTACTTATATGTACTAAACTTAACTTAAACATCCTAAATTATAATACAACATTTCCAAATTGCGTTAAAGAATATAAGTTTTACCGATTCCGTAAAGATTGCTCGATTTTACCTAATATGTCCAGACAGTCGCTGACGATGGTGTACATATTCTCGCAGCAACAATTTTCGTTCATAGGCATGCGACTATCTTCAAGTAGACCAATACCGGATAATCAGATATCGACGAAGCAATTTTATTCTTCCAACGTAAAAGAAGAAGAAAAAAAGGG
This sequence comes from Bombus affinis, assembly GCF_024516045.1. Lineage (NCBI taxonomy): Eukaryota > Metazoa > Arthropoda > Insecta > Hymenoptera > Apidae > Bombus > Bombus affinis. The sequence goes on along the minus strand of NC_066349.1, from coordinate 3,788,531 downwards.
CGAAAAACGAAGAAGAGGAATAAGAACAAGTAAAAGAATAAGTAAAAAAGAACGATGGTAGCCAGGATTGCTTTTAATTAAAGCAATCCATGGATTCCACGGTGTTCCCCCTTCCCCTTGATGTCGATGGAACGAGTCGAACGTCGAACGAAGAAGAGAACGAGACGCTTAGGGTTTCGAGAGAGGATCACCGACCAATTATCTGCTTCGATATGATCTTCCGCGTCTTTGCTCTTGCTCGCCTCTCGCCGAATGGGCTCCGGGACCGGCCTTTTAAGCTCCCGAGGGAAATAAAGCTCCTCCGGGTTTCCTCTCGTTATTATACACACGCGCCACCGATCGAAATCCACTCCTATACTACCATCTATTATCCTTCCTGAATACGCTGTACCTATAATATTAAGAAACCGTTGTGGTTTCGCGCGATTAATGCGATTAGAACCGACCGCGCGTCCGATTATCTTGTCGCGAACAGGATTCTCCTTTTTAACGATGAAATGAAACAGATTTGTTTCGTGTTTTGAAATAAATAAGTACAAGGGAATATGATTAATGATCAAGTATGTAGCGACGCTTGCTTTCAGATATTTTAAGGTTAGATGCTGTTAAAAGAAGCTTTTATTAGGAATATTATATTGTAAAACTTGGAAAATATCAATTTCCTTCTTTGTGCCTTTTCGTGCAAGTATATAGCTTCTTAAGTCTGAATCTGATATTTTGCAATAATGAGGTTTAGGGGAGCTATACTACGTGCACAATAATGTTCTTGTGAAATATTTTGAGTATACGCAGTATACGCAGAAATTTAATAATAATAGTTAAACTGAAACTAAGTATGAAATTTTCAATATTTTTACATTTAAAACAGTAATGAATTTAGTTATAATTCTGTCGTTGCAAAACGTTGATTCGTGTAGCTGAAAAAATTAATTGATCTAAGATAATTGTTCAACATTAATAATTATTATTTATTTTTGTTATTTAATTCGCGAACGTTTGCACGTAAAAACGGTCGATTGACGCAGGAGTTCAAAGTAATTCACTTAGATTCAATTTAGAATGTTCGCTTCGTTAAAGCGTAACTATCAAGATTTAGAATCAATTCCGTAACCCCTTAAGCAAGGAAAGCGACTATCATTCGTCACGGCGTTTATACGGTTGATCGAACAGACATATATTCGACTATATCTGTTATTAATGCATTCGAGATAACAAAATATATAATTTTTAGTCGTTTGTGAAAGTAAAACAAAATTTTCTATCTAATACATTAATTTTTTTAATCGAATTTCGTATTACACTCTGCATTTTCTCTCTATAGTATTGATTTACACTTGGTAATAACACACTGCTACTCCTCTAACACGTGAGTTCGTAAGCATGAAACATTATTTCTTTAATATTAACAAATACAAAGCTACGAAAAACAGAATGACGTTGTAAATAATACTAACAATTTTGTAAAGTTATTTTTATAGAAAATTTCTGAATCTCTGTAAATTCCTATGTAATCTTATTTCATAAAAAGGCCAACAATTCTCGCATTAACAATTAAAAAGCGTGTCATCAGCACTTTAATCGGAGCCATGTAGTAACGTAATTTTACAGAATGTTCATTATGCGCCTATAATATGCAATAATGTAACTCATCCAGTTATAAAATTATTACATCATGTAATTATAAACAAAATATAGGAACGATTTCTATCGGAAGAAATTTCAAATGAAAACAAAACCCTTGATTCAAAGTAAAGCTCTAGAAAATATAAAATCATGCCACTTCACGAATAAATTACCCTCCATTCTACTTCTATCCGCTGTAAATTATTTCTTCTATCCTTCTCAATGATCTTTCTCACCCTTACCCGTTGTACATATAAGCAAAATTTTTAACCCCTTCGTGCAGTCTTCATGCCGGTTTTGATCACCATCCGCTTGCGTTATCCACAGACACCTTCGGCGAGTTGCTTATGAACTTTTCTTTCCTTCTTTGGATTCGACGAGCTTTCGACCTTGCAACTCAACCGATGAGACGAGCCCTGTAATCACCTCGCGATGCCGCCATCATCATAGAACCTGAGACATCGTGCCTTACGACAACAGACATATAGTGAGTAACGAAAGTATCCGAACGATGTGGTAGGATATAATTGATCATGTAAAAATGTTATAATGGATTGCAATTTGTTGAAATAAATTACACTTATACTGCGACATATACATTTATTAAATGTACGCGAAGTTAACGAAAAATTCGACAATATTTATTGCAACTACAGCTACTATAAAACATATTTGCACACCATCGTATTTATTGTGGCATTCGCATACCAATTAATCAGCTGCATGTATGTTAAATTTCATACCACTTAGTAAGTCTACAAATACTATTTGTAATATTATATAACATATTGGTAGTCTAAAAATATTCCATATTTTTCGTAAAAGGCGTTTCATTGAAAGATAAAAGTATGTGTCAGAAATTCCAAAAGGTCCAATCTAAAAAAAAAAAAATAATCCAACGGTAATCGAGCTCATTCTGAAAACTCAATCCATATAACTTCTTCATGCGCGACCATTGTATCATGCACGCTACAGCGAACGCTATCATCGGGGAAAAGGTTAATGACGAGCAGCCATAGCGGGCAACGAAAGGTGAAGATGGCTCTCTCCTGGCCCCTCCACATTCTCATCTGCTTCTTTTTCCTCCAACGGATACCTACGGTCAGAAACGAACGATGACTTGCGTCTCGAACAGCGAAATAGAGGTGTTCAAGATGAGAGGGCGGCGCGCTGCGTTTATTTATCCTGCCTGCTTCGAGATTCGAATCCTCCTTCCTTTTCCACCCTCTTTTCTTGCTCTTTTCTTCCTCGTCCCTTCCCCGCCAACCTGAGGTTTATCCTTCGAGAGTTCCTCCTACTGGTCCTTGGTCAATTTCTCTTTCTCTCCTGTCTGTTCGGCGTCTTCATCTTTGACTGCACTTCACAGGATCGTTTCTTTTGCTCGTTTCGTTCTTCTTTCGTCTCTTTTCTTTCTTTCTTTCATCCACACGGACCTCTCTTTGAAAAGACGAACCGCGACTAGTATTGTGTTCCATTGTTGCCTTTCGTTTTTGCTTTCGAGTGTAAACTTTGTCTTCTGTGAGCCGAGGAAGCAATGAGTTCAATTATTGTTGGACTATTTTAGGGAAATTATTTATTGATTTTTCTTTGTTTATTGTTTCAGGGAAATCGAAGTTTTTAGGATTTTTGAGCTACCTATATCGCTGTTATAAGTAGGAAATGTTTTTATTTCAGGGAAAGTTAAATTTTTTATAATTTCGGATTATTACGCTATTAATAATAAATTTTATTACGCTAATAAAAATTCTACTATATATATTAGGTACTAACAACTATTATATTATATTCTATTATAATTTTCTTCTGTACGTTGTATATGCACATGTACATGCGCATGTATATTATAGATATTACTAAATAATACTATATAATAATTCTTACTAAATAGGTAGAACTAAATGAAACAAAAGTTTGGAACACTTTTTGTGTTTTGAACGAAACAGAAACATCTTTTTGTCTTTAATGTTCAAATACAACTTATCACCGTTGCAGTGTGATAAAGGAATAATATTTACTTACTTAAGGACCTCATTGTTTCTTTTCAAATCCTAATATGTCGCAAATTTACCAAAGTACTTACTTCATTGTATCTACTTTAACCATAATCACTATAGATATATCCTATGTATTTATTTACCAGATTTTTATCACTCCACCTTACAAATCTCTTCCTCCAAATAAGATTTCCAATCGCAAAGGCAAACGTAGATATAACTTATCTCAAATCTCAAGCATTTAGAGTATTTTAGAGGGTTATGCAGAGAAGTTAGGAAATTAGTAAATCCGGATCAGACGCTTCTTTCTCTGTCACTGTGCTAGTAAAAAGAGGTTTGTTTGTTGGGTTACCTCTTTTAAATTTTTCAGGACGATTTTATTGTTCCGGCAAAGCCGATTATGGGGCGGCTTTAATCTTAAAGGGCGCAGGACTTTCTTCATTACAAAAAGGCTAGGTTCAGGCTGCCAAATTTCCGGCAGGTACTACTGGCCTCGTGACCTTCCGATACTTGTTCGCATTACAAACATCTTAGCCACTGCCTACGGCGAATCGACAGGTGCTCCACCGTTGTTACTCCAGATTTACGTTTAACGTTCTTAACCCTTAAAAGTAGAGTAGAGGATAAGGTAGCTGTATTTCTGTCAGCTAAGCTTCTACGTCTTAAAACTCAACCATGAAATTCGCACAAAATAATCAAATTCATATATTACGAGTAAACTATGCATATTTATGCAAATTCATATTTCTCTGAACACAATTAAAAGAGTAGGACTTAGCGCGAATTCGTTTCACCTGTCAAATATTATAACAAGCATTTGTCTTTGGATATTCTCTACATTTTTGCAAACTACGTGCATTCTATGATTTTTTTTATACTCTTAAATTTCCCATAGATATCCGTTTTCTAATTATCAGACAATACTAGTCTAATATAGTAACGGAAGAATAAGGAAATATCCTGTACTTGTTTTAGATTCAACAAGAAAAATATGAAAAATATATTACTTGAATCGGCGAAAAAACTTGTCTGTTATTAGACGAGTGTCACGTTCACTTAATATCATAGCATTATTTTTCTAACAACAAATTTATTTTCCATAAAATAATCGCCGATCCTATATAATTATAAGGATCCTTACTACTAAGTAATCACCAGTCATCGAAGAATTCTCCAAAAGAGTAATCTGTATATGTAATAAGTTATTAGCTTGTATCTATGCGTTAATACCCAATGAACGAACTTTCATTTCTCATCGCAATCGAAAATTTAACTTCCATCTGAACCTTCCTAATTTCCATCTAACTTTTATTAATTCTTAGAAATATTGAAAGATGTAAAGGTAATCTCCGTCTATTAATTTTCATCCAACTTCCACTGGTTATTCAAGAAAAATCGCAGACGAGTGTCACGTTCACCTGGTGTCATCGCATTATGCCTCGACTCGTACTCTGGTAACGGGCAGAGTAGGTGGAAGGGGGTTGCGTAGGTCGCATTAAAATCATAGATCGTTTGAAATTCGCCTTTTATCATTCACCACGGATTCGCGGCATGCGGCATTTGGAATACGATTCGGTTGGCGACAAGTCGAAAAAGGACGAGTCACTGATGCGGTGGAGCCGGTATCACTCCTCGCCGCAGTCGGTAAGGCCGTTCCGGCTCTCTCACCGGCAACAATAGGCCAATAGCGAGCCGATAATGAGCGACCATTGTCACGAAGCTGTACCCACACACTGGGATCGCTCACGACCCCTATGAGAGATCGAGCGTCATTACAGGTAATCGCGCAAATCACGCGCGAACCGCCCTATGTGCCACGATCCAGAAAATCGGCTAGCCCTCTGTAACCAGTTTCGCGTCTTTTCTTTCCAGAGTATCTCTTTTGTCCAATTTTATTGAACTCGTGTCTTGCCGCTGTACGTATCATAGCGCTATTTTCACTTGGCACTTTTTATTACATCGTTGCATCCCTTCAACTTGTAATCAGACGATGATATGTTTGTTTAACTTATCATAATTGAATTGATACGAACATCTATTTTATGATACATAGAAGATGAATATTTACTATTATATAGAACTCTTTTTCTTATTACGAATGATGAATTTATGATTTTAAATATATATGTAGGTGTATAGTGCTATTCTACTGTTGAATTTTTTATTATTTTTGTTATTACATAAAGATTGTTACATAATTCTTTTATTATGAACGTCATTACGTATTGTCTACGTCATTCGAAATACACATATCGTGGTGCGGCGCTACATATTGAGGCGAAATTTTTATAGAAAACTCCTTCTTGATTAGTCGATACTTATAGTCAGTATACTTATTTGATTTCATACAAGTCGAATTCAAGATACACATATCTTTATCTAATTCAAGAAATTCATATTTGCCCTTAAAGCTGCCTTAAGCTTTAAAGTGTCCTCTTGATGCGAAATTCGCGATAAAGATTTAGTTAAGATAGCGTCATTGTCGCTCAAGACGATTTCAACGAGAGCCTCTTCGGCGTTAACACGATATTTGGAGAAATGAAATTGATCCCTCGTATCATTCTTGTAACAAATAAACAATATCATTTGATCATTCCACGATCACTGCGTCTGATTTATCTTGTTCGCGATAGAATCCTGCGATACTCCATTACCAACACATGTGTCGTTTCTCCGCATATTTTCCGCATTTGCCGGCAGTTTTTCCGAGCTTTAATAATCCCTCTTCGGGATCCGGTCCGGCGTAATCCGACTGCTGTTCGGCTAATGAAATTAAAAAAAGGAGGAAGAAAAGCGAGCTGGTGGAAAAAAGAAGAGGCGGCCGATGGACCGACGAAAAAAACGTAGAGGAAAAAAAAATGAAAGAGTCGACGCCGAGGGGATTTGCAGCGGCGTTGATTAAAACCGCGACGACGTATGGCTGCATTTGACGAACTGGCGAATTCGCGGTAGGTTGCTGCAAGTATAGCCGATAATACGCGCGTGGGCGTTCATTCGTGCCGTGCAATCTCTTTTTTTTCTCTCCTCCCTTTCCTGTTATTTCCTCCTTTTTCATTCTTTTCCATCTATTTTTATTTTCCAGTCGCTCGTGCCTCGTTGACCACAAAAGAAACGGAATGCCAAATTCCTGAGAGTAGAGCCATTATAATTGAACACGCATTATTCTTCATGCATAAAGGATATATAATGTCGGGAAGCATCATCTCCCACGGACCTACATATCTTCATTATAGGATTAATTAGAATTACTAATTAAACCGCCCTTTATCGACGTTCGTAGCACGATCACGGAGATCTTTTTTATACACTGATTTTTATTATCCTACACGCACCTAACATTTCGTGTTATTCATTTCGTTGGAACGAGAGAAATAATAAAATTGTGAAACACAAGACACGATATCAGTAATATAATTTTGAAACAATAATACGAAAGAAACGGCAAACAAACAACACGTGTTCATGAATTGATGTATATAAAAAGATTAAAGTATAAAAAGGAAAGATGCACGTATCAAATTATATAAGAATCATTCCTCTAACCAACCTTCCATTCTACTCCGCTGGAACAATTATACAAAAATACAATTTTGAATTTTTCTGTAACTATCTATAGTATATGTCTCGCTTGGTGGAACTCTTGGTCCCCGATGACAGCGAAGAACGAAAAAAGGATTGAATGGCTCAACAACGATTTTCCGGAGCTTTTTTCGTTTCCCACTCGGCGTAGAGACGTAAATATGGCGGGCGAAGTTTCATCCCCCTTTGTGTCCCGGGGGCAGCAGCCCCGCCCAGCCTGCTATTCCACCCCTCGGCAAAAATAAAGGAACAAACGCCACGGCACGCAATCGTCGAAACATTTTTGACGCTGGCACTCGCGAGGGGATGCGACCAAGATGAACAGAGACACGCGAAACGTTCGAAGAATCAAACAGGCAACGAGAACAGAAGAAGGACAGCGAAGGGTGAGGAAAAACGTGGAGAAAAAGAGACGAGTAGTGATGGCCTCAAGTACGTTGCATGTAGGTTTGAACATTGACGTTAACGCATTTTCACTGATGTTTCGACTCCAATGTCGCTTTACGTCAAAGAGCGAATATTTTATCGTAAAATAGCGAAAAGAGCCCGTTAAAAGGTTTCACAGAAGCTAAGGGCGTAAATCGCAGCGACAAATTTGTTGATATCTGAAAATATGATATAACAAATTTGTTGATATCAAGTATTTCGGTACTCGGAATATTCTAATATTTCGACGAGCGATATTTTAAAAGTTGCGAGAAGTATTATAAATTTTCTTCGTACTGAATATAAGTGACTCACAATACATTTCTTCTAAAGCAGAAAAAGGCGCAGGGGAGATGAGCAAAGGAGACTGCGTAAAGTGTGAAATGTAAATAGTAGTTTATGAGATAGTTTAAGGTAGTTTTAAGGAATAAACGTGCTTTATATCAAAACCAAAAACAGCTCTAGAGCTAAGATAATTCTTAAAGAAACATATAATAGCAACCTACGTAACCAAATTAAACTTCTGAGCTAATAAGCTGAAACGAATAAACTACCATTGCAGTAAGTTTCTTCTTTCTTAATATAATTATGATATAATATACAATAATCCTAATGAAGTTTAATTTTAAAAAGTAACATTCTAACTTTATGGGGTGAACTTTTGTTATTTGATTTGACTCAGATTCGTAAGTACGGTATTGAACTTGAGCCCATCGCTAAAGACGAGGCAAACGACGATGAAAAAAGACGAGGATAAAGAGAGAAAGACACACGATGGGATCGGTAAAACGTGGAGAAAGCTGATGTAGGATGGAGGTGGAGGCACACGAGGTGGAGGGTGTTCGAACGAACGCAATTTGCATGATTTTGCATGTTTTAGCGCGTCCTGGCTGCGCCCATCGGGTTTCAGCTTTCTGCCTACGTTTTCCGCTTGCTTTTCTGGCTGCAGCCAGCCCCGGCGAAGGGGGGGGGGGGTGGCGCGAAGGGGTTGCGAGCTGGAAGGTTACAGGCCAGCCGGAGAGATGGGAAATTATTTTTCTTGGTTTTTCTCGGCGAGCGGCCTGGTCGAAACAGCGGAATATTAATCGGAAGACAGGAAGGAAGGGACCGCTGTTGCCATTTTAAAAGAACCATCACCTCTCCCATCCTCGGCTCTTCAGAGGAATTATCGGGAAAAACTTGCAATCGCAAGATGTGAAAGGGTAAAGACTAATTATAGGAAGATGGACGTTGCTTACGAGAATTTGTTAATTTTTGCGTGATTTGATTTTGTTAGAGTTTGCGCATCGTTTGGAAGAAAGCGTTCTTTTGGAGTATGGAAAATTGGAATTGAAAAATAGATATATTTATCGCGTATAAATCGTGGAAACATTAAATTTTTCGTGCTATCCTTTTGTCGTTTAGTGCATCAGTCGTCTCTTGAGAAAACGATTGAAACCCGACTCGGTTTCTAAATCACCTTCGAAACAACGAAAATCGAGAGTCGAGTGTTTACGACGTTTACACAGAGATTTCTCTGTGGTTCGAATCGGAACGGGTCCAGAAGGAAGAAACGGATGGACGAGGATGAAGTACCGTTTCGAAACCGAGCACAGAACCATCCGACTCATCGCGCGAAATTACCCAGTCGAGTGGGTTCCATCTCTTGGAATTAGTTGAAATTTTCTTTTCGTTCCATTGTACCTGGTCCCCGATCTGACACTGATATAAGCCCGCTTTTCAAACGTTCACAATGGAGATACGAGGCTAGAAATACCAACCCGGCCGTCTCTCTGTAAATCTCTTGTCTTGTGCTTGTGTTTCGTTTCGAATAAAAATAACAGCGGAACAATATTGTCAGTGATTCGACGTTTATTGAACGTTCGATGTCTGGATCGGTTTTCAACGTGAATCCCTCGATCGCGCGTTGCTATCATTTACGACATATAATTATGATATTATCCGGCTCTTTTAATTTCGATCTTAAGCCGAATGCCACCAATCTACTCGTCTGTTATTAGCTTCGGAATTATAGAAGCCGAATTATCCTTCCATCTCTGAAAGAACGGTGTTTGTGGTTTGACGATATTTAATGCTACTTCGAGGTGCGACAAATCGCTCTGCTTTTATTTTATAGGAAGTTTGTTATGCAAACGTACGTTCGAGTAGATTCTAAGTTTTAAGATTGATCGAAGCTCTACACGTTATTCGAAATAATTTTCATTATAAGATTCTATCGGTATATCGAGAATGAATTTTTCTATAGGTAGAAAAATATACACGTTTTAAACCATAAATAATATTTAAGTATTGATTATATTTATTATAACGCACTTCACGTTTTTCCATAATTAAAACCTTTGATTTTTCCCTTAAAATCGTTTTAACGCGTGTTTTTCAGTTTACCCTTTTTACTCTTAACGAAAACTTGTCAATACCTCTTTTTACAAAGAGGTAGGCTATCTCAACAGATATTTACTCTCGACCGCATTCCTGAATTGACTTTCGGCTTACATCAACACTTTAATCTTTCGGTCTTTACATAGATCAAACTCATCGGTATAGTCAGTAGTATTTTAAAAGTTCTTACGCGAAAGGAAACGATATCAATAGGTGCTAAGATGTTCCACGATGGCCAGTTGTCGTGATTCGCAACAATGGCGCCGATATTGTCAGACATAGAGCAACTTTCACGATGTTTATTTAACTAACAAACCACGATGCACGTATCAACCTCACGAGCTACCGACGTCATTCTTTGTCGATGATATCGCATGCATTTATAGTCACAAAAGTCTTGTGTATAGACTTTATGTCTGTCTGTATGTACATGCGTGAATCGAAATGTTAACAATGCTGCATGCTGTTCATAGAGACGGAGACATTGAGTTCTTCTTTATATAGAGAGGAATGAATTTTATTTTACGCGCATGATCGAGAAATGAAGCAATCGTTGAAGAGCATGCAGCTTTTAAAATAGTTTCGCCTTGTCTAAAATTATTGATCGACATTAATTACATATTATTGCTACGTATCTTAAAACGCAGTAAAATTTTATCAACTCAACAAACGTTCATCTTGTGTTTTCCTTTTTTTCTTATTCCAGCTACAGATTTCATGATTTCTGTAAGGTATTCATTGTCATCGTTTTTCAATAATTCTTTTCACACAGCCAAGCTATAGAATTAGTTTTAAAGATCGTGCAGTATCTCCCTAGAGGTCCTTACGGTTGGTTAGTTCCGCCAACTTTGATCCTTCTTAACGCCGCGACAAAAAGCCGAATTTAATCTTTTGCTTCCGCTTTTCAAGATTTCACAACTGGCTACACAAAACTGTACCGCTATGGTACATTATGGTACATTTTATAACGGAGTTGCTCACTCACACTCTACGAGTTTATTATTCGAGTGTACTTTCACGAATAAAATCCTCCTACGATTAAACAAATAGATGAATGTTTTATTGAGTTTTAATGGCTATTTTTTGTATATGTACGTGCCTTATTTCTTTAAGAACGATGGGAATTCATTATTTTTCTCGATCCTTAATTTTATCATCGAAGAGGTGAAACAAATACAACTTGCAACATAAATATATTACGTGCAGGATTATGTTTCTTCGCAAATGCATATTTCATATCAAATATATTAATATAAGGAAGATGTATAATTATAATTAAAGAAATAAAAAGGATATACAATTTTAATCTCACCAAACATCGAAATTACAAATCAAACATAAAACAACCAAAGAAACTATACCATAAATCCACCACGTAACACAAACCAATACAGATAAGATAAAAAACGCGTTTTAACCATTCCAGTTCACAACAAAACCGGCTATCTTTGCCCAGTGGACAAGCAAAGACCGCTGATAATGTTTCTTTATACATATAGCCGTGGAGCAACTCACAAAGTCTGAAGTGTGGGCACTCCATTACGCGGCGGTAGCAGCGACGAAAACGACAAACGGACCATTTCGACCCAGCTTGTGTGCTAACGCGCTCACACACTGCCACATCTTCAGATATACTGGGTCAGAGACGAAATCTAGTGGCATAGCCTTTTATATAGTTGCGATAATTAAGAAGTTTTCTACCAATAAATCTCGATATATTAAAAATAAATCGAAGGATATAAGATTAATTATTTCATTATTATTGAATACAAGGAGATCATTAATTGAAAATTATTATTAAATACAAGAAAATACAGAGTGTCTCGGTAAGTGTCTGGGTAATCGACAAAGATGTGATTCTACGTGAAAAGATAGTCTTAGTTTAATGAAAAAGACGTGTAAGAGTTGAAAAGTAGAGTGGAGTAGCCATATTTTAGTAGCAGCGAATGTGTTAATCCGTTCCGAGAAAGTTCAACAGAAGAAGCCAAAAGCATTACACAAGTTTGTGTGCGTGTACTTGGTATACACGGCGAGCTGCTGGATCGTTTACAAAAACTTGGACGTTCGTCCACTTGACGAGTTTCGGAGATTCTCCAGGGATCTGAGGGGAGTTTAAAGGAAATCTTCGAGGCTGACTACCGAATTTGTGTCAACTAATTAACATACCTTCGCGGGTTATTGTTCAAGGTTGTGTAAATTATTAACTGAAATTTACTTACGGTGGTGAACGTATAAATAGAGAAATACTTATTCGATTAAATTAAGGTAGAATTGTATTATTAAGCATGATAGATTCCATATTTAATATTACAAAACTTTATACACTTAGGTATTGAAATCTATTAAATTTACTTTATTAATGAATAATTTTAATTACACAATTTGTTAATATTTAAAAGTTATAAACCTATAAATCTTGAGTAGACGATTTCGTACAGGTTTCCCTTACATACCTACGTTGGCTACAAAAGATATTGGTACATATGCTTATTTTTCAATGGGGCGTTTTCTTCGTTCCGTGTATTTTATTTTCATAGTAGATATCAAATTTTCATTATCACAGAAAAGCATTACTAAATTAAGTGCGTGAAATTTAATATACTCACTCCTAATTAACTAGTAAGTAAATTCTATAATAAATACAATAGTATGCCAATATCTTCTACAGTCAATGTACTTATATAGACATGTACACTCTGTACAATCCTCAATATATCGACAAACGCTTCGACATCCCTTAAAGTTCACGATTTACCATTCTTTTCCTCTCCTCCGATCAATCCTCCTGTTACCGTCAAATGTCACTTGTCACATCCTAACGAAGCAACGATTCGCACCTGCTGCAGATGCACAGATAATCCTTTCTATTTCTCAAGTTGACATTTACCGCTGTCACAACCAACGCTACATGTAGGTAATTAATATTAACGTCTTAATAACAATATTAACGTCGGAACATCTTAAAATACCCGTGACGCGTGCTTCTCGATTAAACAAGGAAAGAAAAGAGACAAAGGAAAGAAAAAAAAATCTAATGAGCTTATTCAACGTCACCAGTCCTGTAATTACCCGCAGGCTGGCATGTACGACGAAATAGTAACCCTGTCTAGCGATTAGCAGCCCCTCGGTCATTACCAAGTTAGCCTAAATAGGGTATAGTGTTTAGGGAGTCTACGTGGACCCAATGCTAATCGCTGCCACTGTGTAAGGACATACGAGCACACGAGGACGTTTTCGAAGGGTGGCCTGTCGCCGGTTTCGCTATTGTTTCGGGGAAACACGTTCAAGCATAGAGTGAAATAAAGGATACGTTGAATACGAGCCGTGCTTGCCAGTTACGTTCTGTATAGGGTTCAGTTTTGGCTTTGGGTTGAGATAATTTGACCGATCTGATGTTTGAAATGGCGTGATGGCAGAATATTTGATATCGTTGGAGACGAATTATTATTACAGTATTTTAACTTAGATTAAGAGAATGGTACGAAACAAGAAATAGCGATAAGTAGATAGTAGATTTTTACAGAAATTCATATTCTTGTGGATACAATGAAGGACGTATAACTCGGAAGAAGGAAGGAGGATGAAAATTCGTTTTACCTATTAAAAAGTATAACAAGTGAACGCTGTACTTTGGACATCTTATTACATTTTTATGCATTTTCTGCAATTTTTGTGTCTTTAAATTTTACATAAATGCATAAGAATCCGCAGTCTACTTATACAACAGGCGCATAATATATTCGCGAAAGGTTTCCAAAAGAGTTGAAATACATTCGTAAGTTACTGTACCGTCGCAGGTTACAAGTCGGAGCAACGTCGTCGATGATGGCACGCTGTGATCGCTGTATACCCTTAGAAATTCCGTTCACGTGCAAGATGGCGGCTGTAGTTTGCTCCCGACATGCACCGCCCCTGACTCTGTCTCCCGTTTCATCCCTCATCCTCTCCCTCTTTCACCATCCCTTTCCTATATTCTGTCGTCCTTCTTCTTCCCTTCGACGGCCTTGCCCTTTGGAATGACGAGACGACGCGTTTTGTCGCGACGCCTGTGTCGGTTAAGCGTCCCAACAGTTTGTGACGACATGCCCATTACACCGGGTCGTGCTTTTCGCAAAACGGCTCAGGCAGAAAGTACGTAGCACGATGGAATACCCTTGGTGCTTCCCACCACCACCATCAGACAGACCTATTTGCCGGTCTTTGGAAAATAAACGCTCGCGGATACGCCCCTGAATACTAATTTCTTACCCCCGTAGAATCAGCCACGATTACCAGACTAGAACTCACGGTATACATTGTGTTTCGTAACTATGACATTAACGAAAAACTTTCAATTTTTATAGATTTTCTTATATATTTCTTCTTTCTTCTTATATTATATATGTTTCATGTACGAAACACCGATTATGTGGTCAGAAGACAGCGGATGTTCATGAATTTGTAAGAAACCCCGGGGCGCCAAAATTCATAGAATGCGCATAATATGCAAAAATATACAAAGTATCCAAAGTATAGTACTTGTCGTAATATTTAGTAAGCGAACTGAATTTTTGCTTGGATTCCACTTCTTTAATCGAGTTTATGAAAATACGAATTTACAGAAACAACCATAGTCTAGTGGTAAGAAAAGAAACAAACCATCTTGGAAATTTTATTAAGAAACAACTGACACAATAAAATTGGTTCTTTAAAAGGTAAATGTAAAAGACTTGGTAATTATTAAAGTTTGTGAGGTTGTTTTATTGTTTAGAAGGCTCTTTATCTAAACTTGATGACGAAATTTATTCCATAAAGAAAACTATCATTAAAAAGCAACATACATATTTGTAACGCATTTAAAATAACCAAGATCTGCATCGACAAGTAACAAAATTGATGAAAATTTAATCGGATTTTTATAATTTTAGCCAAATAAAAATGTATTATTTAAATCTTGAAAATTCTATAATTATGTGCTGTAATTGCTATTGAAATAGGTATACCTCATCGACTATAGTTTAACGTTACATTCACCTATCTAAGATTCTCCCTTTAATTTTTCTAAATACACAAGCCACGTAATTAAGACACAGATACCTATAAATAAAAAAACCACAGAGATTATCAGATGCGTAATTACTTCGTGTCAGATTAATGGTAATCATTCAGAAGATTCCGAGTATCGTGGAACACATTGCTCTCCAGCGGTAGTGCAATGACATCTGGATTGATCAATTATTCCTCGTGTAACAGCCACGCAATCAGCATCGATCAAGAAATGCCACACGGGAAATCCGATCTAAGCGAATTGTGTCATATTTAATAACATTTATATATCTTCTCTTTACAGAAGCGTGCTAAATATGTAACTATGATTTATTTTCATAACGGTCGTTGTACAAGTATTGAAAGTCTTCGCGGAAAACGTTAAAACGTTTGCGTTGGAAATGTTATTTGATTCGTGCGTCTATTGGACATTCTCTGAAAAACTTGATCTCTTCGACAAACTGTGAATACGAAAAAATGAATACTGTTCTTATTTATTTTGTAACGCTCACTGTGTTTCATTTATAATACGAATGATATATTCATAGAAGGGGTTTCTACACGTACTTTCACGAACCCGCGTATGACTTTGAAAGAGCTGACTCTCAAAGTTCAACCTTCTTCGACTTGGAATTTTTCGCAGCGCGAAGTTTTTGATCTTCGACGAACATAAGTTTAATAACCTAAGGGCGGCTAGTTTTGTCAGGTTACCCTAAACGAAACTCGATAGTCCGATTCAGAGTCGAGGTGCCGATCATGTCCCTTGGGAAGATGGTTGCCAGGCCTTCGGGCAAAATTTTACCCTCTGCTCTCCCGGGACAAGTCGAACAACGAGCATTTAGCTAGCTAATACGCGTATTACAGCAGCCTTGCTACTTTATGTCCTCGAACATTCTTTGAACCTGTACGACTTCGTTTCTGCATGGAATGAACCCTTTCAGAAATTTGTCTCTTTTAAAACAAATCTGAGACTATGAAAATGAAACGTATAGAGTCTAATGAAAACAAAAATGCTTCGCTCAAAAGTAAGGATGTGCGACAATATTTTTTATATTCACTATATAACTTCGCGTAATTGTGGAGCGTTTTCGGTACACAAGGCAGGAAGCAAGAAGTCGCAGGTAAGGGAAGCGAGAAGAGAAGAGAGGCAAGAGTCGCGGATGGGTTTTCAAGAAACGTGGTCGATGTTTGCCGCGGTCAAAGTGGTCTCGAGTGGCGTCCATTAGCCGGCCACGCGGTTACGTTCGACCTCTCGATCCCGGTGAGCGCGTGGAAAAGTACACGCTCGAGGAGCAAAGAAAGCCGTGCGTGTGTAAAGAAATACCGTGGAAGACACCTCGATTGCATGGCTACCGGGAGCCGCATGGCAAACATACGGCAAAAGCAACTGCTGCCTGTGTGTGCATATAATATCTCGTACAAGTGGCGTTCTCATCTTTTGCTCGCTTTTTGAAACGTCTCGAGTAACCAGTATCCCGGTTCTAGCTTATATATGAGTATGACGAGATGAAGCTTTTGAACCCTTTCATCGATTGCAAGATCGATTTCTCGGGTTTGAGTCCGCGAGGTTAATTGTTTTGTAGTTCCATTGCATCGAGTACATCGATGGTTAGATAAATGGACACGCGAAGACTCGCCACGACTAAACTGCAGATGTTTATGCATTTGCGGTGATCATGCATTATGCATTTACGAATCTCGAAGATATAGAAATGAACAGAATTGTATATGATATGCAAGAATATATAAATACATAAAATATTGTGCAATTTGTTACAATATATATTCATGCCAGGAGTTAGAAAAATATCACTACGTAGGTTCCATTTTTTTAGTTGCATTTGTAAAAATATGGAAATGCATAAAGGCCCGCAATCTAGCTACGACATATGATCGTCGTACATCATCCTCTTTCTCGAATGTCCAATAGAGCGCAACGGCAGGACACGTAAGCGTCTTAATACACTGGGGTGTTTACGCGAATTCGAAATTCAGGCTGCATAGAGGCGTCGTCCGGGACAATCGGGCTGCGGCGTGTTGCCCTCTCGAGACGCTTTCCATGGACCACTTTGAATCTAACCAGGCAGCTTCACGCACGGCCGAATGTCATTATGTCGCAGGAGACAATCCCTGCCGGCGGCCCTCGAAGCATGGAGGCCTTTCCATGTCGAATTTGTTTCCGATTTATTCGGCTGGCCGACGGGAAGAGAGTTCTCGAGGAAGAGCAGCCGTGACCCTGATTATGCGGTCGGTTACACCCTTAAGTACGGTGGCCAATCGAGTGTCCTTTAATACCTCACGAGTGCCCACTTCCCGTTCCCTGCCATCGTTCAGGAAAATTCGAATCGTTCCTTCTCTATATAGGACTCTTTAGTATTCTAAACTAGGTTTTAATGATGCTAAGTAATGATTTTAAGTGGTTCTGTATAACGATCTTATGATAATATATGATCACATATTATAGAATTTCATACTAGGCGATAACACAAATAACATAAAATTGTATACAGTAGAACGTCTTTTATATTTATAATGCATTTCGTTTATATGAAAGACAAAGTACAATACCTATAGCAACTCCATAAACCACTAACAATAAGCGTTAACTCTTAATTGATACTATTAGTGAAAATTAACCCACTGTAAATTTAAAGTCTTATGAAATATGATGAAAATGTAATTCTATTGCTATTGTATTATTTAGAGTAAGATATTTAATCATTATGTAATACAAAAAAATGAAAAGGTTCATTCGGAGAATGTAAAATAAGATGATAAAAAAGTTTCAGCGTGTTTTAGGATATATTTACAAGTTTTGGCTGCTTTGTTACACGGTTACGCGAACATACACGCGTAATAAACTCTATTTTCATAAGCCGTTGCTATACCGAGGCTAGCCATAATTTCATAACAATAGTTCCATGCTAAATTTCCTCCACATGGCGAAAATCGCGTTCAGCAATGGCGCTGCGCGAAACTGCGTGCATTATCTTACAGTCACCAATTTCATCAGCCGCATAACTCGTCTGTGAAACGTTATTGCACTACACTCGTCACGAAAAAGTAACAAATACTCTGCATTTCTGTTTTAAATTGCATTCCATTTCAAAGTACGTCGTCAAAGAACGAAAATTCCGACTTTCAAATAATTTCAATAATTTCCAGTTAACTTCAGCCTGATAAAAGTTGCAGATAAAGTATTTCATTAAAACACATTTCAAGGTCACATACATCCCGCAAATAACATAATTATCACTTATCAATTCCAAATATTCCACGTGCAATCGCTTCGTACGCTACATATCATAAAACATGAGTCTCCTTTTCGAGCGGTTCGATGTTATACAACAAAACCTAATAACATTTTCAATCCTCATTATCGGTCGCTAGTAACCATATATGTACAGTTCACGCGACGTTGAAACGTAGAAAGAAAAAATACACCAAATTTTTCCGATACAAAAAAACACCATAGCTTACATATACACATACGTGAAACACACATGATCGAATGGAAAAATGGAAAGTTGCGCCCCCTTTAGAGGGTGCATTAACGCGACGATAATAGGCGGTGCAAAGGTTTCCCGAATTTGAAAACCGGGCTGCGTGCGGACTACCCCCGTGCATCCTGTGTTAAAAGTTCTACACAGGATACACGGCAACGCATCGTCGTGTCGACAAATGCGCGTTTCGAATTGAACGCAGCTATTGATTGATTCGCGCGATCCAACGCCGGCTACAGATAAATAAACGGCGTCGATACCGCGGCTCGCTTCGTACTCCCAGCACAGAAAATAGCCGAATTCTCGCAAAACACGACGCCGTTTCATAATGCGAATGTCGCTGGAAAATATTTGCTAACAGCGGCTTGGTGTATAGCAGTGTCTGCCCGCGTTCAGATTTCCCAAAATTTCCACGATTCCATTCGACCAGATCAAACCAGTTAATTTCGTTATAGTTTCATCGATTTTGAATGCCCCAAATGATTCTGTTGTTTTATTTGTTTCGTATTTTATTTTATTTTACTCTTTTCCGTGTTTTCGGTATACAGTAAGATGCGAAGCTGAGCGTGGCATTTAAATGAAATTTTTATAGAAATAAAATCACGATTTTCAAATCGTTTTACTTTTGTAGGAATGTCGCATCAAAATACCACATGATAAGGTGCGAAACTTATACGAAAATACAATTTCATAAAGCATGAAATGTATGTTTCTTTAAACACAAATCTAACCTGAAAAATACAAAATTTGATTCGTTACTTTCACGATCAACTACAATACAAATCGTATATTGTTCCTCCTCTTTCGACGCAAATCCAACAAAACAGATTTTCGCTTAGCCCGGCAATCTGAAATAAACGAAAATCGCGATGAAATCCACGGGGTGAAATTATTTCGAGACGAACGAGCGATAATAAAGTAGTTTGCAACAGTGCTGGGTAGGTTCCTTGAAATGTTTTTCAAGCCATTGTCGCGACGTTTGGTGTATTTGTATCTCGCGACGAAGAAATATTCTGCGGATGCAGCTGTTGTCGCCGCGGGGTTCTCGACTTTCGCTGGCAATTCTATCGGAAGTCCGGAACGATTCAATTGTTCGGAGGTATCGAGGCAACGAAAATCATTCTGGAGGAAAAATAATTGCGCGAGATGGGAACGGTAATGCCTGTAAGCGACAAAAGCAGTCACGGCACGCGTGAACACCACAGTTCAACGCGTCCAATTAACAATATTGTGATTTGATGGCAACGTTCAGTGCAAACGCGACAGATTATGTAACAGTAACAGTCGCTGAATACTCCCTGTGACTTTCTTTCATATTCTGCTTCAAACTCGCGTCTTGTATATTGCGTCAATTTAAAATTCTTATTGCAATATACTGCGTTGAGAAAGAACGAGCAAAATCTCGTTCGAAATATATTAAAAAACGAAGTAATATCGCTTCCAAAGCTTATGTTTGCTATTGTAGAAAGAACGAAACACAAGATATTAAGAATTTTACTTTTCGTAATATCTTTGTTCACAGTGACGATTAGTATTTCGAGCGTACTCCAAAATCCTTCAATAATAAACTAATTATGAAACACCTGATAACAGAATAATTAATAAAATAATCTTCCTAAAACCTTCAACATCCACCGTCGACTAACCGGAAGTAACTTTTCATCTCTCCAAAAGCTCACACCTCACTTTCAAGAACCCACATCCGACCAGAAAATACCAAATGTTTAACCGCCACCCTCTTTCCGCTGTATTCTTCCATCTCGTTCTAGCCATTTGCCTTCTCACCGCTCCATTTTCGTTTCATCATTCATCATTTAAGATACGATTCTTTTGTAAAACGTTCGGCGTGTCGCCTCTCGTGCACCGGAAACGCGCAAATAGCCAGATAAACATCTTCGCTCTCGATTCCTGAATCGCGATCTATTTGTCAATTGCCGAGTGGGTCGATCCTAAAAATACATTGCAGGACAGCCAATTTTGACAATGGCGGCTATAAATAGATTATTAGGCGTTGGAATCGCGCAACACCTGATACGAAGGGAAGGCCAGACCGAGTTCACGCCATGGCATTCCAAAGGCTTTTGGTTCGTGCAGCCAACCGCCAGGGAGTTCCCATTTTACGCGTCCTGTTCGCCGCTCGAAGGATCGACTAATATTTTACCTGCGTGCCGCGGGACAAAAGTGTTGACCGAGGCCCTTCGCATTCATTCGGTCGTGTCTCATGGGAAAGTGGCTCGCGATATTTCGTAATGAGCAGACTGCGGATTTTTATACGTTTATGGAAAATTGAAAAGCACAAAATTCCACAGAATATATATAAATAATAGGATAAAATATAGAAAATATGCAAGATATAGTACTTTCTATAATATTTAGGAGATGACAATTTCCTTAATTATATTAATAAAGATATGAATTCGCATAAATATTCGCAGTCTATTAAGGAGCAAGAATTAATCAGTTGGTTTTTTCTTTTTACATAGAAATTGAACCGTAATCACGTATCCAAGCCAAAAAGTTGAGAAAACGAAAAGTGAAGCCGGTCTGTTTAGTTACTGAAAGATTCCTATAACCTTTGCTACAAATTTCTCTCAAGGGAACCTCTACCTATGACAGTAATTAACGGGTAACCAATTTTCCCACCCCCAATTAACGCAATCAAAAAGCCTCATAATCAACAAGCAACACGATCAAACCAACTACGTACTTCGATTAATTCAAAGGCTACTCCATAATGATAACACAATACCGCCTCTTCCGACGAGGGAAGCGGAAAGCATCCTTGGCGTCAGTGGTTCGATGCATAGGCGATCCTAATCCACGCAGCCGCAAATCCATTTGCAGAGTAACAACTATCGAGGTAACAAGATCACCGGCCGATTCTGCTCTACTGTACCTTCATCATCTATGATCGAACTCTGTTCGCATACATACCTGCGTATATGTGTAGGTATCTGTGTACATAGGTCTATATGTATACAATGTGCTACCAAAATCATAGTCGCGAAGACGATGACTTCTTGTGTAGAAATAAATCGAAAAGTGTAACGTTTTTTCGTACCACCTTTTTCAAAGCAACAAATTTGTAAGGTTCAATGATTCTAAAATTCCAATAAAAATTACTTAACTCGACCCGAATATTATTCTCCGATTCAAATACTTAACTCTATCTTAGCCTTCCAAACAAATTTTCAAATTCCATTTTCCCCAGAACGAAGCGTCCTCTAAAGGAATCTTATTCTAAATTTCTCACTTTTTTTTACGTTAAGATTCACGCATCAATCCCAGTTGCAGCCCGATTTTAGAATCACTCTATACATATTTGTGCGCGCGCGTATATGCATGTGTACAGGTGTGTGTGTATTCTACTCCGTGTGCATACGTGTACCACCGTGCATCCGGTGTGTATGACACGGGTCGCATCGTAGCCAGTTTCGCCACATGCATACGCTCCAGCTCCGGCTGCATCATCGGTTATGTGCATGTATATGCATGACGCGTTGCAAGCGTGTAGCAAACAACGCGAACGGACGCGGTCGATCCGGCAATCTGATCTAAATACGTCCGGCGACGATACGCATCGCGAACCTACGCTGATTTCCATCCGATTTTCCTACTTTTTATCTCATACTTGCGATCTTTCTGTCGATTTTTAAAAGGTTGAGCTGTTGGCTGAAAGACGTGAAAATGGAGCAGGTTTGACAGTTGTCTTCCTGTTTGTCGAGGAATCAGGGAAGCGCGACATGAGAAGAATTTGTGGAAGTTCCTGAATTTTTGTGGTTAGGTATTATCGATGGTGGGATTGTATAAAGTGAAAATTTGAATTCATAAACACATATTGGGATATTTATGAGAAATGAAATGGTGGGCCACCTGAGAAATTATTAGAACTTCTAACAATTATTACTTTGTGTGTGACCTTACACTGTACGGAATTTATATAGTCAATATTGTATGTAATATTATGACATTCATATCTACACGAATATAATTATGAAAATTCCACCTAAATAAAGAATTGTTTTTATCTATCAGATATTATAACGAATGCTATCGTTTGCATAACGACAATGAGTCACTCTATGCTATATTTTATTTATATTATATTTTATGACGAAATATGTTTGCATTTTCTTGTGATAAGTTAAATACACAGATTTCTATATACAGAATTTTAATAAATAATTTGTTTTGTATAAAAATTACATCTCAGGATTAGACAATAGTTTAAAAAATTGGTTCGTGTATCACTGATGTTGTCTGATCTTATCGCAAATAATGCTGAATAAATCTTCCCTAACGAGAAAGACATTAGTTCTAAGCTGTTTGAAAATCCATAAGATAATCTGTTTTCCTTGAACGGTTCTTAACTGTTTCGCTCACAAGGATCTGATCGTTATGTGAGGTGCATCGTGCACGTTCGATGGAATAGTAGATATATAACATTCTACAAGCCGATTTCCTTTTCAACGTTAAATAACGTGTGATTCTGGTAAATAATTCGTCAAATATTCGTTTATGAAGGATTCATTAAATATTCATTATAACATAGAAATGTTTACGTGACAATATCAGGCGGTACTTCAGTATTCTGATTTTCCTGCCAGTTCTTTGCCAGCAACAATGCAAGATTTACCAGTTCCTGTGATAAAGTGTTCCATTGTCTCTCGATTCATCAAATGAAACCTTAAACGATCGTATTGCGAGCGACAACCTGATCCTCAATAGTACACTGGCACAAAGGAGGGAAGCCCCGCGATGGAAACGAAAGCAATTTGTTAAATATTGCTTCCGACAATCACAAACGACACGGACACGGGACAGGATGTTGTTCGTTTCTCCAAGATTCTGAAAATATTTCAACGTGAATAAATCTCAGCAACTTGGAATGTCGACTATGTAGTAGTTACACATCCCTTAAAATATCGTTAATAATAGTGATTCAAATGATATTAGCGATTTTTTAAAGAAATATGATTTTTTAAAGAAATAAATATTTTTTAAAATAATAAGAAATGTTTTTCTGAAAAATAATTAACAACTCTGTATTAACAATCCGGTATAAAAAATTGGAAAAATTCGATTAATGGCAAATATTTATGATTTCATGTGGTTTTATATATAGGTTTATGAATTTCAAGCTTTTCACCGTTTGATCAAATACTATAATAGGTTGAACTTTATAATTTTTTAAAAAGATTGATCTGTTTAAAACTTGTTAAATAATCTTTTATAGAAGAGAAATTAATAACAGTGGTTAACGATAAGACGTTAAATACAAATCTTCAGAACGTGCTTTGTAAGTTATGATACAATAATATAGGCAAGACAACATTTCAGATAGAAAAATTAATTGAAAATTTCTAGACTTTAGACATATTTTACCTTCTATCGTTAAATTTGGAAGAATTATAACTTTACGTAGTAGTTATACATCAAGTAATACCTTTCCTTCAAAATTTTTACTTTGTTCTTAAGTTTCCACTAAACTAAAATTTGACGTAGGTCATGTGAAAATTCTTCCTTGTATCCATTTCGAACTAGTTCTTTACGTTCCCAGAAGATTCTATACCACGAACAGGGTGTTAGAAAAACAGTCAGATGCGTTTGCTTGCCGGAAAGCCCATTGTAACTATGCAAACGTTGCTCTGGTTTGTTGTTCCGAACCCACTAAGCGAACTATCGTTCCGAGTTTTCGAATATTTAACAAATAATGACGTAGCGTAACGCTGACCATAAAACGAAATCACGAACCGGGAGACAGATGGAAAAGAAATGCGGTTTTCTCAATGCTTCTTTGTTCAGCATGATAGATCGAAATCGTGTCGTATAGCCTTATACATTGTTAGAGATATTTTAGAAATATTTTCCTTCACTATTGTTATTTGTATTATATTTAAAAAAAAATAGTATGTAATATTTTTATTATATATTATAATACTCCTGGCATTAAAATCTTCTCCTATTATTATTATAAGGGAAAAAATATTTTGCCTTATCCCTGATTCGACCACTCATCCCCTCAGCCTCTCAATTTTTTCAATCAAATCCCCCTGCATGAATATTATAATCCTCGATTTTGAAGATATCGTATCCTTGGACAGGTTGCTGAAATTCTTTTCTCAATGATTTAATAAGAAGATTTAAATCATTTTTAAGGCTACGCTGATGTAACGTTCAATTTCTTCTCATTTATATTTAGCGTATCTCTCGATTATTATTTTAATCGATATCGGCATTCGTATTATTAATTTCTCTGTCGTATTTGTTGTTATTTCATTCTAAATTTCGATTAGACAAACTTCTTCTAGCTTTGCATATAAATTTCGAATATTCCAAATACATTTGAATATTATTATAAAATATGGTAAGTAGGATATTGTTAAAATTTTACAAGTTTTGTGGAATCGTCGAAGCGTTTGAATTCGATTTCCCGTGAAAATTCAAATGGCAGCTGAGATTCATATTTAGCACGTCGAGAACGCCGCAGCTCGGTTAATTACGAATTTTAACGCTGTATCTTGAACACGATTCCGTCGGCTAAATTGTTCGCAAAACTTTTAATAGCGAACCGTTAAAATCAAAAACTCGGCTAAAAGCTGCACCGAACAAAATGATTATATTCTTGAAAGCACGCTTTAAGCACGGCCTAATATTATCGTCGCATTATCATTACCAAACACCTGCAAAATAGCATCGATTTTTATCGATTTTAAACCCGATTATATCTACTTAACGTGCATTATAATAATAAATTCTTTTTATAAAATTTCATACAAAAATATAAAGAAAATTAAAAAATATCTCGTTTATTTTTGTCTCGTAGGTATACCGATATAGATTCACGATCGAATCTCAAATTCAATTTTCGTAAATATTTCATGATTTTTAATAGAAATTTCATATTATATTATTTTGATAAACTTGGAATAAAAATTTCATATCATATTATTTAGTTTAATAATTCATAATTTTTAATGAACGTTTCAGTGAATTTACAACATACACATTTATATTTTTGATTTGAATGATCTTTTGCAAGGTATATATATTTTCAATTAAAAATTCGAAACATAATATGTACGTAATATATAGAAACTTTGATATATGTAATATTTTTTACAAAATATAATACTAATAATTCGTCATCTTACTGGTATTGTACCATGATAATCGTAAACCAGGTCTTTGTTAAGTGTTCCACTTATATTTTACATTCGAGTATATTATTAGATAAGACAGGTTTTTAGCAAATCGTTTCGAACATCGCTTCTGTCTTATTTGTATGTTAAAACATTTTGTCATATGATTTTCGCGTCCCCTTATCGAACTTAAAGCACTGATACGATTATCTAAAGAAGTTACGTTGCAATAATTGAAAGTATAATATGTGCAATAAGCAAATGAACGATCGACTAGTCATCACTGTGCACAAGTATACATAGATATACTAAGCACATCGACGCACTTTATGATTTAAGTGAATGTAAATAATATTTATCTATTCCATTTGTGTCGTTCTGCAATCTGAAAAATTGAAGCGATGATTTGAAGAAAAAACTGATTGATAAAACAAGAGTTCATGAAGTATGTCACAGCTTGAATTATTCTACGATACAAGTGAAAGAAAAAAGTAGTAGTAGAGAAGACATTAGTCGAGAGATAAATATAACAAATTATTTTTAATAATAATATCCGGAATGTTTTATTTTTCAAAATGTCCAAGTAGTCGGTAATACTGTGTTATCGTGAAAATTTGTTATTTCAGGTATACTTTAGTCGAAATTATTTAAAAGGCAGAGTTTTTCATTTATACGTAACCCTCGATGGAGAATATTTATAATATAAGATTATTATTGACAAAAACAGCCTTCCAATAATTGTATTTAAAAGTTCCCAAATAATTTGTCTCTTTCAAAGACACGTTATTCCTTGGAGTTTCCGATCTTCGAATGAAGCTAATGATAAAAGATGTACTAAACACGTTTCAGTCGAGTCAACATCAAAACGCATATACGAAACGTTCTGCATAATTAATCGTTAAATCGTTAAACAGCCTCAAAGTGTATTGAATCGTGTGCTGGATGTTGTTTTCTGACGGGAACGAATCATCGATGATTTTAAGCCGCCGCCGATAGAAATGCCTCGAAAAACAAACCGCGTGCAATCCCGCTCTTAACACGAATACCTTCGTTATTTTTCCCGCCTTTTTCTCAAACGGGTTTCGTGACACGCAGAAAAATGCGAAAAGTTGACACAAACATTCCGTGTACATTTGTGCACCGATGGAAAATCCTGAGTGGCCAATGTGGCTATGCACTTTACTTGTCGTAACAACAAACGCTTCTATCGTGGCCATTTAGTCGATGCACGTAAGAACACGATAAGGATTCACGGATATTCTCGTGTGTTGAAGGATTAGCAACGCTGTTAGTTTCCCAACGCGTGTTCGAAATATGTAAATGCTTCCGAGATGCTGGAACAAGATTAAAAACATGAAGTGTCTGGTAATTAGGAATAATTCTTTTGAAATAACAGTATTTTTATTCTATTAGTGAATAATTATATTCGATATTTCTGGATTAATTTATCGTAACGTGATTTTAATCCTATCGGACCCAAAGCCGCGTATACACGTCTATTATTAATTATTTTATACTCAGGTATAATTATTGTCAAGAATTATGATTGAAAGCAACTTTGCTCCTGGTAATTATGATCATCACTCGTATTCACTTAATATCATTTTTTTGTTTATTGGATAGTGAATAACATTCAATAATATCATATCGTATAATTCATGTAGTTATTAGTATTTTTATTCTTATCTTCATTTCGATTTTATTGCTTTTAAAGAGTTTACATTAACCGATAAAAGATTTGTTTTAGTAAATGAACATTTGTTTAGTTGATAACGAATTAACACGTGATTTCAGTAACCGATCTATTGCATTGTAAAAACTGACAACTTTATATCGAGAGAGAGAGAGAGAGAGAGAGAGAGAGAGATTCATCAATTGTGTAAAGATAGTTATATTCCTGCATTTGTTTGAGATATGTACGTGCAGAGTTAGATTATTATCATCAGCCAAAGTTCACTGAATTCATAGTTCAAATCATTATGCGTGATATCTTCAACCTTCTAATGGACTATACATATTATCTATGTCAAGATATTTGTACGCTTCTTATATATTATTATGCTTACTGCTTGTGCTTTGTTTTCAAATCTTTTATTTTGTCTTAAACACAAAATAGAGCAATAAAACTTTGCAATATTTTTGGTCATAGCACTCGTTCATAACAAGTATATCTCTTTCCCGCCGAATTGAACTGGAATCAATTTAACTTTCTTACAAAGGGAAGAAGATTCTTCAGACTACTTGATTCAAATTTCTCAAATGTTCTCTTGCGTTAGCGAAATTCAAATTAGAAAATTGTCTTAATGAACATTTGTTTCCACCTAAAAAAGTTATCAACCTAGAACCTTAACCATACAGTCCTGTACAGATTTCCTTTCTTGTCTAAAACTAAAAATTGTCGAACCACGTTGAAAATGTGGCAGGTGAAGAATAAAACGAATCGAGAATTCATGGGAACAGAAACTTTATTCAGCTTCAATTGCATCGAGATGCGGCAGTTCCGCGCTGAGAATCAAGAGAGACAGATCGACCACGTATCTGTGTTATTTGAGGTAATCTTTAAAAAACCGTCTATATTTCTTTCCATTTACTCATTTGCCATTTTTCATTTACGAACGAATCGTAAGAACCGCGATCTATCTGTCTATCATGGTTCGTGTTCGTGTATGTTCAATTTATATTTATTCGCGTCTGCATGTGTTTGTGTTTGTTTGTATGTTAATTGTGATACATCTCAATTATACGTAGGCACGTATACATAGGTACATATACATACATACAGAAGGGGCGAGAAGTTGCACAGAATAATATTCTTCATATATCGTGTATATCGTCCGAGACGATATATGGATTATAATAAAGACGAGACTATCGGTAAACCTTCGAACGTTCGTATATTACACTTTGAACAGGCGGGTCTGCTTTTCAGTCTGATGTAATGCCCCACATTGGAATTTCATAGTTACGGAAAAACGTATGAAATTACGTATAGAGACATATTATCTTCTATTTTACGGCATCCTTCTTCTATTTACACAAATTTCTTAGTTCCCAAGCTAGAATTCCACTATCAACGCAAATATTTATAATTAATGTACGTTCGTTATTATTCTTGCATTTTGAGAAGTTTTTTTGATAATTTTACCCTCTATGACAATGAACTGCAGCTTAACGAGGAGATTTTAGGACTGGAAGTAAAGAACGTTTAAATTAAATACTTGATTTAAAAATACTTTATAAATACCACCTCCAGCTACTTTACGACCCCCCCCCCCCCGTGCCATAAATACCACGTAGTTTTATATCGACTGATAAAAATATATGACTAACTTACTTATTAATTTAATAAAAAGAATTCAGGTCTCACAATTTTACAGAAAAGGTGAGAAGTGCTGAAACTTTTGAGTGATTTTAACGTATATCTATAAGGAAGTAAGTACGATATCTTTTAATAGTCCATCTTGATGTTCATTCGCGAATAATGGAATTCTAAGCTCAAAATCTTCGACTACACGTATTCTTATACATTTATATTTATATAGTACACATAGACTCTCCCCTAACACGTGTTGCACGATACGTGGATTCAAGTACCGGACTCGAACTGAAAGATACATCGTGATTCGTACCGGAAGCGACGGGACATCAGTTCGAACAGCCAATTAATGGAGAAGTGGGAAATTCGTTCGTTCTATCCAAAAATACGCGAAAATAACATATTGCGCCGCATACTTCCAAGTAAACAAAAACCGCCATATGTATATTTACAAAGACAATTAGATAAATATTAATCTAATTACAAGGTGAAGGATCGAATTGGCATAGTCGAAGGAACTAAAACAATTTCGCAATTTGGCACGACTAATTAGCACCAGCTTAGTTTAGCGACGCACATTGGACCAAAATCGAAATTTCATGACTTAGATTCTTGGAGCATAAAATTAAAATAATTTTGGATCTTTATACTAACTAATTTTGTGCTCTAAAAATAAATTGGATTTACTCGAGTCAGAATCTTAAAATATATAACATACTCGGGTGAAATAATTCCGAATTTTTCTACTAATGACTCTTGTACGTTGAAAAGATATTGGAGTAGGGACTTTTTAATGAATTTTATTATCACACTCGACATTCGAGAGTTGAATAACGATATAACTTTAAAATCAGACAATTCAAAATTTGATTAATTCAGTAAATTTTTGTTCTCGCGATTAAATATATTTAATTATTGCTTCTTTATAGATAACTAAAATTTATCCTACAGACTAAAATGATTAATTTTCTATCCTTTGGTTTATTTTTAACTTATCAAAATTTATTAATACAAAGATCGTTAAATTTATTGGAAAATCGCCCTAAAGAATCTGTAAACTAAAGATTATTATTAAATTATGGATTTTTATTCATTTACCCAACATTTTAAAGTGCAAAAATATAAATAATACATCAATACACAAAAATATACAATGTATCTAAAATAAAAATATAATTTTAATTCATATTTTAAATTTTCAAATATTTTCTAATTTTTTATAGATAAAACAAATATCTATTTCAGTTCCATACTTCTTGTACAGCAAAACTTCAATTATTCGAACATCATGACTAGTGAAAAATTTAGGAATGTTCTCTGACAACAAAAATTGCAAAACAAAAATAGAAATTGGATGAAATTATGACACTTCTATTCGAAAGCTTTTATTTCTATCTAATATCAACATTCATAAAATAGTTACTAAAGTAAAAACATAATCGTAATCAAATAAATAATTCTCCTTGATATGAAAATAAAGTTATTCGATTATGCACAGATTAAACAGTATAAATTAGTAGTAAGTTCAAATAATCAAGGCGCTGCTGTACTCGTGAAAATAACGAGCTTGCATAAAAATCCACAATTCACAGTCCATAATCGTTCCCTTTCTCGTATCATCTAGTTAAATTTTATTCTAAATTTCGTTCGTGGACCACTGTGCCTCAAAACTTCCCAAATACCAACCCTCTAAACAATATAAAAGAAGGCCAAAAGCCGTCCATCAAAAGAATTCCCGACCTCTTATCCATCACCTCTTTATCCACCTCTACACGTCGCTTACTCCCAGCATCGTTCACCTTCACAATCCTCCAACCACCTCGAACAGTTTGTAATTAGTCTCGAACCAGAAAGAACTCGAGTAATAAACGCGAAATCTTCCATTAAACGTTGGACCCATTGCTGGAGGTCGCCGGCACGTAATAATTCCTCGCTTGCAGATGGCTCTGAATATGAAGTCCCGAAATCTGCCCACTCTGAATGCCCTGATTGGTCCAGTGACCAGCCGTCGAGATGACCTTAGCCTCAGGACTGGCCGACGGCGTGTTGGGCGACGGCAGAGCATTTGTCTCAGCCACAACATCCACATCAACATCCTCCTCATCCTGATCAGGCTCCTGAAGATCATGTAACTCATCCTCACTGCAACTAAACCTCCTTGCCTTCTGTGGCCTGAGATCGGACTCTATCTGATGCTGGTCATCAGGCGCAAGGAGACTCGCGACGTCGAACTGTCTCTTCCTCGAAGGTTGAAAAGTCGATGACTGCCTCAGAGTTTGACTCTGGAATGTTTGTTGCTGCTGTTGTTGCTGTTGATGGTGTGGATGATGGTGATGCGGTGTCCAGATTCCCGGCATGGGCTGAGAAGCCACTGGGGGTCCTAAAGTAGCTGGAGGAGGTGGCGTGGCTGGTAACGGAGGTGGGCTTGGACTATCTGGCTCCTCGTCGACGGCTAGACCCATGTGCCTTCTCACCTTCCTCTGAGCCTTGCGTCTCCTGAAATCTCCCCGTCGAAAGTCTTCTAGATTCGCTGGATGTATAGCCCAATAATGACCTTTTCCATTAGCACTTCTTCCTGATTTAACGAAACAGTCGTTCAGTGACAAATTGTGTCTTATTGAGTTCCTCCAGCCTGGTCCCCGTGTTCTAAAGTAAGGATAGTGTTCTAATATATGCTGGTAGATATCCGATAGTACGAGTTTCTTCTCTGGCGAAGACAAGATCGCCATGGCGATAAGGCCAATGTAACTATGTTGAGGTTTGGGCTCTTCCGGTATCCGCTGATGATGAGGATGAAGAAGGGCCATGGACAGAGCTAACCGACTAGGATATCCGGCAGCAGCCGCTGCAGCCGGATATAATGGTAGCGGCGCAGGAAACCCTGGGCCCATCCCTAGATGTGTTGGAGCACTGGATGGAGGATGCCCCACGCCTGGATGTTGGGGATGCAGCTGCTGAGCCAGCCTCAGTCTCTCAGCCATTGCGTAGTGGTATAATTGAAGTCTATAGTGTTCCAGTCCAGGCAAGAAGCCTGTCATGGGGTTGCCCAGACCGACGGCTAGAGGCTCCTTGGCTGGCGGTGGGCTCTCGTTGCTGCACATGGTCGTTTCTTGAGAAACCAATTGTCTAGGATCCTAGATCACTACCACAATCATGAAACTTCACAGTCTTCATTCAGTGTCTTAATAATAATTCATATGTCAATAACGGGAATTTTTATGAAATATCTTTACATTTAATAGGTGTCACTGGTATGATAGTTCGTAATGTCGCAAGCACGAATGAATTTTGAGCTTGAGTTCGACGAAGCACAGTGGTATTGGAATAAGTGAAAAACGAAATTAGAGATCGGTACGGAGTGTGGATCGATCGCGACCGATGTTTTCCGTAGGTTTTCAGGCTGTTTGCCACGATGCGCTTCGAGCGACCGACTGGTCATGATTTACGATTCGGCCGTCTGCCAGGAGAGCACCGATGGCTTCTCCCCACTAGGTGCTAGGGGAGAGACGACAAGCTCCGCCCGTTTACCCGGAATAGAGTGCGGGCTTTGTATGCCGAGACCTGAACCCGTGAAACGATCCTCCGACCAATAAGCACAGAGAGGACGGTCGAAGATGGAACCCTCTGCCATCCCGCCACACCTACCACCATGGATATTGATCCTGAGCTTCGTATCTGTTGCGGGGGCGGCGGCGCGACTCGCCGATGCTGCCCGGTTCTCTTATCTTTCGATACGAAGCTCGATATCATTGCCGATCGAAGTCCAGCTGGAGAGACGAGACGATGTGTTTTGAGTAGCAAAGGACCCAAGTATGGGGTAAGTATACTTCCGTTTATTACACTATCCTCCTTTGTTCCTTATTACATACTGTCGTTCTGACTTGTGACACTCTTGACACGAAATTCACTCAAGACAGCGATTAAGATTTATTTGATATTATTATCGTCCAAAAAAAAAAAAACGAAAGAATTTCAACAGGAACCACGCATATAATTTCATCGATAAAGTCGTAAGTTGGAATAATGTCTTATTAATGATAAAAGAAGGAAGAAAGAAACTATAACTAGCTTTATAGCGACATGATTAATTCATGTAATAGATATTGTAGCCAGTACTGTACCATGAATATTTTACACATTTTAGCGCACTATACGCGTTCCCTGCAATTTTGTGATTTTAAATTTTTCATAAATTCGTAAAAATCTGCGATCTAGTTACGACATATTGTGCGGATGAGCAGCGAAGTTTTGTTGTACGATTATGTCGTGGGAAGAGGTTTCGGATGAAATTGTGTGAGTGACTGGTATTGTGATAGATTTTTACTATACAAGGAGTTTAGGTTGTAGCATGGAATGTACGATGTGATTTTATCGTTATCGCGAATTAAAGAAAACTTCAGGTGTAAAACAAATATAATTGCTTTAACTAAATTCACAAAAATATGAATTTATATAAATTTCCACAGTCTGATTATAATTTTCGACTTGTCGAAATTTTTCAACTTTCTACATTTGCTATGAAAAACTACCGAATATTATCGTAATTATAATCAGCTACATGAAATTGCAATAAATGTTTTTATATGATTCTTAAAACTATAGTAGAAACTAAGATACTTTCTAAACCAAGAACATTTCTTATAGGTACGGAAGTACCTACCTGTTCAGAAACACTTTCTTCCTTTCACACGTTGTTACTTCCGTTCCTTTAGAACGGATCTGAACACGTAACGTTCTTTACTTATGTATTAATCTTCATACTCAGCTAGGGAGTGTTTCATTACATAATTCTTACTAATGGTAAAGGTACTTTTTTTCTTTCCTCCGTAATTGTAACAAAAAGTCGAGTCTATAAGTAGTTACTCGAAGTTGATTTTGCTGCGTAATACTGTAATAATATATTTGCACCATGTAATATTAATGTAAATTAACAAATGAGTTGCGAAAATATTAAATAATAAATAGTAATAATTATAGTAAATAAGCTGTTGCGAATGAGTATATGACAACTGCACTGTAGACTTCTATTTTTGTTATTTCATGTTCATTACGAAGACATTTGATAAATACAATTAGGGTTACATAATTTGTTTCGTACCTGAATGAAAAACTGATAAATCTAGAATTTGATGAATACGATTACGTATGTTTCCCATACTTAATGTTAGTTAAGACTTTTTTAGGTATCACGTTTGGAATATAAAACAAAGAATCTATTTTGATGATAACTTATCACACCACTGTACGTGGAGATAACAACTATTCTATATTATATGAAATGTATTCGTATATTTATGATTGCTGAATATCCGAGAGGGTACCTACTTGTATACCGTATGTACTCTTTGTGACAAACAAATTTTAATCGATTCTCGTATTCCCAGCAGAGAAATCATTGCTCCATAACTTCGACCAAACTTCCAACTTCCAAATCACCTATTTAGTCACTGTGTTAGGTACCTAATTCAAAAAGGGGAGGGCCACTTTTCAGAATTCCCTCCACTTACTCGTAGCAACGAACACGGTCCCTCATTCACAAGATCCTTTTCGTCTTTACATACGAACGCTACAACAAAAGACACAGAACTAGAGAGAGTGAGAGAGAGAAAGAGAGAGAGAGAAAGAAAGAGAGAGGCGCAGAAAGAGAGAGAAAAATGAACCGGTACGCGCATTTATATGGAGGCGCCGCCCTGCAACTATTTGTAAGCATCCGCCATGCTGGTTTCATATCTGCCGTTTCGGCTTGCACAAAAACACTATTTTTCACGAGCGGCCCAGCTGCAATATGGCGCGTTTACAGAACTCGCTGACACGGCGTGCATCGACTCCGATTGCAATTGTTGCGTTTCATTGCAAATAACAGTTTCGCGCCCCTCCGTGACCCTCGTTTCACCCTTCTGCCCCCTTCACTGCCCCCCACCTCTTCATGATTCGTTGATATCGCCCCTACTACTGTCGCGTTCCCGCGTTCTTCCGTTTCGATGTATCGTCCACGGAAATACCGACTCGTGTCAATTGGAAGCAGCATATGCATCGAATGAAATCGGAATTTAACGAAGAATGGTCATTCGTTCAAACAGCGAACTGTCACCGTTTACCTTCGCGACAAAACCTACTTCACGAAAGGAAGAATTTGTTAACAAATCCAACATCCCATTTATCTCATCCCGATGTTCCAGTAACTCTATATTAGGACCGATCAGATACGATTGTGAAATAGGAATCATTCAAGTGTCCGTATTGTTATTTTCGCGGCAAAAAACTCGTTCGGATAAGATCTCAAGGCAGTAGCCAAGGAAACAGTATCATTTGTCGTGAAGAAAGCAACGGTGGCCACACGAAACCTGCTGTCAAAACACAATAAAACGAGAGACGATCCACGAAAGAAGATCGCCGCACGATTTTTGCCCTTGCTTCGGCTCCAACTCGCGCGATACGTATGTGAATAATTCTTATGCGCGCGTCTGTGTGTGTGCGTGTGTGTGTTAGCTAAGTGTAGATATAGCAAGCATCGGCTGAATGTATATAGATACCGGTCCATTGTGTAGCGTGGCTAAAATGCTCTTCTCGCGGCGAATAATGGCGATAATTGTGACGAAATGGAGCGTCATTGTGGGAAAAAAGGTACTGTAACGATCGAGGCCGGGTAAGTGGCAGATGTATGGCGCTCGATTGACAGCTTCTCCCATTTCTTTCCTCGCGGTTGTTGCCGATTCGTATTCTTCCTTTAATTTATCTTTTCTGCATAGAGTATGTTGGTACTTCTCTAGACAGAGCATATTAGGGCGATATTTAAGTAAGCATTCCTTCGATGAATATTTCTACTTATTTCGAAATAAGCGTATGTTTGAACTATTGCAAATCAGATACGAATAACATAATACAGAATACGAATATTAAAAAGGTTGAAACATTGTTGGTAATTTCGGCATAAAATTACATCAGACATTACGAGGCTTTCTTTTCCTTAATAAAGCTAAAACCGAATAAATTGTGTAACAATTTAATAATATGTACCTTGATGCATCAGAAAATTTCGTACATCTAATGTCTTTGTTGTAATATTTTATATTTCAAGGATGTATTTAGGCCTTTATAACTGACTGCATAAGAATGTCGTTCTCCTTTATAGTGCTATAATACAAGTATCATAAACACCTATTTTTCTCTTCATCTTGGACAATTTCCAAATAAATCACGCAACGATATCATTTAAAATCTGGAATATAATGGAACACGATTTGGGACAATGAATTTTATCGTTAGATGGTGAGCTATTTGTAACTTTGTTAAACCACATAGTCGTTAATCTCTGCTTTGCCAATACTCCAGGTATGTAATCCAGGGGCAGAACAGATAGATACCGAGTAACTTCGATGGCAAGGTTAATAAATGTCATGGTAGAGAGGCGACCAAGCAACTTCGAGGCATGGACGGTCGAGTTTCGTGTAGCCGGACTGCACAAGGTATCTGTTAGTTTTGATGCTTCAAAATACACTCCTAATCGGTTTTCAAACTCCCTCTAAACGCTCGCGAAAACGTAGGATCCGATAAACCAAACTTGAAGATTTCCAGGCAACGGAAACGAGCTTTTGAAATCGTCGAGAATCCAAATAACAACGCGTGAATTAAATTCAATACATAATATTCTACTTAGAATTAAAAGTATAATTAGTGTATCATTCTAATTAAACTACGAATTTTTACTACGAATTCGCGTTTCTGTGAATAAAAGAAATGGGATGTAGATAATACTAAACTTTGAATAGCTTACATACCATTGCGATACCAGTCAGATTGGCTAACAGAACGCATCAAACTCACGAAACAGTTATATGTATTTGCTGGAAAACTAGAAAATATTAGAGATGAATTATATTTTCATTATTCGTTCAACTTGATATTTTCTACGATAAAGCGAGTATACCAGCAATTTTATTAAAAAGTGTTTGTTCGAAGTTTTACTGAAAACAGGAGATGTTCTAACACTTTTGAATGTCTCGAGGCAAGCAGATATTTCACAAAGCTATACTAGGTACAACTTCCTCCTTAAACTCCCATTTTCCATCTCATCCTCCTCGCAACCCATTCAATTCTCCCGAACAATATTCCAATTCCCTTTAACGTCTTATAACTACAGATATTATTTCCCATACAACCACCATCCTCCCTTCGCATAATTAACTTCACTCCCTCCCACATCCTCCATTCCGTTGAAAATCCTACTCTGAACCAAATCGAGCGACACCAGCAACATTTCTGCGGCTGCACGCGTGCTCAGACACGGCTCAGGAGTAGCACCACGCATCCATTAAATTCACTCCAGCACACCACGCAAAGAGAAAGAGCATTTAACAACGGTGCTTTATGCATATTCTAACGAGCTTGTAATCAACTGCTACTAAACATTAGCAGGGCTTCTGGCCTCGGCCCCCGTGACGCCCTTTATAACGAGAGAGAGAGAAAGAGAGAGAGAGAGAGAAAGAGAGAGAGAGAGAGAGAGAGAGAGAGAGCCAGCCTGGAAAATGAAGAACCATGTAGAGAATACAGGGTGTTTCAGTATTGATGATACAGATAAGACAGGGGTAGTTCTATATGAAAGGTAAGTCGAAGATGTAGAATAATTTTTTTTCATTTGACGTTTCGTTTTCGAAAAAATCAAGTTTGAAAGCGTACTTAGACTTGGCTAGTTCCGGACTGGATAGAAACGAATAATTGAGAAGAGGTTACTGTTCCGGTGAAAGTAAGTCGAAAAAGGTAGAATCAAACGTTTCATAGGACGCTTCGTTTACGAAGAGAATGAAATTTGAAAATTATTCAGGTATAATTCTGTGTCAATTCTTAGCTAAACACGTCCAAACTCTATTATCTTGAAAATGAAGCCCCGAACGAGAGAATGTTACTCTACGTTTTTCGCCTATTTTCGCATTTAGAACAACCTCCTGCCAATTAGTCAAGTTTACTGAATTTTCGGCCTCGCGGCACAGAGCAGGTGAACTTTACATTTACATATACATTTACATTGCACACATACCCATACAACGATTCGTTCGTCTCTCTTGTCTTTCCACACCTAACAATCTCTCGTCGATTATGCACTATTACCTATATCTAAATTCGCATGCGCTAAATAAATTTTCAAATTCGATTTTCTCGACAACGAAGCGCCATATGAAGAAATTGTATTATATGTCTTCGGTGTATTTCTTCACGTTAAGATGGCCTCTTGTCGATTCTACGACGATTACTGGAACACCCTGTGTACCGAAGAGAAAAGGAAGAGAGAAAACGGTACAAGGCGAAGAGAAACACGATAGAACCTTGTGGAGAAGAGAGAAGGTCCATTAGCTTTGACGCTGGCTCTCAAAGGGATGCTACCGTTTTAGTGACGTGTACCATCCTGTTTCCTAAGCATCCCTTTTACGTTGCGCGACGTTATTGCACCGAGATAGGAAAATATCGTTTCAGAGAACGCTGCGCTCGCTGTCTCGCTCTCTGCTTAAATATTCATAATTTATA
This sequence comes from Bombus affinis, assembly GCF_024516045.1. Lineage (NCBI taxonomy): Eukaryota > Metazoa > Arthropoda > Insecta > Hymenoptera > Apidae > Bombus > Bombus affinis. Next base: position 3,750,025 of record NC_066349.1, on the reverse strand, counting down.
AACTCTATCGTGCCAGTCCCGTCGGGGGCTTCCCTGTTTCCCGGCATGAGATTTCACGAGATTCTTGGATCTTCTTTTGGGGATAATGTAGGTAAATGGTTATGTGGCAAATTGTGACAAGTTGTATGGGAGTTTAATGGATTTTGAAGTGTTTTACTCGTAACATGTTATATCTAATGTATACGTAGTATATATATGGGTGTGTGTGTTACATGTTATATTATACATATATCAACCGCGGATTTTTATGCGTTTAGAGAAAATTTGAAGGTAGAGAAATGCACATGTTCTGCAAAGATACATCAAATATCTAAAGTATAATACCGTTTATAGGACTCAGCACGTGAAATAATGCTTTACACAACTTAGAAATATGAATTTACATAAATCTGTAATCTAATTACACACATCGGAACGTATCTGCCACTTTGTAACGAGTCCTTCTATAATATCATTTTTAATCTATGCAGTCCAACCCAATCTCCGAAAGAAATTTCATCTGTTAAAATCCTTTAACCCTTCAACGATCAATACAGATATTTACCAAACATCTTGAAGAAAGCGAAACTGCCAGCACGCGTACTCGAAAAAGCCCGAAAGAAACGCTATTAACATCGATTAGTAGTTCGTTTTCAAGGCGTGAAACTGTCGAGAGTGAAGCACTCGAGAACACGGAGTACCCTCGAGAAGGCGATGACGCGCGCAACGATGAAATAACGAATCGCCACTTGAAAGCGGAAGCGAAGGAAGAAGGGAATCGCTCCACGGGATGCCATTTCTGTTTACATCTGTGGCCTTTCGAGATTTAACGAGACGTGATAGACGTAATAGAGTTTTCGAGGGTGAATGCTTCAAGGAAAGAATAAAGTTCCTGGTCAAATTTATACGTTACACTCAAAATATTTGGAAAATGATTATTTAATGATATGGAGAAAGCCTTCTCAAACTTTGTGAAATTCGAAAATTATTATTTTAATTAAATTACGATAATACGTGAAGGTTTTCGCTATCAAGTCAATCGATAGAGGTATCCTATATAAAATTGCACGTTCTCAGTCGAATCACACACAAGAAGTGTGTCATAACCATCCTTCACCGACCAAATTACGAAGATAAAAGAGTAAAATTTTCATAATCAGTCGTATTGTTGCCTCTGTAACATGCTTACAGTGACAATTCGAACAACGCGTTTTTCGAATTATCCCACTTTCTGAATCGAACGTCGGATAAACATAAATATGTATAAAGTTTCGAAAGTATTGTATATATGAGAACTATTTGTCAAATGCAGCACTGTAAGAAGTGAAAATGCACGATACACGTGTTGATGGCTTCCATTATGGCTGCCCATAGTACTATACCAACATTACAATTCAAAGACCGCTTCCTCGACAATCAGCCCAACGCCATAGAACTCGAACGTTCGAAAAGGCCGCAAAAGTATGGCAAATTCGAGAGTCATCGGAACGCGTGCAGCGCAAATTAAGTATCGGGCCACAGGCCCTTTGTGGTTCGAAAAAGAGGCGCGTAAGGGACACGGGCGAAGAGAATGGAGGGAAAGGACAGAAGAAGGTGGCTGGTTCCTCTTTTCACGCGGTAACTCCACGCCCATCATTTCACGCGACAATGGTCAGTGTCCCGCGACAAAGGCTAAACACCCAAAATATTGCCGAAAATCCTACTATTCCCTTCGATGGACATCGCCATACTAGCAGAAAGAGTAGACGGGTGCAGCGGTCCGGCTAAATATCTCGAAATTTAATCTGTCCCCCTCCCTCTAATCCTGTTACACGGCCAAGCGGTCACGTTTCAGCGGACATCGTCGACAACGAAATCAAGAAGGTGGTTCGAAAGATCTCGAGGACTTCCGCTTGGGTTCTGGCGCGCCTTCGCGCGAAAATTTTGATTTAAACGTGGTCGGAAGTGTTGGTTCGTCCCCCTTTTTGGATTTTAACTGATTCAAATTTTAAGTTTCTCGGATCGGTGGAAACAAAGCGTCAATGAGTTCCAAAAAAATGCATCGACCGTTAATAGTATAAATAAAATTCGTTCCTTCTTATTTGCAAATTTAATATGATTAGCTCGCGGATGTTTATACATTTATGGAAAACTAAAAGATGCGAAATTATATAGAATATTGGAAGTACAGCGACAAGCGTAATATTTAGTAGGTGAAAGATATCTTTGCTTAGATTCTATCTCTTTAATTATAGCGATGAAGGCTTAAGATTGTATAAAAACGTGCATTATCTAAGAAATAGTTAAAACCATTGTACGATATCTTCCATATACTAATTCTAAATAACCGCGCAACAAAATCTCTTATTGAATTCAAAAAATTCTTCTAGTAGCGTGCAATCCTAGCAATTTCTAATTATCCCGAAATTATTTCCAAGATTATCCGCTAGAAACTAATACTCATCTGTAGAGTAGCAATCATTTTCAATTTGAAGACGACGGTAATTTGCTTTCATTTCCAAGCATGACACATTCATCTTTACACGAGGTTGTTGCTCCTCAGAGGAAACCCATAACCGTCTATAACTAATTTAAAAAAAAGCCAGCGACCGTTTAGCGATTACTTTTCACTCTGTAGAAATGTTTGTCAATAATAATTTATTGCAAAATACGTACAAAAAGGCTACAGCGAATCATTAAGTTTCTCTTTTGAATTCGTTTTTAGTTTACGCTCATTTCGAAAGAATTTAATAGATATAATATTTATTACGTAATTTGTTTCATAAAAAAGAAAAAGTTACTTTATAGACTTAGAACCTTAAGCAACACAGTTTTGTACGGCTTCCATATTATCTTCATTTCAAATAAAATGTGCGTAGCCCTGATTCTGTGAAACGAAGAGTTGCTTATTCGAAAGAATCATGACACCGTCGGCGTGGATACACGTTATTATTAGTGGACCAGGCCCAGGAACACAATGGTATTCAGAACGATCTGAAACATAGACAGGGTTGTGGACGGCTGTTGCAACAAGTCGAGTGTTTTCCTAGGTTCCCTAAATATGGACCATAGCAGAGGCTTCAGTTAGTGAACCGTGTCAACGTACATAGCCAAAATCTGTGGAGAATAACAATTTCATAGACCGCCACGAGTTTTACGTAACATTGTTAAAAATAATACTAATTAACAATCGTTTTTCAAAAACCTAAGTCGTTAAAAATAGACGATATCAATTGACAGTCACTCGAAATAGAGCCTGTTCGAAATAATATTAATCTCAAGACACGAATTATTTCTACTAACAGTGTTTGATAACAGAACTCGACATATTATTACAGTCGACATAAATACTAGGATGGACGATTAGCTATCAGAAAGATCGATGCAAGGGATTTGAAAAAATCACGGTCCTTTCCGATCGACAATCAGGAATACAAGATCAAAGCTACTCTACTGTCATGGTTAACGTCCAAATGTCGCCAACGTCAGCGAAGTTTCAAATGAATATTTTAGGGTAACCGCTGTCGATGGGATCCCGTTGATGTTGCAACCCTCCCGATGTTGTTCCCGCAAAGAGCATTTGTGTAATCTATCAGTACGTCCAGGAGTTTCAGGGATGAAACCCTTTTGTCGTTCGTGCGAGGTGCTTAAGCGGTTGGTTAAGTTAGAAATAGGGTGCCGTGTCTCCACACACGTAAATCACGAAGCGAATTATTGTTTTACATGATTTCCCATCGATTCCTTAATTAAACGTCTCTCTGTTGTGTTTTAATTAATATCACAATATTAATATTTACGATAAAGCCTTTAAATCTTATGTTAAAATCTTTATCACGGAGAGTCTAGAGTACAGAACAGAAGTGTATTTTAGTAATCAAACGTAAATTATTACAGTCATCGATAATGTAACGATACTATTTATAGGATTGATATAGGTCAGAGTAAAAAAAGTTTGCGTTTTCTATTATTCTCGATATCTTCATCGATAACCTCGTACTCGTCCACACAAGTCCACCAGTCATTTAATCGCTAATACTTCATGTTATACCTAATACTTCAATCTCATATTCTATTACAAAGAATACTATGCGTGGTTTGGCCGCACCCCGCGATACGACCGTTTACACGTACATATTTAACATTACGTCGCGACTCGTCACAAGGACCCCTTTCAGTTTCCATTATGGAGAACGATTAACAAAACAGGGGATCCCCTTTGTTGCCGACTCCGGCCACGGAGACAACCACCACGCCACGCGACAGCTGTCCGATAATATCGATGTCTCTCGATCTTGATATCCCGATGTCTACTGCAAATTATTATTCCTTATTGTCATATAGATTCCTTTGTTCGTTATCCCTTATAGATTCTTATTGTTAGCTTCATCCTTTCTCGGAATTCGTTGGTTGTTTCGCGATTTTTCATTTCTGTTGTGAATTGTAATATTCTTATATTCATTTGCACATAAGAATTTGTATATTTTTGTGCGAAAAGTATTGAAATTGAATTGGGAATTTTTATACAAAGAACGGTAGATAGTACTTGTGTGTATAGCGATCGGATAACAGGATGTGTGTAATATTTACGTTTTTCTCGTAAAAGATAAGAAAAAGTAAGTAAGTAAAACGAAAGTAAGTGAATTAAAATATTTGTATAAATTTATCTTATTACATAGAGGTAATTCGAAAATGCATTTCTATGCGAGCATTCCGATGCAAAGTTATGATTGAAGAGCAGCGGTACAAATGACGTTAAAATACGAAAAATTCGTGGAAACAGTTGTCATATGAAGGTTGGTAGTAAGGTGCTTATGCTTTTCAGGTTGGTGTTTCGTACAAAAGTGTAGGGTAGGTAGACTACGTAGAAGCGGATTGGATTAGGATTTGGCAGAAAGGGTAGCAGAGGAGGTCGAACCCAATTTGCATGCCATAAACCACGTCGGCTCGTGAGATTCAATTTGAAAAAGAGTAGCGGAAAGCCTGGCCATGCATGTACTGTGCTTTCCTTCTTCGGACAATCCTTATTCTATATATCTACTTAAAATTGTAGCGAAATTTTGAATTGTGAAATGATTAAATTAATTGGGTGTTTCAAATAGATAAGTTTTGCATATGTACTATATGTATATGTACTATGATTTTTTCACGTATCTTCAGGTAACTTTAAATGATCTTCTTCGGTCTTTACCGAAATTAAAACGAATTAATTATTGGTCAATATTAACTATAACTCATATATACCTCGTTTTATCATTGAAAGAGAAAGTCGAGTCAAATTACGTTAATAAGCTAAGGACAATATTACGAACCAAAAATAATTATTTACGAAAGCAACTGGAGGGAAGCGACACCGAAAAGAATACTTATACGTACAGATGTACGAACATGTGTTTCGCGGCGTTAAATACGCGGTAACACTCGATGGATTTATTCAGTCTGTCATTGGACCCCGTGGCGACATGAAACTGCACACTTATTTCTCGTGTTACACCCACGTACCATTGGGTAATCATCGTATAATAGCCGAATAATCATTTGTACAAGGAGGGTCGCCACGATGAACGCTAGTCGGATAAATAAGAACCGAAGCCGGAGGCTAAGAGACCAATATGGCCACCTTAAACGCGCAACCCCGAGTGTCTAGCCCCACTGAGATGTTTATTATTCACTTAGGATGCTCACGTACTATTTGCTCCCTGCTGAGCTTTTACCAAACTTAACCCCTTCGTTGAGTAAGCCAAGTTCTACCGAACAAGTGTTACGTGAAAATATTATGGCCCATAAAAGTATTCGGGCACTTGTTATCAGATAGCGGATTTTTACGCATTTATACTTAATGTTGCAGGAATGCATAGAATATGCAAAACTATATAAAACATTCAAAGTATAGGTAACGCTTGTTATAACGTTTAATGGATAAAACAAATTTCTGCTTAGCACGAACATCCGCAAACTGCTTATCATGGGAAGGTTTACGATGATTACAAAAGATGTCGACACGTCGTTGGATTTATTGTAACATTTACGTATTAATTAATTAGGTCCAAATATATTAAATTCCATATTGTTTGGTAGAACTTTCATATAACAAAGAAAGATTTTATGAAAATGAAATATAGGACCTGATGCTGTCTATGTATCTTCAACTCTAACATCAACATGTATATAATATTAATATATAATATAATAATAATAATATTATTATTATTATTAATTATATTAATGTTATAATATTAATATATAATAATAATATTATTATATATATAATATTATATTATTATTATTATTATTATTATATTAATATTATATATATGTCAGAGATGGATGCAAATTAATAGCCGGTAGAAATCGATAACATTCATTAATAGTTTCAAGTGATTTACGATAGTAGGGTGTGGTAGGCTAACTTCACGATAATCTTGTAAAAATATTTTACAATTATATTAATACTCTTTTTATAACCATTATAAGAAGACTTGTGAATAGATTTTGGTTTATAATACATAGCGTTACAGACGTAATAGAGGGTAAAACCATGAGCGATAAATTTATGAAGAAATATTGTTGAGAATAGTACTGATCGGTTATGCTTACCATTATTGTCTCAAAGACAACTTGTAAGTAATTGACAACATGGAATATAATCGTGAACCGTGTCCCTGGAGAATAGTGGATGATTGCGGAGGTGCCTTCACCATGGGCGCCATTTGTGGTACACTTTTTCAAGTAAGTCATTTATATATATATACAATGGCTCACTGACTATCTGAACGCTTACCACAGGATTCTTGTATGTATATATTATGCGTGTAGTATATAATATATCCTGAAATTTCATTAACAGTATTATGAGTCATAACTGGCATGATTATTAACAGAATTTAAAACCAGTTTGAAAATGTAATGTAAAAATGAATGGAACTGTATGTAAGAACAGTGGAAAAGAAAAGAAAGAAAGAGTAAAAGGGTAAAAGAGGAATTATAAAATACTGCAAACATGAAATAGGAAAAGGGGTAACGCAATGCTTTCGTGTTTATACTTTCCTTGTCTTTCGTTCAATTTGATGAAATTCTAAAAATATAAACTACACATTTCTAGATACAAGTATCCTATTATTTTCATTTAAAGAATCAAAACATCGATTAATCTATACAGAACTTTGTATAAATCTATTTAAAAGAATAACTGCAACCTTAAAATCTTTAAAGCGCGGTCACTTCTAGAATGGATATATGTGTTACTTTTGTTCATTTAATTTTGTCCAATGATGTTTTGTCCTAATTATGTGGAACATGCAGTATACCAGCTGAGAGCTAATCATTTTTCTCTTCGAGCAGAGCGCTATCGGTTTCCGAAACGCACCATCGGGATTCCAACGACGCCTCCACGGCGGCCTAACGACAGTAAAAAACCGTGTTCCTCAAATCTCCGGCAACTTTGCTGTCTGGGGCGGCCTTTTCTCTGCTATCGAGTGCACCTTGATCCGCTGTCGTCGTAAAGAAGATCCGTGGAATTCCATATTGAGCGGAGCGCTGACTGGAGGCGTTTTGGCCGCGAGAACCGGATTTGTATCGATGATAGGCAGCGCTACCGTTGGTGGCATCTTCTTAGCTCTCGTTGAAGGCAAGCATCGCAATTATTATAATCCAAATTAGCCATTAACGGTCAAAAATCACCGTAGTGCGAACATCACACTTATACCGTAGAGAAGGAAACACTTCACTCGAAAGAAATACAAAGTATTTCATTTTCATTTCTATCTATCTATCATCTTTACGGTACCTTAACCGATATTCTGCTACTTAAACCGCAATCTTCCATTTAAACGAAAATTGATATTTACTCGATGATGTTCTCGTAAAAATTGTAAAAATAATCGTTACGTTTTATCTCTGATTTCGAAAGGATTCGGAATAATGGCGACGCGACTTCACGCAGATTCTTTCGCTCAACACATGCAGATGTACGAAATGGAGAATCTTCCGGAGTTCACCGGACTTGCGCCGAAAGCGAGGATAGGTTTCACTGGTGCGCCGATTAACGTGGATGTGCCGATGCAGATGAATGGTAATAGCGTGGAGGTTGATATGATCAAAGGTAGATGAGGACTTTTCTTAAGTTTCTTTATTTTCTATTCTATTTTTTAAAAGTGTTTTTAGAGGTTTGGCAGTGAGGTTAGTGGTTATGTATTTGTACAAATTGTATTTGCATCTTGCGAAAGAAATTCTTTGTGATTTTCAAAGCGTTTACAGCGGCGAAGAATATTTCGTTTAAGTTTTAACGCGGGAAATTTTGTTAGAAAGTAAGTTTTGTGAGAAACGATTTATGTAGTTTTTAGAAGAAAGTACTGATCCATTATCTGCGCGTGGCTGTTAAAAGTATGTGATATTTGTTTGCAACTGTATCTAGATTTTTATCTATTGTTATGTAATAAACTATTGAAGCAATTATAAAGTGTTTTCTATTATAAAGTATTAGTGTCCAATTAAAAATATCAGCTAAAATTTCAATACGAGACAGCTTCAAATACAAATTCCAAAAATCTCTGTTTCTATCTTCCCACTAGAAAGAAACAAACCAGTATCATTCTCCCTACCTTACATCTATTTGATTAAAGAACGATCGTGGATTCCCAGATCGGCCGCGATAATCCAATTCCGAATTATCCACGGCTCGAATAGGGCAGCTTTCACGCGCGTGCACCGATGCATCGCGATCGTCATCCAGTTGAACACGCTACAATAACGATCGACGAAATTTCGTATTGTTCGATGCTCGGCCCGTATAAATACCCAACAATGAGAGGACTTAACCTAACTTCTGGATTGAGGACCCCTTTTCAAAGGCGTGAAAAATCGTTCAAAAGCATAGCAGTGGCCTTTGATCGTTTTGAGTACTTTTGAAAAAGACTACTTGATATATCGTTCAAACTGGCCTCAACCGAGGATACAGTTTTGAGTTGCTTCGAAAAAGACTGTTTAACAACGAAAGCGTGTACGGGACCCTTTTCAAGCAAAATTTCTCAGTGAACGGTCGCTGACTGTGCTGACTCAATCGAGAAAGGGTTGGAAGGATCGGTTGAGCCTCTGGTAATCCATGGCTTACACGGGCTTGAGTGTAAATATTGATTCCAATCGGTGTCGACGACAATGGGGCTGGAAGAGGCATCATTCAGAACGGTTTATGATGGTCGAAGCGCGAGCCGCTGTCAAAACAGTCATTATCACCTTGCAATAAACGATCTAGACCTCTTCCGATTTATCTTACCAGATCTGTGTTCATTGATGGCAAAGAAGAGATGTCGAAGATAATGTAGTAATGTAGACAATTACAAGGAACGCACAGTTCCGATTGGTCTTTCTTTCTACAAATAACACACTTGTTTCAAAACTCGAAAAACATATTTCTCAGGTTATCGTTATGAGAATGTGTAAAAACATTCCTGTAACAATTGTGGAAATGTTATTCCTTTATCTTGTTAATTCGGCCGGTAAAAGATGGTTATGATGCTGTTCCTGGTTCGAGATACACTGTCAAATTTTACGTCAAATATGTAGTCAGCGTAGAGGACACAGAAAAAATATGTACAATATTTTTAAAAACATTTATTTTGTACTTTTATTAACCCCTAATGCGTACATTCTTAACAAACTTCATAATTAGGAAACTAAGTACGTGTTATTGTAGATACATTTCTTGACCAAGTACTAAGAACAAATCACTTACGTCTTATGGTACTTATCGACTGAACTCGATAAAGCATGAAAGTCTACGAATGTAAAATAATTTTTTTTAATTCAATTTATTTAAAATACCATTAAATTTTAAAATATAAAATAAATGTAATTGATGTGTTTAATTTGTGAGTACAAATGTATTATGCAAATGTCACCATTAAGTTATCGTTAGATATAATAGGTATTTACCAATATGCGGTAAACTAGCTTCTATGGTACTTACCGACCAAACAGGTATCACCATTAACAAAATTAGTCAATGTATTGACTGTACAGCACAACTTAACTATTTAATTATTAATTTATAATATTCACGCTAATAATTTATAACACTTAAGCCATTAATTTATAAAGTTTAAACAATCAATTTACAACATCTATACTATTAATTTATAACAATTAAGCTATAAACTGATAACTCGTCGTGGGACGCCGTGTAATATCGTAAAAATATCGTGGGATGCGTACCATACAAGACTAGTTTTAATTCAAACCACTAAATCGGTAATGTCGCATTTGACATAAAACTGGTAAAAGAGTCAGGTAACCCCTAAAATGTTGGACACGAAAAAGCATTACATGTCACTCTGTTCTTAATCAGTGTCACTAATGTACGTACCATTTTTTTTTTAAATTGACTGATCGCAAACGAAGTCTGAATTACCTACACTCTATCAATATGATGCAATTTTTCCTTCGGTCGATAAATTCAGAAGTATTATATACAACTGGTGGTAAATTATCTTATATCAGCAATAAATTAAATATATATTATATTCAAATTCTCAACATTATTAACAGTTGCCCTCGTTTTAAACGGCAGGTAACTCCATAACATGAAAATGTATCATCATATGACAAAGAATATTGGAAAAAAAGGACAGGAGACAATCGTATCAATATCAATCAATTTGAGACAATGAATAGAAAAACTCTGTAGCGTCATATTGATTAGAAGTTAACGAAGAGCTTCATATATTTAATTTCTAAATATTATGGGTATCGAAAATTATACCATATATTATTTTTAATAAAATGAATGTTTCCGGAAAGCGTTTGTAAAGTATAATTTATATTTCAAAATCTGTTTCAACATAATGTACAAAAAAACATTTTTTTTTATATTAAATATTTCTATCAATTTTCATATCTAGTATAATACTCTACAAAGTTTTGTATTTATGACAAAAAAGAAATAAAAGTTTTTTAATTTCACAAATTAATATTATTCTAATGACATATAATACACGTCAATTTATACATGTTACATACTAAAAAAAAGAATAAAATAAAAAGATATTAAGCAAATTCAAAGAATCCAAAGAGCATTAACAAAATATTCAAATAAACCTATAATACATATGTATTGTAAAAGAAAATAACAAATTCCCCTGACAGGCATATTTATTTGATATTTCTCCGAAAACGTGTATAAATGAGCGCATAATAAAGCCATTATTGAGACGTTTATGTCCATGCCTCAACTCGACACGTTTTCGAGACGTGGTCGAAAACGGGTCGAACAAAAGCTTGGCTCAATCTCTTTATACTTATGCCAGGACACGTGCCCCACATAATTTACCACCGATGGTTATATTCTATTGTAGACGATACCTATTATAGCCTTTACGAGCAACCACGAACAAAACCTTGAAATAGTAAATACCTAGCCTAGTTGCGGCTAACTATTTTCCCAAACTCTCTTTCTATCCTATATTACTTTCAATTATGATAAAACGTGCACGTAGCAAATGCAATTACAGTATTTATTAAATTATTATGAAATTTATCGTACTCTATTATTATATTTAGTTTAATGACTGTTATGAATGATTAAATGAGAACATGAATGAACTTACGTCAATTGTCGTGTAGAGATGTTATATCAGTGATGAGCACACTATGGCCTTCACATGAAATTACTTTTTACAAAATTTGGTATGCATTAGATCAGATCAATAGCCCAGTATCATGCAGTTTAAACTACGGAGCTTAATTTTTTGTTATCATACTGCAAAGATATTGCTGGTTTCTACTCATAAATTCACAAACCTTCTACTAATAAATAATTTAAAAAACTATTATTATCATAATAGATACAAATAAAAGAAGTTCATTTCTAATAACTCTAATTTCTCAGAGATTTTTTTTATATACCAAATTATCGATGAGTCTTTTTTTTCTAGAAAAAAACACTGAAGTACTTGTATGTGAAAATATGTGATTCGTTTAAAAGATATTTTCAGTTTTTCTATTGTGCTTTCGTCGTATTTCATACAATACTACGTTTTAAAAAATTTAGATTGAAATATAAGTAAAATTTAAATTACTAAAAATAAATATTAACGTTAAATGCGAAGTCTTCTCTTTCCTCTTCTATAAAATATTGTTATCTTCATTTGACATTTTTTTATGTACTTTTCCTTAAATTTTGTTACATACTTTTCGAACAACCTGATACATATCCTATACCTTTTTCTTTAATATTCTTTAATCGAAATGAAACAGATTTTCCATATAAATGCTTTTTTTAACAAGCCCGAAAAGGAAGAAACCTGTTGTGCGGATATAAAGTTTATATTTTAAGAAGAAGGAAATGTTTGCAGTGATTCGCTAGTCGACGGTTGATTCGCACGCGTGGAAAACGTTTAAAACGAGATCAGAAGTTTGTTTACGATCGTTTGAGTGGCGAGCTCTCTTGAGGTTCGAGTGTTCATAGGGTGGAAAGGGTCATCGTGTATTTTGCCACGTTGTAAGGGGTTGCGAAAGGAACAGGGTTTGTTGGCACAGTTAACACTTAACCGAGGGTTGCCTCCCTGTGTTCTCCTATTACACACCTTTCCGAATTGGATATTTTCAAATTACGCAATTATAAGTAACCTAACCATAATTAGTAAACTGCTAATAGTTTAAATTAGTCAAGATATTAACACGCACACTTACATTATTTATTAGCGCCATTTAAGTTAGATTTACATAGATATTATTTGAAATATCTATTACGTGCAACGACCTTTGTACACATTCATATTTTCACAAACACAACTAAAGAAATGGAATCCAAGAAGGCGAGTTAATTCGTCGTTAGAATTATCAATTTCTTGGATTAGTTTAACCCGGACATCATTTTGACTCCAATAATCGTACCCTACTCTGTAAGATATAACGAATTTTTACCGCCATCAATATTAATATAAAAGAAAAGAACAAAATTTCTATCTATCAAAAAATGAAAAAAGAAAGTAAGACAAAGAAAGTATCATCTCGAAAACCATAATCACTATATGCAATCTGGCCACGGAAGAGAGAGAAATTTGCGATCGTGGAAACAGACGAATAATCGCGAATCGATTTCAGAGGAGGAAGAGTGCTGACCACGACGATACCTTATACGATTGCTTCGGAATTGTTTCAGATTGCTATTCGAGCAGCAAACACGTTCAGTTCAGACAAGCAGGTTTGGCTTTCAAGCTCGAAGGGTAGTTTCATTGGGAAGGAACGGAAGGGGGTTATAATCTGTATTATCCGTGGACTATTAGTGTCGAGAGGATCGGGGGTGCGCGGATTACACTTATTACAGTAGATACGCCGAATAACATTATGCATAACGCTTTGCGCGCAACGAACCTCTGCTGTCTCCCCTTTAATTAAAATCTCGCTTCCTGTTAAGACGTATTCTATCGTATGCTGTAGACCTTTCGCGTTAGTTCCATGTTGCAGAGATTCCTCTCTATTTTCTCGACCTCATGGAATTTGTTGGATTTGGCTTTTTCGATTTGTAAGATGAAAATATATGAATATACGAGAGACATTTTTTATCTTGCGGAGATGTACCTTAATCAGGGATATTTATATTATATATAATTTATTTATATTATATATATTTATATAACTAAATATATATATAATATAAATAATTTATATATTTTTATTTATATTATATATATATATATATATATAATTTATAAGGGTTATATAGAAAATTTCAAGAGTTGCAGAATTGACATCTTGATTCAAATGATTTTGGTTAAGAATCACCAAAATTTTGTCGGTTACTGGTAGCCGTTATGGATGACAGAAATTACTTTAACCACGGGCAACGGCTATCGGCGGTCGGAAAATTCTTCGTTTGTTGGTAATCATTATCGATAATGAAATTAAATAGAAATTAATTTTTGTTCAATAACTTTTTGCGTAAAAATTTAAGAAATAACTATTGTTCTTAGTTTCTGATTACAAGCGAAAGTGAAGAAATCAAAGAGAATGCAAGGGATTTCGCGGATAAATCGATCAATTGGCGGTAATAGGATTCTTCAGGGGCGTGACAGTGGACGTGGGGACACCCTTGCTTTCTCTAGTCGTGTAACAACTGTTGGCCTATTAAACTAATTGACTGTGCAGTATGCCAGTGTGCCCGCAGCGATACTTGCACGGTTACACGGTTGAAATGGTGTCTCTAGTCGTCGACGTTTCCCATATGTAACAAGGCGTTTTGACTATGAAACCTGCGCGTCTCGTGACGTCGTGCAACCCTCGTGCAGAAATTAGTCACGCATCGTCACCTCCGAACAAACGATCTCGAAATCGAAACTCGTTATGCTAATGCCGTATCGCAAGTACGACGTACAAGTAGACGAGAACAAAATTGTGGATGACGTAGCATTACTATATTTTTAGAATTGCCTTCTTAAAGATCTTAGACTTTCGAAGAGTTTATCGGAGAAAAATGCAGACTTTTGTTTTTTAACGCAGAGACGGTGATTTTGTAATCTTGATATTTATTCGTTTCTCTTTCTTTTTCCTTTTGCTCATTTTTAGTATTTTTAGTATCGATTAATGATCAATCAATTTGGCTTCTGGGACGCTCAAATATGGAAACTTTATAATTTCGAAACTTTCCTTCCGTTGATCCTTGGGTCGTGAAATATTCAAATTTTTGTCAATATTCATCTCGAAACTAAAGCAAGACTTTAACATAAAACGTCAAAGGAGGGTTAATCGCTCAATTATATGTACAAATATCTTTCACAGACGATGAAACTATACTGAATTAATCTTCTGTTTGGTGAAACATAGATACTTATTGGTAAACGTGTAGAGGCTAGTCTACCACAAACTAGGTCCCGGACAAAAGAAGATGGAACGGTTAACTGTAGCCCTTGGTGGCCTATCGGTACTGAAAGGATCGCTTTGATGAGGCTGTGTGTCGGGTATTAAAGCCAGCTTCTTGTACCAGCTAAACGTGCGGCTGATTTGTACGAGACACGAGGCTTTCAGAGGGTTTCACGATACCGATCAAATCCGGCTGAATGCTGTTAAAAACCAATCGCGATACCGAAGATAAGTGGTAGTCGTGAGTAATTCGCTGTTGCTCGGATACGTTTTTAAGGATACAAAGCGTTAATGGTGGTTTATAGACTGCACTGTTGGTGCGTAATTATAGCTACACGTTTGATTTGCCACTGTACTTTCCTTTCTCCATTATTTAAAGCCGTAAGAATCGTTTTCACGGGTTATTAGCGACCTAAGAGAATGAAAATTTATGATTGTAGAGTGGTAGATTACGAATTTTTATGAAAATGCGAAAATCCACAGAACGAATGTGTTGTGCAAAAATATATAAAATATCTAAAGTATGAGAAAATGTTTGTATAGATTCCCGGCTTGGGTCCCGATTTTCCTGCACTTATTCAACATTTACCTTATTTAATGCAAGTATATACGTTTTTCGCACACATGACAAAAGCATTTAAACGATTAATTAGCCGCAATATTAATAACTCTCAGTATTCAGTCTATCTTTAACATTTATTATATGCTATTTATACAGCATATCAATTTTTCACCTAATATAACTTCTATATACATGTTCAGACTGGCTTCAAATTTTGCTAATGCAATCATGACAGTCGCGTCTCGTTATAATGCTAATGAAATTTCAAAATGTTCCACGTAATATGCACAGTGCACACATGACAGTTTTCCGTGATAAGTGTACGAATACTTTATCGAGCCACTGTATAAGTATGTATCAAAAACTGAATAAAAAGAAAAACAAGAAATACGGAAAAGAATAGAAGAAAGGTCAGTGCGCATCTTTGCAAGTAACTGGCGTAGTCCCTCT
Source organism: Bombus affinis (assembly GCF_024516045.1). NCBI lineage: Eukaryota > Metazoa > Arthropoda > Insecta > Hymenoptera > Apidae > Bombus > Bombus affinis. Next base: position 3,734,205 of record NC_066349.1, on the reverse strand, counting down.
AACGAAATATCGTTTAACGAACCGCAAAGAGGCTGGTGCAGTTTATACCCCAGTTGGTCATTAGAATTTTTCCTACCCCTACGTGTAATAAATATTGTTGCGGACCCCTGCCAATTATATTATTCCTTCTCGCTCTGACACGCGTCCTTTCACTCTCGACACGCCTAGAAAGAGAGACGAGAGCGACGATATACGAACATAAGGTCGCGTCTCAGTTTCACATCCCCCTGGTTTCTCTCAACCAGCCCCGTGCATTCGAGTGTCCTGAAATCCGTGACTGCATTATTTTATTAATGTCACCAGTGACGTTACTGTGAACACACTGGGTATAGTCGATGGTTAAAAAATGATATTCCGTTATGGTTGCTCCGACTAAGCGTGAAAGGTTGCTCGTGCTCTACATACGGGCATCTGAGAGCACCAAAAGAAATACGATTTTCGTATTTATTTTTGAAGATAGAGACTTTTACGCAATTAAACCATGGATATTTATGTAATTTCGTATCTTAATGGACATGCATTGAATATTATAACGAGTATTTTATTTTAGATATTTCACATATTTCTGTATATTTTTGAGCTTTTAAATTTCCTACCGCGGTCAGTAATGCGAGTCGGTTTAATGCGAGTTTATACTTCTATGAAGTTAGTTAAAAAAACGTAACAAAAATATAAAATTGCTTTACATATCAAATATTACAACGAGCACTGAATTTTAGGTATTTTACATACACACTTTCGTATACTACATGTATATACTGCGTATTTTTGCGTTTTCAATGCTACTCATAAATGTATAAACGTTTGCAGTTTAATAATCACAAAACCAAATTTTTTCAAAATTATAACTCTCGCAAAAAATCAGAAAAACTATTCCAACACAAATCTCGTTCGATCATTTTTAAAAAGAATTTTAAAAAGAATAAATATCATTTTGGAAAACACAGTCTCCTTGAGTGCACGTTTATCATGTCTCCCTCACTCATTCGGAAGTCCTTTCTGTGTGCGTGGCTCGAGTTCGAGTATGATCATAATGTTCGGTAAGTACGTGTTTGTAGTTACCCCTGAGGCGAGCCAGCCACCCCCGTCGGCCAAGTTACCCCAAGCTCCGCCTTCATCCCCGTTATCGTCGCTATGGGGTTGGTTGTTACGCGACGAGCTCATTCGGGGGCGGTTCTTCGCTACCCTCTTCTATCTCTGTCTTTTACGTTCAACCTACCCTTGTATCTTTCTCTCTTTTCTCTACGTGCGACGAAGGAACAAGTTACAGCGAAGGAAAGAGACGACGAGAACGTTTCGGAAAGTGTAGCGAAATGCTGGACGCGGACAGTCGCTCGTAGTCATCCCTAACGCGCTCCTTGATCTTCCGCGTCCGTTCCACTTTTTCGTGGGATCTCCGTTTCTTCGTGGTTCAGCGAGGTGAAAAGAGAAATATTTTCTACAGATCGAATTATTGCAGGAACGATCCTAGGAAATTTTCGTGGTGATCCCTAAAGACTTCTTCGATCTTCCGCGACGTTGCGTTTTATCGTGAAACTTATATTCCCTTATGGTTTGACGAGCTGGTCAGAAACATATTAGTAGATTTAGTTACTATGAAGAAACGCATATCAGTAAGTTAGAAAGAAATTGTTATGTAGATTCGTGTGAACGCGATATTTCGAAATACAACGGTTTGACAAATTGCAAGAGAGAGAAATAGGTAAAGAGGGTTGATTTTCGATTGCGGGATTTTCGTGGCCGGATTATACGTGACTCAGGATCAGTGATCGGCGAAGGAAGAGATTTGGAAGGCTTGATTAAACAGGTATTTCTTTAATTGATTGAGTTTTTAGTGGACAGAAGTACATGTTAATAGACTGTAAATTTTTATACGTTTATGAGAAATATAATTCTATTATTTTCCATGCGTGATCTTTTTATTATAAAAAGAATATCTCCGGTTTCAAAAAAATATAATAGAATCATTATTGATGTGCGTGATTCTTCGTTTCGATCTTATGTCAAGGTTTTCCTTGTAGTATGAGAAATTCTTTTAATTACTGATACAAGAGTGCAATTGGAATAGGAATATTCGCGGGCCACTGTAAAATTAAAAGTTCAATAGCGCACAGAATGCACATAGAATGCAAAAATGTATAAAATCCAAATTGTGATATTCATTACAATATTTAACAAGTAAAATAAATCTACTTTAAATTCATAAAAATATGAATTTGCATGAATATCCGCATTTTAGATATGTGAGATTGGTGATAGTGTGGAAGGAGTTGATTGTGCAGACTCAAGTGTGAGATGCACGTGCTTTGAATGGAGTTTCGTTGGGTTGATTTGTATTTGGCTCGGATTTGTGGATATTTGTCGGTTTTGACAGAGTGCGTGAATTAGTTAACGAAAATTATCAAATTTTTCTCAAATTACAAAACGGGAAACTAAAAATTAAAAACTAAAACCGGTTAGCTTTGGTTTATTTAATAATTTTTAAATTCGCAAACCTCGCGTGTTTCCTATAACGATTTTTACAAACCAATTTAGTTAAATTCCTACAAAACCCATAAAAAAAATATTTCTACAAATGTGAAGAATATTTGACAATTTCTTTTAGAACCAATTAAGTCAAACTCTTCCAAAGTTTGGTAAAACATGTACCTTTTCTATGACTTTTAGAGAAGTCTAACTAAATTGATTTACTAAAATTGTCATAAGAAACAGGCGAGATACATACGTTTGGAAATGTGGAAATGATTAATCAAACCAAAGCTGTCGGGTTTTAATTTCTCATTTTTCGCAATTATTCAAAATATGTAAATGCTATTGGCAAAACTAATATCAACGCCTATGGGGATTAAAATATGATTTGTATTTCAAACTATTTTATTTTCATTATATTTTAGATACTTTTTATAAATTGGAAGTAAAAAGATTGTACCTTCTAACATTCAATACTTTCAAACTAAATCAAAAGCATCATTAACACAAAATATGAAAAATCAAAATCTCATTCTCTATATAAACACTACTTATCAAATATGATACTGGTAATCGTTAAATAAGACTCAACTCAAAGGATACTCAAAGCGCTATAAAAATTTGCAGCTGAACACTTTCAAGGCAGTTTTTAAATAAATTTATACCAACTATACGTTATTGTAAAATTTCGATCTTTTTGTTTTCCTTTAACAACGATTCTAACCAACTCAAAGAATACGCAAAGCGCTATAAAAATCTGTAGCTTGACACTTCACGGCTGTTTCTAAGTAAATTGATAGCCGATTCACGAGACGGGGGTAAACTGGTCCCGCGGGACATCGAGGGCTTACATCCAGCAGAAAGGGGGCTTGGTTTCCCCATAGTACGTTGCATAGCCAAGCAAACACCATAAACTGTTTGCCCAGAGATTAGCCGTGCATCGCTTTGGATTTAACTCGCGAAAGATCTTGAAAACAACAACCTGTTTTAGAGGGTCCGAATTAATATTAGTTGAACGCCTTCGGGGCTCAGGTGACCCAGGGAAAAAGTTTCGCCGATATTACAAGCATCTGGGAGCAATTTCACGAGTTACTAAAGTTCCGTCGTGTTCCAGTAATTTTTCGCTTGGCTACTCGTAAACGATTGCTTCTTTTTTTGTCGAGACATCGAACCATCTGCATCGTCGAGAAATATGTCCGCCATCTTCTCGTGTGCATACCAATCATGCTTTTCGTTCGATTTATATACGAACAGCAAATACAGGAAAGAACATAACATGTTCACCTTTTATGATTCTTTTGAACTTTAACTAAGATAACTACTCGTTAGGGTCATAAATCTTCTAAAAATGAACGATAAATCTATCAAATTTTACGCACCAAGATATAGTTATATAATTTTCACAAATCAGGGATATATTTAATATGATAACGTCTTTATAGCATTTTTATGGAAAAAAGATAATGCACTAAAAGTCGAGGCAAATTTCCTCTAACAGATATTTAACCGTTGTTAGATGGTTGCAAAGATTACGGGCTGGTTGTTTCATTCTCTTTAAAGACTGTAGGGGGCAATTTTTAAATATCTAAAATTTGTGAGTGTCCAGTTATCGGAACTTCGTTCTTTCTCTCCTATTATTCTCGTATTTTTCATTAGGTACGCGGAATATAACAGACAGCACTTGTTTAAATTACGTAATCCTCTTGGGAGATTGTCGAAGCAACGAGTCATCGTTTGACGTCTGTAAAGAGGAATTAAAATGCATCCCGTTTAGGATAACGTAAATATTTCTGACTACAAAAGAGACGCAATTTGTTACGCTGCTGCGACGGGTAAATCCTTCAACTGTAGCGAGCTGTTCTTTGAATCTTAATATAGATGTTTTTATATTAACGAATGGCTTGCAAAAGAAACCTGATGTAAGACAAAAACAGTCTCGTGCTCGTGTTAAAATAAAAGCATTTAATATTGAATTGAAATATATAATTAATAATCTAGTAGTTATGTCGATTGATTTAGGTATTTTATATTTATTTGCTGATTACGTTTTACGAATTTTTTATTTGAAACTGCCGTTTGTCTGCGAGCTTATTGTCTCACCACAATTTTCTCATTTTTTAAATAAGAAATAATCAGATATATTCATTGCAATGGTCAATGTGATTTTTCGTCTTTATTCGATAAAATCGTATACTTATGCTACTTATCAGTAACATACTATTATTATCGGCTAATAAAGTAACCGAATAGATAGATTGTTACATAAACTATATATACAAGCAACCAGCGAATATCAGAGATTTTGTTTTATCATTAATTTGAGCACTATGTATGAACTTTTGAATTCTATTTCAGTTATTTTATGTTCATCGTAAACGTATTCTAAAATACAATAAATACAATTTTGATTCACTATCCTCTAATCATCTACATACAAAACCTCATTTTATCTTTATTTTGCCATTACGCATTTACTATCTATCATCTATCTGACTATTAACCATATATACCTATTATCTGTTATAAATGTTTATCTAATTCCCTAATTTACCTACTTAACTGCACATCCTCTCTCTTTGTTTGCCTTTCATTTTCCTTTTTTCCCAATTTCCTCACCCACAGCTCTGCCCTTTCCTACTTCGTTTAATATCTCTTCTATATTAATTGCTCCCTTTCTAATTCCCTGCTGGCCTAACAAGCCTACGTGCCACAAATTAAAAAGTTATAGACCTAGAGCCTTAAATATACGCTTCCGTACAGGTTTCCCACACAACAACGAGGATCCGATCTTACTATTTTCTCGTACCATGTCATAGCCAGTGAAAAATCTCTTTCTCCTCTGTTTACCTCTTTCCATCATATATACGCTTGTTTGTAACTGTATGGAATAATGTTTCCCGTTTCCACGGAGAAATAAGCACGCAAAAGCAGAGTGCACGTGAGACAAATGGACACGATACAAGATAAGGGATGGTTGTATGCAGTGGAGGGTAGTAGTCGGCGAACGAAGTCGCGAGGATAAGCGTACCCGCGGGCTCGCGGATTATTTAAATGCAAACACAATGTTGTACCGAGGCGCATTGTTCCCCTCTCGGTTATTTTACAATTCAATCTGCGATCCTCGGGCTTCTGGAGGCGGCGCGGCGGCAGGCTTCCGAGGGTCCAGAGACGGGGTCGGGGTAAGCTTGTTCGTTCATTGTAACGTTGTTAAATCTCTGCGCTTCCATTATGACTACATCGTGCTCTCATTTCGTCTATCCATCTTTTCTCTCTCTCTTTCGCTTTTGCCTCTGCAACCTCTTACTATACCTTTCGACTCCTGTCTCTCTACTCTTGTCTTATTTCTATCTCTATCCTGATTTTTCTGTTAGGATGCAACCTCAGTCTCAATCACGGTTTCATTGTGCAGAAATTATTATTATTTTTTTATGAATCTTATTGGTTAGGTAACGAAGTGTATTTGAATACGCATACACTGTAGTTCATAAATGTTAGAAGAGTTTTTGGTTTCATATAAAGTGCGATAATTCATTATAAAGCAAATAGTTAACCAATCGCGATTTGTTGCATTCGTGCAAGGTAGCGACGTATAAATTTATAAAAGCTAAGAGTCGCAAAAGAAACTCGATAAATGAGAAAACTTGGAAATGTTTGATCAAAATCTCAATTGAAATTTGGAATACGCATAATGACGACCGTATAAATTAATTGTGGGCACTTTTAGTGATATCGTCAAACACAGGTCTTAATTATTTCAGGTCCTTATTTTATTTCTACCATATTTTTATCTTGTGCTTCTATTCAGAAGTTCGAAATTGCTTACATTAGAAATATTTCCAAAATCTTGGAACTAACCTATCGAGCGTAACTTATATCGATCAATTTGAAAAGATGGACAACGTCTCTTCTTATCCAAGAGCTTTCGCTTGTTCAATCTCCATTCGGATATAATTTCTGCCACCAAGAAAAAACCTACAGCAAGACTCGCTTCTCTTGATCGCGATTCAATTAGCTAATGAATGTGCCACTAAGTAGGGAGAACAAACGCCACGACCATTAGTAGAACGTACGCGGCCGTTTCTAGTTTGTACTAATTGTAAGTAGCGAGTAATTAATGCGGTCGATTCGAGTCCGATCTGTCGAACCGCTGACCAACGGCATCCGAGTCTTCTCTATAGAGAAGAGGGGATTGCAGTCGTGGAGGGTTGTAACGTTTCCAACCGTGCAGGTGAACTGAAGAGAGGGAGGTAGCTGAACTGGAAGTAGGGGGTTGTTCCGACTCGGGTACTGGCATTGTTTCACGGTGGATGAGAATTTAATTTGCGCGACGGAGAGAGACAACCTCTGCCATCATGCTAGAAAAGGTACAAGTAATACTGTGTGTGTGTATATATATATATATGTATATATACATAAAGAACAGAAGGAAAGAACGAGGAAGATGGTAAAAATAGAGTGAAATACAGATACAACATATATATCCAGAGACCAAAATGGAAGAAGAGGACAAATATAGAGAACAGAAGAAAAGAAAGAGGGAAAAGAAAGAAACATAGACAAAGAGCAGTATATATCTCGTATATAGAGGACAGGAAGAAAGACAGAGGAAGAGAGTTGAGGGCTGGATGGGTGCTGGCTTGTTTAAGCGTGGGTGGGGGTGTCAAATTGAATTACCCCCTCGTTCTACGGTCCCCGGGGACGTTTGCTGGAGCACTGGCGCTCTCTGTGCTTCTACGTCAGGGCTATGCCCGCTTGTAAATGGGTTTTATCTGCGTGCACCGTTGTACGTGTAGCGGTATACACGCTATACCTTCATGGAGGCGTTTTCAATTAAAATCAACATCGAGGGTTCCCTCTATCTCTCTCTAGTTTCTATAGCATTCTGGTTGTCGTTGGTTTACTCTCTCGTTTCTGTCTGTTGGTTGAATCGATCATTCTTTCTCTTTCTATCCTGACTGCGCAAAATCAGATCGTTCCCTCTATTTCTCTTTTTTCTTTGTTATATCTACATCGCGTCTCTCTGGTTGCTTCTCTCTCTCTCCCTCTACTTCTCTCTCTCTCTCTATCTCTGTTTTTATTTTTGGGGTCCTTTTTTCACCGGTTTATTTGGTAGGCGGACGGCCTCTCATGAAAAATTCACGGGCTCAATGAAATGAAATCTTCGCCGCGCGTTAAACTAATGGAAAGAGGCTCTGCTGGTAGCACTCGAGCACTTATTTCAGATCTCCATCTTCTGAGTGAGAGAAAAGAGTGTAAGAGGATAAGGAACCCGATGCGACTCGTTCTCCCATCGTATTTTCTTCTGCTTCCTCTTCTGTACTTTTTATATTTTGTCACTGATTTCTTTTCGACGAGGCCACCTTTGCTTGGAGATAAAGCAGTGTTTGAGGAATTCTGAATTTCGTACGTCGCGACGGAAAAGTTTGTCACATATCGGTATTAGCAATGGGGAAATTGTAGGAAATAACTGAAAGAATGCGATGATGTACTTTTTTATGTATTTAATTAATAAAAAGTGGAGTTGATCGATTTGGCTTCTGCGAGGCTCAATTACGATCGTGTCTCAATACGATTTCAAACATGGCGTATTTCATTTTTCGTGATAATAACCACAACGTAAAGAATTGTTAGGTGAATTTATAATTATAAAACGCAATGTAGTGTTATAAACAGGTTAAACAGCCACAAAATAGTCAGAACATGACAAAAATAATTTCATCAATCTAAATTGCATTTAATGATGTTCATTGGTCAGTCAGATGATCAATAGAGCGTAATAAGTATAATTACAATGGAAACACAAAACGGAAACAACTGAAGCGCAATAATATCATGCAATAATGCCAACAATACAGAACAATAATAACATACGGCGTTTCATATTACATTTTTCCATTGAACAATAGTATTATTACATTCATATTGAAAAATATTACAGAATTTAAACCGATCGGTGTAATTCGAAAAGCATTCATTAGCGTGTACGTATATATACATGTATGAGAGACAAAGAGAAAATAATTTATCAAGTGGGCTTTGCGAAATGATGAGTGCCTGTAAAAACTGAACTCGATTGTTATTTCAGGAATATTCTTCTGTTTTTATTTTTGTTGCAGTAGAATGGATGGGCCGGCGGTATTATCGATGCCGCCGATAACCGCGCCCCAAAAATCAGCACAATCGCCGCAGCCACAGTCGCATTCGAAATCCAATCAGGTATCGCATGTGTTTTTATATTATGGGATTTTATTTTATAATTGTTTCCGGTGAACGTTCCGCGATCACGAATTATCCGCGTTTATTTGAAGATAAAACGCATTATTTCTTTGGCGACGCGTTTGTCCCAGTATTGGCCAATTAATTGTGAATTATTATTGTAGAAGGTTTTAGTATTATTTTTGAACAATTTTTCCGAAGCCAAAGGAATTATTATTGTATATTATTTATTTGGATAGGGCAGATAAAACGCGATATTCCGAAACAAAGTAACGTTATTTCTTTGTCTCAGCGTTAGCCAATTAATTGTAAGTTGTCATTATATGAGATTTCGATTATATATGAAATTGTAGAAATTAAAATATAGTGAAATTTCTGCGAAATCAAGGGAATTATTATTACATATTATTATATGGTATTATTTATTGGGATAGGGAAAATGAAACACTTTACAAACGAAATAACATTGCATATTTCTTTATTGTCGTGTTTGTCTCGCTCAATGTTGGCTAATTAATTGTAAATTATTGTTATACAAGGATCGTATATAGAATTATAAAGATTAAAATAAAATCTGAAGATACATTTACTTTGGTTTATAATTTTCATCTTGTTTACTTCTTTCTTTGTAGTTCGTATCTCGTGTAGTATCGTTCTTAACATCGAAGAACCACGTTGTGAACCTAAACCATCAGGAGTTGCAGGTGGGCACTGTATCTCTCTATGGCATTCACATCGTGTCCCTGGTGATCGAGGGTCAAGAAAGGCTATGTTTGGCTCAGATAAGCAACACGTTGCTGAAGCAGTTCAGTTACAACGAGATCCACAATCGCAGGGTAGCTTTGGGCATCACCTGCGTGCAATGCACTCCCGTCCAGTTAGAAATCCTCCGTCGAGCCGGCGCTATGCCCGTTTCCTCCAGAAGATGCGGCATGATTACGCGAAGGGAAGCCGAGCGTCTCTGCAAATCGTTCCTCGGCGACAATGCGCCGCCTAGGTTGGTTTACTTTTATCAAGCTATCTCACAAAATTGTTAGGAATCATATTGCTTCACTTCATAGAATGTGTTTTAACATGTAAAGGTGTCTCCTTTGACATAAAAACATATAATATAATAAATTCCTTAACTTAACATATAAAGATTTTTAACGCTAGAACTATCAAAATCGACAAAGCGACGAATTTTTTATTTTACGACTATTGAAAATATGCACAATTTTAAACCTATTTAAACCTAATCATTTTGGTACATATCGAACTATACATTTTCTTCCAACACATAGAATCTAAATTTCTCACATTTAGAATCGCCGCATCGCTATTCAATGACACTCTGTTTTCTTCAAGATTACCAGAAGACTTCGCTTTCTCGGTGCACCACGAATGCGCCTGGGGCTGTCGAGGCGCGTTTCTACCAGCTCGCTATAACAGTTCGCGTGCGAAATGCATCAAGTGCGCCTACTGTGGCCTCTTCTTCTCCCCCAACAAGTTCATCTTCCATTCACACCGAATCGGCCCATCGGACAAGTACGTGCAACCGGACGCGGCGAACTTCAATTCCTGGCGTCGTCACATGAAACTTTCCGGAAATCCGCCGGACGAGGTGGTGCACGCGTGGGAGGATGTGAAAGCAATGTTCAACGGCGGCACTAGAAAGCGATTACTTAATAATCCAACGTCAAGGGAGTCGCCAAGTCCTGCAAAGCAGCCGAGATCATCGCCTACGGCGCAAATTCCAACCCTCGTGCCGTCGCCCACGCATCCACGTGTCCCTCCATTTCCGGAATTACCTTTGCCGTTGTCTAGAAGCTTGGTGATGGACTATGTGTGGCATCAACATCAACAGGCTGCCGCTGTTGCTGCCGCCAAGACACCCGGTTTTCCATTTTCACCCTACGCTCTCCCGTGGCTCGCTAAGAGAGGACCAGTGCTCTTTCCTGGTGAGTTCGTGATATCTTGGAGATTTGCTTTTTGGCATTGATATTGCATTTGATCTATTATCTTCGGTGCATTTAATTACGCGTTTTAACGATATATTTCATTACACTTAGTATATTTGACTGGTGTATTTCTGTGGAATATTTTAATTTGACATATTTTACTAGAACGTGTATATTTTATTATATTTAAATTAGCCCAAATTCTATAGATTTGCGTTTCTATAGTTAATAACGCAGTTTAGGCAGATTGTAATGCGTAATATGGCAGATTACACGCGTCGCGAGCAGAAATTACATTGCGGAAGCAGAGTTCATTAGTATAATTACAGGGAATATGTGAATGTGAAGAGTGCTACGAAAATTATTAATCGGTGCAACGATCATGTTCCCACGCGTGTAAGGTAATGGTCTTTGATAATAATTATTAATGCACGTTCCACTATGCAGTCATACATATGTGTATTCGCGCGATCGATTTAACATGGCTATTTCCATTTTCTTGTCAGAGTTAGTATTAATCACTTAAAATTGTTTTAACTAATAGCAGACAAAATTTCTCGTGCAAAGAGAACCGACCATTAATTCGAGTGGCGTGCAAAAGTTACCAGTGATACTAACGAATTTTAGCCGTAAATGCACAAGCTATTTAGAGGATTAGCTTAACCGTTGCTGCGAACAAATATCGTTAGTTAATGTTTTGAATTCATTGCCAGGATTACTCACAATATATGTACAACTGTACCTATCTATTTGCGTAGTATATTTTGTGTGTACCTATTTCTATAAAATATCATATAAAAGAAGCGCTGCTTCTTTGAGACGTTTTATACACATTTGAAGAACGTGGAAGGGAGAAAAGTTATTGAGTTTTTAATTTTTACGTAGAAGAACTTTTCATATAAGAATTGGAAAATTCAATTATGCATTCAGATGACATGTTAGTAAAATTGTATTGTTATTTGATTTTCGGACTTTTTATTTTTGAACGTTTACTTTTCCCATTATTTTTTAATAATATTACATTTTGATTTTTTACAAATCTTTATGGATTTATCGTCAAATGTTTTTCTTCATCTTTTTCTCTACATTATTCTACTACATTAATTCACATTATTCTAGAATTATTCCATCAATGACAAATCAAATGCCTTCCAACCACATATAGCTTTTTCTCAGAGACTTATTCATATAGATTTGTCAGAAATATTTCTAATCATTGTATTTTCTATTAACGTAATAATTAATATTCTTCATAAAGCTAACATAACACTTAGTGTAACATAACATTTTTCTTTTCTTTAAGGTCCTCTACCACCGCCAATAAGCGGTTCCAATCCAACAGAACCGCTTATGCCAACGGTGAATCCATCATTGCATCAGTCTGCCTTTCGTCCTGTAATTCGTGGGCCACCGATAGTTGAATCGGTGACTCAAGAACAACCATCGGATACCTCGGTATCTCAAAAAGAAGATAATTCTGACGACGAAGTGGATATAGAGACAACAGAAGACGATCCAGTGACACCTTTAAACATTACTGCACAGAATCTTCATTCCGTTTCAAATTCAGCTACCAGTAGTCATAGTGGTCGTAATTCGCCACAGTGTTGGAGTCCTCCTCGAGAAACGGTGAGTGATTATTTATAATGGGTAGTTAATATAGATTTCAAAGATAATTAATCAAATAAAAAATCTTCGTCTACAATGAAAATAAATGATACGTTCTGCCGTTTTCAAATTCTTTAGAGAACTTAAAATCAACAAGAAAGCATTAGAATTATTTATGGATGCAAAAAGTAAATTTCTAATTTGAACAATTCGACATTGCTGAATTTTATTATTCATCGTACGATTATTCAGCGCATAAATTAATTACAAATAGATTACAATTTATTTCGAAATTATTTATGTGCTAGGATTATTTACAGATCAGAGAACGAATCAGTTTTCCAATATCGTTCCTAAGAAACAAAATCGACAAATTAAAAGAAGACCTAATCTCATCGATGCTCTTTATATTAATGACTCGATTATCTATCATCGGTCTTAAACAAAAATAGAGAATAAAATAGAAACCAATATATTAAAGACCTTCATGGACGTAGTTTCAAGCATTGTATTAATTAATGGAGACTCCATTAACCCAGTATTAGAATCGAAAGCGTGGCAGTACAATGTTTTCGAACGACAGGCACGTGACCATTGTTATACCCTTCAAGCATAACGAAGTTACGAAAGGTCCCATCGTCACCCATTATCAGCACCGATAGGTCCGCAAACACTTGGCACTCTACAAGTCTTTCCTGAAAATATGTCGACTAACCCTTATGGTGTACACAAACTCGTGATCGGTAATTCGCAACAATCACGTCCTAATTCGAGTAGGTACTTCTGCACGTGGCCCATCCACACGAAATATAGGGTTAAAAAGCAATGCGAGTGAAATTAGTTTATCTACCATCTTGTTTCTTACATATGTTTCTGTAGTTACGTGCGAACACAAAGCGAACTACCCTTCTTATCGTTAATGCTACTAATATCACTATGTTTCTAGAATTTTTATTTAATAGAAACCTTTGTCTTCGAAGTCAGGCTTCATCTATCGGATATTCTTCAATGACTTACATCTTTGGACGTAACAGATTTATTTTCAATTGTGTCACATTAAAATTTCATTAAAATCGACAAAGTGTATAGATACTTAACATATCTTTCTTCTATATTAATCAAAGATACTTTTCCCATAATATATTACAAACCTCAATGAACACTTCCGTCGAATCACACAAATTTCAGCAATCTTTTACGAGTAACAAGCTGCCCGATTCGTAAGTTCTCCCTTCACCATTCCTTCAGTTCAAACACCATTAACACCTTGAATATCGGATTCGAAGGAGCGTTCTCTTTGACATAGCCAGAACTCGGTCCAATATTAATGATCGGTATACAGGAGTCCTGTGCCCTCTCGTTACCGTCGATACAAGCTGTCGAACCAAGTAAATCTGAGAGAGAAAGAGAGAGAGAGAGAATAGAGCAAAGAGGGTGAGAGTTTCCTGCCACGTAATACTACTCGACGTCCCTAGAATTTGCTCTGCGGTCTGACTGCTCGTGCGGCTGCCCCCGTCAATTGCGATAATTATTGTGTCAGTAAATACTCCGTAACCATACGAACTAACGGGCTCGCGCGATCGACTGGACATAATATGCTCACAGCGTGTAGATACACTTATGCCGGCGATATAATTAAATGAACGACCGCGATGTTATGTTGGCGTTATGCATGGAGTGTCATGCAACTTGACTACTGTCGTTTTGCGAGTCGAGCACATCGGAAATTAATTATCATATTAAGGAAATCACGAAAGTAATCGAAAGCAGGAATTGCAAAATAGCACGAGCCCACTTTGAGAAAACAAGTTTCCTGTTTATCCTCTATAATTCTTTATTAATCTTGTGGATTTTTTCTGCAAGCGCTGGTTATACACAGGCCCGTAAAAGTATGTAACTAGACTAAACTTGATAAAACTAAAATTAAGATTGCGACTACTTAGTGAACATAGACGTAATATCCATTTATCATATCGAAACCAAAAATATACTAGGTACTCTTCTAAATGAAAGTCATTCGACTATCCGATCATTCTATTAATACCTCCACCAACGTATTTAAAAAGAGTGTATGTACTATGTTTTCTCAGAAAACATTGTTTCAGAAAGTAATACATTAGAGCGTCAGCGAGGATCTTTAATCATTGAGTAGTGAATAAAGCTATATATTCTGATCGTTTAATAACGGAGTATATTTGTGTTAGCAAAAAAAAAAAAGAGTAGCTCCACCCGTGAACGCCGTCCCCTTCTGTAAACGAAAAACGAGATAACTCGGAGTTACGTGATACCTAGCAAACAAGTTTGCACCAAGTTAATCGAATTAAACCGAGTTGTAGCCAGCAATCTACTGTAATCGAGCCTGTCGGCTTCTAGATAATATTACTCTACATTTAGATCTCATTCTAAATATCATATACACGAAAGACGTATATGCTACTTCTTATTCTAATTATAATTTATTGCAAATTGTATAATTATATGTATTTTGCATAATATTCATGCAATTCCTCTAGTATACGGATTTAACCCGGAAGCCTCGAGCGACATCATATTCATACCAAAACGTTCCTCTCGAAGCCGTATTAATGAGACAACTCTATAATCTCAACTCGTCGTTCCCTCTTACTCTCATCTAAAAGAAGTATTAACAATTAGCAATAATTATCCATGAGAGTTAAATGAAGGGTGGAGAAATGAGTAACAGAGAGGAAGACATGAAAAAAGAGGCAGATACAAGAAGGTTAGGGTTCGACCGAGATAAGCTATCCGGATTGCCAGGCAGCTTTTCAATTCCCCCTTGTTGGTGTCGAGTGGGACAGATCCGTACTTTGTGAAGAGACTCACCAAAATCTCTCTCTCTCTCTCTCTCTCTCTCTATCTCTATCTCTCTCTCTCCCTTCCTCTCTTCTCATCTCGACGACATCGAATGTATATATGTTGGTTCACGTAGCCATAGATATATCAGTCACAAAGGTACCCACACGGACAAGAGAAGTGGAAAACCCAGTTACTGCATCGCGCGACACACAGAGTGAGGGCCACAAGTGTATCACGGTAACTAAGTAATCCCCGAACGTTATTTGCAGTTATTTCTCGCTTGGACAGATCGGTCGAGGAAAGGAATCTACACGGGGATTTGGTATTTTCATTTTCGCCACACATCTGTAGTATGGTTAAGGTGGTGGTTAGTTGTGTACAACAGCTCACTATGCTTACAGTAAATATTTTGGAAACTTTTACCGTTTTCAGATTTGTTTCAAACTTTACTCTTACTTTACTTGCGATCGTATCGTATAGAAGAATTGTTATCTGTCCGTTGAGCTAACAACAAGATCGAAATATCAAAATTAAAACGATCGTAGCAGGGTTAAAGGGAAAGGAAGTATAGGAAAGTAAATTTCCAAGCAAAATGTGACTACCCCGAGGAAAAGTACGTAATTTCTTTCCAAAAGCCGTCGCAATAGATTCATTCAGATAGTAATGAGGATAAAAGTGAAGCGAGAAACGTTTAATGTATTCGAACGCCACGAAATAAGGACGAGGCGATTATCGCTTCGCGATGTTCCTCTGGTCAATTAAGATCCTTTTGGTCGATCGTGATTAACGAACATCCCTAGTTCGCGTCAATTCTCCTCGCATCGAGTTTTCGTTAAAGAGGAAACACACGAAGACATTCGCAGATCTTCTCCAACATCCATTTAAATGCAATTAAATGGTGTCACGTAGAAGCAGGAAGAGGAACAGCAGCCAGGAAACGTTTAAATCAAACTTCGGCTGGTTTAGTTAGTTTCGACCGCAACTTTTAATTGCGCTTCGACCGTCTGGAGAGCCATTAGATTTTCGAAGGGGCGTCAACTGTTATACAGACTTCTTTGGAATTCTTATTATGTGATGCCGTCTCACTCTTCGAGTAAAAGAAATTGACTTGTTGTCGTAAATAATCAAATTGGGATAACGATAATGCGAGAATTGGTTGAAAACCTAACTACGAATATTTTGTAAAAATGTATATTTATAAAACATTAATAAAATGTTACTACAAAGAACGATTTTTTTTTTTAATCAGTCGTTTAGTCAGTCAGCTTTCCTTTCTTTTGTAACTTGTAAATCGTGATGAAGATATATAGGTAAAAAATAGATAAACAAATGATTAGAGTGATTGGCTCTCAGTCAGAATAATTAAACATATATAGACAAAAAACAAGATTTAGCTTGATAAAATAGAAAAACAGATTTACGTAATATTACAAATTTACTCATTTAAAATTTATTCGACAAATAGCTATGTTACTAGTTGCCAACTTTGGCGAAGGCGAAACGTCAGGGATATCAAACGTGAAAAGATATCAACCTCAGAAGAGGATGGATTAAAGGAAAATATGCATGTCTTGTAACTTCATATGAAAGAAAACTTTTCCAGGAGGGAAAAAAGCAACTATGTACTTTTGAGAAACGTGTAACAGAAACCTATTTCTTTGTATTGGAAATGTTTTAAAATATACCACACGTTGACAACATATAAATAAGCAATTATAGTTTAAACATGTAGATTGCGATGAAAAATGTTAAAATAAATGGTTTTATGCAAAAAGATATGTTTTCATATCAAGCAATGCTAGTGTAATGCTTTTCAAGTAAAGCAAACACCAAACACCAAGTAAAAGAAGGAAAATTAACGAATAATTATATATATTTTCTTAATTGTTTAAACATACTAGATACTTAGGATATCACGTGTTACATCTTATCTTTGGCAAACGTTAATTAAGAAGGTCCAGCTGGCATTTTTAACAATCGTTGAGCATCATCAAAGTTTCTCCCTGCTTAAAATGAAATGCCAACGTTTGACCTTATATACTATGAAACCCTTCGGGACTCTGTGATTAAATTGACTATATCGCACGAATGTACGTACGTTATATCTACTCACGAGCATTTTCTAAGATAGGTTAACCCGGTAACATTTCACTTGATACGAACCTGCTACGTTCAAGTACCTATCGCTTTACATCGTTCAAAATCGCTTCATCTCAAACATTTGTGAAACACATTAATCTAAGAGAGTAGTAGGTAATACAATTGAAAAAAATAATTTACTGTATGTACATAACAATAGCGACCATAAATATTGGCATATATATTTCTTACATTTATTGGAAGACTAACACTTTATTTAGTTAGTTTAGTTTACTTTATTTAGTGTTAAAGTAATATAATTCTATTTATTCAAATGAAACAACGAAGAACACTCTTAGACAGCAAATCATGAAATAACAGCAGATATCTATTACAACAAAGTAAACTTGAAATAAGATGTTTGAGAAAATTATTAATTACACATATCTTCACCTTTAGAAATTTAAATTAACTGTATTACATATAGGATCAGTTAAGAAAGATTTTCTTTTGAAAAAGTACTGGAATTAAATAAACCTTTCACTAAAAATCATCTCACAAAACCCACATCAAATGCTCTTTTAAATTACTACATAGCTACTTTTAATGCAAATTAACCATCGCAATGAAAAGTTAATCGAGACAGATCCCTTCCTTTTAAACAAAGTGTAGCGTTCAAAAGATGAAGACTTTCGGTGAAAACATTTTGAAATGGTAAGGGAAAAGGTAGAAACACTGAGTGAACCAGAGCAGAGGGGAAAATAAAGGGTGGAAGTTGGATTGAATTGAAGGGTGCTGGGCGGAGCTGACGATTATAATTAAATCAACAGTCACCGCCCACAACTTCCATAGCGGACCTTCGTTTCGTCCCACGATGACATTTCTCCACAGGCATCTCGCGCAAATCGCATTAGACCAACAAGAATATACACGAGAATATGTATGTAGCCTCGTTTCATGCAGGCGACGCGTGTAATTGCATGCCACGTGCCCTAACGCTGAATAATTTTCACCACGAATAGGGTTTTTTCAAAGGAGTTCCACTATTCAGCTTGTTTCGTTTGCTCTTTTTCCGTTTGAAAGGTAAATGTAATAAATATAAGATATATAGGATGTTTCAGTAATCATAATACAATCAGCAAGGGAGCGATTCTACGTGAAAATTATAAGTCAAAGATATAAGATTTGTTCACACGACGATTCATTTCCGAGAAAATTGGGTTTGAAAATTTGTCGAATTTACTTAAACTTGGCTAATTGCTGGCTAATGTTGAACGCTTAATTAAAAATTTCGAACTTAAGCTTTGAATGGCAATTTAATGGATAAAAATATTGTCTTATCCGTAAACACTAGCGCTATTCTTTCTAATTTTCCATTCCACTAGGCTCGAATCGATTGGAAATTGCCGATCGGTATGTAAAAAACATGATCCGGCCGCATTGAACACTGTCGAAAAATAAAATGTATTTGGGCGGACCATCGATGAAAAGGCGACGAAATTTTGGTGCATCGAGGATGAAACTCGTTAACCCCTGGTGCTGTGTTCACAGTACAGCTGTCTGAATAAGAGGGTTTCAGGGAAAAATTATTTCATAACTCCCATGCGAAATTGAGAATCTACAAATAATGTTCCACCACGATAAGCGGCGGCCACTACACTCGCGTAATTTACATTTCCATATGCTACTACTCGTCCCTCGAATTAAAATGTCATTATTCTCTTCTTTCCAACGCAAACGATTCATTTTCATAATTTTTTGGATATATTTTAAAAGGAAAGATTATTCCTATATGGAAATTTTTACGCTTCTCGTTAATTATGTTTTCCTCTTTTTGATAATGATATTGAATTTTGAAGAATTTGTGAAGTTGCTTCTGTAATTTTAGTTTCACATATTTCTGTATTTTTTTAGTCTATAAGAATAGTTGCGAATAATAAATAATTATAATTACCAAATAACACATGTTTTATTTATAATATTAATTTTAATTCATACTAAGCTATTTTATTAGCTACTCGTTATGCTCTAAAATTACTTTCATTAGATATACAACTAACGAAGAAATATTACTGGATAACGATAATCAACGATATTTTTCTGTGGATAAAATGAACATTTATGCAGACTATTAATCATCTAATTTATTACTGTTACTTTAATGGCGGCTGTGTTTTGTGCCGACATGCAATGAAGGTTCTATCATGATCAACTTATATTTGCATAAAAAGTGACCATGACATCTGCTTAATATGTCAGTCTAATGTCTCTACTTCCATAGCAATTTATAAAGACGTTTTCTATAATAATATGATTTTTATCATTCCCGGAAGTATCCGTTGTATTTCATATAAAATTTTGTATATATGTATTGCAAGTTAAATTAATAAATGAAAGATTTGGAATTTATATAATGATATTAAATAACGAGTTGTTAAAGAAAATTTGAAAAAACACTTTCATTTTTTTAACAATTCATCTTTGGCTTTTAAATAAAAATAAAATCTGTTTAAAATCAAAGTAGGTATGTATATCTTACATTGGCAAAATTTGAACAAAATTAAATTTTCAATATTTATTAAAATTACAATACTTACATGTTTCCCGACATCAGTAAATTTTCTTAATACCATAGGCTTAATAATTGTAAAATTTGTTTCTACATCTCTGAGCGACATAATCACTGTTTTTTAATTTAAAATATCATTCAAAAAAAAAAAAAATTTTTAATGGAATTCGTTTGTCAAGAAAATATCAATTTATGCCAATCTAATATGGCGTTCAAATTATATTTACTAAAATTATTCCACAAAGTCCGAAATTGTAAAAGAAATAATTTAAAAATACCCGAAATAAATCATTCTTAAGCATCAGCGAAATATATGTATATGTAGGATTAAAGAGAATTATATTATTCGCAAAATTACATTACAAAGTTCGAAATTGTAACAAAAATAATTAAAAAATATCCGAAATAAATATAATTATTATAATAAATTTAAATAAAACATACAAGAATTATAACTAAATGCGGACGTAGTAAAATGGTATGAATCAACGAGTGGATGAAATTAAAAAATTCCTCAGTGAAACAGAAGTAACGCGGACGAAGGGAATCCCGGTGGCGCGAGATCGGTCGGACAACGCTCTCGAATAAAGCCGACATTATAGACAGCATAATCAATTCCCCGGCATAATTCCGCAACACGCTATGAATTTGGTCAAGATCGACCGACTGGAAGTGATTCGACTAACACGATTGCGTACTAACTTTGCACGCGACGAGCGGCTCACATTCCAGATCCGAACTTGTACAAATCGCACTTATGTCCCATTATTTTAACCCCCTCGACAGAAAGATTCTCCCTTCATTTTACCAATCGCCTAAATATATTTACGTCTTTTACCGTTCTCCTTGCTGTTCTTCGTCTTTTTCTTCTTCTTTTTAAAGGACATGGAACGTAACGAATAATCTTAGACAGTTTAAAATTTCATTATATCGGAAACCTACATAGGAAATAGTTAACGATTCATTAGAAGTAACCAATGCCTATTACTTGGATATTTGTTAGATTGTTATTGAACAGAATTAATATTAATAATAACATAGGACAAAATTTTATAAACACTTTACTATATAACAACCCAACCTAACCAATTACGTAGCCACGAAACAGTAGCAGACTTATAAATCACCAGACGAAGACGAATCTTAGAATTAGCCAACCGATCCATCTAACGGCAAGCCAAAAACATAGAAAAGCACCAGTTGAGAATCCCCTCTCGCGGATGAGTTCCGCGTTCTCCCATTTGTAACTCCGTTCAACCGGAGCAAAGTAGGTAGAAATCCTTTCCCGCCCCCATCATCGGAGCCCAGCCTCGCTTATACACCCCCTCTATCTCGTTTCCACCCTTGCTTGCAACGCTTTACACGAAGTGAGGCCCATCGGCATCGCCAGACCGAAAACTCAACACGCTCGTCTGCCCCTGTACCAGCAGCCCATCCTCGCGTTATGGCTCGCTCAATTGTTTCAGCCCCGTTGATCCAATAAAGGATTACGGAGAAACAATCGTAGCGTGCGCCAACATCCCCCTCGTTCCACCTTCCTCCACCTCTTTCACCCTGTTTCCTCCTCCTACTCTCTCTACTCTCTACATTGGTTGTTCGTTTCTGTACAGCAATGGATTTTTGTTAGCCAGTAAACGTAGAAGCAAAAGTTTCGACCAATATGGATACGCAAAGGGGAGAATAGAGACGTTTTTTAGAGGGACGAACCGATTGTCGCGCAATCAAATTGCGTGTCAGTGTGTAGTACTACAAAGCAGTTTTTGCGATTGGTTGTACGAAAAGGATTGCCTGAACGATTAAATTCTCATCTAACTACGGCGAGTTTAATTGATACAGAAAGAGATGGAAAGATAGAGGTGAGTTACGTTGTGATAGGGGTGTTCATTTTTGTAAAAGGTTTTTGCGGAGTATTTTTTCGGAAACTGGGCGGGCTGAGGGAAGACTGAGTTCTGTCAGTAAATTTTAATAATAAGCTTTCATCATGATGGAAATAGTCTTCCATATAGTATCGTGTTTAAGTTCTTGCAAAGTACACAACGCCTTCTACGTACTCGCATAAATAAAAATACTAATTTCCTCCTTGGTAATAGTACTAAATACGGTGAAGTTCTCGTACTAAATTACTGAATAATTGCACAGAGTTCGCCTAAAATCGCTCTCTGACATTTGCCTATTTTCCTCTTCTAAGACATATAATAAGGATTTGAATTGCTCGGTTCTTCGCCTTTCTTGGGATAAAGATCCTTCCAGAGAAGGTCTCAAGTGTGTTGTAGAGTGGTTATTATATATGATAATTTTCTTATGATAATTATTTAATAAATATCAGCTCTTGAATAATGGAATTGATATAAAACTGTATAATATAAATGGCGAATTTTACGCAAACATAATAGGTTTCAAATATGTTTCGTTATTTTTGAAGATTCAAGGGATGTAAATGTAATAAAAGAAACTATGAGATCGTTTTCCATATCTACTCGAGCAAATTTGGATTATTTGAAAAAAGAACGTATCTCGTATTCGCTGCTAACATGTAACTGGCCCATCTCTATATTTTTTTTTTCATTGAAGAAATCTTTACTTTAAATGTTTGCTTTAACTGTTAAATAGTATCTTTGGATCATAGATGGCTACAATAATCTGATTTACGTTTTAATTGGATTGTTTAATTTTTAAATATTTAATTCTTTCATGTTAAATATTTTACATGATATATATAATTAATGGCAGATATTTATTTATTAAGAAATAATTGATCAGTTTGCCAATACTACGCTATAGATGTTCACAAAATTTTCTCCAAAAATCAATACATTTTTATCATACTTCTTTATCTTCATCTATGGATACCGTATTATTTACTTTTCGGTTTTATCTTATTTCTCTCCTACGAATCGTTCTCAAATTTTTTGAAACTCTCCAATGCCTGTAAAAGTACTGATGGCAGCTATGCTTATCACGTACAAGCGATATAATAACAAGGTAATCTGCTAAGATACGTAGCTTGGCTAGTACACCTTGAATTTTCGCAATCGTCTCTACTTTTTCTAACCTCACCCTTTGTTTCTTGTCCAAGATCTATTATTCGGACAATTTACCCAAGGGGTTATGTGAGAACGTGCAGGGAAGTTGGAGAAAAAAACGAAACACTATGTCATTCGTTGCGTCTTCAATGCGCAACTCCTACGATGATAAAACGCAGTTATTTATCTTTGGCTTGTACGTGAAAAGCATTCCAAAAGAATATAACAAAGTATCACGCTATTACGTCTACTATTTTATAGTAAATACCATAAATAATTTCCTATGCCTTTTATATTTCTACATCTAATAATTTTCTACATTTCCTAATATAATTAGTTCTAAAGTTAATAAAAAGGATGATACTGAGGTCGATCATTTCTATTGATTATGGAGCATACGGTGTTGAAATCCGTAAATTATCGTAACGAATCGATCGGTTACGAAAAGCCAGTTCATCGCTCAGATTTGCTCGCGCATACAACGAGGTTGCACGGATGTTATGAACAACATATGTGCCAATTGTAAGGATACATAGGGTACCTTACTCCATCGAACACCTGTTCGTTGCCATACGCATTCCCAAACCATACTTCTCGCCGATCACGCTAGCAAGCTCTGTTCCGTTACCATTATGCGAATTTACGCGTGTACTACTATTGTTAGACTGCCGATGTTTGTGCAGTCATAGGAAATTTAAATACATGAAAATTTATAAAATACCCATATTATTCGAAAATAGGAAAAATATTCACAGTACTAATTACATATAACGTTTACAGAGTGGAAGATATTTCTCTTTAGATCCAATCTTTGTACATGAATTGATAAAAATATGCATTTGTATAAACACCCATAGTTTAATTATTGGATACAATGTGTTTTGTGCGATGAATATTTGCAGAGAAACGAATATCCTTAACACTAGAGTACAGAAATTAGGAAATTTGTACACAAATACGATGATGAACAAAAGTATTGGCGCAAACTAGCTTTTCTTGTAAAATATCGTGAAAGATTATCTACCGAATATTGTAATCATTATACTTTCGGTAATTTAAGTAACTTTTCATATTGCCTACATATGTACACTTTGTGCAATTTTAAAATTCTCTATAAATACATAAAAATCCGCAATCTAATTAACTCTTTGATGCATAATGGAATAAAGAGCCCCCTTGCTTTGGTAGCTACTTATACATTCAAAGTGGAATGTTTCTCATCCCTCCTTAAAATATAAGGTCGAAACACAGTAACACTATCGACTTCATCTCGCCATAGGTATAACTAATGCATATTTGATGGACGCACAGGTAAACGCATGTATTTACTTACTTACTGATTTGGTCAATACGTGTCCACAACACATCCAAAACGATCGTAGTCATAAATAAATTTTCTGTGTGACTATGGTTTTTTTCTTTTTTGTCTTAAAATTTTGCGCCCCAGACAGTTAAACGGTACAAATTACCAGTGGAGATTAGAAGTAAAATCGCGCGGAACATATGAATTTCGCAATCCGCATGGCATCGTGAGAATCATGGCTCAAAATGTAACGTGGAGCGCGTCACAGCAATCGCAGAGATGCACGATTCTAGATATCGAACAGGCAAAACCGATTGCAAAGCGTGATGCCTCCATCAGTCTCTAATGAAATATTCAACTCGGCCGTAGAACGATTATGTTGTCACGTAACACCGCCACGGAAGCCACGTCGATTACATTTACTTTGTGATCCGCGAGAGATTGGTCACCGCTGTCTATTAACAACCTTCATGTTGCCATTAATGCACGCTCCACGGAACCTCTATAGTATTGCGAGGAATTTTCTAGCAAACAGAAATTTCTCGAAATATTGAAAATAGTCGAGCAGCGACCTCATTGCAGTAATAAACGACGATGATGATAGATTTATTGATTCCCCTATGACGCTACAGGAATTTTCGTTAAGGTGTATCTCATCTAGCAAACTAAGATAAACAGCTATAAACTTGCAATAAATATCTTACAACTGTAACTTCGGATTTTTCTTTAAATTAGGCTAAATTTTGAATGTAGGTATTTTGTCAGTTTATTTAAGGATTATCTCAATTTTCATGAGATACAGGCTAAACATTATAAAAATTGGAAAAAGAAATTAAATAACAAATAATCTATAAATACAATAATAAATGAAAAGAAGTCACAAGAAATATGTTTTGGAGCAACGTCTGTCGATTAAAATCTACCCTTTCTAATGTTTCGACTCGTTGAATTATTTCACAATAGATAAATCGACCCTCTTATGCCCCTAGCGCGTCTCAAGCTCCTGTGTACACAAAACGTAATTACTTGAAATCCCAAACACCATGAAAATTTTATCGGCGCCTTACTCGTCCTGATCTATTATAGTATCGAATAACGACCAATGAACGACAAAATGGAATTAAAAATTTTAATTAAGAAGCCTCTTTTAACGTTCAATGAGTCATCTTTGTAAAAACCATATTATAAGAATCTATGGTGGAAAACTGATCTTATCGTTATTTGCATAGTACTATTATTTATATTAGCTTTCTTTAAAGTTTTCAAAGAAATGATGCAAGAGAAAATGAATATAGGAAATAGAAAATAATTTATTTTCCAGTAAAAATGTTACTTTTCATTTATCTTCTGTGTGATAAAGGGCATGTAAGATAATACGTAAAATATAATTGAAATAGGCAAGTTTTTATAAGATAAATATAGGAATTTAAAAATACAACATTAATAAATATTAAGTAGCTGAAATTAAACATTTTATTATATTCTCCGATAATGTTTCCAATCTTCCTACATTATAGCGAAGCGTTATTATTAACCTTTTGTTTCATAAAAGAGAAATGGTGCTAACAAATGTGAAATATTAACTGATTAAAATTAATTGATTATACATTTTCCTCGATATACGAGTTCGTTCATTTAAGGCTTTTAATATCAACCGTCATAAATTTTGTTATTTCTCCTGCAATTTTACGATCCTCATTTAATACAGTATTGTATTGTAAAGATAAATCAATATTTCATTGTTTTTACGATAGCTACAATAAAGATTTGAGCGTGCAAGAATATAATAAATATTAAGTGCAATTAAAATTATGATTGTTCATTTCTACTATACGTGCGCGCATCTAATAATCGACTTCTATCTTTATTTTATTACTTGATAAATGTTTTTCAGATTGTATCTCTTTTAAAGTTTCTTTGTATAATCAATTTTATAATAAGATATAAAATATATTAATTAATAATAATTTTTCATGTACATGTACAATTATCTACATTTAATACACCAATATTTGATATTGCCAAGCAATAATTAACATTAGAACAATAGAACGGCCAATATGTTATGTTTTCAATTTACTAAATTAGAACTGGGCATAAAAACACGTTTCCCAATCGAGTGTCTTATTTAAGTAAAATGTACGATTAGTATCTGATGTTAGTCAGAAAAGTCGATGCTCTGAAATTATACAGCAGGTTTGCTTGCAACACATTATGTGTCATCGATTTTTCTGATATGATTCAGTGATTAAATCAGTTCTATGAAACAGCCGCGTGACAGACATTATTTAAAAATCAGCGTATACCCTGATCTCCGTTCGTTTCGTGACACGAAGCACGCGAAAACTATGAATACTAGGCATTCGACACGCGAGGTTGTATTTTTAAAAAGTCTCAGCCTTGTACTTTTTACTAACGTGAATTATTAGTTCATTTATTGTTTCGAAATATAAATAAATAATGTCAAATGAATCATTAGTTACAATTAATTATTATTGTTTGAAAATATGAGTAAATAAAATCGAATTATTATTTCATTTGTCGTATGACAAACATAAAATAAATGTACTATAGCAGCTACTGAAATGTTCCCTGAAATAATTTTTAAATGGACTTAAATTACGCAAAAAACTATGCATAGACTATATCTTACATTAGGATAATTGAATTACAAATGATAATAATGAAAAATACAAAAAATAGCACATTGACACTAACTACTACTTTATATCCAACCATTTCCAAAACGCGAAAATGGTGGCATATAGTAAAAAGGGACGACAACTTCCGGAACCAGGAATAATTCACGCGAATTGATCGGCGCCGTGTCGAGGGATTAAATTAATTTAAGTAATTTGACGATTGCTATCGGCGGAAACATTAAATAAAGTACCGCGTCCCGCTTGTACAGGTAGCTGCGTTTTAGATTATAGATCGTCGAGTAAACCAACGTTGGTCACAACACATCAACAGGATTGTGGCCATCGTTGCATAACTGAGTGGTCGTTCATGATGATTGGATGGTCATGTTCACGTTAGCTGTCCTTATTCCATTCAGTCACTTGTCATTAACGGTAAAAAGTGAACGTCACGTCTGGACACGTGTTTATGGCTGAAGTTTAACATCATTCTTCGATTTTTAAATCCGATTACTATGGTTCAAGTGGTTAAACCTTCTGAACAATTGAAAAATAAACGTCCTTTTGTCGTATGTGTTCGTAACAATATAGTAATATAGTAATAATTGGAGAAATACTTTAATTACATAGAATTTTGTATAACTTTGTGTACGAAAGACAGGGAATGATAAGATAAGGATATATAAAAAAATAGAAAATTTCATCTTTACAAATTACGGAAACATCTAGATTATTCCAAATCTCGAAAAATTTGACTACGAACAAAATGTTTCGCATCATAGGATGTTTCTTCGAACAAAACAATTCATTCCTTAAGCATTTCACCATATTAAAAATAACGGAGATAGTGCTTTGTAATAGGTTTACTGAGCGCCCTAAATGTAATACGTTTTTCATATTTGTAAACAACATTTACTAAAACGAACACTTTGCTACTTATTAATGTGAAAATATTTCGAAAAACTAAAATCGATATTCCGATTGATTCTGTCTTAGGAACGAGAAGCTGAAAAGATAGCAGAGGAGACAGCAGCTATGCGTGACGTTAAACCAGAACTTCAACCTGCAAGAAGTCCCGACACCTGGCAAGGGAATAGCTTTTACCGGCATCTCAATGTAATAAAAGGTATGTAATATATATATAGTCACATAATATCAAATAAATATTGTTTCTTTTTACTTATAAAATGTTCTGTCAACAGTATAATCTTTATAATTTATAAGTAATAATGTTGTAAGTAAAAATATATGCGGTAATCATGTTAACAGAATTTATCTAGGAAAGATATATATAAATTCATTTATTTAATTTCAACAGTCGATAGTAAAATATATAATATACAAATACAAATTACATATAACATCAATTATCAACTATTTAACCCGAAAATAATTCCTACTAAAATCCATGGAAATATCCTCGACGTATTTTCAAGAATTCCAATGCATCATTATGATTATTTCCAACCAACTCCAGAAACCAAGCAGGAACGAAATTGCTGCCTAACATCTCTAACGTTATCGCTTGCCACTTAGAGAAAATCTTCCAAAATAATTACCATTCGACAACTAAGCAATAGAAATTATATCCAAATATCGTCGTTTAGAGACAATTCTGTAAAATAATTACCATTCGACAGCTAAATAATATAAATGATAAACATCGCTTTGGTAAACGTTTAATCTGCTTGGTATTTTGGACTATGTTTCTCCTCTGTTATTAGCAATTAGTAATTAGCGTGGCACGAGTGGTGCAAAGGAAGCTCGGGAGTTTCAATTAATTAGAGTAATTAGTCGCGACCAGAGTGTTAACTGAGAACGGAGGGTTGCCTCGATATCAGACGCGGGGGTGGATCTTGGAGTTGGTAATAACAGGAAAAGGGGTTGAGGGTGAACTCCTCTCTCGACGAGGAGGCG
The DNA here is from genome assembly GCF_024516045.1 of Bombus affinis. Lineage (NCBI taxonomy): Eukaryota > Metazoa > Arthropoda > Insecta > Hymenoptera > Apidae > Bombus > Bombus affinis. The sequence goes on along the minus strand of NC_066349.1, from coordinate 3,705,625 downwards.
TGATTTCCGACGACGCTTGCGCATTTTCGCTTCTCGAGTTCAAGTATGGTACGATGCAATCAAGTTTAAACTTTCCTTCCGTTAGAAACGAATTCCTTCCTTGTTTCTAAAAAAATGTCTAAATACAGTCTACAACTTTGTTTAAATTATAGAGATCGTTGCAACTAATTTTCTTTAATATAAAAGATTATGGAATTATCGGGTTTGATTCCTTATATATTTTTACTATTATGTATATAATTTATATAATTTAATATTATATAATATAGCATATATTATATAGTATATATAGCATTATAGTATATATAATATACTATTATATAGTATATATAGCATATAATATAGCATATATAGCATTTATATAATTTAATATTATATAATTTAGCATGTACATAACATAATTGTATATATTTTTTTGTATACATTATATTTTTTTCCTTTCTCTTGCAGTTTTTCTCTTCAAACATTAATACTAACGTGTAAACATAGAGAAAACACAGAGATAAAGATACAGAAATAATCAATGAAAAATATGTTTAGAATATTATGTATATGTGTGTTGCATACGTTTACTTATATGAAGGCATGTAATACTTCGGCTGGAGCAGGAATCACGGCATTGAAAACAACCGTAAGCTGAAAATAACGAGATAATCGATGTACCTTATATATGAATGCCAACATGAGATCATCGATAACAAACGAAAATGCTTTGACTAACGTAGACTTCTTGAAGAGAAAGCTTTTGTCTATTATATCGAATCCCTACAGAATATAATTTGCCGTATTTACAACTATCCAATAATGTTCCATGAAATGTAATAAAAAATTCCGTACAATGTAATGGGAAAGATAGAGAAACGAGCGAGGAAATGTTCAGAATGCAATGGAACGTCTGAGCATTTGTTGCAGACAAAACAATTTTTTGTAAATTTGTCCTAATATTTTTTTGTTCGCAATGATTCACGAGGAATCAATTAATGCAAATAAAATCGTAGAGTTCCCTTTAAAAAAAGCGTAATTGTACCTTGCAACTACACCGAGACACTTCTGAAAAAAATCGCACTGCATGATGATAGAACTTGACAAACGATGCAAAATTTGCCTCAATTTGGTTCCATTTGCAATAGGAACAAAGTTATAGTTCAAGCCAGTTACTAGATTCAACCTGTATATGCACATCCATCGTGATATTTTTCCCATTAAAAATACTCAATTTCTTAGCGACGATCAAGTTCCAAAAAACAACAATCGACTTACCACAATCTAATACTATCTTTGACTCACAATATGTACTATGATTCTAATCTGCCACAAAACATAATTATTTTTTATTTTTAAAACTACATTGCTCTTATACTAAATTTTTCATAGAAAAAAATAGGAGAAAGAGAAAGATACCAATCGATATGACGGAACCGATCGAAAGAGCTCACCTTTAATCGCGCCCAACTTGCTCGACTAACTTTTCAATTTCGCCGGGGACTATTCGCCCGGTTCATTACCCATTCAATCTAAATGAATAAATGAAACGGTTTTTCGATTTTGTTTGTTTCCTTTGATTTGGCTTTGCACGCGGAGCGGAATTTTGTTAATTTTCAACAATGATGATTGCAGGAAGTGAGCCGAACGAGAGAACGAGTGCGGATTGTTCCGCTTGCCATCCACGAGGAATATTTTACGGCCAGATTCATAGTCCGTCTGCGCCCACTAATTAATCGACACGAGATGCAGTAGCAGCTGAAAGAGGATGAAGAGAAGTAGTGTGAGGGATGGAGGTTAAAGAGAGAGAGGAAGAGAGAGAGAGAGAGAGAGAGAGAGAAAAGATGGAAAGAAAAAGAAGAGGAAAAGAGAGAACGGACGAGTAGAAGAGGAAAAGAGAGGGAATGAGGTAGAGAGTAATTCAAAAAGACACTGTAAATTAGGGGTCTCCGTCGGCATTCAGCTTCGGATCCGGTGAATTCCAATTAGTTTAAAGCGCGTTGATCTGATGGCTCTCTTCTACTTTTTTGTCTTTTTGTAAGTGTACAATGAGAAAATTAGGAATTTATAAATTTTAAGTTAAAAAAATAAATGTCAAATATCCAGGATTTTTCTATAACAATATACTTGAAAAATTTTCATTTAAAGTACGTTGGCTTTTATAAGTCATAAATGAAATTTCTAACTTACAAATGAAACTATATCCAGTAATAATTATAATTAATTTCAAAATTTCTCGATGGTAAAGTTAAAATTAATAAAAGTAAGAATTGATCAATACAATTCATTATATTTATTAATTGATAAATTATTGCGCACGAAGGCCCAGAAAGTTAGACGATGGAGATCCTTATTTTAAATAATCATTTCACTTTCTAATCTCTCGATTTTTCCATCGACGCAATTTTTCACCAGGCGAATCTCATTCAATTTTCACCGCGGAGACGTAGCAAAACTAGTCTTAATCGAGTAGTGTGGATAAAAATGTTACGTATTTTTTATTATTGAGCAAACTCATGAAATGCACGAAGACACGAAAAAAGCACAAAAAAAATTTGATCGTCGTCCTCGTTCTTACGCTCAGAATTAATTTTGTAGATCAATTACGCTCGCACAAGAAACACTATTATAAATATTCGTGTAACTAATTTCCACGATATAGATACATATACATAAAGAACTTCGCTCAAAACTTGTACGTATCTAGAGATATTTATTTTCGATTCTTATGGTGAACTATATGAATGCGTATAATCATCAAGTTTTGTGCACATAGAGAATTGGTTGTATTACAAAACTTTGTAATTTTACGAACAATTGAACTGTACGGACGTGTGTAAATGGCAGGAAAAATGCAGTTAGTCACGAACTTCAAATACGATAACAGAAACTTGATTGTGGAAAGGACGATCAATACTCGATTATACTTCTCCCTGGAATTAAAATAAATTATTCTTTGACGTTAACTAATTACAGAGAAATTACAAAGAAAAAACAGAATTCATATCAAAAACTATCTTTGACAATTTTTATCATTGTCTGTTACAAAGATATTCCAGCATTTTTAGCTTTTGTCTAATCAATCTGTCCAGCATTAATTCAATAATGATTATACATATATACAATGACAAGTGTATAAATATAGAAATTTTACTTGTAAATTCAACTATATATTATTATATAATTCAATTATAAATTGTATTACGAAAGAATTTATTTCTATGATACAAAATTTCTTATACTTTCAAACGTTGTACCTAAATAAAGAACAATGTTCAAATTTTTATTTCGAGTAAATAATTATAAAATAAATTAAGGAAAATTTAATATAAGAATCTGTGCTTGCCATTGTATATTTCATGCACATTATTTTATTCATGTGGCAATATGAGATTAATTAATGCCTACCTAACATATTCATACTACGGAACTGAAGCACTTCTGCAACGAAACATATTTTGATTTCACGATCATTGATATGAATTCCAGGGTTAAGTACGATTCACTAAGCATACATACATGCACAAACATGCATTCGAGGATTCCTTTACATTGTAATAATTACTTTACTTAGTGCACCGAGGAGCTAATGCAGCTTGAAATTGGCTTCTCTGCGCGAGTTGATATGCTGTGCAATATAGGTACTTCTTACGGTTATTAGCCTCTCGAGCGAATGGTTAGTCGTTGCGATCGCTTGTCCGATAAAAAAGATAGCGAAAATATGTATGGAGCGGATGTTCCTGAAAGTTAACATGAAGATATCAACAGATTCTCTTCATTGACACTTTTGGAATTGAAGACCATAGGGATAAAACATGATAAGTTATATTATTCGCGTTTCATGGCAATTTTAACTCATAACTGGTATACTTAAACCATTTGGGACCATAACAATTTAGGATTAGGTTACTTAACTTTGGAATTTTTAATTTAATTTCACTTTATTACTAGTTTCACTACTAGTTTATTTTCTAGTTTTGTAGAGAACATGAAATACAAAATAAAATGAAATAACCTAAACTTTATAGAACAATACTATTTAAGAATTAAAATTCTAATCACCCTGTTTTTAATTCACCCCTTTAATTGCTTCTGAGAAGATTTTAGTTCTTCCGTGCTCCCCTTGAGACTCAAATTATCAAAATTCAACTATTTATCATCTGTTTTTATCTTCAGATTCAACTGGTTGTTTTCGTCTTTTATTGTTTATCATTTATCTCATGTGGTCTTCAGCTACGAATCTACATATAAAGGAAATGAATTACCTATACATGAAATATTACAGTCAATGGGGAGAATCTGTGTTATTATATCGTATCGTGAGGTACGGTATTCGATGAAAGTAATTTCCTCTGCTTTTTATCTCGTAGAATACCGGTGTATACGCAACACAGCTGTAAAGGATGCCGTGTAGGTGGTACGAAACGTATTGTTGATAAAGTACATAACAAGTGTAAGCGGCAGCATATGGAAACACTATGTGTAATCCGAATAACAATAAAAGTTCTGATCACTGGTGTATGTTGATTATGCTTTATTTATTCATAAATCGTGTTTTATTTCATCGATTTGTTTTTTGTTCCTAACCTATAAATTGTGAGAGATGAGGAGATGAGTTAACATTAAAACTCCAAAATTTTGACGTGCACAACAATTTTTAACTATTTTGCATATAATAAAAAGACGTAAAAGAAACAAAATAGAATATTTCCATGGTATCTATGCTACTTTTAATTTCGGAAATCTTTATATAAAAATATCAATATAGATATATAATTAATGATAAGATATTATATAATATACAGCAAAGTTAAATTAAATTATAAAGCAGAAAACCAAAAGTACGAAGCAATCACGTAAATGTAACAAATACAAAGATACATTAGACTAACCAGAAAAAAACAAATCTCTTTCGATTACTGGAGAAACTGGTGTATAGTAGAATGCACGGTGTAATTTTGGTCGTTGGATGTATCCTGGCTGTGAAATCCTCGGGGAGCACTCCCGCTTACACGAGGACGCTCCAATGAGCAGAAACCCTTAACAGATACAGCTTGTAGTCCCTGGACGATCGTCAGCAAAATTTCAGATTTCGACCACATATGGTACTCACGATACTATTTTCGTAAGCGTATCGGCAACAGAAATATGAAGAACTCAATCGTCTTTTCATAAAATATACGCGATCGTATGCTATCTACTTACATGCAGAGGAGAGTTACCTTTAACGTTTAGAAAAGAAGTTTGTGCAACAGTCATATTATATATTTTTTCAAATACGAAATTTGAAAATTGTAGTTTTCTTCTAAAATTTTTATTTATAGGAAAGTATAAAATGTTTTTTAATACTTCTTGCGTAAGTAATTAAGATAATAAAAAATAATAAAAAAATAAGATTAATCGCTTTATTCGAAATTAAGTTCTTGAGTTTAATTGACTCTATGCTTGTAAATTTAATTATTATTCATAGTTTGTATAATGAAAATGAAGGTACTTGAATTTTTACATTAATCCGACATATATAAATCATTTTAATTCCATTTTAATTAAATACGGTTTCAGAAGAATTAATGTTCCTGGCTTTCAAAAATATCACATACATTTTATAATACTAAAATAAATTAAATATAAAATATAGCATTTAATATTCAGAATTTTATATTCAATTATAAAAATGATAGCCATTAAAAACTAAAAAAATATTTCAATAGTAATTATACAAAATTTGCATAATATACATATCTAATGCTAATATAAATCCTAATTAACCGTCAATTCCACGTTTCCTTTTTATGTATATAATAGTTTGTAACACATTCTGCAGGACACTCCGTGTTCCTGAACGAAACAAACCTTTACAAATACTTCCGGTTTCAAAATCTAGATGACCCTTTACAGTGGCACATGAGCACGTATTGTCGGAACGTGAGGTAGTTACGGGAGAAGTCAGCGCGAGAAAAGCCAGTCGTACTTGTAGATTCCTCCCGAGAGGCAACGGTGTCTTCGTTCGCGAAGCCAATTTGCCGGAACATTAGCCGCAGACGGTGTTTCTTCAACGATGCCTATTATTGATATTGCCCGTTTGCGATCGACTATAATCGATAGAGATACTTCACGAAATTCCACTTGCTTCTTTTCCAACAATAAAAAAAAATATACAGATTGATAATCTATTTGATGAATACTACATTTTTCTTAACTGTTAACTGGTATCGTTAAATTTTCAATTGTCAATATCGTATGAATAATACACAAAATAGAATCCACTCACAATGAGATCGATAAAGGTGACTTCGATTCTTACATGATGCAGAAATTTTGAAGTAATTTTGTCCAATACATTGCCGACTTTCAATCTTAAATGTTTGCATAATGAAACAATTAAAGTGATGACAATAGTAATAGCAATGTTACGTTATATGTTAACCCCTTAACCTACAACTACGGGCATAGCCCGTAGTACAATGATCGGGTCAAACGTAAATATTACGAGCATAGCCCGTAGTAGATGATCGGACCAAACGTAAATATTACGGGCATAGCCCGTAGTACGTACTACACAAGTCGTGCGAATAGCTCGAAGACTGCGCGAGCTTGTTTACGTTTTCGGCCCAAAATTCTCGAACGTAAATCGTAGGTTAAGGGGTTAACTTAACCCATTATAATTTAAATCGTCGCGTTGCATTAATTCTTATAAATAATTCTACCATATGACAAAATGTGTCATAACAAATGCAAAAATATGTTTAAATATAATCGTTTCATTTAATATTATAAAAAACATTATGCAAGCGAATGTTGCGAACTTTGAATCATAAACTATATTGGAAAAGAGAAGAGAGGAAAAACATGATGTTTCTACCTATAGCCCTCGTGCAGAGGCGAAGAATGTATCGGAAACCAGTATAACAAGCAAGGATTTAAACACAACTTTCAGTCATCTACAATAAAGTCGACAAGCTGAGTATTTAAAGAAACATTTTAATTGCACGAGGTAAGCCGCTTACGTGCCCCCTCTCGCATGCATTAATAAAAACGACCCTCCTGTTACGGGATGCGAACAAGCAGCGGGTATTGTATCTGCCAGAAAGTAATTCGACTTTTCCCTCGAAGAAAAGCGTCCCTGAACGAATATTTCTTAAACTGTAGAAGAGGAACAATGAATGGTATTCAGAAGGATGTTGTTTTGTCAAACCGTTGTCAATTGAAATATCAAATTAAAATGGCATTCTCGATGAGATTAAAGATATTTATTTTTTGCAAATTTCTGGAACTCTTCCTTTCCCTCTTTCTTTTTTATTTTTTGTTCTTACGTTCTTTTTCAGTTCTTACGTTCATTCAAAATAAAAATGTAAATATTTGTAAAACCTATTTAAAAGCATTACAAAAGGAACCTAAGCTAATCTAAAATTATTGAAAATGACTCGTATAAAATAGATACAAAATTCAGAATAATTATCTCGATCTGTAAAAATTTTATAATTAAATTACATGCTTCTGGACGGTAGTTTACTTAAAGTATATCAGTCCATATTGTGTAATCCATAAATATCAACTTATCAACTTCTATAAATGTAAAAACTACTATTTCGTTGATCGATTTTATGTTCTGTGTATATTAATTAAACATTTCTTTATCCCTTTCGATGAATACCATAACCTAACAAAATAAAAAAAGCCTACTTTTGAAACATCTTGTATAAAAAGTTCTAATTTAATAAAACTTGAAATAAATATGAAATTAACCTACCTATTATTTCACACATAACTTAAATCCTTTAATATATCCTGAGATTCATCTTGAGACTTTTCAGCTTGCTAAACGCTGGTGAAAAAAATTCCACGACCAGAAGCACATAAAGAAAAACTAGCTCTGTAATTGGGCATGAAAAGGCTGTATTTTCCGCGGTTAACTTCAGGACAAGCTGAGTTTGCGGTAGCCAGATAATAACGCAGCTCAAGAAAACGCGAATAGAGGCTCGATCTTGCGGCGCGAACTAGCATGTGGAAGCGACGCCACGTGGAGAGGATGCTTTATGAGGGTTCTTTTTGAGTTGATGGTATGCCTTGTTACCGGGAAGAACCGTGCTCCCTCGGGTAATATCATATACAATTATGTCCACCGAAGGGCAGATATGCATTATGGATGCAGCTTTTATGCCCAGTAAATCATGTCGCAGGCTTGGTTAACTCTGCAAATGATCTGCAGAATCACGCCTAACCACCTTCCCAAAGATAAGCAAGCCTTCTTTCTTTTTACGATTGATACTACTTTTTTTTAAATTTCAAATGTGTATGAAATGAGGTTAAGAATGATATTTGATATAAATGAAATAATTAATGTGACTGTTGAGATGAAGAACTATTGTTTTTATATTTGTTGGTTGTATCTATTGGAAAGTAAAAAATAGTAAAAGTATTATAAAATGGAGGTATATTTTTGTATATTTTATCATGTATGTATTGCGCATAAAAAATTGTAACAAATTTTAATAAATAATAAAAAATATTAAATTAGTTAAAATAACTAAAATTTAATTTAGTACAATATTTAACTAAATATTTTAGGGGACCCGTCATTTTGATGCATTTTGAATTCCACGAGGAAAATTACACGAACGGTTTACATTTTTCTTCTACCATTTGTTCTGACTTATCCATTTAACGAGATAAATATATATCGAAATTCATTTTCTTCAAAGCTTTCTCGTTTTGCACTTTTGTGGTATATCTCTTCGGATACATATCAATTTAACGCAATCGAAATGTCGGTAAATCTAGTGTTAAAATTAATTAAACTTTTATTATACATTACTTTTTAGTATACATCATTATGTTTTTAACGTAATATATTTATTTCCATTATGTAATATATTTACTATATTTTACTTGAGAATAAATTAGTTAACAGTACTCTTTAGGTTTTCTGTAAATGAAGTTCAATTATGAAGCAGTTAAAAAAAAGCATTTAATTGTACTGATTGAAATAAATAGAATAAATAGTTAGAAAATATATAGAATATTTATTGAAATGAATTGTAGAGTATATTAAGTGTTATTAGATGTTTAATAAACTACTTTAAAATGTAAAAAATGAAAGATCTAAGAAATCATTGAAGACCGAAGGTAGCATGACATAGAGCACACTTTATTTCTTAATTAGTGATAATAATTATTTAGCATTGATCGAAATCGAGTACATATCGTATATTCCTCTTCGATCGAAGTTCAATAATCATAATAGATTAATTTATTAATATAAGTGTAATTATTTGTAATGTATTGTCTGAAAGTATCACTGCGTTGCATCCACTGGTCGTCTCTTCGCACTTTGTCAAGGACAACCAAACAAATTAACAAGAAAACGAGATCAGAGACAAGAAACTTAAAAAACATAACCTACAAAAAGAACAAAGGAAGAAAAATATCCCTCTTTCTTTCGTGTTTCTCGATGGATTCCAAACATTTTGACGCTTACAAAATATAAGTGGACCAGAATCACGAGAAATTCGAAAGGAAGAGTTTCGAATAAAGAACCGTGGGTTATAAAAGAACAATGAATAGCTAAACTATATAAGATAGGAAGAAAAAAGGATAGCGTCTGTAATTCGAGTTTTCCAGACCAAGGATGCTCAGTGACTGCGGGGGGCGATAGATTCAATGTCGGCCCGACCCCGAAATAGTTAGATTACAATTAAAATGCGGAGAGCTTGCCGTTCCGAACGAAATTTATGCGTTCGAAAATAAGTTAATCTCTACATAAAATACGCTACTTGAAATAATGTTTTTTTCAAAAAGTTCGTAGCATTTTTATTATAGATTTCTATTGAATAATGAAACGTTCGCTGAAAATTAAGGAGGAACACCGAAAATACGTTAATAAAATAAGTTTCCTTTTTTCATTGAAACGATGTTAAATCTCATACATTCAAAAAATTTTGAGTCGTAACTGATAGATTCACCTTTGTCTCATTCACTGAATATGGTATAGTCTCATTGTTATTTATTGCGCTCTTTGTAAAGCTTATTCGAAAAATAAAAAAGTGAAATACTCTAGAAGGCGGTAAAACCTATTTAAGGAAACCCATTACTATTTTTTAAAAATAAATTCGTGAAATTATAGATTGCAAAAATTTCAATTCCAGTTAAATTTTTCTTAACTTTCGCTACGAATTTTCAGAACACACTAAAATCATAAATCTACCTACATATACATATTACAAATAACGCATTTCTATAAGAAATATAACCTAGAAAACATACGCATACATATGTACTTATATATATAAAATGCTTCTTCGTCGCTATTAAGAAAGGTAAAAAAAAGAAAAACAAGAATAACGATTACTAGACTGTAAGCATTTACACTCTTTTTAATATAATTAAGAAAATAAAATCTAAGCAAAGATCTGTTTCACTATACTTCGAATATTTTATGTAATTTTGCACTTTGAGATTTCCATAAATATATAATATAAATTCAATACATAAATATTCGCAGTCTAATAATCACTATAAAACTGCTAAAATAATTCTTTAAAATGAATAGTCAATTCGAAGCTTCGAGCGTGCTACATCGTTCGAAAAGGAGGCAAGCCCTCCGCAGAACAATATTCAACATTTAACAATAGCCAACATTTATAGAGTAAGATACCGATCTGTTATTTTTAGTTATTCATAGATCGTTTCATCTCGTTCTCCTTTTATTTTCCTCGACGATCGTCGATCGTATTATAATTCCCAGTTGACAGAGATTGTTGTTACAGGTCCGCGAGGGCAACAATAATTATCACTCAATGAGAATAAATCCCTCATGATACTCTTTTTTTAAACGTACATATGTATGTATGTACCAGTGCAGTGTTTCTCAAACCGCAAAAAGATAACCTCGATGATATGTCTCTCGTTCCAGGAGGATACTTATATTGCTATCGTTTGCATGTGGACGCAAGTTACAGGATTCCCAACCTTCCCAATCATGATTTTATCTAACTATATATCTCTCAACGATTCTCGACAACGCTTGGAAGATGAAACTCACGCCTCACTAATTCGCGTATTTTTATTAATTGACGAAATTCTCTAGCAGCGGCTAACGCTCGAAAGAACATAAGGCTATCACAACCTGTGGTTTTGTAGCTATAAGCTGTCACATTTTCGGCAATTATAATTACGAATACATTCTCTGTATGGCACCTAGTCGCTACAATTGTTACGTTCTTTCGCGTCGTTTTGCTCTGCCGAAGACAAAAATCACAAAGAACGAGAGTTTTGTTTCTCTATTGCTCGAAAGAAGAAATACGTAATAAGATTACGCTTTCATTCGAAAGATCATTGATATCTAACATCGAAGGCATTTTTTTTATCTATTATCAGATTTATCTTTTCCTTTTCTTCAATCGTGCCTTTGAGAAACACTGATCCAGCGATCGTGACTTAAACAGCATGACGTTAAAATTTTAATATTGCACAACATCGATAACACTTCGATTTTTTTTTTTTTTTTTTGTCAGAAAAGATTTTATGCGACTTATGATGAATTACAATAGATAAAATTATATGAATGTCTCTTCTTCTTCGTTTTCTTTTTTTCTCTTTCTGTTTCATCTTCGCAATGACTGAACGCTGATGACGATAGTAGTGTGGTATTCAAATACATCAGCTGATAACTCGGAACGATTTTCCAAGTGGCAAGTCAAACTAGGTTTCGTTCTTAAGAATTTTAAACATCGTAAGAACAACGTCACAATTCATTTCTCCTCGATTCTTATATCTTGTATCTTCAAGAAATAAAACGTGTTATAATTTATATCTTTCTTGAAGTTAGGATTCTCTTTTTCCTTTTTATCATCATGACAACCAAAACGAGTTCAGGAAAACATCAACAGGTAATAATTGTTAATCTTTTCATTTCGCTCATAAAATAAACAGTGAAATTAGTTATATTATAAAAATTTATATAGATTAAATTTTAATATTGGTTAAATTAAATGAAATGTGTATCGCGAATATGTACATTAAATGGTTAATAATTAGATTGCAGACCTTATGCATTTGTAGGAAATGTATGTAATGAAAAAGTATACAAAATATTCAAAGTGTCGACGACAATATTTAGAGGATGAAAGAAGTCCTCATATCCATATACACATAAAAATATGAATTTACATAAGCTATCGTAAATTATATGCGGATTTGAAATTTTGTAATCTGTTATAATCTCTACATTAGGAAAGATCCTAGTCATAAAATTTTTAATCATGGAACGCACTCACATTGGAACGTTGTTCTTAGCGAACTGTTATAATTCATAAAATACCAACTATATGAAACTATATTGGAACAGTTAAAAATATAAGGTAAGGCCAAGAACGTTTTTCATCATGGAAAATGTTTTCATTGTAACAGTAAATGGAAAAATATACGAGTACCAGTAATAATAATGCCATCGTCGTAGTCATCACTGTTGTCGCCGTCATCGACAACATATATGTATATATATTGTATATGTATATAATATGTAAGTTATATACTCTAACATTATCATAATATTATGCTTAGCAAATATTTTGTTTGAAGATTTTTTACCTAAAATCCACGTGGCAACAAATAACCAAGTTCCTTAATTACTTTCATTGTTCTGGCGGTTGAACTCTCGTACAAAGTCCAGGAAGGATAGAAATTAAAATATCTAATCTTAAAAATACTTAATAAAGTAAAATCTATTTTCTTCCGAAAGTATTGCGTTTTACTAGTCATTCGAATTAATTTGCTAAAAAGTTACACTTAACAAGAACTAAAATCTTAAAAAAAAGAAGACAATTTGAGTATATAACACAGAAGGAACTCAGAATTAACGAGTTTTAAATGAATTAGAAATGCTGACTGACAGAAATACATAGTTAATCATATTCTGCGTCACGACTCGAAACAGTCAGAATGAAAAACATGGAATATCTCTAATTATTCATTAAATATTAATCGACGACTTCGTGGAAGAGGTTCGCCGCCATTTTGAAGGTCGCTTAACTAAATTCTAACTCTCTAGTCAGTGTCACCTAAACGATTAAAAAAAAATGACAAATGATACGAGATAAACGTTGAAAAAATGATAGAGGAATGAAAAGGAATTACTATACAACATACGAATCCATATTAATAATACGAATTATGTGGCTTCTTCTTTGCTGCGCCGTGCGGACCAACGCAAGATGGATGACATGATTTCAATTATTTCTCTCTCTCTTTCTCTCTCTCTCTCTCTCTCTCTCTCTCTCTCTCTCCCCTTATATTAGGAACAATGCACTTGAGAACATGATGAACAAATAACAAATGTATGGAAAAAAATATACAACATGAAAACATGAACGTTCAATGAAATCATGAAATATGAACGTGATGTATCGAGTGATTTAAATATTTATGATTGAAAAATCGATTCCGAGCAGATCACTTAATAGGCAATATTATTTTGTTCTATGTCTACTAAACGAGTATATGATTGTTGATCGAATGAACGGGAAAATACTTGAGGTAAAAAGTATTTCGAAAAATTTCAATGCAGTCTTGGCGCTCTGATGTCTTTGTGCAATAAAACTTTGGTGAGAAATTAATGATATTAAATCGATGACACATAAGGCGACATTAAAAAGTGAGAAAAGAGCCGCCCTTGACAGTGGACTGCCATCGTAGGTACTTCATGATGTATAATATTGTGTGTACATGTATATCTCGTGTACGTGTATACGTGTATTCATACTTAATTGTAGTACTGTAAGTCATGTGTTATATATATATGTATCTGCGCGCGCGAAGGTCCTTACGTCGATAAAAGACACTATAACATTATATATGTACATTAACATGCGTATAGAGCTATTCCTGGGGACAAAAGGAAAGAAATAAAATAAGTAAATAGAGTAGAACTTGAGGATTCATCCGTTTCGAATAAGCGAACCATAACGCAATAAGTGATTTCAGTAGAGAAGAGAGTAATCTTGAAAGAGAGATTTTTAGGCTAATTGTTAATTTAAGGTAATTCTCGTGGTAAACGCTGATGAACGAATGCAGGGTCTTTGGTTTCGAGACGCACCGCGTCTCCTTAAGGTAATGGCACTACGACTTGCACGTAAGTTACTGGGAAATAACCCGTACGACCGTTCAGGCTACCCTCGAACCAGTTCTCGTCAATCTTCTTGGTCAAAGTGATCGTATCGTTTTCCTGAAATATAATACACCGTTGTTAGATACATTACTTGTTTAAAAACATTTTTTTTACATTTGAACAATTTTTCTAAACCTAATAGCTTCGGAGATATTCCGTCAAATATGTTTCCAACATCCAACTTCGGGAGCTGTTTTCACTCTTTCAACATGAATATCAGTACATAAAAAGATATGTGTCAAATACTTTTTCAAGAACTACATCATACTATATAAGTTTCATTAAAATCTGTGATTTACACTTGAGTATGTTTCTATGTTAGTTCACTTTTATTTTTAATGCCTCAATTACGATAACAAAAAATTAAGTTACAAACTATTTAATTAAATACATTTACCAATTCAGATTACTCAAACAAAGAAAGAATCAGAAATGGAAAATTGTGTTATATTTACTTTAAAGCCGAGTTCTCCAGGATTTTCTGCCTCGAAATCGTACAAAGCTGTGCAGCAAGGTTGTCTTGTCATCGGAGTCCTGGCTGGCGATTTGCTCGGAGATGGCAAGGGTGAAGCTAGAAACCATCAAGAATTTTAGAATTATATTAGATACAAATAAATAATGCAACAAAATATTAGGCTTGCTGTGACAGTCTTAAATTAGAGCACTACAGTATCTAAATAATTTGAATTTTATCTTCAATAAAATAAAACATAATGCAAAACTAAATGTATGGTAATATCTGATGAACAACTTAAACAGCTGTTCTCGCTAAAATCTAGATAAAATTATGAAGTATAGTGAATCACATTAATATATAAATACGATAATGTCTGAGATCTATATATGCAGTGAAAATTAAATTAGAAAATTAGATTTCTATTGGTTCTAAGCAGACTTTTTATATAATTTTTATAGAGAAATCTACAACAATCCAATAAATATTATATTATATTATATATATAATATAATATATTATATATTATATATTATAATATATATAATATTATAGTAAACAACATAACGGCCTTGACATAGTTTTATTGTGAATCACTATATCTTATAAAATTAAGAAAAACAAAGTATTCCATAACAGCACACACAAAAAGAAATGTACAACCATTACATAAACATGCATGTATATACTTAATGATCGTTAAATGGCTAAATTAGAATACATTGATAGAAGATACACAAGAAGCAAAATAGTAATTACTTTCTTGCCCTGTTTGCGGTGCACGAAAAGCGATAGAATTGAAATTGAATAATTAATCGATCGATTGAAACCTACGATAGGAGAAACCAACCCCATGCAAAATTTACCATTGGCAGATTGTGGCGGGTTTCCGGCTGGAAATAGCTCGAGCTGCGAGCGCTTCCCATCCCCATGAATCGGAGACCCGGCTCGACTTGCCCCTACATTGTGTCAAAAGGACAGACATTCAGGTATACGAGAGTATACACACAGAACAGTCGGATAACGTGTAATGAATGTGTTAGAGATGAGTTTCGTGAAATTACGTTGGTGAGTCAATATATACATAGTTCATACTTGCGTACAATTATTTCTCAAAGTATCAAAAATACAAAAAAGTTAATGCTTAGCTTCGAAACAGTAAAATAAAATGCATTTAAGATGATAGGTAAGTAATCGTGTTAAATGTTTAATTAAGTGAAGCAATAATAAGTGAAGCAATTTCACCTTATTTATATATATATATATGTCAGGTTTTCGTTAGAAATTTCAGGCGCGTAATAATTAATAAGTATAACAAAAGCTATTGACATTGTTCCTGGGCTTAATAACGAATCCACGGTCAACGGGTAAATTCTTTGTACAATAGAATACATTTTGTAGCACGCAGACGCGTTAACTCAAACACTGGGTTACTTTCAGACTGACTGCCAAGTCGATAACAGTAAACTCTCCAAGGTGATTGTAAAATAAAAGACAGATACGGCCACATTTGTCAATTACATATTGATCGGGAATATCAACAAATTTCCAAGCACCGTTACTAGGCACTCCCGCGTAAAACCAACATTGCCCCTGACCGGGGCTTGATTATTAATACAGCGTGTCCCTCAACATCGGTACTTCCTCTGTTAGACATATCGTTTATCCCGTGACCGTGACTACGTTCGGCGACCAGTTATGTCACCTCGAGCCCAAGTATTGGGGATCTTCCTAAAGAAAGGCCCGATGTCCCTACATCTCCGACATATATATTTATACAGAATAACTTTCTAGCATTTGAAAAAACGAAATGCTAAACCCAGAGACATTATATAATATTATTTATCAAAATTAATATGAAACTGCAGGAAAATTCTGTTATTCAATTTGTTAGTTCTATTACAATCTCGGTGAAACCATAATAAAAAAAAAAGATCAATCTCCATATTGAAGTTCAAATATGATTTCATCGACTTTTATATCTTACTATTATGTCATATTTTAGTGTGTATGTAATATATTCCTTTGAGTGCAAAAGATAACAAAAACTTAATGTCCGTTGGCAGTCAGAGTAATGGCGAGGGAAATTCAATCAGGAAAGAGTACAATGTATACGACTATAGTGTATAGTTGCAGGACACGTAGAAATGTTGCATGACAGAGGAAACAAGAAACAGACAGCCAATCCACCCGCAAGAGTCATTATTTTGGATGTGAACATATGTGTGAATGTGTTTTACCGTGGAAGGAGAAGTTCCCACCGTTCATAGCATCCGATGTAGGTAATGCATCGACGTGTAAATCGGCCAATGTCTTCGGTATAAATTCCATTTTTGGTTTGTTCGCTGCCTCGTCTTTCCTGTGATTAAATATAAAAATACAATAGCATAAAGTAATGTTATTAGGAACCTTAAAATTATAGAAATTAAACAAAAATTCATATAATAAAGTAAAAGATGTATAGATATTGTTAAAAACCACTACAGTGCGATTCTACATCTTTGGATCGATAGAGTTTCGTTAAAGAAGTTGCTACAAAATTGGTTTTAACTTCGAATTTCAAACCTCCACTGATCCAGAAGTATAATGTCGCACTGTGATGATCTTTAACAATAGTATTCATATACTGTGTACATAATATAGTCATAAATTACACAAAGAATCAAAATTCTTTTTAGAGCAATAAAGAAAGTGAAAATTATGTTATATAAATTGCCATAATTTAACAATTTATTAATTAACATTTATATTCTATATATTTTCTTATAAAGAATCATAAAAAATAAAAGATGTTCTAAATCTGGTGAGGTATGTATACTGTATCAGTACATACTTCTCCAAAAGTGTCTCTGTTAGTGTTCTTAGAATCTCAGTACACTGCTGATGGTACTCCAGGAGACCTTCACTGAATGTTGCCAACTGTGCCACTTGTTCAACCTAAGGAAAAAGCAATGAAAAGTAACAATATAGCAATATAACAATGATAAGCAAACATCCTTGAGTTTTATCATTAATTGCTCAATTCTTCCATGAAGGATTTAGTATCTCTCTATGTAAGAACTTGTTCAAGTTAAAATTAATACACATTCAATTAGTTTTTTACTTACATCATTCTCCAAAAGGTTGAACATGCCTAATTGTGCCAGATGGAGACTCTCTGCAAATTTCTCTTCTGCTTGACGAATCTCGTCGTCTGAAACGTGAGAACCTGCTCGCAAAGTTTGCGCCGGTAAAGGTATTAAAAATTGTACTACAGGGTTGCTTAAATGCCTACGTTTGATACATTATAAGATATACACACAACAAGGAGTAAAAGTTAGCGAAATTAAACCATACGAAACGCCTAAGTGCTTTGATCGTGTACATTCCTTCTTTCTCGAAACACAAGCATTTATAATACAGATATTGAAGTTTCACTAGAAAATATATACAGAATAAGTACAACACATTCAACATTCGCAGTACCTTTAGTGCACTTCTGAATATATTTATATTTGTTATACTTAGTATTTTTTATATAATCATCTGAAACGATTGTGAATTACTATGATATAAATCTACATACATTTATTTTAGAAAAAAAATATACAAAGATACATCAAAGATGAAAAAAGAAAGATCATAACTTGGATTGTTATTTATATGAACATAATGTAACATAATGATTATGGATTTAAAGGGAAATAATTAAAGTGTTGATTATTCTATATGTTTCTAAAAAAAGCAACTAAATCTAAAAAATTGGAAATAAAGTGAGGAATTTAATAACTATTGCACGTAGGGAAATCACGTACCAGTGTATGGTGAAGAAGACTTCACTGGACTTCCAAAATGAGGACTGGCTGATCTTTTTCCAGTTGCTAATTATTAAGAATGCAGACAAACAAACGGAAAACAAATATTTTTCTCTCATACTAAACTGAAAAACTCAATGATTGATAATTTGCAAATAAATATGGACCTTCATACGCAATAAGATCATCTGCAATAAATGATCTGCATTTTAACTCGATGAAACACCCCATATAAACAAATAGAAAATTATCATGGTAACATCAACCAACTATAATTTATCTATGACAAAGTGCACATGCAGCAGAACGTGCGAATGGAATGGCTGTAAACTAAGACAATGAACTGAAAATGAAGGAAGAACACGCATAAATCATTTAATAAAGCTGCATTTCTTGTCCGATTTTAGATTTTATCTTTACATGTTATCTTTATTTTTAGTAGAGTGGCCCATGAAACTATTTGAATATTTATAGAAATCTTCTATGAATGTATTATGTGTGTTATACAGAACTGTTTGAAATTGCATTAATACTGTAGTGAGATATGGCTATCATAACACAGAACTTTTATCTGTCATATATTAAAATATTCCTTCTTAGTCATAAATTGTTATTACCATATAAAATATAACATGACGAAATCGAATCTAATTAATTAGTAAGTAAATGCAATAATAAATACAATGACGTGTAAATACTTTGTGTAGCCACTGTATATCTGTTTTATATTTTACCAACGTAAATCATACTATTATCTTACTACAATACCAATGAAATTTCAAAATATGTAACAAGTATAGTATGTCCATAAGAGTTTTTCAGAAGTGTTCGAACGCTTTTGTGAGCCACTCTACGTGCGTATAATTGCAAACGACACGCATCGAGTTTTTGTACAAGGACATGATGTATG